>NC_139997.1:37947662-39147662 GCF_964263955.1 Coregonus lavaretus | reverse complement strand
TGTGCTTTTGACAGCTCCATTGTCATTGTCAAGCCAAACACGATTGTTATTAGGCGAGAGACTTCTCCTTAGGACCAATGGAATGGTCGAAAATGAGCAAACCCGGGGCACTGGGCCATGCAAAATGAATTCGCCCATTGATATGTTTTGCATGACAATTAACCCTTCGCTAAGCCCCACCCCCTTGGTTACTATTGTAATCTCTGACAACATTTTCCTGGGAAGCCCAATTCCCCATTCAAACTATTAAAGAAAACACCTAACAACAATCCCGAACTGTGTTTTTAATACACAATGAAATTAACCACAGACTACCCCTTGCTAATCAGGCGCCTCTCTGGTATGTTATGATGGACTGTCATAAGAATTGCTTCACAGGAACCTGGTAATATAGTGTGGCTTGTCACTGAATGGCTCTGCAATGTCAGCATGCAGTCAAAGCAAGCGGTACCGGAGCACCAAGTCTGGGACCAAAAGGCTCCTTAACAGCTTCTACTCCAAGCCATATGTCTGCTGAACAGTTAATCAAATGGCCACCCGGACTATTTGCATTGACACCCTTATTTTATTATCATCTATTTCAATGTTTTGCACTGACTCTCTTGCACAGGCTCGATGTACACTCACTGGACTCTAACCACAGACATACACATACTACACTGACAGTCCAACACACACACACACACATACACACACACGGACACACACACAAACCCCCCCCCCCCAAAAAAAATGTTTTTTGTCATCAAGGCAAAGGGTGGCTATTTGAAGAATCTCAAATATAAAATATATTTTGATTTGTTTAACACTTTTTGGGTTACTACATGATTCCATATGTGTTATTTCATAGTTTTGATGTCTTCACTATTATTCTACAATGTAGAAAATAGTCAAAATAAAGAAAAACCCTTGAATGAGTAGGTGTTCTAAAACTTTTGACCGGTAGTGTATAACCTCGTTATTGTTATTTTTATTGTGTTACTATTTTTCCTTTAGTTTATTTAGCAAATGTTTCTTACTTACTTTTTTTAAAACTCTGCATTGTTGGTTAAGGACTCGTAAGTAAGCATTTTACGGTAAGGTCTACACCTGTTGTATTTGGCGCATGTGACAAATCAAATTTGATTTGATGTGGACAGCAGATGAGAGTTAAATTCATAATATAGCTAACTTAGTTAGCTAACATGCATTTGGATAAAACAAGTTATATTGACTGGCTAGCTAGCTAACAAGCATTTTGAATTCAATTTGTTTTCCAAAAGGCTCTGCATTTCTGGAATCACAGTCGCAAGTACCCCTGGTGCACTGATAAATTATTTAGTCATTTAAACCATTTATTATTTTGATGAAAACTCTGTTTTTTCCACTACCCTCATTGGCTTCCTTGTATTTGAAATGTGAGTGTCCGAGGCAGGTCGGACTCAAGCCTGGTTAATGACAGTTGCTATCCAACGGAGCACTGCGATTGGCGGGGCTTATATCCATAAGGATATCCATAAAGAGTTGGCAAGAGAGCAGAAACACTGTCACCCAGGCTATACCAGAATGCTTATCCAGAAGTAATGGATATGAAGGCACAGTGTAGGTCAACGTACCACCCAGTATACTGATATGTATCAACGTGCAGTAGTAAAATATACGTTTTCCATTTTAAAATGGTTCTGTTTCTCCATTATAAAATGTTTCTGTTTCTTCATTATAAAATGATTCTGTTCCCCAAACACGAAATGTGGACTAAACATTGTTTCGAAATGATGTACACTGACAAAAATATGACATGTTGCACTCTAGAACAGTCTTTGCAAATTTGCTTTCACTGCCACCAGCTACCTTTCAATAAATAGAGTATGACAACATAGTGGATACTGTGATACCTATAAAGCCTATTCTCTGTAAAGAAATCTGACTATTTTCATATGTGTTGTGAGCACTTCCCCAAGGGATATATAAGTGAGCACCAAAAATATCTCTTTCCGCTGCCTTATTTGAAAGATCTTAGAATGGAAAAAACTCAATTTACTTCACAGCATCTCGTCCCTGAAACCATATGTCACTATGAATTATCTCACGGTTTTATTAGAATAGAAACAGTCTTTGTTTCTCATTTAGTTAGAATGGTCTGTAGATGGTTGTTCAATGATTGATGTTTAAAGGTGAGCCATTTAGAGGTATTTTGTGAATTCTAATGAATAGCCAAAGTAATACATTCTAAAGTATTATCTGACAATCTCTGTCTAAAGAAGGTAACATACCATTATTGGTAGCATTCCAACAGTTCTACAAAGTACAAAAGCTTTCAAAATAGTGTCCTCTTGGGTCTTGCAGTGCCTGTTTATTTAAAATATTATGAGTTTCTTCAGTGATGAACTTACTGCAGTGTACAGTATATTATTTTGTTTTGATATATGAAATAATATAACACCATAAAACACTGGCAGAGATATGAAAATAAATACGTTCATATTGATATACATACAGTATGTGACTTGATGTGGTTATTTCCTTTCTCTCTCCTAGAGCTGGACTTCTGTGAATCCACCCAGCTAGCGCGGCCCAGCTACCAGGCAGAGCTCCGCTCTAACCCCCAGCACGGCTACCCACTGGGCATGGGCTCTGATGTGGAGACAGAGACGGAGGGTGGGCCCTCGCCCGACCACGCCCTTAGACTCTGGATGAAGGAGATCAAATCGGAGCACAGCTCCTGTCTGTCCAGCAGAGCCAACTCTGTCCTGTCTCTCACTGACACCGAGCAGGAGAGGAAGTCAGACGGTGAGAATGGTAAGACCACACGGCACGGGAAATGCAACACCATGGGGTTATACACCACTTATCTACATAGCCCACTGTCTGTGTGTTCTTATCATTTCGTCAAAATGTATAAAACAAGAATCTAGTTTTTGTTCATAACCTGTTAATAACTATGCTGTACATAGGATTGAGCTTTGTTCAATAGGTAGCTGTGAATCCCACTATTTTCCCATCATTTTGCTATGAAAATAATGAAAATGGGTCCAGCTGCACTAAAGCTAAACACTTTTGATATGTTTTCCACCAAATCTGTGCATGATGTCAACCCAAGAACTCCATAGTGACTACTATTGCAAGATGTCCGGTAAAACCTTTTGCAAGGCGTCAAGGTCCTCAAGGCATTGGGATCAACAGTACTATACACCAATTAGAATGGCGCCGGAGAAGATGGCTGCTGTTTTACAGCCCTCTAACCAATTGTACTATATTATGTGTGTTTTTCCGCGTTATTTGTAATTTATTTTGTACATAAGGTTTCTGCCATCTTCTCTTATAACCAAAAAGAGCTTCTGGATTAATCCTATTAGCCAATCTTCAATCATTTGAGAATAAATTGGATGACCTAAGATTACGGTTATCCTACCAACGGGACATAAAAAACTGTAATATCTTATGTTTCACCGAGTCGTGGCTGAACGACGATGTGGACAACATACAGCTAGCGGGCTATACGCTGCATCGGCAGGATAGAACGGCTGACTCCGGTAAGACAAGGGGTGGCGGTCTGTGTATATTTGTAAACAACAGCTGGTGCACAAAATCAAATACTAAGGAAGTCTCAAGGTTTTGCTCGCCTGAGGTAGAGTATTTATGATAAGCTGTAGACCACACTATTTACCAAGAGAGTTTTAATCTATATTTTTCATAGCTGTCTATTTACCACCACAAACCAATGCTGGCATTAAGAATGGACTGAATGAGCTGTATAAGGCCATAAGTGAACAGGAAAACGCTCATCCAGAGGCAGCGCTCCTAGTGGCCGGGGACATTAATGCAGGGAAACTTAAATCCGTTCTACCTAATTTCTACCAGCATGTTAAATGTGCAACCAGAGGGGAAAAAAACTCTAGACCACCTTTACTCCACACACAGAGACGCATACAAAGCTCTCCCTCGCCCTCCATTTGGCAAATCTGACCATAACTCTATCCTCCTGATTCCTGCTTATAAGCAAAAACTAAAGCAGGAAGCACCAGTGACTCGGTTAATAAAAAAGTGGTCAGATGACGCAGATGCTAAGCTACAAGACTGTTTTGCTAGCACAGACTGGAACATGTTCCGGGATTCTTCAGATAGCATTGTCACGAGTGTCAGTGTAATGCGGTGGATCGAAGTCAGGCGCAGGACACAGAAACTTGTATGAAACGTACTTTACTGTATAAGTAAAGAAAACAATACAAAACACCTCCACACAAGGAGGAACAAACCCGCTCACCAACGACACACGAAATGAAAAGCAAACACGCACAGAACACATTGGGAGCCAACGGGTTAAATAGGGTAACAATTAGACAACAGGTGCAACATAGAAACATAGATCGGCAGTAGCTAGTATTCCGGTGACGACGAACACCGAAGCCTGCCCGAGCAAGGAGGAGGGGCAGCCTTGGCAGAATCCGTGACAGTACCCCCCCCCCCCTGACGCGCGGCTCCAGCTGTGCGTCGACACCGGCCTTGGGGACGGCCAGGAGGATGCGGCGCGGGGTGAGTCGGATGACTGCGGTAGAAATCCCTCAACATGGAGGGATCGAGGATGTCCCTCCTAGGGACCCAGCACCGCTCCTCCGGACCGTACCCCTCCCACTCCACAAGATATTGCAGGCCCCCCACCCGACGCCTCGAATCCAAGATGGAACGGACCGAGTACGCCGGTGCCCCCTCGATGTCCAGTGGGGGCAGAGGAACCTCCCGTATCTCAGACTCCTGGAGTGGACCAGCTACCACCGGCCTGAGGAGAGACACATGGAACGAGGGGTTAATACGATACTCAGGAGGAAGCTGTAACCTATAACATACCTTGTTCAATGTCCTCAGGACTTTGAATGGCCCCACAAACCACCGACCCAGCTTCCGGCAGGGCAGGCGAAGGGGCAGGTTTCGGGTCGAGAGCCAGACCTGGTCCCCCGGTGCATACACCGGAGCCTCACTGCCGTGGCGGTCGGTGCACATGGGCAGCGTTCCAGGTCTTCTGCGAGCGCCGAAACCATTCATCCACCGCAGGTGCCTCGATCTGGCTCTGATGCCAAGGTGCCAATAGATCAAACGATCGCGGACCTCCAGCGGGACGTACTGTACACACGACCCTCTGGACACTGGGGAGGAGTGGGTTCGTTACGCAATGTCCGCGTCCACCTCCCACACCACCGGTGCCACCAGACACGACGCCGGAAGTATGGGAGTGGGCTCTACGGAACTCTCCTCCGTGTCATACAGTCGGGACAGAGCATCTGCCGTAGCGTTCTGGGAACCTGGCCTGTAAGAAAGGGTGAAAACAAAACGGGTGAGAAACATGGACCACCTTGCCTGGCGAGGGTTTAATCTCCTCACCGCCCGGATGTACTCCAGATTGCGGTGGTCAGTCAAAATGAGAAAAGGGTGTTTAGCCCCTTCAAGCCAATGTCTCCACGCTTTCAGGGCTTGGACCACAGCCAACAGCTCCCGGTCCCCCACATCATAGTTGCGCTCCGCCAGGCTGAGCTTCTTCGAAAAGAACGCACAGGGGCGGAGCTTGGGTGGTGTGCCCGAGCGCTGGGAAAGTACAGCACCTATCCCAGCCTCCGACGCGTCCACCTCAACCGTGAAAGCCAAGGAGGGATCCGGATGAGCCAGCACTGGAGCCGAGGTAAACAGGTTCTTCAGATGATTGAACGCCCTGTCCACCTCAGCTGACCACCGCAGACGCACCGGTCCCCCCTTCAGCACCGAGGTAATGGGAGCCGCTACCTGACCAAAGCCCCGGATGAACCTCCGGTAGTAATTGGCAAACCCCTAAAATCGCTGCACCTCCTTCACAGTGGTTGGAGTCGACCAATTACGCACGGCCGAAATGCGGTCACTCTCCATCCTCACCCCAGACGCGGACATGTGGTACCCTAGGAAGGAGATGAACTCCTGAAAGAACAGGCATTTATCCGCCTTGGCATACAGGTCATGCTTCAACAGTCGTCGAAAAAGCACTTTACGCACCAGGGACACATGCTCGGCCCGTGTAGCGGAGTATATGAGAATGTCATCAATATACACCACTACACCCTGTCCGTGCAGATCCCTGATAATCTCATCGACAAAGGATTTGAAGACTGATGGAGCATTCATCAACCCGTATGGCATGACGAGGTACTCATAGTGTCCTGAGGTGGTACTGAATGCCGTCTTCCACTCATCTCCCTCCCGAATACGCACCAGGTTGTACGTGCTCCTGAGATCCAATTTCGTGAAGAAGTGCGCCCCGTGCAGTGACTCCGTCATACAAGCTATCAGAGGTAAGGGATAGCTGTACTTGACGGTGATCTGATTAAGCCCACGGTAATCAATGCACGGGCGTAACCCACCATCCTTCTTCTTCACGAAAAAGAAACTTGAGGAAACAGGTGAAGTGGAAGGCCGAATGTATCCCTGTCTCAGAGATTCGGAGACATATGTTTCCATAGCCGCCTTCTGTGACAGAGGGTACACGTGACTCCGGGGAAGTGCAGCGCCTACCTGGAGATTTATCGCACAATTCCCCGGACGATGGGGTGGTAATTTAGTCTCCCTCTTTTTACTGAAGGCGAGAGCCAAATCGGCATACTCGGAAGGAATGTGCATTGTGGAGACCTGGTTTGGACTCTCCACCGTAGTAGCCCCTAAGGAAACCCCTACACACCTCCCTGAGCACTGACTGGACCATCAGTTGAGAGCCCTCTGTTGCCAGGAAATAGTGGGGTCATGAGTGGTTAACCAGGGAAGTCCCAACACTACAGGATACGCAGGAGAATCAATCAGATAGAGACTAATCCTCTCCTCATGACCCCCCTGCGTCCTCATTAAGAGTGGTGCGGTAACCTCCCTGATTAGGCCTGACCCTAGCGGGCGACTATCTAATGCATGTACAGGGAAGGGCACATCAACACGAACAGTGGGAATCCCTAAACTACGTGAATATTGACGATCAATAAAATTCCCAGCTGCGCCTGAATCTACTAGCACCTTATGCTGGGAATGAGGAGAGTCCTGAACTCCAGCGCAAAATCATGGGTGCTCCTCCTCTCCTGTCTTAGGTGGAACAGACGCTCGCCCGCCGCTCTCCCCTCCGGTGGATGATCGAATACCGCCCGGAAGCGGCGGGTGAAATCCTCATAGCGGACAGATGTAGCGTCAATTCCTCCCCACTCGGCATTGGCCCACTCGAGCGCCTTCCCCGACAGACAGGAGATGAGGGCGGACACGCTCTCGTATCCCGAGGGCGCCGGGTGAATGGTTGCCAGGTAGAGCTCTACCTGGAGAAGGAAACCCTGACACTGGTGTACCGTCATATGCCCTCGGGAGCGAGAGCCGAATCCCACTGGACCCAGGTGGCGAAGGGGTGGACAGTGGTATGGGGGGTTGAGTGGTTGGAGGAGGTGTAGGAAGGCCACCTCTCTCCCATCGGTCCATAGTATTCACAACCCTCTCCTGTCGTTGAACTCGTTCCTCCATCGATTCAGACTGACTGGCTGTACCTGCTGACTCCATCTATGGTGCGTGTTTCTGTCACGAGTGTCAGTGTAATGCGGTGGATCGAAGTCAGGCGCAGGACACAGAAACTTGTATGAAACGTACTTTACTGTATAAGTAAAGAAAACAATACAAAACACCTCCGCACAGGGAGGAACAAACCCGCTCACCAACGACACACGAAATAAAAAGCAAACACGCACAAAACACATTGGGAGCCACCGGGTTAAATAGGGAAGGAGTAATCACATAATGGGCAACAGGTGTGTAACAATTAGACAACAGGTGCAACATAGAAACATAGAACATAGATCGGCAGTAGCTAGTATTCCGGTGACGACGAATGCCAAAGCCTGCCCGAGCAAGGAGGAGGGGCAGCCTCGGCAGAATCCGTGACAAGCATTCAGGAGTACACCACATCAGTCACTGGCTTCATCAATAAGTGCATCGATGATGTTGTCCCCACAGTGACCGTACGTACATACCCCAACCAGAAGCCATGGATTACAGGAAACATCCGCACTGAACTAAAGGGTAGAGCTGCCGCTTTCAAGGAGCGGGACTCTAACCCGGACACTTATAAGAAATCCCGCTATGCCCTCCGACGAACCATCAAACAGACAAAGAGTCAATACAGGACTAAGATTGAATCGTACTACACCGGCTCTGACGCTCTTCGGATGTGGCAGGGCTTGAAAACTATTACAGACTACAAAGGGAAGCACAGCCGCGAGCTGCCAAGTGACACAAGACTTCCAGACGAGCTAAACCACTTCTATGCTCGCTTCGAGGCAAGCAACACTGAAGCATGCATGAGAGCACCAGCTGTTCCGGATGACTATGTGATCACGCTCTCCGTAGCCGATGTGAGTAAGACTTTTAAACAGGTCAACATTCACAAGACCGCAGGGCCAGACGGATTACCAGGACGTGTACTCCGAGCATGTGCTGACCAACTGGCAAGTGTCTTCACTGACATTTTCAACATGTCCCTGACTGAGTCTGTAATACCAACATGTTTCAAGCAGACCACCATAGGCCCCGTGCCCAAGGACACTAAGATAACCTGCCTAAATGACTACCGACCCGTAGCACTGACGTCTGTAGCCATGAAGTGCTTTGAAAGGCTGGTCATGGCTCACATCAACACCATTATCCCAGAAACCCTAGACCCACTCCAATTTGCATACCGCCCCAACAGATCCACAGATGATGCAATCTCTATTGCACTCCACACTGCCCTTTCCCACCTGGACAAAAGGAACACCTACGTGAGAATGCTATTCATTGACTACAGCTCAGCATTCAACACCATAGTGCCCTCAAAGCTCATCACTAAGCTAAGGATCCTGGGACTAAACACCTCCCTCTGCAACTGGATCCTGGACTTCCTGACGGGCCGCCCCCAGGTGGTAAGGGTAGGTAACAACACATCTGCCACACTGATCCTCAACATGGGGGCCCCTCAGGGGTGCGTGCTCAGTCCCCTCCTGTACTCCCTGTTCACCCATGACTGCATGGCCAGGCACGACTCCAACACCATCATTAAGTTTGCTGACGACACAACAGTGGTAGGCCTGATCACTGACAACGATGAGACAGCCTATAGGGAGGAGGTCAGAGACCTGGCCGTGTGGTGCCAGGATAACAACCTCTCCCTCAACGTGACCAAGACAAAGGAGATTAAAGTTGGACTACAGGCAAAAAAAGAGGACTGAGCACGCCCCCATGCTCATCGACGGGGCTGTAGTGGAACAGGTTGAGAGCTTCAAGTTCCTTGGTGTCCACATCACCAACAAACTATCATGGTCCAAACACACCAAGACAGTCGTGAAGAGGGCACAACAAAGCCTATTCCAACTCAAGATTTGGCATGGGTCCTCAGATCCTCAAAAGATTATACAGCTGCACCATCGAGAGCATCCTGACTGGTTGCATCACCGCCTGGTATGGCAACTGTTCGGCCTCCGACCGCAAGGCACTACAGAGGGTAGTGCGTACGGCCCAGTACATCACTGGGGCCAAGCTTCCTGCCATCCAGGACCTCTATACCAGGCGGTGTCAGAGGAAGGCCCTCAAAATTGTCAAAGACTCCAGCCACCCTAGTCATAGACTGTTCTCTCTGCTACCGCATGGCAAGCGGTACCGGAGTGCCAAGTCTAGGTCCAAAAGACTTCTCAACAGCTTCTACCCCCAAGCCATAAGACTCCTGAACAGCTAATCATGGCTACCCTGACTATTTGCACTGCCCCCCCACCCCCACCCCATCTTTTTACGCTGCTGCTACTCTGTTAATTATTTATGCATAGTCACTTTAACTCTACCCACATGTACATATTACTTCAACTACCTCAACTAGCCGGTGCCCCCGCACATTGACTCTGCACCGGTACCCCCCTGTATATATAGCCTCCCTACTGTTATTTTATTTTACTTCTGCTCTTTTTTTCTCAACACTTTTTTGTTGTTGTTTTATTTTTTATTAAAAATAAATGCACTATTGGTTAAGGGCTGTAAGTAAGCATTTCACTGTAATGTCTGCACCTGTTGTATTTGGCGCATGTGGCCAATAAAATTTGATTTGATTTGATTTAAAGCGATAGTGTGTGAATTGCGACAATGTGTACTGAGGAATTTAATGATTTTGGGGTATTTATCTTGGAGACCCATGGATTCATTCAGCGGGTAATGAAAGCAAACAAAGAGAAGGCTCAGTCTATTGATCGTCAAGAAAAGTGATATTTGTATCAGGGATGTCACGCTCTTAATTCACTATGCACACTCTTCAGTGAGAGACATAACGTTAGTGTGAAATTAAGTTTGCTTGTGTGAGGCACCTTTTCCAGGGTCATGTCTGATGAGAGAAAGGAGTGAGTCTGTAGCAGCCTCGTTTCTCTTGTTGAGGTCCATTCAGAATACCAAATCAGACAGCAGTGTTAGTTACCCATTTCAGGGCTCCAACAGCTGTAAAAAAATATATATATATATATATATCGACATATATGGATGAGAGCATAAATCAAGGAATAATTTGATTTATATGATCTTGTTATTTTGAAGGTTTGTCTCAAAGTGCTTTTACGCGAGATTCATGCATTATGTAATTTTGTGGTAATAATGGAAGAAATAGAGCATCACCAGAGAACATTATTAATAAACAGGTGCAGATTTGTTGTTTTTGAGAGTGTAAGCTGTGGACTGGAGGGTCTGTTCCTTGTGATGCAATGTTACTGCCATTCAAATGTACTCCTTAGCCTTCACATTTACTATTTATCCTGCTAGAAATGTGCATTTGTGAATGTTATACACAGAGTGTACAAAACATTTAAGAACACCTTCCTAATATTGAGTTGCCCCCCCCCTTCCCCCTTTTGCCCTCAGAACAGCCTCAATTCATTGGGGCATGGACTCTACAAGGTGTCGATAGTTCCACAGGGATGCTGACCCATGTTGACTCTAATGCTTCCCCACAGTTGTGCCAAGTTGGCTGGATGTCCTTTGGGTGGTGGACCATTCTTGATACACACGGGAAACTGTTGAGCGTGAAAAACCCAGCAGCTTTGCAGTCCTTAACACAAACTGGTGCACCTACCATATCCCGTTCAAAGGCACTTAAATATTTTGTCTTGCCCATTCACCCTCTGAATAGCACAAATTCACAATCCATGTCTCAATTGTCTCAAGGCTTAAGAACCCTTCTTTAACCTGTCTCCTCCCCTTCATCTACACTGATTGAAGTGGATTTAACAAGTGACATCAATAAGGGATCATACTGTAGCTTTCACCTGGATTCACCTGGTCAGTCTATGTCATGGAAAGAGCAGGTATTCCTAATGTTGTACAATCAGTGTATATCTGTTGGGAAGCATGACCACTTTAATCTCTGAGGTCATTACATAGACAATGTTGTCATTGTTGTTGATTTATTATTAGTATTGCCTTATTGTCTTTGTCTGCCCCAGAATGTCCCTCAGCATTTATTTCTTCTTAGTCAGAAGGATTATCACTCTGGGGAATAAATATTGCTGTGAGGTGTTTGAAGTGGGAATATGGTGGGCCTTGTCTTTCCTTACTGTCTCCTGCTGATCTGTTAAGACTGACAGACCAATGGAAAGGAAGAGCAGGATGGTGTTTTGAACTGGCATGGCACTGATGAGGTATGTGATCTGCAATTTTAATGAGCTGCAGCGCAGAGGGAGGTTCAGATGCAGTTTACCTCCCTCCCTGAGTAAATGTCTTGGCTCCTCACTATTAAAGTATCTTATGCTATTCCTCCTCATGTAGAAAAAATATTATCACTGTTTCTTAATGCAGTATTTATCAGTTTACTCTGAACGGATCTGACCTTTATACTCCCTTGGACGAAACCAATTGCTCTTGTTATATTTTGGCTACTTGCTGTCACAGTACTCTGTTCTCTCCTGGTATTTCACAGCTTATGTTGGGTAAATACAACTATTATTCTGTAAAGGATTACCATGCATGTAAAACCACTGTGGATGAGTGTAGAAATTAATGCTATGCACCATAGACAAGCATTAAGGCTAAGAATGAATGTCATTGCAACTGAATGAAAAGGTTTCTTGGTATTCTTTGATTTGGGATGGAGTGAATCATTATAGTGAGGCATTTTTCATTGTGTAGAACATCTCCAATACAGTACAGGTTGTAAATGTGTCACTCTATAACAGCATGTTCATATGATCTCACATAAAAACAGTCAGAAGTCTGGAAGTTAGATTTTTGTTTCATGAAATGTGCCACTGCTCTTTGTAGGCTAGTGCTTTGCCCAGTTCTTCAAGGGTTTGGAAGTGTGATTTGGAAATCTGCTATGGTCAGGCTACACATGATATATTAGCATATTAGGTTCATACAGTTGAAGTCGGAAGTTTACATACACTTAGGTCGGAGTCATTAAAACTCGTTTTTCAACCACTCCACACATTTCTTGTTAACAAACTATAGTTTTGGCAAGTCGGTTAGGACATCTACTTTGTGCATTTTTCCAACAATTGTTTACAGACATATTGTTTCACTTATAATTTACTGTATCACAATTCCAGTGGGTCAGAAGTTTACATACACTAAGTTGACTGTGCCTTTAAACAGCTTGGAAAATTCCAGAAAATGATGTAATGGCTTTAGAAGCTTCTGATAGGCTAATTGACAACATTTGAGTCAATTTGAGGTGTACCTGTGGATGTATTTCAAGGCCTACCTTCACACTCAGTAAAACGAGTCCTATATCGAGATAACCTGAAAGGCCGCTCAGCAAGGAAGAAGCCACTGCTCCAAAACCGTCATAAAAAAGCCAGACTATGGTTTGCAACTGCACATGGGAACAAAGATCTTACTTTTTAGGGAAATCTCCCCTGGTCTGATGAAACAAAAATAGAACTGTTTGGCCATAATGACCATTGTTATGTTTGGAGGAAAAAGGGGGTTGCTTGCAAGCCGAAGAACACCATCCCAAACGTGAAGCACGGGGGAGGCAGCATCATGCTGTGGGGGTGCTTTGCTGCAGGAGGGACAGGTGCACTTCACAAAATAGATGGCATCATGAGGAAGGAAAATGATGTGGATATATTGAAGCAACATCTCAAGACATCAGTCAGGAAGTTAAAGCTTGGTCGCAAATGGGTCTTCCAAATGGACAATGACCCCAAGCATACTTCCAAAGTTGTGGCAAAATGGCTTAAGGACAACAAAGTCAAGGTATTGGAGTGGCCATCACAAAGCCCTGACCTCAATCCTATAGAAAATGTGTGGGCAGAACTGAAAAAGCGTGTGCGAACAAGGAGGCCTACAAACCTGACTCCGTCACGCTAGCTCTGTCAGGAGGAATGGGCCAAAATTCACCCAACTTATTGTGGGAAGCTTGTGGAAGACTACCCAAACGTTTGACCCAATTTAAAGGCAATGCTACCAAATACTAATTGAGTGTATGTAAACTTTTGACCCACTGGGAATGTGATGAAATAAATAAAAGCTGAAATAAATCATTCTCTCTACTATTATTCTGACATTTCACATTCTTAAAATAAAGTGGTGATCCTAAATGACCTAAGACAGGGAATTTTAACTAGGATTAAATATCAGGAATTGTGAAAAACTGAGTTTAAATCTATTTGGCTAAGGTGTATGTAAACTTCCGACTTCAACTGTATATCATACAGCACCTTTGGTTGATTGCCATAAACCCTCCTCTTCATTCTGTACCCCTTCAGAACAAACACAACGATATCTAACGCCAGCCATTGATGGATTATGCCCCATTGTGGCTGTCACATGCCTGTGTGAGGTTGTCCTCAAGAAAATAGTTGAGGTTATACCCTGGAGAACTTGGCCAGCAGTGTTAGAAATCATAACATACCGTAGTAGTAGTAGTAGTAGTAGTAGTAGTAGTAGGACGTTGACACTTTCATGTTATGAACAGTATGTCTCTCTGATGGATGGCTAACTACAGTGCATTCCAGACAGACCCTAGGAAATATTGAGAATTTGATTCTAGAATAGCTGTACGATTCAAGTTCATCTTGAGTCATATTCGCTGTGTGTATCTATTACCCTGCATAAGCCTACATTTTCACTGGTGTCAATCATAGCAGTAACATCAATCTGCATGCATCACCTCCCCCTGTGCATTGCACCACCATAGGGTTTAGTTTTTTTTTTTGTTCCTGAAAAATTCAGAGCTGAAACAGCCAAAACTCTGCAAACAAAATGATTGAAAAAAAAAAAGGTTCCCATCCAATCAATATCTCCTTATTTGTAAAGTGAGACTTTGTGACAGATTATACATTAGTGCATCGCCTGGATTCAGCTCCCAGTAACAAAACTACTGGAGTGCCATTAATTCAGTCATTTATGGATTGAAAAGAAAGGATTTGCCAACAACAATTTGACCCCATGTTTCAAAAGTTCAAGTTTCATACTGTAGCTTTATATACAGTGGGGGAAAAAAGTATTTAGTCAGCCACCAATTGTGCAAGTTCTCCCACTTAAAAAGATGAGAGAGGCCTGTAATTTTCAGTTGGCAATGACACGTTTGACCTGTGTGATTGCCAACAAAGGGTATATAACAAAGTATTGAGAAACGTTTGTTATTGACCAAATACATATTTTCCACCATAATTTGCAAATAAATTCATTAAAAATCCTACAATGTGATTTTCTGGATTTCTTTTTCTCATTTTGTCTGTCATAGTTGACGTGTACCTATGATGAAAATTACAGGCCTCTCTCATCTTTTTAAGTGGGAGAACTTGCACAATTGGTGGCTGACTAAATACTTTTTTTCCCCACTGTATGTATTTGTGTACTTATCTATCAATTCATTTATTCTTTATTTATCAATCCAGTTCATGCATTAGAAGTACTTCTGTTTATTCATGTTCACTGAATGTTTCGAAGTAAGGGGTTAAATAGCTGAAGGGTAATAGACGGTATAAATAATCCAAAATGGCTTCTCGTTAATGGATGATGCTCATGTATACTTCATTTTCCGGATGAGGTCTACAGTATAGATGTTGTTGATGGGTTGAACAATATTCTTGTTACACGACAAAATGTTGTAGTTGATCTACATCATACATGTCTCATGATGTTGAGGATTTTACAAACTTGGCTTTATTCCAGTCCATGTACTGCAGTATATTGTATTGATCTTACAACGCTATTGCAAATGTAGCTCAGAACTGTTTTGCCATCTAAAGTTTTACTACATTTTATATTGTATTTGTGTTTTATTTAGTGTAATACTTTATCAGAACTAGAACAATCTTTTGCTCCCTTGTTTTTTAATGATGCAAAATAAATGTGTTTATGCCGATGTGTACAGAGTATGTACAGTCGTGGTCAAAAGTTTTGAGAATGACACAAGTATTGGTCTTCACAAAGTTTGCTGCTTCAGTGTTTTTAGATATTTTTGTCAGATGTTACTATGGTATACTGAAGTATAATTACAAACATTCCATAAGTGTCAACGGCTTTTATTAACAATTACATTAAGTTTATGCAAAGAGTCAATATTTGCAGTGTTGACCCTTCTTTTTCAAGACCTCTGCAATCCGCCCTGGCATGCTGTCAATTAACTTCTGGGCCACATCCTGACTGATGGCAGCCCATTCTTGCATAATCAATGCTTGGAGTTTGTCAGAATTTGTGGGGTTTTTTTTGTCCACCCGCCTCTTGAGGATTGACCACAAATTCTCAATGGGATTAAGGTCTGGGGAGTTTCCTGGCCATGGACCCAAAATTTCAATGTTTTGTTCCCCGAGCCACTTAGTTATCAATGTTGCCTTATGGCAAGGTGCTCCATCATGCTGGAAAAGGCATTGTTCGTCACCAAACTGTTCTTGGATGGTTGGGAGAAGTTGCTCTCGGAGGATGTGTTGGTACCATTCTTTCTTCATGGCTGTGTTCTTAGGCAAAATTGTGAGTGAGCCCACTCCCTTGGCTGAGAAGCAACCCCACACATGAATGGTCTCAGGATGCTTTACTGTTGGCATGACACAGGATTGATGGTAGCGCTCACCTTGTCTTCTCCGGACAAGCTTTTTTCCGGATGCCCCAAACAATCGGAAAGGGGATTCATCAGAGAAAATGATTTTACCCCAGTCCTCAGCAGTCTAATCCCTGTACCTTTTGCAGAATATCAGTCTGTCCTCCTGTAGCGCAGTTGGTAGAGCATGGCACTTGCAACGCCAGGGTTGTGGGTTCGATTCCCACGGGGGGCCAGTATGAAAAATGTATGCACTCACTAACTGTAAGTCGCTCTGGATAAGAGCGTCTGCTAATTTACTAAAATGTAAATGTCCCTGATGTTTTTCCTGGAGAGAAGTGGCTTCCTCGCCGCCCTTCTTGACTCCAGGCCATCCTCCAAAAGTCTTCGCTTCACTGTGCGTGCAGATGCACTCACGCCTGCCTGCTGCCATTCCTGAGCAAGCTCTGCATTGGTGGTGCCCCGATCCGGCAGCTGAATCAACTTTAGGAGACGGTCCTGGCGCTTGCTGGACTTTCTTGGGCGCCCTGAAGCCTTCTTCACAACAATTGAACCTCTCTCCTTTAAGTTCTTGATGATCCGATAAATGGTTGATTTAGGTGCAATCTTACTAGCAGCAATATCCTTGCCTGTGAAGCCCTTTTTGTGCAAAGCAATGATGACGGCACGTGTTTCCTTGCAGGTAACCATGGTTAACAGAGGAAGAACAATGATTTCAAGCACCACCCTCCTTTTAAAGCTTCCAGTCTGTTATTCTAACTCAATCAGCATGACAGAGTGATCTCCAGCCTTGTCCTCGTCAACACTCTCACCTGTGTTAACGAGAGAATCACTGACATGATGTCAGCTGGTCCTTTTGTGGCAGGGCTGAAATGCAGTGGAAATGTTTTTTTGGGATTAAGTTCATTTTCATGGCAAAGAGGGACTTTGCAATTAATTGCAATTCATCTGATCACTCTTCATAACATTCTGGATCATATGCAAATTGCCATCATAAAAACTGAGACAGCAGACTTTGTGAAAATTAATATTTGTGTCATTCTCAAAACTTTTGACCACGACTGTACTACGCTGTACACAAACAACAAAGTTTGTTTCCTGTCTTGGTGGAATGCCACATTACAAACTGGCCTGGATCCGTTCCAGGAGTGGTCTTGGGGGATTTGGTGTGAGATTAGGCCATGTACAGCGGTCCCCTGGACATCTTGTGTAAATGCATTTGGCTTTTAGCTCCTGAAGCCCAGCCTCTGGTGAATTATCGACCATTCCATTTGTCACCTCAGAGGGTCTTTAGCTGATCTGGTACTACAACATGTCCCTGGGCAATTCAATAGAAATATAAGGCAACGATCCGGACCACATTTGTCTGTGTGTCTGAAGGGCTCCAGAAACAGCCATAAGTAGTCATGGGCTGATTATATTCCCTGTGCAGAAGAAAGTTAGTAGAGGGATACTTTTCAAATGTGATTTTAACTGCCTTATTCTTTACACTTGGATCAGATTTCCGGAAGACAATGACAGTATCTTGTAGAAAGTTAAAAAAAATAATAAAGAATCCACACGTCTGGGTTTCATCCCACTGCACTGTCAAAGATATCTCATTTATGTGAATTATGCTCTATATAAAATGTGTATTCAAGCTGTGGTGATAGCAAAGTTATCTCCCAAACTTTCCATCATGTAATTTAATACAAGTTTAACAGGTGACAAGCCTTAATCTAAAATTCATAGCTAAAAGGTATTATTTGTTCAATTTGTTTTCTCCACCTTCCATTTCATGCCGGAAAATTGGCAGGAGTGAAAATGAGAAAATGAGAACCTGAGCTCTGCAGTGGTTCAATAAGATGATTCTATTCATTATTAATATTTTAACGGACCCCATATGCCAGGACTGATATTGTGTGATGGATTCACATCTTTGAATTAATTTAATCAGTTTAATGTAAAGTGTCGACATCAGAGCCATCCTCCTCTCCCTCTGGCTACTCTGTGACTTGATGATTGGGGGTTGTGAGACACACAAACCCTCGGAAGACGGACATATCAAATACCCTCCTAATGACTGACTGAGACTCCGTTATGGAAACGTACGAGCCATATCAGTCTAAATAAAGCAGACGAGCTTGAACAATTTCATCAGGAAAACATCAAAGGGAAGGATTAAACCAAACTGTTAAATATGAGAGGAATTAAGAGCATTAGACAGAATACCGTGGTGTATTCCTCTTAGGATGCTAGCTTGTTGATCATTAGATATTAGCTTGTGCCCTTTTACTTTTCCTTAATGTTTTTTGGCTGTAATGATGATGGTTTTAATGATCAGTGGTACTCACTGTCACGACAGGGCTGGCTGAATATATGGTCTGATTATAGGGGTCATTATCTAAAGAGACTATGTTGTCTAGATTTCTGACAGATGTGGGCTTTGATGTTTTGGGGTGATCGTATGTCTGTATTTGGACTAGACTGTCCATCTGATTGGGCTATGCACTCTTAGAAAAAAAGGGTTCCAATAGGGTTCTTTGACTGTCCCCATAGGAGAACCCTTTTTGGTTCCAGGTAGAATGCTTTTTGGTTCCAGGTAGAACCCGTTTGGGTTCTATGTAGAACCCTCTGTAAAGGGTTCTACATGGAACCCAAAAGGGTTCTACCTGGAACCAAAATGTGTCTACCTGCAACCAAAAAGGGTTCTTCAAAGGGTTCTCCTATGGGGACAGCCGAAGAACCCTTTAAGGTTCTAGATAGCACCTTTTTTTCTAAGAGTGTGCTCAAGTCAAGACTGTCAGCCTGTCTGCATCAGAAAGTGACATATTTCTGATGCATTGTGGGCCTTATTGTCTTGGATATAGGATATTTCACGTGTCTGATTGAATTGTATTATTGCAATTTGTATAATTTTTCAGCGGGAAACGGTTATTTGACTGATTCCATCTCATTGTTTTGTCTTTGTCATCCGAAGCCTATCTGTCGTCAACCCCACAGTGCAGAAACAAAACAAATAGTTTATTATTCTGCAGAATTACCATGTCATTGTACACTGAGGAGGGTGTTGAATCAGACCTCACTTTTTTCACCCCAGATTAGAGACATCAGAGCAGGCCAAAGTCAGGTCTGATTGAATGACGATGAGCCTGATTAATGCTAAAGTTAACAACAAAGAGAGATCCCTCACATGTGTCTGCCTCTGCTGTCTGACTGCTGGAATAGCCTGCATGTCAAAGCTGAGGCTTCTACATCTGCCACTGTCGTCCGATGCTGTCTTCGAGGCCTAGAGCAGCCTCTGTCCTGGCTATGAATGATACTCTTTTGAATGCAATTAATGTGTAGTTACAGATGTAGGATCTTAATTTGAGCCAGTTTGCTACAGCATGAAACTAATCCTGCAGCAACAGGAAATGTGAATTATTGTGTGGATTATAATTAATGGACATTTTTTGTAGGGGTTGATACATTTTTCTTTAGGGCAAATCAAGTCTGACATTTTAAAGTGTAAATTACAAACTTTAGAAGCCGTTTAATCCTCGAATACACTACAAATTTGCATTTCCTAAATTCTCAGCAACCAAAGAGTGATCAAATTAAGATCCTACATCTGTAGTTTATTTCCAATTTACCCATAATATACTTCGTAGGGCAATAGATGGATAGATACAAATAGATGATGAATAAATAAAAATGTGTAAATTTAGGGAGCCCTTTGGCTGTTTTATTATTGTAAAACATAATTTGCCT
This sequence comes from Coregonus lavaretus, assembly GCF_964263955.1. NCBI lineage: Eukaryota > Metazoa > Chordata > Actinopteri > Salmoniformes > Salmonidae > Coregonus > Coregonus lavaretus. Next base: position 39,127,924 of record NC_139997.1, on the reverse strand, counting down.
ACTTATAAAATAATGCCTTTTTAATAAATCCTTAAAACCCTCCAGTATTAATATTTAATTTTCAATATCTAAAGCCTAATCAGAATAAGCCAGAGAACAGGAAATGAGGCTCCATTTTAGGATAAGTGCCGTTATTACACCACTCTGTCTTAAAATTTGAGGAAATTGTTAAAATTAAAGAATGGGTGAAATGTGCTAGCTGGTGCAGTTTCCCCACTGCAAAGGCCCCGCTCTAACACTAGCTAGTGTGTTTGTTTGGTGATAATTGACATGTGTGCTGACTGCAGCACCATCAGTGTCCTGCTGAACAAACATGAGGAGGTCATCCTCCTGCCAGTACAGGCTACCAGGCTGGGGAGAGAGGATGAAGTCCTCTACTACAGTGTTGTTCTAAGTTGATCCTCCTATGTTGATCCTCCCATTTATACAGGCAACCCAATTCTGATATTTTTTCACTAATTGCATCTTTTGACCAATCAGCTATTTTGCCAATAATTGGGCAAAAGATCAGAATTGGATTGCCTGTGTAAATGCTGCCCTAGAGACACACTGTGCATGCTGGATTTACTTCCAGCTGAGTATCAATTAGACACTCATTAGTAGATCTGATTGGCTAAGGCCAACCAATTAGCTGGAAGATGACTCTGAATCGCTTATCTAAGACATATTGATAGACATTTTGCCTGTATTTGTGGATAGTTGGTTGCTTGTTTTCATTACACCACCCTGGGTTGGTCGATGTTATCCATTTGAGCAAATGACTTGGGATTGAGACTTGTGAGCCTTGAGGAAATAATGTTTATCTCCTATTTATGCATTGGTTGGTTGTCTGAAGAACATGCTGAAGCCACCATGTGTAGGAGCTGCTACGGTTTCCCTTCATTTTAGAATATACTGGAATATACTGCTTACGGTACTGTATATATAGTAATAATAATAATAATAATATGCCATTTAGCAGACGCTTTTATCCAAAGCGACTTACAGTCGTGCGTGCATACATTTTTTTGTGTATGGGTGGTCCCGGGGATCGAACCCACTACCTTGGCGTTACAAGCGCCGTGCTCTACCAGCTGAGCTACAGAGGACCACATATAGATATATATAGGCTAATGATCTATATTTCGGGGTGGTTTCAACTCGAGGACCCAATCCACTGGGCACAGACGTCAGTCAGTTCAACGTCTAGTTTTGATTTACATTTGGTTGAGTTGTCAACTAACGTGAATTCAACATGAAATTAACAAAAAATGTCACTATTTTTCCCCCCTTATGTTGATGACTTTTTTGCAAATCCAATCAGTTTTCCACGTTGATTCAACGTTAAGTGACAGTCGACTTTTCCTGATCACTTATATGGCCCTCTTCCTGCTGAAACTGCTCTTTTTTTGTATTTCACCCTGAAATCGTCTTCCTCTTCTGAACAGTCACCCATCACAACTGTGCCCATTTTACCACTTCAAATGTCTTTCTCTTCAACTTTGCTCTGAACAGCTATGTTCAGTAAGAAGGAAACAGCTTGCAGACAGACACAATGGAAGAGATCCAGACCAACATATTAAGCTCCAAGAGCTCCTAATCTTGTCCATATCATTCTCCTCCGCAGAAAGCTCCCCCATCTGCAATCTGTCACTGGATGTGCTTGTTAACAATGCCTGCCCTGCCTGTGTCTTTTCACTCATAAATTCCCCCTTGCCACTTCTTTACCATCATTACTCCTAGATGATGATTCTTGCCAACCCCCACACTCCCCACATTCCTGGCAGTCATGGACTTATTCCTATTTCTCCTTTTTCATCTGCCATCCACTGCTCCAAACACGCTCACCCTCCCCAGTAAATCTCATGTTGACCCCCCCCTCCTCCTTCTCCCGTCCTGGACCCCCCTCTCACCATTTCTACCTCCCTTCTCTGCCCTCTGTTCTTTTCTCAAGAGCTGTTCTCTTTGGCTTAAAGCCATCTCTATCTATATTCCTGCTCCACTCCCTCTCACACCATGAAATATGAAAAGGACTCAAAAAGAACATAAATTAGTGATGATCAGACGCAGCCAAGTTAACAGACCTCATATGGCTCTTAGAGCAGTTACAAGTCTAAGCAGGGTTTTTCATTCAGGAGTTGGAACTCAAATTGGAATGTCAGCTTAATGACCACAATAAGCAATAGCCTATTCTCTTTTTCTGGATCTTCCATACAACATTAAAATGGCAGTTCTAAATTTGACCCTCATTAAATATAGACGGTTGGCATCTTCTGACTCCCTGGCTTGCACAGTGCTTTTCAAAATGTAATTATGAAATGCATAAGCTTTCTCATCTCAATCCGACACCACCAAGACCTAACTTTATGAGCTGCACCGACTTTATATTCATAGATCTCTCCAGAGGTGACAGCCCCACCAAATCATGATCATTGTTTTGATTCTCTTACATTACTCAGGAAATAAAGTGAGCCAAATAAAGTGGCTATTGGAGTTTTTAAACTATGTTTTGGGATGAAAATGAACCTTTCACAAAAATCCATGCCCTCTTCAGTTGCATTGTTAGTGAAGAAGAATTGCTATAATTGTATGTCTCTTCCAGCTTCTCTCTGCGCATTCATTGGACTAAGGTCTTCTCCTGGGTTCTTTTAGAAGAGATAGAAAACGGTCTTGTTTCAGTTATAATCAGACAAACTTTTGCTGTGGTTTTCATCAGAATGACTTTTTGTTCTGTGCATGGCTGCATCTGTGGCAGTAGTTTATCTTCAGCGTGGTTGACAGGCTTTATGCCTTCCTCCCTCCTACTCATAAGGCTAGACGATGATGCTGCTGCCGCACATAGCCACAGCACAACTCTCCCAGTGAGTGTCGGTGAGAGCAGGCGATAATGTGGCTCGCTTTATGAAGAAAGCATAAGGCTTCAGTCACATTGTAAATGGAGGCATCACTCTGGGGAACGGACATATTTTCTAAAGGACTGACACATCTGGCTCTCCTGGCTCCACAGGAGAGTTTCATTTGCTGCTTGTTTGTGTAATTAAGGAGGTTAACATTCAACACTTTAACAGTCTCAAGCGCAGCAAAAATTTTCTCAAAAAACACAGAAAAGGGATTTAACATATTTAATGTTTAAATGGTTTATTTCAATTGCATATTACATACATGTAAGTCTCCTCTTCTGGTTACATTGCGGTCGTTGCTTTCATTTGCTGCCACTTAGAACTAGGTCTGTCTAGGAGATTTATTTGTACTTCAATGGGAACCTGTATAACAATGCTAGAAAATCTACATTATACACTGTACAAGGGGTGTGAGAGAGAGAGCACTCTCCCACTTGGCCCAAATGCTAATAATGTTCCCCTCCCCTGCAGATGCTCATTGCTATGGTCTGTCCTGGAAAACACAGAACAACACCTGTTTCATTTGTTTGGTCAACAGCCCTTTGATAACGTTTTCTTATGGAGCTTTCTGCCTTAATCCGCCAAAGTCAAACATCTATTTGCAATGTCCCCAAATTCCATTATGATTTCGGTAATAGAATGGCAGCGGTGGGCTCTTATCTGTTTGAAATGTCAGGAATGATAATGGATTGACCTCCGACAGAATGCGTAATGCTGGCAAACTGGGGCTGGCTCTTGCTGTTGCCACACCCCACACACACACATGCTTGCACGCGTACACAAACACACACACACAACACTTTTATGCCTGCATTGTGTCTCATTCTCTAGGGTTCTGCAAAGCATGGGAGGTTTCATCTTCTTGGTCTCTCTAAATGCAAATTCAGACATTTGTTCAAAGTGATTATGTTTTATATGTGCCATGTGATAAAGATATACTGTTATAGAAAATGATAATAACAGGTTTGGTAGAACTGGAACGTTTCAGACAATGTTAATTATCAGTAATTTGTAGTTGTGGAATTTAATTGAAGAATGAATAGATTGAATCACCTCTATTCCTCTGATGAAATGAATACACTCAATTATTTGTTTGTGCTCGCTGTTGTTATGTGTCCGTTGGTGCACATATTCAGTGTTATGGTGTAATGACTGCATGAATGGAATGGTGGTATAAAACAGCATCTGATTCAGGCAGGAACATCTGTACTGGCCCCCTGGGATGCAGAGACAGATGGATGGAATACTAAGACCACAGAAAGCTAATATAGTTGAAACTGGATCCCTTTGGTATTCAACCTGCGTATGTAAATTCAGTGTCCAGGTCCATGTTAATGTTTGTTTTATGGAAACGTAAAACCAATAAAGATCCTGCACACTGTGCTATAAGCCTAGGCCAATATTTTCTATGAAAATGCCTCAAATAAAACAGAGGAAGTAAGTGTGTTTAGTCCCTGTCCATGGATTTGTATGGCTTCATACTGTAGCAAGTTTGAAACTTCAAATTGAATTCAACATTACAGTAACTAAATCTACATGAACATACCACTTACCATGCAAGTGGGATACAGTGGAAATAATATGCATGGGAAATTACTTCCAACAGAAGAATAAAAAGTAATTAATCTCATTCAACAACTTAAAGCATAATAGTCCAGGCTAATGACGATAGTCATAACATACAGAAGCAAAATGGTCATCTTCGATCATGGGGTTTTAAACAGACAAATCAATGTTTCCAGTCCTCCCCCATTAGATTCCAATGTCAGTATTCATAATTATTTGACATGATGAGAAACGTTTACATATGCTTATTACACTGATAAGCTGATATCCTCTTTGATGCGCCATCATGAAATGACAATGTCAAAATGTTTGATATGCGCATGTCTGAAAAAGGTAGAGAGGAAAAGGGAAGGGGAAAAACATGTAGCTCCATATTCATGTTATTTGACATAAACCCTTACAGTAGGCCTACTAATTCCCTTTGTCTTAATTGATTGAACTAATGATTAATTGATCATGTTAAGGATTTTCTGTCAGAACGAGCCCTCTGGCTAACATCGCTTTCTCCTCTTGATGGCGGTAGATATTCAGCGTTCCTCTCGAGACCCAGGAAAATGGATGCATCATTGGCAAAATCGTTAGGCTGGTAGAGCTCTCTAGTTTGGAGATGCTGAACGCAAAACTTCAATATTTCCCTAAGGCATTGTCCAAACACATTTGTCAAAAAATACATTTGCAATATCTGAGATAGCAGGGGTGGTGAGCACTGCTGTGATTACTCAAAAGCCCTCGCTGACCTGAAAGATCATTCCAAGTAGTAGAAGATTTCAAGAGTGTCCTCACTCAGCCAATGCAGTCCATTCCACTGTGCGTCTGTGACGTGAAATAAAACATTGGCACGGCACAGGATCAGCATCTGAAATATTGACACTAGCAGAGACCTTTCCACCCTTCATGCAGGCCCCCAGAAAGTGATATGTATCGCTGTTCTGAGCAAACACATGGCTGTGTCACAGGCAGCAAGCAGTTCTGAGGAGTTGAATTGAAAATCCACATAATAGGTGCTTTTCCCTTTGCCACGAGTCAAGCTTATCGCAGAGTGCACACTAACCACCCTGAGAATTAGCCTTCCTCACCCACTATTGTGCTGTCAGGAATACGAATGATGACCCATCTAAATAAAGATTGGCTCCATCGCCATGATGTATGAAATGCTTATGGCTAAATGTACTGCTCTTGAAGAGATAAGATTGTGCACAGGTGTGTCTAAAAAGTCAGAGTGCCCTTTTTGGGTGGGAGTGTGTGTGGTCATAACTAGACCCTTGAACAAAATCAGACTTAGTTTTTTCTTATCTCTATTTATTTTAACCATTTCCACAAGTATTTTGTTTAAAATTCTGTATACATGCTATTACTTTAAACCTTAGTCATTTGCATGTGTTTTTCTTTGAATTTTCCTGTCAAGCACCTATGAATTGCCAATTATTTTGTATATAGCATTTTTTTATTGCCTACTACTATAGACCAGATATTAAGCTTGTTCAAAAACAACTACGATTAGGGCATCCACTCTGATTAGAGCCAGAGCTGCTTGGTAAACTGTGAAGAGAGATTGCATGATGTGGATAATCTTGTAATAGAGCCCTTAATGAGAGTGGGAGTCAAGGCAGCAGGTGTTATAATAATCAGGGCTCTGAGCTGAGCCCCAAACCTGCTGCGGATTTACACACCATGTTGTGTGACCTCCCAAAATCCAGCCAGTGCACACCAGTCACAACATATACCAGGATCTGAGTTGACTGTGAGATTCAAGTGTGCTGTTTTATATTTACCTTTCATAATAAAGGAATTAAAGCACAAATGCCTTTAGTGCCCTCTCTCAATAGAAGCTTCTAGTAGTAGAAGAAGGATACATTCAATCTTGATCTATGGGCCAGTTGGGACTACAAGCTCCATGTTTCTACTGTCCTGATAAATTTAGCTGCTGTATTTTAATTATGCTGTCTGTCATTGCAAACATCTAGCAGTACTAATGCAGATTGTGTGGTTGATTGTATTCCTTGTCTGGTTTTGACATCTCTCTCCTTATATTCTCGTCTCCCTTCCCAAGACTGGATCAACATCCAGTTTTGTTAGATTTTTTATTGAGCTGTCAACAAACATGAATTAGATTCCAAATCTGACAACCATGAAACCTTGTATATCTTTGGATTGAATTGAGACAGAAATTGTGAACATTGAGGATTTTTTGAAAATGCTATCAAAAAGCCATGATGATGCAGTTATGAAAAAGTATGGAGAAATAACAATGAGACAATGTTGACTGACTCAAACCATTATTACCCTTTGGGTATTTCATGAGATTACTATTTACATAAGCAGTACAACCTCCTATACTCAAGAATAATTACTTTCTAATTAACTTGATTAGATATTTTGTGTCAATCCATTTCCAGTGTGAAGTCATAGTAAACAGATTATTATTTTTCAAGAAAAACACTTGTTATGCTTACCATGTCTACCTTAATCAGTGGTGTAAAGTACTTAAGTAAAAATACTTTAAAGTACTACTTAAGTAGATTTTTTGGGTATCTGTACGTTACTATTTTTTTACTTTTACTTCACTACATTCCTAAAGAAAATAATGTACTTTTTACTTCATACATTTTCCCTGACACCCAAAAGTACTCGTTACATTTAGAATTCTTTGCAGGACAGGAAAATTGTCAAATTCACGCACTTACCAAGAGAACATCCCTGGTCATCCCTACTGCCTCTGATTTGTTGGACTCACTAAACAGACATGCTTCATTTGTAAATGATGTCTGAGTGTTGGAGTGTGCCCCTGGCTATTGTGCCCCTGGCTATCCGTAAATAAATAAAACAAGAAAATGGTGTGGTCTGGTTTGCTTAATATAAGGAATTTGAAATGATTTATACTTTTACTTTTGATACTTAAGTATATTTGAGCAATTGTGACTCATTTCAGGAAACTAGGCGTATGTCGTGCGTCACTACTTCACAGGAGCGCCATTTGAACGTAAACTTGTATTTTTTTATCAAAATGCGTTTTTTGGCAGACGTGCCTTCTGGAACATGTGAACTTTCATGTGCCTTTATAACAAACGTGTATGCCATCTGTAAATACGAATACAATTGTTAAATTACGAGCCTAGTTGGTTTAGCCATGGAAAAACACAGCAACCTTCCCGCTAGCCATGATTCGCTGAGATGAGTGGGCTGGACATGCCGAGAGATGAGTTCGGATTGGTCTGCCTTGTAGCACGCTTCTGTCTATAACGTGAGCTGGTCAGTATGTGTAGGTAATCCTTTCTAACATGGCTTTTTTTTTTTTTTTTACATATCATAGATATAGTAGAACTGCATAAGTGTTGCTCTCCACTTTCTGGAGGACCGAGTTTTGAAATCAGTGGAATTAGAGTATGATAGCTAAGGAGATGGAAAAAATTCTGGCGTTTGATTGCAAATGTGCAGATGGAGTCGAAAAGAGAACACACAGAAGGCTGTTGTAAAAAACACCTGTCTCTGGATTACATCTTCAAACTAAGGGCAACCATGGCATCCGTGTCAGAGAGGGAGAAGCATCCATCCATGTATATGGGTAAGAGAGTCTAGCTAGCTACATTTTCAGAGATAACACGTTTCTAAATTTGTCAGAAAGTCATTTTCATTTCAAGTTAATGTGTACTGTTAGCTAGCTAGCTAACGTTAGCTGGCTGGCTAGCTAGCTAACATTACGTGTATGATCTGTGTAGTAATATTATTCGTATCTCAGAGCCATTTGCATTGCTAGTTATAGCCTAATGTTAGCTAGCTAACATTGAACCTGGTTGGTTAGCTACCTGCAGATCCATGCAGGGTAATAATGTTATGAGTTGGGATTATGGTTCTTTGTTTAGCTAGCTAGCTACATGTCTAAACAAAAGACTAAACAAGTAACTATTTCAATAGAATGTTTATGATGTCACTGCGACAACTGTCAATAGATGTAGCTGGTCAATTCGCTCTGGCTATCTACATCCGATTTCAGAGCACTCTCGTCTGAGTATGCCAGAGCGCAGAATAACTGACAAATTTACAAATGCTCAACACCCGTTGAATATGGCCAGTGTCAGTAAACGTTGACAAAAAAACATAATTAAATTGTTGCCAGCAGCACATTTGCAGTCACCAATGCTCTGGATAACATAAAAACAGCCTAACCAGCTCTGCTAGGGTGAGTAAAATGGTCAGAGTGAGCTGTTCTCTCATTTGTGTCTGGAAGTAGCTAGCAAGCTAGCCGACGTTAGCCAGTTAGCTTGGGTGCTTGACTGCTGTTGTTAAGTCAGAACGCACAGATCAACCCTACTTTTCGGCCAGAGCGTCCAGTGTGCGCTCTGAATGCTTCGTGAGCGAAACGCTCTGAGTTTACGAACGCCCAGAGCACACTCTGGCACTCCATATAACATTTCTGAACACACCCGTAGTATAAGCCAGCCTTTAGTTTTGAAATCTTTGGTTGTTTAATACATAGCCTCACATGTGAATCCTTAAAGAGATGGGTGGGGCTAAAGCTTTTTAAAGGGTGTGAACGATGTTGAATGGGTGTAGACAAAGAAGAGCTCTCCAGTAGGTACCAAAACATTCAAAGGCCTTTTTCTCAAAAGTGAGGTTACAAATGTATCAACTTTCAAAGCAGAATTACTTTCCCATTGTTCCTCAACTGTAGTGTATGATATACCATTTTCTAGCTCTGAGTTTCTACTTTTATCCAATGAAAAACACACCATTTCAAATGTTGCTACATACGATCGAATCGAGCCGGTCGGTCACAATTACATTTACTTTTGATACTTAAGTATATTTAAAACCTAATACTTTTAGACTTTTATTTGAGTAGTATTTTACTGGGTGACTTTCACTTTTACTTGAGTCATTTTCTATGAAGGTACAGTGCCTTGCAAAAGTATTCATCATCCTTGGCGTTTTTCCTATTTTGTTGCATTACAACATGTAATTTAAATTGATTTTTATTTGGATTTCATGAAATGGACATACACAAAATGAAATGAAAAAAATAACTTGTTTCAAAAAATTCTAAAAAATAAATAACTGAAAAGTGGTGCGTGCATATGTATTCACCCCCTTTGCTATGAAGCCCCTAAATAAGATCTGGTGCAACCAATTACCTTCAGAAGTCACATAATTAGTTAAATAAATTCCACCTGTGTGCAATCTAAGTGTCACTTGATCTGTCACATGATCTCAGTATATATACACCTGTTCTGAAAGGCCCCAGAGTCTGCAACACCACTAAGCAAGGGGCACCACCAAGCAAGCGCCACCATGAAGACCAAGGAGCTCTCCAAACAGGTCAGCGACAAAGTTGTGGAGAAGTACAGATCAGGGTTGGGTTATAAAAAAATATCTGAAACATTGAACATCCCACGGAGCACCATTAAATCCATTATCAAAAAATGGAAAGAATATGGCACCACAACAAACCTGCCAAGAGAGGGCCGCCCACCAAAACTCACGGACCAGGCAAGGAAGGCATTAATCAGAGAGGCAACAAAGAGACCAAAGATAACCCTGAAGGAGCTGCAAAGCTCCACAGCGGAGATTGGAGTATCTGTCCATAGGACCACTTTAAGCCGTACACTCCACAGAGCTGGGCTTAACAGAAGAGTGGCCAGAAAAAAGCCATTGCTTAAAGAAAAAAATAAGCAATAAAATAAGCACATTTGGTGTTCGCTAAAAGGCATGTGGGAGACTCCCCAAACATATGGAAGAATGTACTCTGGTCAGATGAGACTAAAATTGAGCTGTTTGGCCATCAAGGAAAACGCTATGTCTGGCGCAAACCCAACACCTCTCATCACCCCGAGAACCCCATGTTTTTCATCGGCAGGGACCGGGAAACTGGTCAGAATGGAAGGAATGATGGATGGCGCTAAATAAAGGGAAATTCTTGAGGGAAACCTGTTTCAGTCTTCCAGAGATTTGAGACTGGGACGGAGGTTCACCTTCCAGCAGGACAATGATCCTAAGCATACTGCTAAAGCAACACTTGAGTGGTTTAAGGGGAGACATTTAAATGTCTTGGAATGGCTTAGTCAAAGCCCAGACCTCAATCCAATTGAGAATCTGTGGTATGACTTAAAGCGGAACCCATCCAACTTGAAGGAGCTGAATGCAGTTTTGCCTTGAAGAATGGGCAAAGATCCCAGTGGCTAGATGTGCCAAGCTTATAGAGACATACCCCAAGAGACTTGCAGCTGTAATTGCTGCAAAAGGTGGCTCTACAAACTATTGACTTTGGGGGGGTGAATAGTTATGCACGCTCAAGTTTTCTGTTTTTTTGTCTTATTTCTTGCTTGTTTGACAACAACAAAAATATTTTGCATCTTCAAAGTGGTAGGCATGTTGTGTTAATCAAATTATACAACCCCCCAAAAAATCAATTTTAATTCCAGGTTGTAAGGCAACAAAATAGGGAAAATGCCAAGGGGGGTGAATACTTTCGCAAGCCACTGTATCTTTACTTTTACTCAAGTATGACAATTGGGTACTTTTTCCACCACTGTCCTTAATGCACTTTTAGATTTTAGGTGATGGTGCTACAGTAGTTTAATTGGCATATTGTCTGCATCTTAAAATCAAATCAAAGTTTATTGGTCGTGTACACAATTTAGCAGATGTTATAGTGAGTGCAGCGAAATGCTTTTGTTACTTGCTCCTAACAATGCATAAAAAATGTCAAACAAGTACACAAATAATAATTAAAAACTAAAAATGTAAGAAATCACAATGTCAGAACAAATTCAGTTAACAACCCAAATAACACTGTATCAGTAATCCAATTTCATTCTATGTGTATGTTCACCAAAAATATATAGTCAGGATATGTACAGCAGTAGATATATTACAGTGAGCTATGTTAAGAATCCAGTATATAAATACAGGCGGTGTGTATAAACAGTGCAACAAAAATGTACAGTAGTAGATATATTAGAATGAGCTATGTTAGGAATACAGTATATGAAGAAGAATCCGGTATATAATCCACTATATAGAGTAAATAAGAATCCAGTGTATACATACACGGTGTGTATAAACAGTGTAACAAAAATGTAATGTACAGTAGTAGATATATTAGAATGAGCTATATGAAGAATACAGCAAATGAATCCACAGTGTGAAAAACAGTAAACAGTATAAAAGAAACGATCCAGTGTTTAATGTCTCTATATACATGGGACAGCATGGTGTTTGCTGAGAGGGATGCTGTCATAGTTGGTGTAATAGTTGATGTCTCGTTCTGCATTCTGATTCTAAAACTGCAGTCACTGAGACAAACTGCAGTCACAGAGACGACTGGTTTCACACAATGATAAGAGCAATGCTTTTCATCCTCAGACAGTCTAGATTACCATAACCCATTCTCCCATGTAGAAATGGATGTTACCATCAACTGACTTAAAACTTTAAAATCACAGTAAACATTTGGGGGACTTGAGCACTAGCACGGTCATCTCATGAAAATCCAATCGACTGCTGTGAGGAGTGTGACTTTGAGGCGAGTACGCATTAATGGTTTTTCGCCCCAGCCCAAGGACTCCTAGGAGCTTTGTAAAAGCTTAGCACAGCGGGGCTCGGGGACTGGGGGGCTCCCTTGACTGACGGATGTGAGATTTGCTTATTACCCTGCGCTGTGACGAAGCCCTGACTCCCAGTCCATTAATCCTGCCCCAGCATGCTGCTCCCTGACCACGGGGACAGCCCAGCCTTCCTCACCGCAAAGAGGAATTGCTCCCAGCAATTAAGCCTGATGGGTAGGGGGCTCCGGATGACCTCCTGTAGGGGGCATGATAGATCTCTTCTTTTAGACTTGATCTATGAACCTGTTCCTCCCCGTCATCTGCTTCCAAAGGGTGTTGTCTCCTGTCTCCACTCAAAGTTGTGTCCACTTACATGGATTCTGTGTTATAACCAGGAACTTAATTTTCATTCTGTTTCTTAAGTCGTTCTAAAGGTCAGTGGCCGCTCCTCTCATTTGATGTATTGGATGTTAGAGATTGGAGGTCACAGCAGAATCCACACATACACTGAACAAAAATGTAAACGCAACATCTAAAGTGCTGGTCCCATGTTTCATGAGCTGAAATAAAAGATCCCAGAAATTCTCCATACAGACAAAAAGCATTTTTTCTCTCAAATTTTGTTCACACATTTGTTTACATCCCTGTTAGTGAGCATTTTATCCTGACAGGTGTGGCATATCAAGAAGCTGATTAAACAGCATGATCATTACACAGGTGCACCTTGTGCTGGGGACAATAAAAGGCCAATCTAAAATGTGCAGTTTTGTCACGCAACACAATGTCATTGATCAACACAATGCCCCTGCCCAGTCATGTGAAATCCATAAATTAGGGCCTAATGGATTTATTTCAATTGACTGATTTCATTATATGAACTGTAACTCAGCAAAATCTTTTAAATTGTTGCATGTTGCGTTTATATTTTTGTTCACTATACATACCATGTATTGAGTCTGAATGCAATCCATTGAGTCTTGGTGTTGTGTCCTCATGGTGTACCGTGTTTCACGCGATGACTACAAATGATTCTTTTTGCTATTCTGTCACTTTCAGACATTCTTTTACCTAGTGAAATTATGCTTATATTAAATATAATCTTGGATACAGATGTCGGGTCTTAACTTGATCACTCTTTTGTCGCTGAGAATTTTCCGGATGCATCAGGAAATTCAAATGAGCCTTGTGAGTGGCTGAAAATGAGCAGTTCCCTTACGAAAAAAGATTGCAGTCAGATTGCAGTATAACTGCAGTACACTGTAGCATAACTGTAGTTAGAGTGGAAAATGACCGGTTTTTTTTTCAAATTACCATTACACTTTATCTCCTTGATTAGATGTACAAATTGATTTGACAGAAAGGAATGGAAAGCCAGAATTGTAATTTAACACTAATGACAAAACGGCAGCACAAGCATTATTTGAATAAATATATTCAAATTCTTCAAATTCATTAAGCTATCATTTATGTTGATTAATAATGGTAAGAGGTTCACTAACTTTGTAGATTACATTTTGGTAAAGAAAAATGAAGTCAATAAAAAAACATTTGAAGTTGGAATGACACCTCAATTCAAGAACGATCAACACAAGTGTCAAATTGTTGTTTGTAAAACCCCTTCAACCAATCTTACTCCCATTTTTATTCTAATGTCATTCCAATTTGGACAACTTACTTAGAAGTAGATTGGTAACAATTACTTGTTACTCTTGTAATGAACTAATAAATGGTGCACACCCAGAGCAAATTATTTTGTGTAGAGGTGCTGACTAATGACAAATAAACTGTAAGCTTTAAAAATAAATAAATAGAGCCGCACACTCTATATACAGTGGCTTGCGAGAGTATTCAACTCCCTTGGCATTTTTCCTATTTTGTTGCCTTACAACCTGGAATTAAAATGGATTTTTGGGGGGTTTGTATCATTTGATTTACACAACATGCCTACCACTTTGAAGATCCAAAATATTTTTTTGGGTGAAACAAACAAGAAATAAGACAAGAAAAAACAGAAAACTTGAGCGTGAATAACTATTCACCCCCCAAAGTCAATACTTTGTAGAGGCACCTTTTGCAGCAATTACAGCTGCAAGTCTCTTAGGTTATGTCTCTATAAGCTTGGCACATCAAGCCAATTGGATTTTTGCCCGTTCTTCAAGGCAAAACTGCATCCAGCTCCTTCAAATTGGATGGGTTCCGCTGGTGTACAGCAATCTTTAAGTCATACCACAGATTCTCAATTGGATTGAGGTCCGGGCTTTGACTAGGCCATTCCAAGACATTTAAATGTTTCTCCTTAAACCACTCGAGTGTTGCTTTAGCAGAATGCTTAGGGTCATTGTCCTGCTGGAAGGTGAACCTCCGTCCCAGTCTCAAATCTCTGGAAGACTGAAACAGGTTTCCCTCAAGAATTTCCCTGTATTTAGCGCCATCCATCATTCCTTTAATCTTGACCAGTTTCCCAGTCCCTGCCGATGAAACACATCCCCACAGCATGATGCTGCCACCACCATGCTTCACTGTGGGGATGGTGTTCTCGGGGTGATGAGAGGTGTTGGGTTTGCGCCAGACATAGCGTTTTCCTTGATGGCCAATAAGCTCAATTTTAGTCTCATCTGACCAGAGTACCTTCTTCCATATGTTTTGGGAGTCTCCCACATGCCTTTTGGTGAACACCAAACGTGTTTGCTTATTTTTTTCTTTAAGCAATGGATTTTTTCTGCCCACTCTCTAGAGTGTACGGCTTAAAGTGGTCCTATGGACAGATACTCCAATCTCCGCTGTGGAGCTTTGCAGCTCTTTCAGGGTTATCTTTGGTCTCTTTGTTGCCTCTCTGATTAAAGCCCTCCTTGCCTGGTCCGTGAGTTTTGGTGGGCGGCCCTCTCTTGGCAGGTTTGTTGTGGTGCCATATTCTTTCCATTTTTTTATAATGGATTTAATGGTGCTCCGTGGCATGTTCAAAGTTTCTGCTATTTTTATATAACCCAACCCTGATCTGTATGTCACGATCGTTGAACGGAGTAGACCAAGGCGCAGCGTGATGAGCAAACATATTTTATTATCTTTAGTGATAATAATAACAAAACAACAAACGATAACGACACGTGAAGTCCTAGGTTTAACACAACCAACACGGAACAAACCAAACGGAACAAGATCCCACAACTATTGTGGGAAAACAGCCTGTTTAAATGTGGTTCCC
This sequence comes from Coregonus lavaretus, assembly GCF_964263955.1. Lineage (NCBI taxonomy): Eukaryota > Metazoa > Chordata > Actinopteri > Salmoniformes > Salmonidae > Coregonus > Coregonus lavaretus. Next base: position 39,112,736 of record NC_139997.1, on the reverse strand, counting down.
AATCAGAGACAACCAGCCACAGCTGACACTCGTTGCCTCTGATTGAGAACCACACTGGCCAACATAGAACTAGAACACATAGAATATACAACACAGAACAAGAACACATAGAATCTACACACCCTGGCTCAACATATAGAGTCCCCAGAGCCAGGGTGTGACAGTACCCCCCCCCCCCCCAAAGGCGCGGACTGCGACCGCGCCTTAACATAAACCAAACAGGGGAGGGCTGGGTGGGCATTCCTCCTCGGAGGCGGTTCCGGCTCCGGGCTTGCCCACCACCCTCCAATAATCCCCCCGTAGCGCCCCTGGTCCGGTCTGGCCCCGCTGGCTGGAGCTGGACTGGACATCGTAGGAGCGGATTGCTTAAGCTCTGGTGTGGAGCAACTGACCGGTACCTGACCAGGCACCGGTGACCCAGGCACGGGTTGTGCCGGACTGACGACGCGCACCCCAGGCTTGGTGCGTGGAGCAGGAACGGGCCGGACCGGGCTGACGATGCGCACCCCTGGCTTGGTGCGTGGAGCAGCAACGGGCCGGACCGGGCTGACGATGCGCACCCCTGGCTTGGTGCGTGGAGCAGGAACGGGTCGTACCGGGCTGACGATGCGCACCCCTGGCTTGGTGCGTGGAGCAGGAACGGGCCGTACCGGGCTGACGACTCGCACCCCTGGCTTGGTGCAAGTGGCAGGAACAGGCCGGGCCGGGCTGGCGACGCGCACCGTAGGCTTGGTGCGAGTGGCAGGAACAGGCCGGGCCGGGCTGGCGACGCGCACCATCAACTTAGTGCGGGGAGCAGGAACGGGCCGGACCGGACTGGTGACGCACACCACTTGCTTGGTGTGAGGAGCGGGACTGGGTTTCGTCATAACCCTCCGCTCCCTCAGCTGCCTACACAGTTCCTCTCGCCGTGCCTCTATTCTCACCTTCTCCCTTATCGCCTCCAGTAGCTCCACCCTCTGCACCACTAACTCCTGCTCCCTCTGCACCAATAGCCCCCTTAACCTGGTGGCCTCCTCACCTAACCTCCTAATACGCCCTGTAGCTGCCTCCTGCTGCCCCGTCGCCCATGCCGTGTGCCCCCCCCTAAAAAATGTTTGGGGTTGCCTCTCGTCCGTCCGACGACGACACTGTTGACGCCGTTGCTCCTCTCTCCGTCGCACCTCTACCGTCTCTTTCCATGGACGGCGATCCATCCCGGCCTGGATCTCCTCCCAGGTCCAGGACCCCTGCCCGTCCATTATCTGCTCCCACGTCCAGGCTGCCTGCACCTGGACACGCTGCTTGGTCCTGGTATGGTGGGATCTTCTGTCACGATCGTTGAACGGAGTAGACCAAGGCGCAGCGTGATGAGCAAACATATTTTATTATCTTTAGTGATAATAATAACAAAACAACAAACGATAACGACACGTGAAGTCCTAGGTTTAACACAACCAACACGGAACAAACCAAACGGAACAAGATCCCACAACTATTGTGGGAAAACAGCCTGTTTAAATGTGGTTCCCAATCAGAGACAACCAGCCACAGCTGACACTCGTTGCCTCTGATTGAGAACCACACTGGCCAACATAGAACTAGAACACATAGAATATACAACACAGAACAAGAACACATAGAATCTACACACCCTGGCTCAACATATAGAGTCCCCAGAGCCAGGGTGTGACACTGTACTTCTCCACAACTTTGTCCCTGACCTGTTTGGAGAGCTCCTTGGTCTTCATGGTGGCACTTGCTTTGTGGTGCCCCTTGCTTAGTGGTGTTGTAGAATCTGGGGCCTTTCAGAACAGGTGTATATATACTGAGATCATGTGACAGATCATGTGACACTTAGATTGCACACAGGTGGACTTTATTTAACTAATTATGTGACTTCTGAAGGTAATTGGTTGCACCAGATCTTATTTAGGGGCTTCATAGCAAAGGAGGTGAATACATACGCACGCACCACTTTTCCGTTATTTATTTTTTAGAAATTTCTGAAACAAGTTATTTTTTTCATTTCACTTCACCAATTTGGACAATTTTGTTTATGTCCATTACATGAAATCCAAATAAAAATCAATTTAAATTACAGGTTGGAATGCAACAAAATAGGAAAAATGCCAAGGGGGATGAAAACATTTGCAAGGCACTGTATAAACTCCCAGTAATTTATTGGGTAAAACACCAACGTTTCAGCATCACTGTGCCTTCTAAGAAGTGTGCAACTCTATTTATTTTTTACTCTTGTAATGAAAATATTACCGAAACAAAACTATCTGAAAAAAATTGTTGATCATCAATTGTTATACAAAAGTATACAGTGCATTCGAAAAGTATTCAGACCCCTTTACTTTTTCCACATTGTGTTACGTTACAGCCTTATTCTAAAATTGATTAAATTGTTTTTTTCCCTCATCAATTGTTTTTTTTCCCTCATCAATCTACAAAATACCCCATAATGACAAAGCAAAAACATGTTTTTAGAAAATTTTGCAAATGTATTAAAAATAAAAACGGAAAAATCACATTTACATAAGTTTTCAGACCCAGTACTTTGTTAAAGCACCTTTGGCAGCGATTACAGCCTCGAGTCTTCTTGGGTACGACGCTACAAGCTTGGCACACCTGTATTTGGGGAGTTTCTCCCATTCTTCTCTGCAGATTCTCTCAAGCTCTGTCAGATGGATGGGGAGTGTCGCTGAACACCTACTTTCAGGTGTCTCCAGAGATGTTCGATAAGGTTCAAGTCCGGGCTCTGGCAGGACCACTCAAGGACATTCAGAGACTTGTCCCGAAGCCACTCCTGCATTGTCTCTGCTGTGTGCTTAGGGTCGTTGTCCTGTTTGAAGGTGAAACTTCGCACCAGTCTGAGGTCCTGAGCGCTCTGGAGCAGGTTTTCATCAAGGATCTCTCTGTACTATGCTCCGTTCATCTTTCCCTCGATCCTGACTAGTCTCCCAGTCCTTGCCGCTGAAAAACATCCCCACAGCATGATGCTGCCACCACCATGCTTCACGGTTGGGATGGTGCCAGGATTCTTGCAGATGTGACACTTGGCATTAAGGCCAAAGAGTTCAATCTTGGTTTCATCAGACCAGATAATCTTGTTTCTCATGGTCTGAGAGTCCACTCTACCATAAATGCCTGATTGGTGGAGTGCTGCAGAGATGGTTGTCCTTCTGGAAGGTTCTCCCATCTCCACAGAGGAACTCTGGAGCTCTGTCAGAGTGACCATCGGGTTCTTGGTCACCTCCCGACCAAGGCCCTTCTCCCCCGATTGCTCTGTTTGGCCTGGCGGCCAGCTCCAGGAAGATTCTTGGTGGTTCCAAAATTCTTCCATTTAAGAATGATGGAAGGCACTGTGTTCTTGGGGACCTTCAATGCTGCAGAAATGTTTTGGTGTCCTTCCCCAGATCTGTGCCTCGACACAATCCTGTCTCGGAGCTCTACGGACAATTCCTTCGACCTCATGGCTTGGTTTTTGCAATGTCAACTTTGGGACCTTATATAGACAGGTGTGTGCCTTTCCAAATCATGTCCAGTCAATTGAATTTACCGCAGGTGGACTCCAATCAAGTTATAGAAACATCTCAAGGATGATCAATGGAAACAGGATGCACCTGAGCTCAATTTCGAGTCTCATAACAAAGGGTCTGAACACTTACAGTACCAGTCAAAAGTTTCTACAATGTAGAAAATAGTAAAATTAAAGAAAAACCCTTGAATGAGTAGGTGTTTCCAAACTTTTGACTGGTACTGTAAGTGTTGACAGTGCATGTCAGAGCAAAAACCAAACCATGGGGTCGAAGGAATTGTCCGTACATTTTTAATTGAATCAATTTTAGAATTAAGGCTACAATGTAACATAATGTGGAAAAAGTCGTCAAGGGGTCTGAATACTTTCCGAATGCACTGTATATCATTTTCTCTCCAGGTTCAACTCTCAATTTACAGTTAGAGATTGGACAGTGCAATTGGCCCTGCCATATCTGAATATAAAGCATCAAACAATAAACAAAATACAGTAAACAAACATCTCAATTGTAGAAACAATTTTCTGAAGCGTTCAGTGTGCCTTTTTTGAAAATGCTTGCAGATAGAATATCAAACCTATCTCTGGTTTACATACTTCCTTTTTACCTGCTGCTTTCTAGTGTTGCTGAGCTACATTTCCTGTCTACCCAAATCCGTCTTATCTGAAATGATGTCTCCATGGGGCCGCATATTAGCAACTGTGTTGGTATCCCATTGAAGAAGGCATCAAGTTGTGCAGAACTTATTTTCTCTTCAATATCAAATGTGTCACATGGGATAGGGAAGTTATCGGAACAAGCACTGAGCCATTCCACAGAATGTGCTAAATTCATATTTTTGACATGACACAAGGGAGTTGTTCTGCTGATACCTTCAGAGACCAGCAACACCTTTTCATGTCATGTAGAAGATGGATTCTGGAACCAGATTTGTCCAGATCGTACTGTGCGGGCACATTCTGAGCAGTAAACGATGCAAACCTTTTGTGATTCTAAATGCAGCAATTTATTAAAGATAGTTAATGTGGCGCGTGGTTGGGAGTAGAACATAGGCAGCCAGAGGACAATGGTATGAACAGTAATGTTACTCGGCTAACCATTTTTGTGCAGTAGCTTTACACCAGTCAAAAGAACATGTGGGTGTGAGCATTATCCATTTACTGAAAAGGGGAATTGGTCAAATGAACAATTACAGGTAATTTGTGGACTAATGACCATGCCAGTGTATTCTAAACAAGGTGTGTTGTATGCTCTACTGAATGAAATGCATGTAGGCTTTCCTGACACTTCTTTGGTTGATTCTGAACAACCCAACAGCATTTTTGTTTTCAAAGTCAGGGTATTTCTGATTTATTAAAGAAATGCTTGACATAGTGTTCCAGTCCTAACTGGATACCAGTCCTCTACCAGCATTCTAGGTGGGAACAGCTCGGAGCGACGGCAAGGCTGAGGGAGCAAAGCAGTTACATAATACAAGACTTAGCACTTCGATATACCTTTGTCAGAATTACCCCGCAGGGTTTGCTAAACTAAAGTTGGAGGATGGGGACTGAAAAAAGAAACACATCAAAAGTATTCCAATTTGGATAGACTTTCCAGTATGAAAGTCTCAGACATCAGTGGGAGACTGAATAGAAACAAGAGAGGAAAACATTTCTCCATATCCCATTGGGGGGGGTATTATTTTCAAAACGAGACACTGTTTTGTCTGCAGTATTCAATAAACCGCTTAGATGAAGACCTAAATGTGTCTTGTTTATACATACAGATGTTGGATCTTAATATGACCCATTTCGTCACAGGAGGAAAATAATCCTGCAGCAGGAGGATTTCAATAAATATTTAAAATGTATAATCGCTGCTAGGAGGCAGCTGGAAGCGGTGTTTGTAGGCTATACAGTAGTACCTAGGGGGCTATGGTTTGGGGAAGGCTCTGCAAACCAACCGACCTCATACCATCAAGTATCATCAAGTATTCTCACGGCTTGCTAGATAATTGTGACCGACCGCCTCGATTCGGTCTTATGTAGCAAAATTTGAAATTGTGTTTTTTACATTGGATAAAAGTAGAGACTCAGAGCTAGAAAATGGCATATCATACACTGCGGTTGTGGAACAATGGGAAAGTAATTCTGCTTTGAAAGTTGATAAACTTGTAACCCCACTTTTGAGAAAATGGCCCTTGAATGTTTTGGTACCTACTGGAGAGCTCTTCTTTGTCTACACCCATTCAGCATCGTTCACACCCTCTTAAGCCTTAGCCCCACCCATCTCTTTAAGGATTCACATGTGAGGCCATGTGGTAAACACACGCTATATCAAATAAAATCAAAAGTTTTTTTGTCACATGCACAGGATACAGAAGGTGTAAACGGTACTGTGAAGTGGTTACTTGCATAGTAGCAATATCAAAAACAGTGTCCAGATAAAAATATTTTCTAAATATTGTATCATTATTGGATGACGCTTACCCGACACACTTGTCTAAATTGATGGGTCATGTGAAGGAACTCCTATAACCACCCCCCAGCCACATCTAGCTAAGTGGATGGGTCACTATTGTCTAGACATGTACACATGTTCATGAAATACAATAGATGGCCGTAATCACCCCCAGACACACCTAGCTAATTTGATGGGTCATGTAATAATCTGGCCGAAGTGGAGTCTTTTGTTTAGACATGTAGCTAGCTAGGTAGCTAGCTAGCTAGCTAAACATATGAACTGGCATAATCCCAACTCATACTACTACCAATACAAACATTGTCATAGCTGTAGTATGAATGTGGAGTCCCGAGTGGCGCAGTGGTCTAAGGCACTGCATCGCAGTGCTAGCTGTGCCACTAGAGATCCTGGTTCGAATCCAGGCTCTATCGTAGCTGGCCACGACCGGGAGACCCATGGGGCGGCGCACAATTGGCCCAGCGTCGTCCAGGGTAGGGGAGGTAATGGCCGGCAGGGATGTAGAGCATGGTGTTTGCAACGCCAGGGTTGTGGGTTCGATTCCCACGGGGGGCAGTATGAAAAATAAAAAGATAATGTAAGTTGCTCTGGATAAGAGTGTCTGCTAAATGACGTAAATGTAATGAATCTGCAGGTAGCTAAAGCTGACAAACTAGGTTCAATGTTAGCTAGCTAACATTAGGCTATAACTAGCAATGCAAATGGTTTTCTGATTAGAATAATATTACTACACAGATCATACACGTAACGTGAGCGAGCAAGCTAATTTTTGCTAGCTAACTAACAGTATGCTTTAACTTGCAATAAAAACAACCTTTTGACAAAATGATAATCTTATATCTGAAAATGTAGCTAGACTCTTACCTGTATACATGGATGAATGCTTCACGGCAGATTCAAACTATTTAACTCTGTTTTGTTTGTAGCTACATATTGTTTGGCCAGCGTTGTGTCAAGTCACTCTGGTTCACACTGACCGTGGCATGTGCAGAAAGTAGCCCATCACTTTTTCCAACTGATCTGTCGACAGCGCCTGCTAAATTCAGGGCATCAATGTTGTTGAGAAAAGTAGCAAAACTTTTGTAGTTCTCGATGGCTAACGTTATATCTTTCAAAAACAGCGCGTTAGAAAGGACTGTCCACACATACTGAACAGCTAACGTTATAGACAGAAGCATGCTACATGGCAGACCAATCCAAACTCATCTCCCGGCATGTCCAGCCCATCCATTATCTCAGCCAATCATGTCTAGCGGGAAGGTTGCTGTCTTTTTCCGTGGCTAAACCAACTAGGCTTGTAATTTAACCATTTTATTCGTATTTATGGATGGAATATAAGTTTGTTATTAAGGCATATGAAAGTTCACATGTTCCAGAAGGCATTTCAGCCAAAAAACTCATTTTGATACAAAAATAAATGTTTATATTCAAATGCCGCTCCTGTGAAGTAGTGACGTGCGACATACGCCTAGTTTCCTGAAACGAGTCACAATTGTGAACTACCATAGCACATTGGTCTGAGCGGCACGCGTCGGCTCCGAGCGTCACGAGATCGCGCCCAGTGCTGGGAAATCGTTTTGACACTTGTTTTGAATGGAAACTAATGTTGGTGTAGCATACTGTTATTATTTAACCAATCCAAAGGTTGTTGCCTACATGCCTCTAGTAGGTAGCACTTTTCCAGTAGATTTCTGCCATTTGGGATGGGATTTGAAGGCCACATCACGTGATAATGCATTTACATTCCACAGAGCGCGAGACATTTGTAGCCACATTGTAGCCACTGTAGCAGCATGAGCAACTAGGGCTAGCAATTCAGTGAACAACTATCCTAAAATGAAATTATCTGACACGAATAACAAGTAAACAAGTAACATAATTGATCTCCTCAGTACCTGTTAATGAATGGAGTTGACACCGACCAGAATAATTATCCTACGGTATAGGATCCTCCTCTCGCATATTGCTTGGTCTGCTGACATGACAGGTAAGTTTGCATGCATGATATCATACAGGCTATGATTTTTTGAGATAGCTAAATAAGCTATTTTACTGACTGTTTAAGAATGATTAATAGTCAGAATAGTGGTGTTTCACTGTGAAGCTAATATTGCATTAGAGCTGCTGTTTTTTTCTAACGAGTATTGTGATTAATTCATACAACTATAACACCTGTGCATATTATTAAATGACACCGATGTTCAAGATAACATGGTTTTATATTAGTTGATAACTAATATTGAAAGGTGATATGATGCAATCTAACTAGATTAGAAAGGCTACGTCATCCTAATGTAAGCTAAATGCATTGGATACAAAACAAGTACTGGAATGTGATAAAGGACAACAAGTCCAATATAATTATATAAATGCATATCAAACAGGAATATATATTAAATGAAATGAATACAGCATTGTAATATTATTGATGCCTTTCCCCCTCCTTGCAGGGGATTAGACAGATGAACTGCAGTCACCAGATGCCCAGGCCTCAAAACCAGAAACATGTGGAGACATCGATGCTTGTCATTATGAATACATTTTTTTTTTATGTATTGGTTTTCCTATATCTGTGCATTAGTCCTTAAAACACTCTCCATTGTACAAAATAAGTAATTCCCAAGTGAGGGACATCTCAAGGAGATTAACCTCCAACATTCATAAGTTTGTTTAGTTGATGAGGGGAAAACTTACATGAAATTACAAAATATACAGGCCTCCTGTAGTTCAGTTGATAGAGCATGGTGCTTGCAACGCCAGGGTTGTGGGTTCGATTCCCACAGGGGAGCAGTATGAAAAAAAAAAAGTATGAAAAATGTATGCACTCACTAACTGTAAGTCGCTCTGGATGACTAAAATGTCAATGTAATATATGAAAAGAGTGTGCAGACTCACCATGTGCTTCCATAAATTAACCATTTGCCACAGGAAGTACTTCTCAAGGATATGTACAGTGGATACTTCTCAAGGATATTTATTGTACAGTACAATAAAATGCAAATGAATTACTTAAAAATCATACAATGTGATTTTCTGGATTTTTGTTTTAGATTCCGTCTCTCACAGTTGAAGTGTACCTATGATAAAAATTACAGACCTTTACATGCTTTGTATGTAGGAAAACCTGCAAAATCGGCAGTGTATCAAATACTTGTTCTCCCCACTGTATATGTTTTCCCCAAAAAAATGTTTTAAGCGATAACACCAATGATATGAAATTGCGGGACAGGTATTCCTTTTAAATTATTTAAACTATTTTGTAATAGGGGAGCAGCTATTTCTAGTTTGAAGAGACCCCTTATTTTCTTCCATATTTATCGCTAGTGGCTATCACTGCAACCAGCCCTGCTGGAATTCTAAGGGAAGCTGTGGTCAGTAGAATCAAAGGTATCACACATTTGATCACATATAGTTCCATGGTTGTGTGTCTCCATTCTCAACAGAGCATCACCAGAAGAAAACATTGTGTCAGTAAGATCCCTGGGTAGATCCCGCGACCATAGCTCAGTGGCTCTGATCAAATGAAATAAAAATCAAATGTTATTTGTCACATGCTTCATAAACAACAACCATGAGAAACAAGATTCTCTGGTCTGATGAAACCAAGATTGAACTCTTTGGCCTGAATGCCAAGCGTCACATCTGGAGGAAACCTGGCACAATCCCTACGGTGAAGCATAGTGGTGGCAGCATCATGCTGTGGGGATATTTTTCAGCGGCAGTGACTGGGAGACTAGTCAGGATCGAGGGAAAGATGAACGGAGCAAAGTACAGAGAGATCCTTGAGCGCTCAGGACCTCAGACTGGGGCGAAGGTTCACCTTCCAACAGGACAACGACCCTAAGCACACAGCCAAGACAACGCAGGAGTGGCTTCGGGACAGGTCTCTGAATGTCCTTGAGTGGCCCAGCCAGAGCCCGGACTGGAACTTTATCGAACATCTCTGGAGAGACCTGAAAATAGATGTGCAGCGACGCTCCCCATCCAACCTGACAGAGCTTGGGAGGATCTGCAGAGAAGAATGGGAGAAATTCTCCAAATACAGGTGTGCCAAGCTTGTAGCATCATACCCAAGAAGACTTGAGGCTGTAATCGCTGCCAAAGGTGCTTCAACAAAGTACTGAGTAAATGGTCTGAATAATTATGTAAATGTGATATTTCCGTTTTTTTTTTTTTATAAATGTGCAACATTTTCTAAAAACAAGTTTTTGCTTTGTCATTATGGGGTATTGTGTGTAGATTTATGTTTTTTTTTTTTTTTTTAGAACAGTAACAAAATGTGGAAAAGGTCAAGGGGTCTAATACTTTACGAATGCACTGTACACACGGTACCAGTACCGAGTCGATGTGCAGGGGTACAAGGTAATTGAGGTAGATATGTATAGGTACATATAATGTAAGTAGGGATAAAGTGACTAGGCAACAGGCAACAGGATAGATAATAAACAGTAGCAGCAGCGTATGTGATTCAAAAGAGTTTGTGCAAAAAGGGTCAATGCAGATAACTATTTAGCAGTCTTATGGTTTGGGGGTAGAAGCTGTTCAGGGTCCTGTTGGTTCTAGACTTGGTGCATTAGTCCGCTTGCTTTGCAGTAGCAGAGAGAACAGTCTATGACTTGGGTGGCTGGAGTCTTTGACAATTTTTAGGGCCTTCCTTTGACACCACCTAATCCAGAATGTCTTAAAACGGACAACACAGTCCCATGTTTCAATCAATCAAACAACCTTTCACATTTGTGTTGTCCGTTACACTTCTTACTGTTTGATTGTCACCAAGCACTTTAATCTAAGACTTTCTGTCATGAAAAATGTTCTGAGACATGTTCCCAGCAGGGGACTTATAAGAGGAAAGCTTTCTATTAAAGATGACAACAGGCGGAATGCAATTCAGCCGCAAATTGTTTTGAAATGCACTTTCAGATAATTGCTCACTATGAAAATGTCTTGTTTTTTTATTGTGTTTTTCACAATTATATTGCATAAGGCTCTTAAAGAATTGTACATATTGCATAATGATCATCAGTCTCTTTCATTTGAATGCTGATGTACATTATTGGCAAACAGACTTATTAAAAAAAGTTTATGCAACAACCATCTCCTGGCAACACACAATTTTAATCAGCAAATCACAGGAGATGTGGGTAGACTGAGTATATAAATGTACCAGCTGAACTGTGTTGTCCTTTTGTTAGCATCTTGATAATGAATGCATGCTGGCACATGCTGATTCTCAATCTTGCAACATCCCCATTGTTATGTCACCACATTTTGATGAAACTGAAATTGAACCCCACCATAAGGCTTATACAATGCCCTAGACCCATATATTGGGACCTAGATCATGTGTATCCAGTCTAGCAGCTGTTCTACGATCCCCATGCACCTTTAAACTTTGCTTACACTGGGTATGGCCTCCCTGTCTCATGGTATCGTTCCAGGAAGCGTGTGTCCATTGGGAGTCTGATGCATTATCCTCTGCTACATATCTGTCCTGCTGTCTGTTCCCCTTTAAAAAGCATGCATGATCCCTACTATATAGCCTGTCTGTTCTGCTGTCCACTCCCCTTTCAGAAGCATGGAGGGCCATTAGCCCTCAGAGAGATGTGGCGTAGTCTCAGCCGATGACAGCTCTGCCCTTTAACAGCAAGGTTGTCATCTCTCCATGGATGGCTGTCACTTCTGTAGGGGCCTCATGGGAAGTCAGTTAAGTTATCTCTTTTAATGGAGGGTGAATAATGGTTTGATAAAGTAATATATGGTGTCAATTTCTGTCAGGCATGCCGTGAGGCCTGCCAATCCCATCGGACAGAGAGGAGACCTGTCAGGCACACTGGGTACACGCACAGTTAATCACGGTCTCTTGTTTTTTTCTTGCTCTCTCTCCTTTTTTTAGAGATACATCAAGGATGTGACTAAGAAGAAGGGGTTCTATTTTTGTCCTACTGTACACTCTACCTGATGGCCAGACCATAGCTACTGATGGACAATGGACCATGTATTTTGGTTGCTTTCTCACAAAGAAATAGAGTATTGTCCCATCCTCACAGGAGGCTTTTCAGAAACCTTCTCAAGACGAGGAGGAGAAAATGTATGAGCTGATTATTTAAAGCAAAATAAACTTGAGGAAATAAATAAATAAGTGTTGAGATTTCAGACCCGGTGGAAACAACAGCTGTGTAACAGCCATAAACTGTCAGAAGCTGTCATTTTGCTAGGGGTTTTGAAGCTCTGTTTTGCAGTGTTTCTTCTCAAATGAACGATGAGGCTATAAGGTTTGGAGAAATTTGAATTAATTACTAGGCTGTGGTATAGTGGTTTGTACAGTTTGTACAGTGCACTGTCTCTCTATTGTACACCTTCTACAAATAGAGCTGCAGCCACCCATGTGGACACAACATAACCTTCACACCCTGACATGAATTTGAGGGATGGGAGCCGTGGGTGTCTAATAAAAGTCCTGTGCGCTTCTGTCTCAAAACAGTAGCTATCTATCTTAAGTCATTCCCTCCCAAGCTAATCCTTTAATTAGGTGCCCAGCTAGCTCACTAACCTCAAAAGTAACCAAATGTAACACTGGTAATGTGTTTGTATCTTGAATATCTCATTAGGTGTAAGAACCACAGTGAAATTCTCCTGGCAAGTGCTTTGCATTTTTAACTATCGCCATTATCTACAGTAAGTGAGAAAGAGAGCGAGAGAGAGAGAGAGAGACAGAGAGAGAGGCCAACCTTGACATTTGTTGATTGCTCAATTAAGTATTTCCTGCCGTTTCTTCTCCATCCATTTTGCAAACACTTATGTTCAGTAATGACATTGGATACAGTAGTCAAGCTTTAAACCTTTGGAAAGTTAACATGGCTTTTTCACCCAAATGCTCCTCAAAAGAGATTTATGGATCAATCTCATGAAGTTTTAATTGTTTTGAATTATTCCTGTTAATTACTCAGATTGGTCTTTGATAGGGTTTGTTAGGGTTTGTGTCATTGCAGTTGACAGATTTTATGATCCTCCCTCCTATCCTAGTCTTGCTTCTCTTTCAAGTGTGAAAAGTGCAGGGTTTGGTGTACCGCCCAGATAAGCTGGCACAATAAATAATGCATGCCAGTTCAGATAAGTATAAAGAAAGGGTTTCCCATAAAACGAGGCTATGAATCTGAGAAGGGAGAATTTACTGGCCACAGAACAACATGGTACACCCAGTCGTGTCAATTGGGCTTTCACACAATGGCCTCTGTGTCTGCCAATCTATCCATGCAGTAAAAGCATACTAAGGGTAAATGGATAGACTTACTCTGACCTTTGTATGTCGTTTTATAAAAGAGGATCGATACCCGAGCCGCAAGCGTTGACACTATCACCGACGCTAACTCATTTTTCTCACCTCAATTATTACAACAATGCCTCTATATTGTCTTTATTGCATTTAGAATAAGTCCCTAAGTAAAGAGATTATGTGAGCCACACGTTTTCTTAGTAAAATACCTGATGTTAGTTTGCTGTGAGATCTATGGGTGTATGTGCTGCGGCCCTATTATACATAAACAGATCATCTGTGAATATCCCTGCCATAGCTACTCTATGTGAAACATGTTGATTTCAGTAATTAATGTCAATTTCCCTCTGATAATATATAATTTTTTGACATGTTGCACTATAACACATTAAACAATGTCATCGTGCCCAAGCCATGAGTCAGGCATTCAGCGAACCACTACTGGTCCTCATTATTTTAGGCTTTAAACAAACAGTCAGGTTTAAATTAAAGTAAATACTTATTTAATGATAATATTACTTTTCTGATTTTTCTAAGACTTTCGTAAAATATCTGTCTTTAACCGTTTACATTATAACTGCATTTCTCTATATGAATTGCATTGGACATTTTCTTTAGCTTTCAGTGATTCCATGTGATAGCCCCATATTGTTGAGCGAAGTCATGGTTCACAATGATTCAAATATGACAAAAATCATTTTTGAAGTATAACCCCAGAATGTTAAGTTGCCATATTGTCTATATAGAATGAAGTGCCCCAGATGATTCTAGAAGATGGGTCACGTGTTTAATCTCATGGATTGACGTTACCCTTGTGTAGCGTGTAAAATTGTGTAGCACTTTCTACAGTGGGATCATCTTAAAGCTCTTAAAGATTCCATTCACGCACCAGGCTACAATAAATGCATTTTCAAGCCCAGGCTAGAAGAGGCAAGGTCAAATTGGGGGAATACGAGAGTATTTGTCTCTGCTTCCTCTTGTGTATTATCCACCACGCATAACTATGCCAGAGAATAAATATATTTATGCCTGAAGAGGATAGTCATATTTTCTTGGCAGAGGTGCTTGAGAGTGACATACAGTATAAGGACCCTGCTGGCAAAGACATACTGTCGACTGAGAGGTTACCCAGGTTTGTGGACCATTTCAGTTATTTTATGTCTAAAACAGACCAACAGTGCTCTTATCAAGCTGCTGCTCAGTAAACATGCAACCCTGCCTGGCCTGTCTATTAAAACAGCAGGCCTTTTCCTTCCTCATGTCTTTCTCTCACCCAGGATAGGCATGAGTCAAATTGAGTTACTTAACCTCCAATCCACAGTCAACACTCTGAGAGGTTCTGACAGAGTGGTAAGAGTCTTACTTTAATGTACCTTAATTGATCCTTTACCATATGGATACATACATAAAAGTCATCATCCACAGTGTCTATATGGTGGTTAATCAGATGTTGGAGAGGAAGTCTAGGTTTATGAGCTGTGAAGGACATCTGCTGAAAGTCAACATGTATTAATGAAGAGATTGAATAAGTCACAATGTAGCCTTCAGGTGCGTTCCGCTTGTTTTCTGAAAGGAGCCAAGCCAATGGGGAGCACTGTGCAGAAGAAAATGCTCCTCACGAGCATTACTGATTGTCATTGTGCAAGATATACTGTCGCCAAAAGCTAAAATAGTTGATGTGTGATGAATAGACTACTCCATATTCTCCACCTTTGGAAGTAATTGCGATAGTACATTATACATGGGGTTTTATTTTCGGAGTTTATTGCAGTAGCCTCTGAGGGGTAGGGGAAAGGGAGCTGCTCTTCTGGAGTGCCTGAGTGCTGTGTGTGTTTAGACTCTGCTGTGTTACTCAACACCAGGCATTTTCATTGTGGCTGGCTGATGTACCTTTCTATATGCCGAGAGCAATTTCAATAATAGAGGGTCTTGCTGTGAAAGAAATTGTGTTAAAGCCTTTGGCATTAAGAGCTTTCTAGCGTGTTTTGCAAAAGTCCCAATCTGATACTGTATATGTTTGCTGGCTGAACTCATGGATACCATTTTTACGTATCTGTGTGCAGTATGAAGGCATTCAGAGGTAGTTTTGCGAGCTATTGCTAACTAGTGTTAACGCAATGACTGGAAGTCTACATGTATGCTAGCGTGTGCTCCTGTACCTGTAGACTTCCAGTCATTGTGCTATGGCTCGCGAAACATACAAATGGTGTCCACGAGTTCATCTGACTCTGGGAAGTAGATAACGGTGTTGATTGCCAAAATCCTGAAGTATCCATTTAATTGCCAGAATCTTGCAGTATCCCTTTAATATCCAGTGCTACACTTATGTGGCTTGTGCCTGTGGTTTATTGTGCACCATTGTTGAATTACACCAATTCACATTTGTACTTAACGTTACATTTTTAAAAAGTGGTTCTGTAGCTGAAAAACCCCCTGAAAAGATAACTGTAGTTGTGAAATGTTCAATAATGACTGTAGCTATCATAAAGCTATAACAAAAGCTTACAATGTATAAGGATGAGGAGATGGATAAAAAGGCCACATATATGTTGTTGTGCAATGAAGCTAAGTTTATTATATTGGTGGTGGATGGGTTAATACAAATAAAACGTTTATTATGTCGTATTCAACTGAATTACATTTGACTTTTCTATCATGTTTTTCTTGATACTGCTATGATCTGTTAAGGAAAGGTGCCATTTTGTCTGCTGTCACATAAACATCACATCAACATCATAATGAAAGGTGATGAATGGAATATATACAGTATTATCATCCTAGATGGTGTGTTATTATGAATTTCCAGAGGGAGTATTACAGTACTCATCTATAGCCCTGTAAGACCAGGACACACTACATTTAATCTACAAAATTACCCAAAGTTAACGACTTAAAGATGCACACTGTAGCTGGTGCTTTCTTTATGTAGGGACATGACATAAAGTACACCACGGCAATTTACACTCTCTCTCTACCTTCAGCTGGCTAGTCCAGCTTTTGCACTCAACAGAATTTTCATTTAAGGCCTCTCTCAGAGTCTCAAACTTTCTGATAGGCCACATGTTTAGAGGCATTTCTATTAAATGTCAGGTGCTGTGCCGAACCTCACACCCTACTCTCACCCGTACTCTCACACAAACACACACACACACTCAAACAGAGTGGAATGATTTGTCTGCGGAAAATGCCAGCATTACTTGCTCTTATACAGCTCCATTCCCATCTCCCTCCCTGTGCAATAGGATGGTGAGTTTTGAAGTATAAATGTCAATAGTAAGGAAGTCCATGCATAATGCACTGTGTGCAGCACTTGAAAGCAGCAGGGTGAGGGGCACTGCAGGGACAGCCCTTTTGTTCTGTACTCTCCCATGTCTAGTGAGACACTGAGACATGCTCTCTCCCCTCTCCAGGTGAAGCTAATGTGCTTCCCCTCGCAACTCGGGTTCCCTTTTAGAAATAGAATGGGTGTAACACAGTAAGAGCCCTTTGCACGTATTTCCATTTTCCACCATTTGAAATCAGAAGCATTTGTGTTGTTCAAAATTAACAGTTATCTATTAACATTGCAAGTGGACGTGGTGATGTGTTGTAGGGACAAAATTAAAGGGAAAAGAGTTCCCATTTGCTTTTTGTTTGTTTGTGCGTCTCACTGCAGTGGGCGGCATCAGGGATGCAATAACACTTGTAGACACGTGCTCTGCAGCCAAGGTCATCAAAAACTACTCTCTTGCCTGGACCAGGGTCTCAGTGGGTCAGCTTAAGACCTCAGTGTTCCTGACACAGCAGCCAAAATGCATCTCCACTCAGATCTGTAGTCTGATGTCCCGCTGGCCAATTCTCATATAAAATTATACTGGGTCTGATTCAATCCACCCTGCAGCGTTCTTGTTCATGTAGCTAGATCTGTTTTATTCAGTGTGGATTTATAACGGCATATAGTTCACCTTCAATCGAAACCATATTATTTGACTAACATTTTAGTCATTTAGCAGACTCTCATATCCAAAGCGACTTACAGGAGCAATTAGGGTTAAGTGCCTTGTTCAAGGGCACATCGGCATAATTTTCATCTAGTCGGCTCAGGGATTCGAACCAGCGACGTTTCGGTTACTGGCCCAACGCTTTTAACCGCTAGGCTACCTGCCTCCCTCATGAAAGATGTTTATACTGCTGTGTAAATTCTGCAGTGCGGTTCTGATTAAATGTGGCCTCTTTTCGAGACACTGCAGCAGCTTCTCTCTAGTACCATTATGTTGTAAAGTATTAAGTTGTCCCACCTCTTCTCTGGATTGAGGAGCCTGTGATGGGGTTATTATAAAGTACTTATAAGAAAGGGTGCCTGTGAAAAGTCCAATTATGCCAACTGCCAAGCAGGCTGGCAGAGTGGAAGGAGCTGCCATGGAAATGCATTCTAATGTTCCTCTTCTTTGTTGTTTTACAGTGTATTGTCAGGCTCTGGCTGGCTGCAGTCAGGCAGCACTTAGAGGAGCTAGCTTATCTAAGACAGGATCAGTGAATGGCCTAGTCTTAATAATGCATGTGTAAGTATGACCCAGTATATTTACATTTGTCAAGGATAGAGTATGTCTGCAGCAGGTCAGGTGTACTTTTAAGACACTTTCAATCCCATGGAGGTTCTGTCTTGAAAGCACCACACGTGTGGTAACTTGAGGCCATGTTAAGGGCTCCTGGATGATTAGAGAGCAATGTCAAAATGAAAGCTTTTCTGAAGAACCTTTCAGAAGTGTACCTACACCTTGTTTTCGAAAGAAAAGCTATTTTTTTGTCCATTAAAATAACATCAAATTGATCAGAAATACAGTGTAGACATTGTTAATGTTGAAAATGGCTATTGTAGCTCGAAACGGCTGATTTTATTTATGGAATATCTACATAGGCGTACAGAGGCCCATTATCAGCAACCATCAGTCCTGTGTTCCAATGGCACGTTGTGTTTGCTAATCCAAGTTTATAATTTTAAAAGGCTAATTGATCATTAGAAAACCCTTTTGCAATTATGTTAGCACAGCTGAAAACTGTTGTGCTGATTAAAGAAGCAATAAAACTGGCCTTCTTGAGACTAGTCAAGTATCTGGAGCATCAGCAATTGTGGGATCAATTACAGGCTCAAAATGGCCAGAAACAAATAACTTTCTTCTAAAACTCATCAGTCTATTCTTGTTCTGAGAAAGTAAGGCTATTCCATGCGAGAAATTGCCAAGAAACTGAAGATCTCGTACAACGCTGTGTACTACTCCCTTCACAGAACAGTGCAAACTGGCTCTAACCAGAACAGAAAGAGAAGAAAAAAAACAGACGCCTCACAGGTCCTCAACTGGCAGCTTAATTAAATAGTACCCGCAAACACCAGTCTCAACGTCAACAGTGAAGAGGCGACTCCAGGATGCTGACCTTCTAGCCATATCTCAGACTGGCCAATAAAAAGAAAAGATTAAGATGGGTAGTCTGAGATATGGTTTTTTCTTTGCAACTCTGCCTAGAAGGTCAGCATCCCGGAGTCACCTCTTCACTGTTGACATTGAGACTGGTGTTTTGCGGGTACTATTTAATGAAGCTGCCAGTTGAGGACCTGTGAAGCGCCTGTTTCTCAAACTAGACAATCTAATGTATTTGTCCTCATGCTCAGTTGTGCACTGGGGCCTCCCACTCCTCTTTCTGTTCTGGTTAGAGCCAGTTTGCACTGTTCTGTGAAGGGAGTAGTACACAGCGTTGTACGAGATCTTCAGTTTCTTGGCAATTTCTCGCATAGAATAGCCTTCATTTCTCAGAACAAGAATAGACTGACGAGTTTCAGATGAAAGTTTTTTGTTTCTGGCAATTTTGAGCCTGTAATCGAACCCAAAATTGCTGATGCTCCAGATACTCAACTAGTCTCAAGAAGGCCAGTTGCATTGCTTCTTTAATCAGCACAACAGTTTTCAGCTGTGCTAACATAATTGCAAAAGGGTTTTCTAATGATCAATTAGCCTTTTAAAATGATAAACTTGGATTAGCAAACACAACGTGCCATTGGAACACAGGACTGATGGTTGCTGATAATGGGCCCCTGTACGCCTATGTAGATATTCCATAAAAAATCTGCCGTTTCCAGCTACAATAGCCATTTACAACATTAACAATGTCTACACTCTATTTCTGATCAATGGTCCACCACTCAAATGACATCCAGCCAACTTGACACAACTGTGAGAAGCATTGGAGTCAATGTGGGCCAGCATCCCTGTGGGATGCTACAATTAATAATTTCCTCCTGTCTGATGGAGTCCAACCTGCAGAATTATGTTATGATCATTTTCTTCAGTCTCCTTTACATTGTTACCTGGTAAATATCAATACTCTGAAAAGGGAAATTATGGAGGAATTTAACATTTAAACAGAATGAATGGCCAGTAGATCAATGGAGAGGAGTGATCTTATCAGATTACTGCAGGTACAGACTCCAATCTGCATTTATTATATAATGCCTTAGAAGTGAGCCTTGGCATCTAAACGCTGATGTATAATAAGCAGGAGTAAAACGTATCACACAGACAAACAAAATCAATACAATTCAATTCAACCTCTTAGGCCAAACGCAGGACTCAGTCATTAGTCTCTCTGTATACAACTGGGAAGAGAACACACAACTATCTAGTTTTGGAGGTAGCCCTTTACACTCAAACCCATGGTAGCCCTTTACACTCAAACCCGTAGTAGCCCTTTACACTCAAACGCGTAGTAGCCCTTTACACTCAAACCCGTAGTAGCCCTTTACACTCAAACCCGTAGTAGCCCTTTACACTCAAACCCGTAGTAGCCCTTTACACTCAAACCCGTAGTAGCCCTTTACACTCAAACCCGTAGTAGCCCTTTACACTCAAACCCGTAGTAGCCCTTTACACTCAAACCCGTAGTAGCCCTTTACACTCAAACCCATGGTAGCCCTTTACACTCAAACCCATGGTAGCCCTTTACACTCAAACCCATGGTAGCCCTTTACACTCAAACCCGTAGTAGCCCTTTACACTCAAACCCGTAGTAGCCCTTTACACTCAAACCCATATACGGGTTGAAAATGGCAGATTTGGCCACTGATAAGTGCCTAAATTGGAACGCAGTGGCTGTACATGCTATAAATGACGTCAGACCTCAGGCTCTGCGCTTCACAGCGCTGTATGGTTTTTGACTGACAGCCGTTCTCAACTTGAGCACCGCATGCGACAATAAGTTGCCCCGTCCCTCCTGCTAATCAGCAGCTGCAGGACGCAAAGTTTTGGAACGTTCAGATAGAAATATGCTATGTAGAACAAACATCTGCCTCTCTGACATGTTGAATAAGGAAGAACGTCAGCTCTATTCATGGATCTATCTGCAACGTTCAAGAATGTTTTTCAACTGAACGTGGCCCTGGTAAGTAGCCTATATGAAAACATTTGCTGGCACAGAAAGAAAGGAAAAGGGATAGCAAACAATTTGACTAAATTCCTCTTGCCACTACACTATATCTGACTGGGTATTTAACTCTATTTTGAGTTCATGTGGACCCAGGGACTCAGACTTGAGCACTTGGACCAGGACTCGAGCACTGGGACTCGGACTTCAGCCATAGGGACTGGTGACACGACTCTTGACTCCAGCACAGGGGACGTGGGACTCGATGTTTAGTGACTCGACTACATCACTGGGCGAAACAGTCAATAGCTCTCGTTCATATTCATTAGCCACCGTTCTACTTTTGGATATCAATGTGACTGTGGCGTCTGTAGAACCTTGATAACAATGGCAAGGACAAGACCGAGTGACGGAGGTGCAACCCATACTAGGCTACTTTGCGGCACCATCTG
Source organism: Coregonus lavaretus (assembly GCF_964263955.1). NCBI lineage: Eukaryota > Metazoa > Chordata > Actinopteri > Salmoniformes > Salmonidae > Coregonus > Coregonus lavaretus. The sequence continues at coordinate 39,091,632 of NC_139997.1, read as the reverse complement.
GTGATTGTGCCCCTCTCTCTCTCTGCGCTTGTGTGTCTGTTTGTTTTGTATGTAATGTGCAGTATCTATGTAGTCTGAATTAGGAATTTACATGACCAGATAATTCTTATATAATATAATATTATTTCTTATATATGTTTGTCATATTTCTGCAGTTGGGAGGAGATTATGATGTTATGCAGAGCAATATGGTGGTAGGACAAGGCTATGTATGTTTGTGCACATTGAAGTCAGTGATTTATGTTTACTATAGGTTAATGAGGCAATACTCAAATGTGAGTAAAATGAAAGGGCATTAAGTTGACAAAAATGGCCCACTATTTTCGTCATTCTGACAATAACTAGATTAAATCATTATTCAAATGACAAACATGTGACTTAATTATATTTTAGTCAAAATGACTAAGACTAGACTAAATCTAAGTAAGAGTGTCACTTACACTGACACACACACACACACACACACACACACATACATACACACACATCACAACTGCTGCCACCAGACTCTTATTTACTATTGCTAATACTGCACAATTTAAACACTTGCCCCCAATCCCTCCTTCCCTGATGCATGTGTAAATATTGTACTATAAATTGGCCTTCCTGTATTATAGTTATGCTTAAATGTTTATTCTATTCTACTAAGACATTTTCTTTATGTTCGTATTCTTATCTTTTATTATTTCTAATTGTTGTTGCATTGTCGAGAAGGAACCTGCAAGTAAGCATTTTGTTGGACGTTGTATACCATGTGTATCCTGTACATACGACTAATAAAACTTGAAACTGAAACTTTTAATTTGATTCTGAAAGGCCCAATTGGTTGGGCCTGTGGGGTAGAATAAGAGGCTTTATAAAGGAATTAGATTATAAAGCTCCTACACTAAAGTCTGCCAGTTGCACGTTCTGTGGTGTGAAGACACTACAGGTGTGGTCAATAGACAGGGACTCACTCCTAGCTGCAGTGAATTCATGCCTCTGTGATGTTGCAGCAGGAGAAAATGTCTGGTAGACTTCAGTCTGGATGTACTTGACTAAACTCAGCTGTCACACTGCAGGGGCATGAAAGACAGCTCTCTTTGCTGAGCCACTGAACTCAAACACAGACTCATACGTTAGATTGCTCAGGGTGACTCAGGAGTTGTGTGCTCTTTATAGAGGAAAAACAACAACGTAATAATGCAGGACGAAACCAATTTGGTTTCTAGGGTTACAATCCTTATGCCCTTATGTCTAATCATCTTTATTTCATTAGCAACAGGCTTGTCATTTATCATAGCATCTGGGGTGCCTTAACACTCTCAGGAAAATGTATGTTCATCTGTCGATTTTATTGCATAACTATTTTTCAAAATGTGGATTGTACTTTTGAATGATAACCTTGTTAAGTGTGCTAATTAAACTGAAAAAATCCCCAAGGCTCTTTCCAAGTGGAGGAAAAGTGAACGTTAACAAAGTACTTACTAAATGTCACAAAACTCTCAGACACTTATCAAGCCACTCAGAAAAGACTCAACTCTTTCTCGCTTTCTCTCTTACTTTCGCTCACGTTTTCTCTCACGCTTTCTCTCTCTTTCTCTCCGCAGAGCTTCCCAGCAGTCCACCAGCCCAGTTTACCTTCAGACCCCTACCTCCGCCCCCACCCCCTCCTCACGCGTGCACATGTGCCCGCCCGGCCCCTCACACTCACGTTTCTGAGCCACTGCAGAGGAACACCCTGCCGGCTCGGAGCCAGGCGATGGATGTAGATCCCACTCAGCCGGCCGACAGAGACAGAGGCCAGCTCCACAACAGCTGGGCACTCAACAGCAACATCCCCCTGGAGACCAGGTAAGCCTTGGCACCTCCACTCTCACCTGCCTAGTAATGGGGTCAGTTCAGTGTGGCAGACACTTTAACAGCTCTGTGGCCATAGTTTCCCCAGTATGAGTCATGCAGGGCTCTTGGCCTCTTTCCCTCTGTGTTCTTAATCACTGTGACACCACCGGTAACTTGGATCCAAAAAACTGCGCTAGCTTTGAGAAAAGTAGATTGAATGAACATGTTGTTGGCATTAGTTAAGTGTTGCAGAGAGGATCCCTGTGACTTCAGTCACAGACCTCTCACACATCTTTAATGATTCACACTTGATAGAGAGATGAATAATGGTGTTAATTCATAATGAGGGGTTGGCGGTGTGTAACTAAATAATATCATTTTGAAGAGATTCAGGGCTAAGGCTTTTGAGAAGTTAAGTGGTGTACAAATCCAACATAAATAGATACATGGTTTTGAAAATACTGAAGATCAAGGCCTTTACAAAGCGAATCATCGATTTAACAGCAAAAAGACTGTTGAGTTCACAATTAGCATTTAAAGAAATGTTGTGTCAGATGTGAATAGTAAAATAGCTACTGTAGTTAGTAAAAGGAAGGTTGTCTACAACTGACTGGTGTGTGAGTCATTAATGAAAGAGGATTATTCGTTTTTAAATGGACATCCAAAGGGAAAACCATTTCAAACGGTCACCCTTTATGAATGCTCTTTTCTTTTAATAATGTAATAATTTTTGTGAATTCCAAGAGACTGAAATGTGACCTTTATCCCTTTGAGCTTATGAACTTGGAATGAATTATCTTTGTCCTGCTTGAAAACCAGCCTGCCAGATGAGATAATTAGTGTCTCTTTCATAGCTTTGTTCTGTTAGAGTATGGGAGATGAAAGTAGTTGAAACAGAACAGACTGTGACAGGTTAGTAGCTAGACTACTTATTGATAGGAAATCAAAGGAAGAAGTGATGGCCGCCAACAGCTGTGTTGGGTCGAAGGTGAAATTGAAAAGGGTTGCCAAACAATGATGTCACACTGTCTAATTCACTGTTTTTCCACAGTTGAAAATAGAGAAATGCCTAATTAAAATACTTTAGATTTAGTATAATGGAGAATGCCATTGTGGGTAGTCCAGACGTGGAAAAACTCCATTAACTTAAAATGAGCTGAGCTCTATATGCTTTATGATTAGAAAATGGCTAAATCAATTACTGTAGACCAAAAGCAACCAGGTAAATGTTCTATCCTTAATTTCTATCCTTCAATCAAATAATTTCCTGCTTGTTATTAATGATGAGTCTTGTTTATCTTTAGGTTTTAACATGCAAAGAGGGACCACTATGACAAGAAAACTATGGATAAGTAAATTAATGATGAAGTAGAGAGCCTTTGTCAAGATTGACAATTATGCTCTCTGCGTTTTGAGATTGGTTTTTGCTCAAAGGGTTGTCCATGAAATGTGAAATGTGGCAAGGGAAAGGACGAGCCGACATGTTCATCTTAGTGTATGAGTCGCTGGCATATTTGTCTGTTTCCCCATTGTTTGGTAAACCCACCAGTGCTTGGTGCTTCATAAATGTCTTTTAAATTGAAAATAAGCAATCCTATCAGAGGTAAACAACTTATTTTTGTTGACTAAAAGAAGTTGACATGTCGTCTTCAGAGAAAGACATATGAAACGTGCGTTATCAGCATCAGTAGGGAGAAGACTACATCATAGAAGAAAACAAGGGCCTACCTTAGGTATGTTTTCTCCCCCACGCATTGTATTCAAAACATCCATAATGACCAATAGGTGTACAGTGCCTTCAGAAAGTATTCATACCCCTTGACTTATTCCACACTTCGTTGTGTTACAGCCTGAATTCAAAATTGATTACATTGATTTTTCTTCTCACCCATCTACACACAATACCCCATAATGACAAAGTGAAAACATGTTTTTAGACATTTTTGCAGATTTCTTGGAAAATGAAATACATTTACATAAGTATTCACACCCATGAGTCAATACATGTTAGAATCACCTTTGACAGCGATTACAGCTGTGAGTCTTTCTGGGTAAGTCTCTAAGAGCTTTGCACAACTGGATTGTACAATATTTGCCCATTATTCTTTTCAAAATTCTTCAAGCTCTGTCAAATTGGTTGTTGAACATTGCTAGACAACTATTTCCAAGTCTTGCCATAGATTTTCAAGCAGATTTAAGACAAAACAGTAACTCGCCACTCAGGAGCATTCACTGTCTTCTTGGTAAGCAACTCCAGTGTAGATTTGGCCTTGAGTTTTAGGTTACTATCCTGCTGAAATGTGAATTCATCTCCCAGTGTCTGGTGGAAAGCAGACTGAACCAGGTTTTCCTCTAGGATTTTGCCTGTGCTGTCATTCCATTTATTTTTATCCTGAAATACTCCCCAGTCCTTAACAATTACAAGCATACCCATAACATGATGCAGCCACCACTATTCTTGCAAATATGGAGAGTGGTACTCAGTAATGTGTTGTACTGGATTTGCCCCAAACATAGCATTTTGTATTCAGGACAAAAAGTACATTTCTTTGCCAAATTTTTTGCAGTATTACTTTAGTGTCTTGTTGCAAACAGGATGCATGTTTTGGAATATTTGTATTCTGTACAGGTTTCCTTCTTTTCACTCTGACAATTAGGTTAGTATTGTGGAGTAACTACAATGTTCTTCATCCATCCTCAGTTTTTTCCTATCACAGCCATGAAACATTGGAACTGTTTTAAAGTCACCATTGGCCTCACGATGAAAACCCGGAGCGGTGTCCTTCCTCTCCGGCAACTGAGTTAGGAAGGACACCTGTATTTTTGTAGTGACTGGGTGTATTGAACTCCATCCGAAGTGTAATTAATAACTTCACCATGCTCAAAGGGATATTCAATGTCTGCTTTTTTACTTTTACCCATCTACCAATAGGTGCCCTTTGCGAGGCATTGGAAAACCTACCTGGTCTTTGTGGTTGAATCTGTGTTTGAAATTCACTGCTCGACTGAGGGACCTTACAGATAATTTTATGTGTGTGGTACAGATGAGGTAGTCATTCAAAAATCATGTTAAACACTATTATTGCACACAGAGTGAGTCCATACAACTTATTATGTGACTTGTTAAGCAAACCTTTACTCCTGAACGTATTTAGGCTTGCCATAACAAAGGGGTTGAATACTTATTGACTCAAGACATTTCAGCTTTTCATTTTTCATTTGTAAACATTTTGAAAAACATCATTGTAGTTTGACATTATGGGGTATTGTGTGTAGGCCAGTGACAATAAAAATCTCAATTTATCCATTTTAAATTCAGGCTGTAACACATCAACATTTTGAAAAAGTCAAGGGGTGTGAATACTTTCTGAAGGCACTGTATATGCCTCATCACAATTCTATCTCGGAGATCTACAGACAGTTCCTTGGACTTCATAGTCACAGGTGTACTCCAATCAAGTTGTTGTGACATCTCAAGGATGATCAAAGGAAATTGGATGCACCTGAGCTCAATTTGGAGTGTCATAGCAAAGGGGTGTGAATACTTATGTAAATGATATATTTCTGTATTTCATTTTTTATAAGTTTGCAAACATTTCTTAAAACATGGTGAGAGACAAAAATCCATTTAATCCATTTTGAATTCAGGCTGTAACACAACAAAATGTGGAATAAGTCAAGGGGCATGAATACTTTCTGAAGGCACTGTATGTAATATACAACAGTGACAACAATGACAAATGAACACAATTAGGTTTGCAGGTGGGGTAGTGGTACTTGAACATCTCAATCAAATTTGATGGAGTAGGTAGATCCTCCCTATATGTAGAGGTCACCCACTCAGCATAGAGGATGAGAATGTCACCATGCCTGATGTGGCTGTGCTGACTTTCTGTTCACACCTAAATTAACCTTGTTGATTAACCTGTGGTCGATATTCAAACCTAATACAATGCCAGCATTCATGTAGATCATCAAATTGCTATCCAATACTTCCTCTGGTATTGTATATCTTATCATTGTCAATTCTAATTAAATTAAAGGTTTGACGTGATGGCCGATCAATAACATCACCACACTTGAATATTTACCAGAGATTATACATATTTTAGTTGATTTTAGATTTCTGTGTTGTCAACTCTCACTGGCAGACATTACCAATTAAACATAGCTGCCTTCCAAGTGTTTTTCAGACCGCTAAAAGTGTTTTTCAGACCGCTAAAATGACTAGCAATTAGGTTCTCAGTATCACCCACCTCCACAAACACCTTCAGAGGGATATTATGAGGAGCCAACCCACTGTATCTCCACAAAATGGTGGTTTAACATAATATATGGTCTCATAAATGGGAAATAGAGGCGACAGAAGAAAGCCAATCAATGGTAAAGATCAGTGATCAATAGAGTGATCCCCAGATCATCATTACAGACATCTTGTATCTTTATGATCCAATAACTTACACTCTTAGAAAAAAGGTGCTAAATAGAACCATACAGGGTTCTTTGGTTTGTCCCCATAGGGGATCCATTTTTGGTGCTGGATCCCTCTATGGAGGGTTCTTTAAAAAAAACACTATGGTTCTACCTAGAACCCTCTATGAAGGGTTCTGCCTATAACTATTTTGTCATCTAAAGGTTCTTCCTAGAACCGTCTATGAAGGGTTCTACCGAGAACCCTTTTATCTTTGGAGGGTTCTTCCTAGAGCCCTCTATGAATGGGTATTAGCCTTTATATTTTAATTATATATGACAATACATTACATATATTGCATTCGGAAAGTATTCAGACCCCTTAACTTTTTCCACATTTTGTTACGTTACAGCCTTATTCTAAAATGCTAATTTATAAAAAATAAAAAACAGAAATACCTTATTTACATAAGTATTCAGACCCTTTGCTATGAGACTCGAAATTGAGCTCAGGTGCATCCTGTTTCCATTGGTCATCCTTGAGATGTTTCTACAACTTGATTGGAGTCCACCTGTGGTAAATTCAATTGATTGGACATGATTTGGAAAGGCACACACCTGTCTATATAAGGTCCCACAGTTGACAGTGCATGTCAGAGCAAAAACCAAGCCATGAGGTCAATGGAATTGTCCCTAGAGCGCTGAGACAGGGTTGTGTCAAGGCACAGATCTGGGGAACGGTACCAAAAAATGTCTGCAGCATTGAAGTTTCCCAAGAACTCAGTGGGTTCCATCATTCTTAAATGGAAGAAGTTTGGAACCACCAAGACTCTTCCTAGATCTGGCCGCCCGGTCAAACTGAGCAATCGGGGGAGAAGGGCCTTGGTCAGGGAGGTGACCAAGAACCTGATGGTCACTCTGACAGAGCTCCAGAGCTCCTCTGTGGAGATGGGAGAACCTTCCAGAAGGACAACCATCTCTGCAGCACTCCACCAATCAGGCCTTTATGGTAGAGTGGCCAGTCAGAAGCCACATCTCAGTAAAAGGCACATGACAGCCTGCTTGGAGTTTGCCGAAAGGCACCTAAAGGACTCTCGGACCATGAGAAACAAGATTATCTGGTCTGATGAAACCAAGATTGAACTCTTTGGCCTGAATGCCAAGCATCACATCTGGAGGAAACCTGGCACCATCCCTACGGTGGAGCATGGTGGTGGCAGCATCATGCTGTGGGGATGTTTTTCAGCGGCAGGGACTGGGAGACTAGTCAGGATCGAGGAAAAGATGAACGGAGCAAAGTATAGAGAGATCCTTGATGAAAACCTGCTCCAGAGTGCTCAGGACCTCAGACTGGGGCGAAGGTTCACCTTGCAACAGGACAACGACCCTAAGCACACAGCCAAGACAATGCAGGAGTGGCTTCGGCACAAGTTTCTGAATGTCCTTGAGTGGTCCAGCCAGAACCCGATCGAACATCTCTGGAGGGACCTGAAAATAGCTGTGCAGCGACGCTCCCGATCCAACCTGACAGAGCTTGAGAGGATCTGCAGAGAAGAATGGGAGAAAATCCCTAAATACAGGCGTGCCAAGCTTGTAGCCTCATACCCAAGAAGACCTGAGGCTGTAATCGCTGAGTAAAGGGTCTGAATACTTACAGTATGTAAATGTGATATTTCTGTTTTTTTGCTAAAACATCTAAAAACGTGTTTTTGCTTTGTCGTTATGGGGTATTGTGTGTAGATAATCAATTTTCGAATAAGGCTGTAACGTAAAAAAATGTGGAAAAAGTCAAAAGGTCTGAATACTTTCCGAATGCACTGTATATCATATTTGAGGGCCTGGTTATACCCTAACACAGTGGTTATAGGAATCTCCTGGTTTACAGGCCACATCAGGCCTGCAAGTCACATTATGCTGGCTTTCAAAGTTATATATAATTCCTATTGGAATCCAGACAGAGTTAGGATATCCAACAAGTGGAATTGTTAATCACCCGCAACCTACATTCAGAATGACTGCCAGGGTAGGGAAGGTTGAATACTGAGACAACCTCAATAATTTCAACTGGAACAACCATCTCAGTAACGGGTGCAATAAATCCAATTACTAGCTGCTTGGATTAGTTTAGAAAACAGTATGTTATTTATCTTTGTGTACCATACAATTAATCAACCAATCAATGTACATGCAAAAACACAGATATTACATTAAAACAAACCATTCTGAAAATCTCCCTGCAATAGAGCATGCTGGGAAATATTATATATGGTTCTATGTAGAACCCTTCTTGCCTTCCAAAGAATCCTTCTTGCCTTCCAAATAATAATCAAAGAACCCTATCTTCCAAAAACGGTTCTTAGGATGTTAAAGGTTCTAGGTAGAACCCGCATTCAACCATGGCAAGGTGACTGGGAATATGGCAAAATACAAACAGTGTAGCTACTCACTCCGCAAGGCAATTAAACTAGCAAAACATCAGTATAGAGACAAAGTGGAGTCGCAATTCAACGGCTCAGACATGAGATGTTTGTAGCAGGGTCTACAGACAATCACAGACTACAAAAGGAAAACCAGCCACATCGCCGACACCGACGTCTCGCTTCCAGACAAGCTAAACACCTTCTTCGCCCGCTTTGAGGATAACACAGTGCCACTGACGAGGCCCACTACCAAGGACTGTGGCCTCTCCTTCTCCATGGCCGACGTGATTAAGACATTTAAGCATGTTAACCCCCGCAAGGCTGCCGGCCCAGACGGCATCCCTAGCCGCGTCCTCAGAGCATGCACAGACCAGCTGGCTGGTGTGTTTATGGACATATTCAATCTCTCCCTTTCCCAGTCTGCTGTTCCCACATGCTTCAAGATTGCCACCATTGTTCCTGTACCCAAGAAAGCAAAGGTAACTGAACTAAATGACTATCGCCCTGTAGCACTCACCTCTGTCATCATGAAGTGCTTTAAGAGACTAGTCAAGGATCATATCACCTCTACCTTACCTGTCACCCTAGACCCACTTTAATTTGCTTACCGCCCCAATAGATCCACAAACGATGCAATCGCCATCACACTGCACACTGCCCTATCCCATCTGGACAAGAGGAATACCTATGTAAGAATGCTGTTCATTGACTATAGCTCAGCATTCAACACCATAGTACCCTCCAAGCTCATCATTAAGCTCGAGGCCCTGGGTTTGAACCCCGCCCTGTGCAACTGGGTCCTGGAATTCCTGACGGGCCGCCCCCAGGTGGTGAAGGTAGGAAACAACATCTCCACTTCGCTGATCCTCAACACTGGGGCCCCACAAGGGTGCGTGGTCAGCCCCCTCCTGTACCCTCTGTTCACCCATGACTGCGTGGCCAAGCACGCCTCCAACTCAATCATCAAGTTTGCAGACTACACAACAGTAGTAGGCTTGATTACCAACAATGACGAGACCGCCTACAGGGAGGAGGTGAGGGCTCTGGGAGTGTGGTGCCATGAAAATAACCTCTCACTCAACATCAACAAAACAAAGGAGATGATCGTGGACTTCAGGAAACAGCAGAGGGTGCACCCCCCTATCCACATCGACGGGACCGCAGTGGAGAAGGTGGAAAGCTTAGAGTTCCTTGGCGTACACATCACCGACAAACTGAAACGGTCCACCCACACAGACAGTGTGGTGAAGAAGGCGCAACAGAGCCTCTTCAACTTCAGGAGGCTAAAGAAATTCGGATTAGCACTTAAAACCCTCACAAACATTTACAGATGCACAATTGAGAGCATCCTGTCGGGCTGTATCACCGCCTGGTACGGCAACTGCACCGCCCGCAACCGCAGGGCTCTCCAGAGGGTGGTGCGGTCTGCCGAACGCATTACCAGGGGCAAACTACCCGCCCTCCAAGACACATACAGCACTCGATGTCACAGGAATGCCAAAAAGATCATCAAGGACATCAACCACCCGAGCCACCGCCTGTTCACCCCGCTATCATCCAGAAGGCGAGGTCAGTACAGGTGCATCAAAGCTGGGACCGAGAGAATGAAAACAGCTTCTATCTCAAGGCCATCAGACTGTTAAATAGCCATCACTAGCACATTAGAGGCTGCTGCTGCCTATTGAAATCACTGGCCTTTAAGAAATGGAACACTAGTCACTTTAATAATGTTTACATATCTTGCACTACTCATCTCATATGTATATACTGCATTCTATTCTATAATATTCTACTGTATTTTAGTCCATGCCGCTCTGTCATTGCTTGTCCATATATGTATATATACTTCAATCCCATTCCTTACTAGTTTTGTGTGTATTGGGTATATGTTGTGAAATTGTTAGATATTACTTGTTAAATATTACTGCACTGTCGGAGCTAGAAGCACAAGCATTTCGCTACACCCGCTATAATATATCTGCTAAACATGTGTATGTGACAAATACAATTTGATTTGATTTTATCAGATCAATAGGGTAGAACCCTATTGCTCCGCAAAGAACACTTTTGGAACCCTTTTTTGTTTAGGGTAGAATTCCTCCTCCTGAACGCCTTCCTCAAACCATCACGAAGTATGAGATAAAAAGCAGTTATTTTATTTTGCCTTAATGATATCAGCCAAGTCGATACACTGTTGAGAATTCAGACACTGATGATATGGCACTGACCCAACATCAATGCAATTACATATTTCTGTCACATCAGCATAATGACCATATTCAAGACCAAAAGCATATTCTTCCTAATTTCCTTAAATTACACACAGACAGGAATTGATTGGTCCTCTATTGACCATTTTTTTGCCCTTAATAATGCATTTTTCAAGTGTCAGCAGCAGCACTACAACATAATGTTGCCTCAATATCCCAGACAGTGTTGAGCTCAGCGCTGGATGTCCACGGTCCATAACTGAACAATACAATTCAGAAGTTTTCATGAATGTTGCTGCAGACCGTGAGGAGGATTACCCAATACCACAGGATGCTGCGTTTATAGTGGCTTGGACAACAAAAACAAACATGCCTCAGATAACTGTATCCCTTTGTGAACCATACTTAAACTTAATTACGCTGTCTGTGAAAATTGGCCCAGCAATTAAGCCCTGTGATATAATCTTCTCTAAAACTGACCTTTGTACTCTCACATATTTAATTGAACACATTAAAGATAGCGGCTAATGGTATTAAAACCTTTTCTAATTAGGGACCTGAGCAATGAGGGTTATTTTTTCCCCTTCCTTGTGTTCTTCTGTTCCGCCGGTCGGTCTATTCCCTCCCTGCACACTGCCGCCTACAGCTTGTTAGATAAAGGCAGTGGTTGCAAGGTCAAGTTCACAGTGAGGAGGAATTGGCCACCATTCTGCATTAGCATAAATCCATGTGAGCACAGCATTCAGCGTCACTGTCAGGTGTGAGAATGTAATAATAAATGTTGGTCTTAGACACTCTCTCTCTCTCTCTCTCTCTCTCTGGAGTGAACTTCCAATGCATGTCTGGTGCAAACATATTAAGGCAGTTTGCCTGTTGGGAGCATTCATTAATTAGATGTAGGATTTATATCATTTGGTCATGGAGGGAAATGGGATTGCATTCTGAGATTGATTTTAATTATGTGCATTTGTAGCAGTTTACCAATAACTTAGACCGAACTACACAAGTAACTAACAGAAGTATATTATGTTCTGTATCCTATTTAAGTACTACACAGATTAGAAATGTCTTAATCTGTGCATATTTATTCATGTCATATCTACACTGTTTGTATTTGTGCGCAAATTAAAAGGTGTAAATGTTCAAACATAACTGTGTAATTGTGTTACAATGAAATGGTCATGTATGGTAATGTATGTGTATATTCTCATCAATGTCAACCTCTTGTGTTGTTGTGTTGCAGGCATTTCCTGTTCAAACATGGCTCAGGCTCCTCTGCCCTGTTCAGCGCTGCCAGTCAGAACTACCCTCTGACATCTAACACAGTGTACTCCCCACCCCCACGGCCCCTACCCAGGAGCACCTTCTCCAGACCCATGTTCACTTTCAACAAGCCCTACAAGTGCTGCAACTGGAAATGCACCGCATTAAGTGCCACCGCTATCACCATAACCCTCGCCCTCCTGCTTGCATATGTCATTGGTAAGTCGGGTATTTCTCCCTATCTATATTATCTATCTCTATATTTTACTGAACAATTCAGTACAGTACAATATCAGACAGCATAACGTTTCCACTTGTCTGTAAGATAAATGAAGCAAACATTCCTTAAGTTCTATCAGAGGCTAATCATTTTTCAAGGTTTTGAAACCCATTAAACATACCATAATTCATTGGACAGTGACATTTTTTTGTTTGTTATTTTGTTTCTGTACTCTAGCACTTTGAGTTTGAAAGGATACAATGACAATGAGGGTGAAGTGCAGACTGTCAGCTTTAATTTGAGGGTATTTTCATACATATCGGATGAACCGTTTAGAAATTATAGAAGCTTTTGTACATGGTCCCCCCCATTTTCGGGCATCAAAAAACATTGGACAGTTTAACATAATGTAGAATAAAGTAATCATTGTTAATATTTGGTCGCATATCCTTTGCATGCAATGACTGCTTGACGTCTGCGATGTATCGACATCACCAGACGCTGGGTATCTTCCCTGGTGATACTCTGCCAGGCCTGTACTGCAGCCATCTTCAGTTCCTGCTTGTTTCGGAGATAATTGCCTTCAGTCTCCTCTTCAGCATGTAAAATGCATGTTCAATTGGATTCAGATCCGGTGATTGACTCGGCCAGTCAAGGATTTTCCACTTTTTGGCCATCAAAAACCCCTTCGTTGCTCTAGCAGTGTGTTTAGGGTCATTGTCTTGTTGCATGATGAAGTGCCGTTCAATGAGTTTGGAGGCATTTGGTTTTATCTGATTAGATAAAATATTTCTGTAGACTTCAGAATTCATTGTTCTACTTCTGTCTGCAGTCACATCATCGATGAAGACAAGTGAGCCTGTTCCACTGGCAGCCATACAGGCCCAAGCCATAACACCCCCTCCACCATGTTTCACGGATGAGGTGGTATGCTTTGGATCATGGGCATTTATTTTTTTTCTCCACACTTTCCTCTTTCCATCACTCTGGTACATGTTAATCTTTGTCTCATCTGTCCACAATACTTTTTTCCAGAACTCTTGGGGCTCTTTTAGGTGCTTTTTAGCAAACTGTAATCTCGCCTTTCTGTTCTTCAGGCTTATCAGTGGTTTGCATCTTGTAGTGTTCCCTCTGTAGTCCTGCTGGTGTAGTCTTCTACGTATGGTAGACTTTGACACATCTACACCTGCATCCAGGAGAGTGTTTTTGATCTGTTGGGCTGTTGTCAGGGGGTTTTCTTCACCATAGAGAGTATTCCACTACAGGGGTCTTCCTCGGCTACCGGGTCTTTTGACATAATTGAGTTGTTTTTTTGTTGTTAATGATGAACCAAACTGTTGACTTGGGCATGGCCAGGGTTTTTGCAATGTTCCTGATTGATTGATTTTCATTTCTGAGCCTTATGACGGCCAGCTTCATTTTCATCGACACTGCTGTCTTCCTCATGTTGTCACACCCCAACAACAACCTCCAAAGGCAATAGCAAAGTCTAGAATCAATACTATTCATCAACAGCTCTCCTGCATTCACTAACGACACAAATGAATACACCTGCCTAACGACACACATCTGTGAAGCCAATTTAACAAATACTTGTAATACCTTAAAATGGGGGGACCATGTACAAAAGGTGCTGTCATTTCTAAACGGTTCATCCGATATGTATGAAAATACCCTCAAATTAAAACTGACAGTCTGCACTTCACCCTCACCCTCATTGTCATTGTATCCTTTCAAACTCAAAGTGCTAGAGTACAGAACCAAAAAAACAAAAGAATGGTCAATGTCCAATGAATTATGGTGCTCACTGTATAATGGTAGTTGGATTTGTATAATGATGTTGTTTTTGTACTGTAGCTGTCAAAATGGTTGTGTTCAGAGGTGTCATGCCCATAGGGGGCACTGGGGCACGTGCCCCCTCAGATTTGTCCTGTTTAAAAATATATAGATTTTTTGTTTGTTTAATTTGTTGTTGTTGTTTCTTTGTAATACTACTAGCCACCTAGCAATTTTATGAAGTTGGCTTAAGCTATACCAGATAGGTTCCCAACCTCCCAACCTCATAACTAGCTACCAAGAAGCCATTTCAGGCTATCAATCAAGTTAGAGTAGCTAGCTTGTCTAACTATCTTAGCTGGAATGCTGGCTGGCAAGGTTGGTAGACTTTAGAAAAGCAAGCAATTACTAAATGTAATAAATAAGACTCACATTCCTTTCAATATTTTACCCAGATTTTAGCAGAGATGCAGAGAAACATATTTAGTTTCTTTAAAAAAAATAACCACCCGTCAAGAGGATACAGACGTAAAATCAAATCAAATGTTATTTGTCACATGCGCCAAATACAACAAGTGTAGACTTTACTGTGAAATGCTTACTTACGAGCCCTTTCCCAAGAATGCAGAGTTAAAAAGTAAGAAAATTAGCACACAAAAAAATGAAAAAGTAACACAATATAATCACAATAACGAGGCTATATACAAGGAGTACCGGTACTGAGTCATTTTGCTGGGAGTACGAGGTAGTTGAGGTGATTGAGGTAATATGTACAGGTAGGGGTAAAAGTGACTAGGCAATCAGCATAGATAATAAACAGAGAAGCAGCAGCATGTGTGAAGCGTGTGAAAGTGTGTCTATATGTGAGGTATGCTTAGATATGCAGAAAAATATACATATTTTTTACATAGAATTAAGCATAATGATTATGGCTTTAGATTGCAGGGAAAAGCTGTTTCAGGTGTTTTAAAAACATTCTGAAATCTACCAACTTCCGGACGGGGGGACTATCCCTCCTCCGGACCACCCCCAGCCATCCTCATGTACTTTGTGCACCCTCAGATTTTTGGGGTGCATGATGTCCCTGGTTGTGTTCTTGTCCTTGTCCCATTGAAACTGTAAGAAGCAGTATTTGGACTAAGAGACAAGCAGAAAAGGACAGATAGACTGTTACGTAACAATACATTATGTAGCTATTGGTCTTGTTTAGCCTTTATTCCAGAGTATGACAAATACCATGTACCAAGTAGGTACATCAGTAGTGATAGTTACATAATACTTCCCACTGTTTCCAAGAAAATACAAAACAGTGCAGTGCCAAAGTGACACTGTAAGTAATATATGCCATTTAGCAGATGCTTTTATACAAAGCAATTTAACTAATGCGTGCATACATTGTACTAATGGGTGGCCCCGGAAATCGAACCCAAAACCCTGGCGGTGCAAGCGCCATGCTCTACCAACTGAGCCATACAGCACCAAGTAGGCCTACTCCATAACTGCATGGACTTACTAGTGTACAGGACAGTGTAGTTACATATATTATTACACTGGTAGTTACTCTATATGGCCTGTGTCAAGTGTAGCTGAATATTGGTATTTGATCAAGAGAAAGTGTTACTTTGTTACAACCTTGTTTCTGTCAATATGTCCATTGTAGATCCAGATATCAATCAGGTCAAATTTGCCTACTATGTTCACTGAGATTATCAATAAACCATACCATTGAAGATACTCTAGATTTTGAATAAACCTTTGATTTGGAGCCTCTCATTCATTTCTCATTAGATGATCCTTACCTAGTGATCAGAGAGCAACAAAAGATTGGTCGTTCAAGGTCTGTAGCTATGAATATAACATCGAAGGCCTTGTCTTTAAGTCTGGCGTGATATTAATATGAGAGCATTGTAACCTTCGTGTGCCATATCTATGGATGGCTCTGACCCATAGATGTCTGTGTGTTCTTCCTAATTGAGATGATGACATTAAGCTTCCAACGGTAGATCAATAAAGATATTAGGAAATGCAACACAGAGCAAGATTGAAGACTCTAGACCTCCAATTTCGATCCTCAGACTTGTAATTTACTAAATTGCATGACCATGCATTAACAGCCCTTTAATAAGGCCGTTTCAAAGGCAGCCATCAGCCTATAGCGTGCATGCGAGGGATCGGGATTGTAAATCCCCCGCTGTCTAACAAATGTTGACTGCATCTTATCAGCTCTGCCTTATTATTCATTCTTCTACTTTAAATTCTACATTACCAATTTTGATTTGACAAAATACAAATCCATATGGCTACAGTAGTAGGCTACATAAATAAAATGCTGAGTAATTTCCGGAGTTTGAAATAGTGGCAAACAGCTTTGAAATGAGCCGCTATATGTTAATTCCATCTAGTTATTAGGCAATCAGTCCAAATCGTAAACAAGCAGATGTACTGTCATCACGAATAATGTTGCTATTGTACATAAACATGTCAAAGAAATAACAAAGGTGGAAAATCTATTACCCACAAGTCTCTGCTCGGTGGTGAAACATCACAAATCTCAGTGAACATGGAAGGTGCCAGTCATCACAAATCACAGAAAACATGGCTCTCTCTGTGCCTTGACACTCTGTGCCTTTATGGCTTTGCTTGATGGTACCATTGGTGTGATCAACCCTGTTATTTATTTATCTATTGTATTTATCTGTTTTGGTTAATGCTAGTCCAGACCCCAGAAGAGACATCAGCATGGTATTTGTTTGCTGTAGTCACAGCAGGACAGCAGTGGCTGGGCTGGAGCAGCCAGTTGTAACATTTGCATTTCAGCGATTTGCTTTGTTTACTGCTGAGCATACATCCATCTCTTTAAATTGACAATATTTGTCTTCATAAGACTCCATCCCAAGCACATTTATGCACATTTTGCCAAATCATATGGTGAATGTATCATAATTTGTAACTGATTTGCAAATTATTGTGATATGTTCCAATTCTAGCACAACATTAAAACAAAAGGTAACACACTGGCGCTTGGGTAGGGCACATCTCACTTTATTCTCCACTTGTGGAAGTTGTCAGTAAAATAACTAAACACACGTTTCTAAAGAGAATGCATTGCTGTTTGAACAGAAAGCTTAGAAATCTAGTAGGTGGTGGGGCCAGTAACAATCCAGGACAATCTGCATTTGACAATTTGTAGACCCCCACCATACAGCTATTTAAGCTGCAACTGAATTTTCCTTTGACTTCACACAACATAATGAGAGGAATGCCTCAAAGACAACGGTGACATGTCATTGTGTCATACTTAGAGAAGGCACACAAGCCCCAGGGCGATGAATGAATGATGAAAGGAGAGAAATAGAAGAACATGCAGGCATACTGCTGATATAGCACGGTAAGCCACACTGTCTGACTGACTGGGAGTAAATACCAACTACTTCATTCTCCTCAGAAACACTCTTAATTCACTAAGGGGACAACCTGGTGCTAATTAAAATACTCCAAAATGTCACCTACATACCCAGAGGTGATATGCGCTGAAGAGAAAGTTACCGTTGCCTGTAAGTACGCTGTCAATGCAGGAAGGAACAATGTCTCCCCTGCCACCTCAACCACCTCCATCACCCCTTTCTCTCTCCTCTTCTGTCTCCATTTATCTCTCCTCCTCTGTGTCTGTGATTGAGTTATCCCACAGCGGTTCTTCTAACTGCAACACTTAACCTGTTTATTAGTGCAATAACTTATAAGCAATAAAACTCACCTACCTTTTGAAGAGTTTTTTTGGTATTGAGTAAAGGAAAAGCCCTAATGAAGTTTAGATATCTCTCTCCAAGGTGTATTGACAGACTGCGACTCAGAAAGGGGAACACTGTTCCTGGGAGAAAATTAAACGTTTTGATTTTTTCAGTTCATTAGGGCACTGTAAAGGATAGCTGTCAGCTGTGGTATTGGTTTAACAGACTGAAAAGTGTTAGGATCAATAAGACTGAGTAATGTCACAGGGTCCGAGTCAGAGTCTCTGTGTTGAAAGGGAACTGGGCAGCCAAGGAATTTATGATTCCAGGCGACTTGCCTTGAAGGTAGCAGACCTTTCATGCCTCATTGTGATCGTATTGATCGATTCATTTTCTCTTCAGTGTCTCATTAGTATTCTGGTCGCGGCTCTATAAACCAAACAATGCCCTTTTTGAAGAGAGCGGAGGCTGGGGTGCAGGGGGCAGGCAGTGAATTATTTCACCCAGTACAGGGAAGTTTAGATCAAGTGCCAATCTACTGGAACTGACACCTCTCCTGAAGCTCAGAATTGACTTTGAGGACAGTAGGTGTAGGACTAATACTAATCACACTGGTATTAGGAAGTATCTTTTCCCCGTACTCAACCATGTTTAATGAACCACTTCCTAGTATTGGTCAACAATAGAGACCATAGGCAGAGGCTATATGTCATACTGAAACATGCTCTGGTAATAATGAACACAAAAATCAATCTGCCATGATAATGTGGTAAGAATAACCTTAATAGTGTATTTTTGCCACTATGCCCACCAGAGCTGACTGGCTCTGGTTCAGTTCCTTAGAGAACACCTTTTTAACAGTACAAAGTGTCAAACGTCTGCATACTGGCAGCTATATTGACAAAAAGAGCCAAGTATGACTTACCTTTTGGGCTCCCGAGTGGCGCAGCGGTCTAAGGCACTGCATCTCAGTACTTGAGGCGTCACTACAGACCCCCTGGTTCGATTCCAGGCTGTATCACAACCAGCCGTGATTGGGAGTCCCATAGGGCAGTGCCCAATTGGCCCAGCGTCGTCTGGGTTTGGCCGGTGTAGGCCGTCATTGTAAATAAGAATTTGTTCTTAACCGACTTGCCTAGCTAAATAAAGGTTAAATAAAATAAATAAATAAAACCTTTCATGTTTTGTCCTCTGGTGTTACCGTGCCAATATGGGGTCTCACCTGATTAAGCAGGTCTTTACTTTCAGATGAGTTGCTGCTAATGTTACTGTAGGTGACTGTGTCCCATAGCTTTAATGCAAATCAATGCAATTCCATCCTCCTTTTGAAATTATAGTGGCATAATTCTTTGGGTTCTGGTCCTACTGTATAGAGAGCCTTCAGAAAGTATTCACACCCCTTGACCTTTTCCAAATGTTGTTGTGTTACAGCTTGAATTTAAAATTGATTAAATTAAGATTTTGTGTCACTGGCCTACACACAATACTCCATAATTTTACAAATTAATCAAAATGAAAAGCTGATATGTCTTGAGTCAATAAGTATTAAATCCCTTTCTTATGGCAAGCCTAAATAAGTTCAGGAGTAAAGGTTTGCTTAACAAGTCAAATAATAAGTTGCATGGACTCACTCTGTGTGCAATAATAGTGTTTAACATGATTTTTGAATGACTATCTCATCTGTACCCCACACATAAAATTATCTGTAAGGTCCCTCAGTCGAGCAGTCAATTTCAAACACAGATTCAACCACAAAGACCAGGTAGGTTTTCCAATGCCTCGCTAAGGGCACCTATTGGTAGATGGGTAAAAGTAAAAAAGCAGACATTGAATATCCCTTTGAGCATGGTGAAGTTATTAATTACACCCCAGTCTAAGGTCCTGAGTGCTCTGGAGCAGGTTTTCATCAGGGATCTCTCTGTACTTTGGCCCGTTCATCTTTCCCTCGATCCTGACTACTCTCCCAGTCACTGCCGCTGAAAAACATCCCCACAGCATGATGCTGCCACCACCATGCTTCACCGTAGGGATGGTGCCAGGTTTCCTCCAGATGTGACGCTTGGCATTCAGGCCAAAGAGTTCAATCTTGGTTTCCTCAGACCAGAGAATCTCGTTTCTCATGGTCTGAGAGTCCTTTAGGTGCCTTTTGGCAAACTCCAAGCGGGCTGTCATATGCCTTTTACTGAGGAGTGGCTTCCGTCTGGCCACTCTACCATAAAGGCCTGATTGGTGGAGTGCAGCAGAGATGGTTGTCCTTCGGGAAGGTTCTCCCATCTCCACAGAGGAACTCTGGAGCTCTGTCAGAGTGACCATCAGGTTCTTGGTCACCTCTCTGACCAAGGCCCTTCTCCCCCGATTGCTCAGTTTGGCTGGGCGGCCAGCTCTAGGAAGAGTCTTGGTGGTTCCAAACTTCTTCCATTTAAGAATGATGGAGGCTACTGTGTTCCTGGGGACCTTCAATGCTGCAGAAATGTTGTGGTACCCTTCCCCAGATCTGTGCCTCGATACAATCCTGTCTCGGAGCTCTACGGACAATTCCTTCGACCTCATGGCTTGGTTTTTGCTCTGACATTGCACTGTCAACTGTGGGACCTTAGGTAGGTGTGTGCCTTTCCAAATATTGTCCAATCAATTAAATGTACCACAAGTGGACTCCAATCAAGTTGTAGAAACATGCACTGTAAGTCAGTGGAAGTAAATACTACTTTACCCAGCTTCAACTATTACTACTGCAACTGCTCAGTTGGACCACTACTAGTACTACTAATAGTAACTCGTTAGCTAATATGGTGTGGGAGGCAGCCAGTTCCATGTGATGCTTTTAGTCTGTGAACTGAACTGCGTTTAGAAAAATACTCATTGGATTCCCGGTCTGTTTGAAACAAGAGTGGTGTTGGATCCTGCACATCCAGCCCCCTGCTGAGAATCCAATCCAGCGCTTGCTTTTCATTACCCCTCGCCAAAGTCTTCCCACAGATCTCTGCAGGGCACCAATACAGAGTAATGCAAACTGATGCCCCCAGTAATCTCACTATCACATGGATAAAGCCCTGATTTGTAGCTACTTTAAGACAATGGTATCGTCGTGGGGACCCAGTGTGGTGGGTCAACTGTTGAACATAACCTAATTTTGCCCTCCAAACATGCGGGTCGTGTGTTTTGCGATTTCATTCTTTCTGGGCACACTCACTGACAAGTTTACAGCGTTGCCTGTCAAAGGATAACAGCTATTGATAAAACATAATTGGGCAGTGTGATGCTTTAGGCATTTAGCACTGGGTTTGCTCTACTTTATGCCTCTAAATTGGAATAAGACTCATCATAAATGTGCGGTGGAAAGACCTGAAGGTGCAAGTAGCTATTTAGGTCTATGGTCCTTTAAAAGTCACATCTCATACTATCATGTGTTTATGGGAAACACTGGGTAGAGTTCTAAAATGTACATGTTGTACTTTTACACCAGACCTAATTTGTACACAGCATATTAGTTTTGGGTTGTGTTGGTGCATTGGAGAATACATTACTTTGTTGATTCATCATTTATTTTTCAATGTCCATTTATTTTCCTGTAGAGCAAAAACTATTGTAGGGGATTATTATTTCTGTTTATTAGCAACAAGAGGATCATAATGTGATTATACGGTTTGGCCTGAATCAATTAACAAGTTACAAGACAATAGTTCAAATGTCACGATCGTCGACAGATGAAGCGGACCAAGGCGCAGCGTGATAAGCGTACATTCTTTATTTGTGTACACACACAAACCAAAACAATAAACCAAACGATACGTGAAGTCCTAGGTTATACACAAAACCCTACGGAACAAGATCCCACACCAAACTAGTGAAAACAGGCTGCCTAAGTATGGTCCCCAATCAGAGACAACGAGCTACAGCTGTCTCTGATTGGGAACCACCCTGGCCAACATAGATCAACACGATCTAGAACCAAAAACATAGAAAACAAAACATAGAAAATCCACACCCTGGCTCAACATATAAGAGTCCCCAGAGCAAGGGCGTGACAGTACCCCCCCCCCCCCCCCCCCCCCCCCCCCAAAGGCGCGGACTGCGACCGCGCCACACAAACACAAGGGGGTAGGGGTCGGGTGACCACCACTCTCTCTCTACCCCCCCGTAGCGCCCCTGGTCTGGTCCCGCTGGCCGGAGCTGGACTGGACACCGGTGGAGCGGATTGCTCTGGCTCCGGTGTGGAGCTGCTGACCAGGCACCGGTGGAACAGGCACGGACCGTGCCGGACTGACGACACACACCACTGGCTTGGTGCGGGGAGCAGGAACGGGCCAGACCGGGCTGGCGACGCGCACCACAGCCTTGGTGCGGGGAGCAGGAACAGGCCGGACCGGGCTGGCGACGCGCACCACAGGCTTGGTGCGGGGAGCAGGAACAGGCTGGACCGGGCTGGCGACGTGCACCACAGGCTTGGTGCGGGGAGCAGGAACAGGCGGACCGGGCTGGCGACGCGCACCACTGGTTTGGTGCGAGGGACATGAACAGGCCGGGCTGGACTGTGGAGACGGACTGGTGGTCTGGAGCGGAGAGCTGACACAACCCATCCTGGCTGAATGCCTATTTCCACATAATCTGTGTGAGGCATCAGCACAGGACGTACAGGGCTGTGCACTCGTACTGGCACTACAGCACGTGGCACTGGCGCAGGATATCCGGGACCGAGGAGGGGTACTGGAGGCCACGAGCGTTGAGCCGGCACACTCCGTCCTGGCTGCATGCCCACCTTAGCACGACACGTGCGTGGTGCTAGCACAGGACGTACAGGACTGTGCCGGAACACTCGCGGCACAGTACGTGGCTCCGCATAACACGGAACCTGCCCAGTCTCACGCTGCCTAGCCTGAGTACGGGGAGTTGGCTCTGCTCTACCTCTAGGCTCCGCCAACCACCCTTCCAGCCCCCCAAACCTGGTGGCCTCCTCTCCTAGTCCGCCGATTCGTCCTGTAGCTGCCTCCAGCAGCCCCGTCGTCCACGCCGTGTGCCCCCCCCAAAAAAATTACTTGGGGTTGCCTCTCGCGTGTCCGTCGTCGGCACGGTTAGCGCCGTTTCTCCTCTCCTGCCTGGGCATTTACTTTTGCCCATGGCCCTCTGCCCGCGAATATGTCCTCCCAAGACCACCATTCGCCCACCTGGGACATCGCCAACTTCTCCTCCTGGGCACGCTGCTTGGTCCTCTGGTGGTGGGATCTTCTGTCACGATCGTCGACAGATGAAGCAGACCAAGGCGCAGCGTGATAAGCGTACATTCTTTATTTGTGTACACACACGAACCAAAACAATAAACCAAACGATACGTGAAGTCCTAGGTTATACACAAAACCCTACGGAACAAGATCCCACACCAAACTAGTGAAAACAGGCTGCCTAAGTATTGTCCCCAATCAGAGACAACGAGCTACAGCTGTCTCTGATTGGGAACCACCATGGCCAACATAGATCAACACGATCTAGAACCAAAAACATAGAAAACAAAACATAGAAAATCCACACCCTGGCTCAACATATAAGAGTCCCCAGAGCCAGGGCGTGACATCAAAGCAGCTTAATAAGGAGGACACTGTAGTTGACTCCTGAGCCAAACATTCCCTCTCTTTCTTATTTACAGAGAATATCTAATCAAATCATCTCTGCCTCATTATTGGCAGACCCCAAACAAAACTCTTATCTATTATTGTGGCGATATGTTTCTCTCTCAATTTCATGACAACTATACAGCTGTCTGTTTCTCTGGGTCTACCCAAGTAGAGGACAAGAGTTTAATCTAATTCTTCCCTCTAAACTGCATAATCATTATATGCATTATACATTTTAAAAGCAGGTACAATCAATTATTCTTCCACTGAATATGTAAAACAGATGCAAATTGGTGTGAACTACTTTCACTCTAATTAGGCATTCCCTCTCAGCTGGCTGCTTAAAAAAAACTATATTTTTCAACAGGCATTCTTTAAGACCTTCCCCCAATATGACTGGCCTAGCTGCGTTTTAAAAACAGATGAAAAGGAAAATGCTTTGAAGCAGTCTGGGGTGAATTATATTGATCTGCGTATCTAAATGCTGCACTAGTGAGTGAATGGCTGTTATACAGAGCAGCACCTTTCTGAAAAACACACTCTCTCTCCACCATGGCTAATCAGTGCAGAGGAGTCATGCTGGGTTAGTGGTTTGTTAAGGCTTATGAAACGGGTGGTATAGTAGTTAGCTGCTAATTATCCTGCTCTCCTCTCTCCCTTTGGTAGTTAGGTGTTTCTGTTTTGTTTTGAATTTATACTGAACAAAAATATATACGCAACATGTAAAGTGTTGGTCCCATGTTTCATAAGCTGAAATGAAAGATCGTAGAAATGTTCCATACGCACAAAAAGCTTATTTCTCTAAAATGTTGTGCACAAATTTGTTTACATCCCTGTTAGTGAGCATTTCTCCTTTGCCAAGATAATCCATCCACCTGACAGGTGTGGCATATCAAGAAGCTGATTAAACAGCATGATCACAAGGTACACAGGTGCACCTTGTGCTGGGGGCAATAAAAGGCCACACAACACAATGTCACAGATCTTGTTTAGAATGGGGCCGGAGCAGATGGCTGCCGTTTTATGGGCTCCTAATCAATTGTGATATTGTGTGTGTTTTTTCGTGTTATTTGTAACTTATTTTGTACATAATGTTTCTGCCACCGTCTCTTATGACCTAAAAGTGCTTCTGGATATCAGGACAGCGATTACTCACCTCGTGCTGGACAACAATTTTTTCTTAAACGAGTCGGACGCAAAGGATTTTCTTCAGACACCCGACAAGGCCCAAATCCCCTCATTCGCATGAGAAAGAGACAGAGATATCGGGGACGTAGGTCCGGGTGCTTTGTAAGGATCCGACGGCGAGTGGGTAATCTGCCTCTACCATCAGTCCTATTAGCCAACGTACAATCATTGGATAACAAAATAGACGAACTACGATCACAGATATCCTACCAATGGGACATTAAAAGCTGTAATATCTTATGTTTCACCGAATCGTGGCTGAACGACGACATGGATAACATACAGCTGGCGGGATATACGCTGCATTGGCAAGATAGAACAGCTGCCTCCGGTAAGACAAGGGGTGGCGGTCTGTGTATATTTGTAAACAACATCTGGTGCACGAAATTTGATTTAAGGAAGTCTCGAGGTTTTGCTCACCTGAGGTTGAGTATCTCATGATAAGCTGTAGACCACACTATTTACCAAGAGAGTTTTCATCTATATTTTTCATAGCTGTCTATTTACCACCACAAACCGATGCTGGCACTAAGACTGCACT
This sequence comes from Coregonus lavaretus, assembly GCF_964263955.1. Lineage (NCBI taxonomy): Eukaryota > Metazoa > Chordata > Actinopteri > Salmoniformes > Salmonidae > Coregonus > Coregonus lavaretus. The sequence continues at coordinate 39,066,449 of NC_139997.1, read as the reverse complement.
CAATGAGCTGTATAAGGCCATAAGCAAACAGGAAAACGCTCACCCAGAGCTGGCGCTCCTAGTGGCCGGGGACTTTAATGCAGGGAAACTTGAATCCGTTTTACCTCATTTCTACCAGCATGTTAAATGTGCAACCAGAGGGAAAAAAACTCTAGACCACCTTTACTCCACACACAGAGATGCATACAAAGCTCTTCCTCGCCCTCCATTAGGCAAATCTCACCATAACTCTATCCTCCTGATTCCTGCTTACAAGCAAAAACTAAAGCAGGAAGCACCAGTGACTCGGTCAATAAAGAAGTGGTCAGATGACGCAGATGCTAAGCTACAGGACTGTTTTGCTAGCACAGACTGGGATATGTTCCGGGATTCTTCCGATGGCATTGAGGAGTACACCACATCAGTCGCTGGCTTCATCTATAAGTGCATCGATGACGTCGTCCCCAAAGTGACCGTACGTACCCCAACCAGAAGCCATGGATTACAGGAAACCTCCGCACTGAGCTAAAAGGTAGAGCTGCCACTTTCAAGGAGCGGGACTCTAACCCGGATGCTTAGAAGAAATCCCACTATGCCCTCCGACGAACCATCAAACAAGCTAAGCGTCAATACAGGACTAAGATTGAATCGTACTACACTGGCTCCGACGCTCGTCGGATGTGGCAGGACTTGCAATCTATTACAGACTATGAAGGGAAGCACAGCCGCGAGCTGCCCGGTGACACGAGCCTACCAGATGAGCTAAATTACTTCTATGCTCGCTTCGAGGCAAGCAACACTGAAGCATGCATGAGAGCATCAGCTGTTCCGGACGACTGTTTGATCACGCTCTCCGTAGCCGATGTGAGTAAGACCTTTAAACTGGTCAACATTCACAAGGCCGCAGGGCCAAATGGATTACCAGGATGTGTACTCCGAGCATGTGCTGACCAACTGGCAAGTGTCTTCACTGACATTTTCAACCTGTCCCTGACTGAGTCTGTAATGCCAACATGTTTCAAGCAGACCACCGTAGTCCCTTTGCCCAAGAACACTAAGGTAACCTGCCTAAATGACTACCGACCCGTAGCACTCACGTCTGTAGCCATGAAGTGCTATGAAAAGCTGGTCATGGCTCACATCAACACCATTATCCCAGAAACCCTAGACCCACTCCAATTTGCATACCGCCCCAACAGATCCACAGATGATGCAATCTCTATTGCACTCCACACTGCCCTTTCCCACCTGGACAAAAGGAACACCTATGTGAGAATGCTATTCATTGACTACAGCTCAGCATTCAACACCATGCCCTCAAAGCTCATCACTAAGCTAAGGACCCTGGGTCTAAACACCTCCCTCTACAACTGGATCCTGGACTTCCTGATGGGCCGCCCCCAGGTGGTAAGGGTAGGTAACAACACATCTGCCACGCTGAACCTCAATACGGGGGCCCCTCAGGGGTGCGTGCTCAGTCCCCTGCTGTACTCCCTGTACACCCATGACTGCATGGCCAGGCACGACTCCAACACCATCATTACGTTTGCCGATGACACAATTGTGATTGTGGTAATGTGGCACTAAGGAACTTGAAGCTCTCAACCGGCTCCGCTACAGCCCCCATTCTCATCGACGGAGCTTTAGTGGAGCAGGTTGAGAGCTTCAAGTTCCTTGGTGTCCACATCATCAACAAACTATCATGGTCCAAACACACCAAGACAGTCGTGAAGAGTGCACGACAAAGACTATTCCCCCTCAGGAGACTGAAAAGATTCGGCATGGGTCCTCAGATCCTCAAAAAGTTGTACAGCTGCACGATCGAGAGCATCCTGACTGGTTGCGTCACTGCCTGGTATGGCAACTGCTTGGCCTCCGACCGCAGAGGGTAGTGCGTACGGTCTAGTACATCACTGGGGCCAAGCTTCCTGCCATCCAGGACCTCTATACCAGGCGGTGTCAGAGGAAGGCCCTAAAAATTGTCAAAGACTCCAGCCACCCTAGTCATAGACTGTTCTTTCTGCTACCGCACGACAAGAGATACCGGAGCACCAAGTCTAGGTCCAAAATGGCTTCTTAACAGCTTCTACCCCAAAGCCATAAGACTCCTGAACAGCTAATCAAATGCATACCCGGACTATTTGCATTGTGACAAATACAATTTGATTTGATTTGATCGCTCAAATTTTGAGGGAGTGTGCAATTGGCATGCTGACTGCAGGAATGTCCACCAGAGCTGTTGCCAGAGAATTTAATATTAATTTCTCTACCATATGCCCCCTCCAACATCGTTGTAGAGAATTTGGCCGTAAGTCCCAACCAGCCTCACAACCGCAGACCGCGTGTAACTACGCCAGCCCAGGACCTCCACATCTGTCTTCTTCACCTGCGGGATTGTCTGAGACCAGCCACCTGGACAGCTGATGAAACTGTGGGTTTGCACAACCACAGAATTTCTGCACAAACCGTCAAAAAACGTCTCGGGAAGCTAATCTGCGTGCTCGTCGTCCTCACCAGGGTCTTGACCTGACTGAAGTTTGGTGTTGTAACCGACTTCAGTGGGCAAATGCTCACCTTCGAATGGCCACTGGAACGCTGGAGAAGTGTGCTCTTCACGGATGAATCCCGGTTTCAACTGTACCGGGCAGATAGCGTGCGTGTATGGCGTCGTGTGGGTGAGCGGTTTGCTGATGTCAACGTTGTGAACAGAGTGCCCCATGGTGGTGGTGGGGATATGGTATGGGCAGGCATAAGCTACGGACAACGAACACAATTGCATTTTATCGATGGCAATTTGAATGCACAAAGATACCATGACGAGATCCTGAGGCCCATTGTCGTGCCATTCATCTGCCGCCATCACCTCATGTTTCAGCATGATAATGCACAGCCCCATGTCACAAGGATCTGCACACAATTCCTGGAAGCTGAAAATGTCCCAGTTCTTCCACAGCCTGCATACTCACCAGACATGTCACCCATTGAGCATATTTGGGATGCTCTGGATCGACGTGTACGACAGCGTGTTCCTGTTCCCACCAATATCCAGCAAGTTCGCACAGCCATTGAAGAGCAGTGGGACAACATTCCACAGGCCACAATCAACAGCCTGATCAACTCTATGCGAAGGAGATGTGTCGTGCTGCATGAGGAAAATGGGGGTCACACCAGATACTGACTGGTTTTCTGATCCACACCCCTACCTTTTTCTTAAAGGTATCTGTGACCAACAGATGAATATCTGTATTCCCAGTCATGTGATTTCCTTATATGAACTGTAACTCAGTAAAATCTTTGAAATTATTGCATGTTGCATTTATATATTTGTTCAGTGTAGTTATTGCATGTCTCTGTGTGTGTTATGCCTTTGTTTGGTTTGATTTTGATTTGATTAGGATACCCATTAGCTGACGCCATGACGACAGCTAGTCTTTCTGGGGTCCGGCACATTGTTCACCTTTGTTTAACCACTCCTACGTTATTATAGCGCCTAGTGTTGTGGTGCATCCTAATGCAAAGATTTGCCTATTGTAGATTGGGAAACCATGAGAGGTGTGATGTGTTTAAATTACTGAACTTTCTTGAATTCTTTTAACTATTTAAATTACTTCCAAATTATCCCAGTGGGGAACTGGCTCTGCCATTCTTAGAAATGCTCCCTGGATTACTGGGAATGGAACTACATAAGGGATCTCTATTTTGACGCATTGGAAATGATGAGCCAAACATTGTGGTGGGGGAATTTAATTTTTGAATCTTTCTCAATTCATTCCATTCCGTAGCCGCACATGAAATACATTTTTAATTTTGACCATATTGGTTTTCTTTAATCCATTACTTAGAGAGGCACATAGTTTATCCCCCTTTCTTTGGAGATTAGATGGCTACTTATCAATATTCCATTAAATAGATTTCATGAACCTCATACTGTAAGCTACCAGTCTTATATCTAGTAAAAAATTAAGCTTTTTTGGTTTGTTTCATCACATTTGGATGTAGTAGATGAAAAGTCAGTGAAGTTGACATGAATCAAAGGTGAAAAATGGCATGATAATGATGTACAATTGCTTTATGGTGTTGTAATAAGCATAGGAGCAGCAGGATGTCTTAGAAACACTATGTTACTGTGTCTCGCTCCCAGCCCTAATGACTAGTCCTCTGTCAAATAACTACAATTGTAATGTACAGCCAAAGTGCAGGAACCAGTAGCACATCCATACTGTAGTTAGTTACTGTGTCTGCTGCAGCCAGGTTTAATCAGATGTCTTACTCTTAGGTTTTGAATGATTAATGCCCTGAGTTTCTCTTTCTAGCACTAATCCTCCCGCCCCATGCTAAACCATGGCTCTCCCCTACAGCAGTGCACTTGTTTGGGCTGACCTGGCACCTGCAGCCAGTGGATGGGCAGCTCTATGAGAATGGACTCAGCAAACTGGACAGAAACTCAGAGAGCATAGACATAACCTTCACTCCCTTCGGTTTGCCCGGCCTCAACAACACCAACAAAGGTAAGTGGTGGCGGGCAAAGATTTATATTATCAAGCCTCTAGGTTTTGATTCTCACTGTTAGACCACGCAACAAAAACTAGAGCAAGGGTTTTACCTCAGAAGGTTTTCGATGGGCTCTCTCATCCTAGTTGTCTTTCTCTGTGTTTACATGATAAACCTGTTGTTTCATAACCAGCATGTTGGGTGCAATATGTTCCGACAGGGATCATTATTTTCCTCTTGTGCGATGCTGAATTGCGTTTCAGATAAAGGAGTGCGGTACTGTAGGTGGGTGGGTGATGCACAGGTCATCCCCGAGTTAAAACGCCTCGTGTTCGCAGGGCATTGCCTCCATTAGCACGATAAAGATCTGATTATAGAAATTTCCCACTTCCGAAAAATAAACTCATAGAATCATTGAGATAGAGAAATATAATTATTCCAATAACACCAGACCAACCCTGGGGTCCCAAACACCGCAGACAATTCCATATTGGCAATGAGTGAAATAATTCAGTTCCATTCCACATAATTCAATTCCATTTCTATAAGTGTGTGAACCAGAAAATGTTCTCTGCAACTAGGGCAATGTTGAAGAGTAGATTAAAATCAAATCAGTTATGAAAATATTGGATTGCCCCTGCATAAGCACATAATGAATCTCAGTAAAAGCTTGGTGTCTGAGTTTCAGTATTTCCATATCATAGCCCTCTGACAGCGGAGGAATAGGAAACACTGCAGGTAGTACTGCTAGATTGACACAGTGTATAAGGCTATGTGCACTATGTGGCTGGTACAATGTAGCATAGCTGTGCTGGGTCACATTAGCATGCATTGACTATGAAGTAATCAGGAGGAGCTTCATGGGCAGTTAATTAAAGTAAGAGAGCGTGGCTTAATCCCCTAGCAGGCTACAGCCCACAGCATCATCGTTAACTCTTTCAGAACATAGATCCTTCAGCCAGCACCCCTTCACAACCTCCCTATTCTACAAAACAAACACAAAGGATTAGTATCTAGCGGTGCACTGGAATGCTCAATGACATGACAGTATATCTACTTTAGGCCTTTACCTTAGTGAAGGCTGAAACAAGGAATTATAACCCCTTAGATAAGTATTATGTATTTTTCTCTTTCTTCTCTTTCATTGGTATTTCTAAGTTCTGGGAATTTTCTTAGAACATTGGCACATTCTTTATTTTATTTATTTATTTAACATTTATTTAACCATTAAAGTCAATTAAGAACAAATTATTATTTACAATGACGGCAAGAGGCAAAAGGCTCCTGTGGGGATGGGTGCTAAGAAAATAATAAAAATAAACGACAACATGCACAGAAGAAACTGGCAACAGCAGAAATACAACAGCAAACAAACAGTGAGTGTGTGTGTGTGTGTGAAGTAAAACAACATGCTTCCTTACAACAGGAGGCTGTTGAGGGGAGGACAGCTCATAATGGCATCAAACACATGGAAACTATGTGTTTGATGTGTTTGATACCATTCTACTCATTCCTCTCCCGCCATTACCACGAGCCCGTCCTCCCCAATTAAGGTGCCATTAACCTCCTGTTTTCCTTACACAAGGCAACGCAAACTAGTGACATCGGGTGACAACTAGAAACAACTACATGTCTCAACAACCTGTTAATCTATTTCTCATTTGAACTCTTCCAGGGACACCAGGTCCAAGACCAGGGGGCTGAGTAATGAAAGGACCTTTTTCCATACTCGGTTCTAATTTTCGGGACTGTTAGCATAAAACAAGATTGAGATCTGAGCTTGTATGTGTTTTCATTTCAAGCTACAAGAGAGGATAGATAAAATGGCAGTTTTCCTAAAATGGCCTTATATACTGAACAAAAATATAAACGCAACATGTAAAGTGTTAGTTCCATGTTTCATGAGCTGAAATAAAAGATCCCAGAAATTTTCCATACGCACAAAAAGCTTATTTCTCTCAGATTTTGTGCACAAATGTGTTTACCTCCCTGTTAGTGAGCATTTGTCCTTTGCCAAGATAATCCATCCACCTAACAAGTGTGGCATATCAAGAAGCTGATTAAACAGCATGATCATTACACAGGTGCACTTTGTGCTACGGACAATAAAAGGCCTCTCTAAAATGTGCAGTTTTCTCACACAACACGATGTCACAAATGTTTCAAGTTTTGAGGGAGTGTGCAATTGGCATACTGACTGCAGGAATGTCCACCAGAGCTGTTGCCAGAGAATGTAATGTTAATTTCTCTACCATAAGCCACCTCCAACGTTGTTTTAGAGAATTTGGCAGTACGTCCAACTGGCCTCAGAACCATAGACCACGTGTATGGCGTCGTGTGGGCGAGCGGTTTGCTGATGTCAACGTTGTGAACAGAATGGCCCATGGTGGCGGTAGGGTTATGATATCGGCAGGCATAAGCTACTGACAACGAACAAAATTGCATTTTAGAGATGGCAATTTGAATGCACAGAGATACCGTGATAAGATCCTGAGGCCCATTATCGTGCAATTCATCCACCGCCATCACCTCATGTTTCAACATGATAATGCACGGCCCCATGTCACAATGATCTGTACACAATTCTTGGAAGCTGAAAATTTCCCAGTTCTTCCATGGCCTGCATACTCACCAGACATGTCACCCATTGAGCATGTTTTGGATGCTCTGGGTCGACGTGTACGACAGCGTGTTCCATTTCCCACCAATATCCAGCAACTTCGCAAAGCCATTGAAGAGGAGTGGGACAACATTCCTCAGGCCACAATCAACAGCCTGATTAACTCCATGCGATGAAGATGTGTTGCGCTGCATGAGGCAAATTGTGGTCACACCAGATACTGACTAGTTTTCTGATCCACACCCCTACCTTTTTTTAAGGTATCTGTGACCAACAGATGCATATCTGTAATCCCAGTCATGTGAAATCCATAGATTAGGGCCTAATGAATTTATTTCAATTGACTGATTTCCTTATATGAACTGTAACTCAGTAAAATCATTGAAATTGTTGCATGTTGAGTTTATATTTTTGTTCAGTATAAATAAGAATGTACCAGTGTTTGAGCCTGCGTGTTGCTAGGGATGTCCACCCGACAGCACTGTAGAGATCACAATGGTGAGTTAGACGTCTCTGATTGGTGACAAAATGAAGGGCTGCATGATACACAGAGTCAAGAGCCTTCAGTTTAGAGCTTGAGGCTTGCACATAAATACACAGAGAGAAAAGTACAACGAATCAACTATTTTCTGGCAGCAAAAGAAAAACAAGCTTTGTGCCGGTAATAAAACCCAATATGCAGCAGCTTGAGTTTCGTGACAATGTTCTCTACATGGGTTGTGAATCTCAACTTCTCATCCGCCCAAACTCCCAGATATTTGTACATTTTGACTTGCTCTATAGAATGTCCTTCCAAGGTAGTAATTACATGGTTTTCAGGGTGATTAGTATTGGAAAATACCATTCATTTTGTTTTAGAGGAATTCAGAACAAGCTTAAAATCGTACAGATTCTGTTGAATGATGTTAAAAGCTGTCTGCTGTCAAAGTCAAACTGCTGCCACTTGACTAGAGAAAAGGGTCATCTGCATAAAAATTTACATCAGCTGTCTCAATTATGTCTCCCAATGTTGTTGATATAGAAAATAAACAACAGGGGACCTAAAATGTATCTTTGAGGCACACCCGAGCACAACTCTACGGTGTCCGACAACCGTCTGCCTTAACACACTGGGTTCGATTTGACATGTAGTTCACAAACCACTCCAGAGTATGACCAGTAATCCCAATACGCTTAAATCTCTGCACCAAGACAGTGGGGTCCACTGTCACAAATGCCTTTGACAAGTCTATGAATAGAGATACACAATGCAGCTTCTTATCCAGGGCACAATGAATATCATTCAAAACATTAAAAGTTGCTGTGACAGTGCTGTGGCTAGACCTGAAACCTGATTGCATACCACTCAAAATATTGTTTTCCTGGAGGTAGGCCTTAAGCTGCTTGTTGACTAGGGACTCCAATACCTTTGTCAGAACAGACTATTTAGATATGGGCCGATAGTTATTCAGTAGAGTGGGATCACCTTCTTTCAAAAGAGGTAGGACAAATAATTTCCACAACTTGGGGATTTCATTACATTTTATGGGGAGGTTAAAGATGTATGTTAAAGGGGGAGCAATGATATCTTCAGCCAGTTGTAGTAGGCGGAGGTCTAGATCATCAGGGCCAGGGGATTTTTTTTACATCAATTGCTTTCAGGGCTCTACACACCTCTGAGACAGATAAGGGCGAGAAGGAGAAACTGGAGATGGAGTGCTCGGGAGTGTCAGGTAATTTCACAGGGGGCTCATGTTGACTTTTAACCCTATCAAATAATCTGCCTGCATCAAGGAAATGTTGATTAAAAGAGTTCAGAATAGAGGTTCTCTCAGTTACCACCTGTGAGTCAACCAGCAATTGTTTAGGGAGTTGTTCACTACTTGCCAATATTTGAAAGGATTATTCAGATTATCAGCAGTAGATTTGAGGTAGTGGTCTGCTTTCAGCTTTAAGGTCATAGCCACACCCTGATTCCGAGGTGTTTAAAAGCCATCCAATCATCAGCTGAATCAGACCTTCTTGCTTTAACCCACAAAGCATTCAATTTCCTCTATTCCAGGCAATGTTAAAAACCATGTGTCTCAAACTGCTTCCAGTTTCATTTCATGATGATACGTGTAGGTACTTTAGGAATTTTACCAACCTTTTTAGGTTAAAAGTTGGTTGAAAAAAAGACAAAATTCCAATCAGTTTTCCACGTTGATTCAACATCATCACATATATATTTTTTGTTGTTGAAATGACATGGAAACCATGTTGATTCAACCAGTTTTTGCCCAGTGGGTTATATCATTTGCAGAAACACGAGAAGCATTAAAACGAGGTGGGATGTTGGTTGAAATATTTTAGAGGGCACTTCCCATAGCATGTTGTGTTGGCCCATTCCTCTATATATAATTGGTCCTGTAATTGGTTTGCAGATGTTCTTTAGAATAGCAATTAGATTATTCTCAGCATATATCTGTGGTCCTCTGTAGCTCAATTGGTAGAGCATGGCGCTTGTAACACCAGGGTAGTGGGTTCGATCCCCGGGACCACCCATACGTAAAAATGTATGCGCACATGACTGTAAGTCGCTTTGGATAAAAGCGTCTGCTAAATGGCATATTATTATTATTATTATATCTGAGGGATTACAGCAAATAGAATAACCATATTATTTTGCATTGGCTCAATCAACAGACAGACCCAAGTATTAAAAGCTTGTTCTATTCAGATGTCCATTAAAGTGAGGGGGGGGAATTATAACTGTAATTGAAAAGACGGTTTCATTGAAAATGGATTACTGGAATAATTGTTTTATCAGGATAGCCCTTAGGCTATGAGAATTAATTTGCTTGTATGTCAGACTATTTTGAAGCACTTTTCTAATTTATTTTCTGCCCCCTCCTCTGAACCCAGTGTAAGTGACAGGTGAGATGGCCTGCAGGAGAGGCATGAGCTAGATATGCCTTCATTACCCTGTGATGGGTTCTGTGGTGGCAGTGGCACAGACCAAACACCACCTCTCCAGAACAGCATCACACAGCTATACAGTGATTGAGCTAGTAAAACCATTCTGGTAGCAACACAGTAACACTACCATTACCTTGTTCACCTGCTCCAGTCTGGTGGGGGGTTTTCTACTAAAAGAGCCCAGTTTCTATGATTACTGAACCAGTCTTTTTCAAAAGGTTGTTGCCGAGGCTAACGTGTGATCAATCCATGTCATTCGATAACTAGACTCTAGACATGTATGTGATTTAGATGCTTTTTAATGTTCCATACATACAATAAAAGCACATTTAAAAACATGTGGTTTCCAGAGCTCTGTACAGTGAGTAATGTGAAGGTAAGAAGACACAAAACAGATAGAATATAGCTTAATGTGTACAGTAGAACTGATCTCATGTTACCCGCCATGAGAGCGGGAATCAATAATGTGACACCCTGATGTGTTGGCGTACCTGCCAGAGAGCTCACGCCAGAGGTTATCAGCACAGAATAATTAGTTCATGCCTGGATGTGGGAGGTGTTTGTACAAGCATCCGGTAGCTTGCTGGTCTTCTCCTGGATTCACCATAGTATTACACCATATTAGATGTGGTTCGTTTCTGTGTCTGTTCACAGTTGTTTAGCTCAAGTTTGAGCAGATGCAAGGCTTCATCTGACAATGAGGATAAAATGTTTCCCAAAGGACAGAGGAGGATTTATTAGTTGAGGCAATGAAATGAAACAGATTAAAGTCTGCCTGATAGAGGTAAAGGGGGATAGCCAATATCTACATGCAGCAACAGCCGCTGTTCTCATTTGTGTGTTTTTTCCCCACACCATATAGATAAGGAGCTATTCCAGAGGGGGAAAGCGATAGACCGAGGGGAGGTGGACATTGGTACCGAGGTGATCCAGGCCATTCCCCCAGGTCTGTTCTGGCGTTTCCACATCACCATCCACCACCCTAAGTATGTCAAGTTCAACGTCTCCCTGGCACGGGATGCCCTCTTAGGGATCTATGGGCGGAGGAACATCCCCCCTACACACACACAGGTACTGTACCCCCTACCTACCTCATACACACAAGAGCATTACATCCACTCCCATGTAAACGATCATACCAACCTATACAATGACTGAAACACCCCAACACACATAAGTAACTATATGCACACCTAGGTATATGCACAGATCCACACATGCACAGATCCACACCACCCCCCATGCTAATGAGTGTACCCCAGCCCCTACGCACAACTACCTTTCCTCCTCCATCCATCTGTCATCCTTCAGTCTCACTCTTCACCCACATTGAAACCCACAATAGAAAATTGGACCAAGCAGGTGTGTTGCCTTTATGTTATGTTTGATCACTTCACCAATCAGTGAATTAGCTACAGTACTGTTGGCTACCTACCAGTACTTTTGTCAAATGCATAATGAGTTTCAATGTATGTAGTTTATTGTTATGGAATGAATGCAGTTAATGAAATATCTAGGGGAACTAATGTGATGTCAGTAAAATGCCTGAACTGCATAATCACTGCTTCTTAGCATAGATATTATCTAAGATTAACAGTTCAAATCATTCTAGAAATTAAGACCTGTCAATTCAATTAAATCCTTCTTATTTCTGCCTATATTGCATACTATTTTGCATATGTAGGTACATGGATACAGACAAACAATGAATTAATGCTAATTGAAAGGTGCCTTTTTAAACACAGACGTCCTTTTTGTTCCGTAAGGATGCTCATAATCATTATAGTAATCACACTTGGCATATAGCCTGCTAACTGTATGTTGGACCATATTCAAGTCCTGTCTGAGTGGGGCTGACTAATCTCACACCATCATTAGATGTCTCTGTCAGCCAGGTCGGCTGATTCGGTTGATCCCAGTTCTGTTTTTGGCCCCTGCATGCAGTCACACATATGTTCCCCCGGACCGGCCCTCATTACATCTGCTGATAGAATACCCAGCAGGTCATGGGGCTGAGCACTCAGGGTCACGGTGAGACCTGCACACAAGTGACTCATCTGTCACAAAGCTGTTTCACCGGCCCCAGTAAACCCAGCAGGCTTCCGCATGATGAATCCTAATAGGATGTTTTAGTCATTAATCTGAGTCAGTCCCCTGGGCGGCACGCACAGTTCAGACTTTTTTTTCTTCCAATGAGATTTTGTCACTATTGGCGCCGAGGGGATTGTAGCGGGAACGACAGTGGCCATTTCCGCTTCAGTGTGTCATCATGTGCTGATCCCCGGCTGAAAGTGAATTATGGAGGGAGTGGGATCCCTCCTCTGTCTCCTCCTCTGCTGCTTTGCATTGCTGATGATTTGAAATGCAGGGGCCGATGGCTACGGTGCCCCAGCGATTCTACTGAATTACAAACATCGTTTTCCTGTTGTTCCGTAGGGGAGCATTTGTTTCTCATAAGAATAATTCTGAGGCCTGGGGGCATGTCATTGGAGTTAGGGACCTGGCCTCACCCAGCCCTGGGTTTATTATTTAGGACGGGTGGAGGGTTGAAGACAGACGTCCCTCTGAATCCGGCAGGCGGAGAGGCTTTGCTGCATGCAGTCACCAGCCGACAGCAGCGTAATACCAGCCCTGGTCTCGGCTTATCTCCAAGAGCACACACAAACATGAGTGACACTGGCGCAGCTAAGGCACTGCATCCCGCCCAGGGCTACTGTCATATCCTACTCATCTGGTAATCCAGCAATGCAGCATGGGGGCCTGTCTCCTTATTAAGCTCATCAAGGGCAAAGTCAAAAGGTGGCTCGGGAGCTTTGCATATGGTTAAGTTCAAGTTATTTTAAGATGGATGACAGGATATGATACAGCACATGATGATTTCATATTTTGGCCTGTTCCCAGAGATAGTTATCCATGCTGTGACGTTGGAGGAACCCTGATACACCCTGTCAGTCAGGGCATGTCAGTACACCCAACCAGAAGCTTGTGATGTCTCAGCTTTTGACTTCCAAATCGTTGCCTCATATTTAATCAGATGTTTTCTCATCCTCCTGCAGTTTGACTTTGTCAAGCTCCTGGACGGGAAGCAGCTGATCAGACAGGAGGTTCAGACGGTGGCGGAGGATTCCAACGCCTCTCCCAGGAACCTGATCCTGGCCTCCCTCCAGGAGACTGGCTTCATAGAGTACATGGACGCTGGAACCTGGTACCTGGCATTCTACAACGATGGAAAGAAAATGGAACAAGTGCTTGTTCTCAGCACTGCCATCGGTAATTGGCTCCTCATTGTGTAAAAAGTAGAATAGGTGCTCTACAGTGTCAGTTACTAATGAAAATTGCAGCACCATGCAATCATATTTGGGAGCAGTAATGAAGTCTTATAAGAAAAAGACAGTACATGTGACATTATTTCCAGGATGTAGTCTGTGGTTACAAAAGCACTCAAAAAGCAAAGCAATTATAACATTTATACAATAGCAGCAAATAGACAGAAAAACATGTTTTATAACGTTTTTTCTCTGCACCACAAAACATTTGTGAAACAGGCTGCCATTTTAACATCAAAACGGTTGAGTTCTGTTGCTCGTTGCAAGGTGCTGCAAAGTCTGTCATCCCTAATTGACTGACCTTTTGTCACCCGTCTGTAAGCCTCTGCTGAGAGATGAGCCAATGTATTTTTCTAATGCTCTTTCTTTCCAGCCTCCCCTGGAAATGCTTTTGCTCTGTCTTTTAAAACGAATTGTTGTCTTAAAGGCAGTGTAGTTCTGTACATGTCAGTTTCCTCTTTGTCTTTATGACCATGTATCTGTTACCTTATTGTAACCCATGCAACATGTTAGATTATTATATGTCTCAATGGATGCACAAAGTAAAAGTGTTCATTATACTCTGAGTTTGGCACAATATTTTTCCTATGTGTTTCTGTCTAGCCCATGGACGGTTGTGTTGTTTAAAACTTTCTCTGTCTGTAGAAACCATGGACGGCTGCTCCACCAACTGTAAGGGGAACGGGGAATGTGTAGCAGGTCACTGCCACTGCTTCACTGGTTTCCTGGGACCAGACTGCTCAAAAGGTATATTAAGTAAGGCACCTCTGAGATATGTGGGATATTCCAATGAATTCATACACATTTAAATTACATTTTTGTGCATAATGAAAGCTCACATAATATTGGGTTGAAATTGAGTTATACATTTTATATTCTGTAAATCTACCAGTATCTAATTATTCTGCAGAGTAAAGTCCAGTCCAATCAGTCAAATAACAATGGCTACTTTTTTATTAAACCCGGTGCTTCGTAATGGATACTACCAATATTATCAATGCCAAAGCCATTCTGAATGGGATTATTTTGATTGTCTTTGAGAATTATTTACAGTCTTTGAATTAAATGAGGATAGCAAGAGGCAGTGGTGATTTCAGATCCACTTTGTGGTCAGTGAGGTCTCTCTCTGCCCAGGCCGACCCGCTCTGGACGAATGCCTTAATCTGTCTCTGCCTAGATCTGAGGTCAGGGAGCCACTGTAGCGAGCATAATGTGTCTATTACTGTTCCCAGTGTGGAACTGGGACATATTATGGAGACTAATGGACAGGCCAGGGTCTGTAAGGCAGCTTCCACACTGCAACTGTCCATAAACAGACTGACAGACTGGAGGGATGAGAGATCCTGGCAGAAGAGAGAAAGGGAGAATGGGAGAATGGAGCCATGTTCTCTCACGTAGCTCTGCAGGTTTCAAAGACATTCTGGAAAACGGTTCACTATGACTGAGTGCCTATACATGTAGACTAGGAATATAGCATAGGAATGCAAGGCAATGTACAAATGCAGCATGTTAGTGATATGAGTAGTGTTTAGGCTACACACCATAGGGTTAATGGCATGTGAACAAAGATCTCTATTGAATCTATACAGCACAGTGCGTTCTGCTCTGATGTTTACCATGCGTCTCCATGCTGCAGCCTCTGAGACTCTGAGGCTCCATTCTTCCTCATTTTGTAAATCTCAATTTTCATGGCGCTGAGTTCCCACATGAAGAAATACTATAGTATACTATGGTATAAATACTATACTATTCACTGTAGTGTTTTTGCAGACTTTACAATAGTATTCATTGTAGTTTTTTTGCGGACTAAAGTGAATTCTGTAATATTTACTGTAGAATTCTGTAGTATACTGTGGTATTTACAGTTAACAATAGTATAAATACTGTAGTAAAATAAAATATATACTATAGTAAATAATGTAGTGTTTTTGCGAATTGTAGTATACTGTAGTATTTACTGTAGTGTTTTTGCGTACCGTAGCATACTGTAATATTTACTGTAGTGTGTTTGTTTTATTATCTTTGACATGGAAGTGGAGGCTTCTTCTTGAGGAAACCTACTGGATAAATAATACAATAGCACATTTTCCATAACCTGTAGGTAGATAGAACTGGGTTCTGAACTGATAGTTCAGAGCTTCTGCTCTTTTCTATAATCTGTAGGGAACACAACATATGGTTTATACTTGGCATGTAGGTTTCTCCCTTATGGGTGGCACAAATTGGGATATGGAGAGGGGAATGGGCAGGGTATATGCAAATTAAATACTGTAGTATTTACTATAGTTAAAAAAGTTTAGTGTTTTTGCGGACTGTAGTGTTTTTACGGACATTACTGTAGTGTTTACTACAGTGTTTTTTGGTGGGATAATACTGTAGTATTTACTATTGTATTCTACAGTATACTACTGTACAACATTCTATTGTAAGTACTACACGTGATCGAGGGGTACTACATTGTGTAGTATAGTATTCTACAGTATACTAGAGTATACTACATAATTCGATAGTAAGTACTGTGGTATTCTATAGTAAACTGTAGTATTTTTTAATGTGGGTGGTGTACAGAGGGGCCTTGGGGAATAGAGGGGGGTGTTGTAGGGAGATGCCGATGCTGCAGCACCATGCCGCAGCTACTGGAGTTTAAATCAGGTGCCACTTAAGGAAAATTGAAATGATTGAGAGATTAGGTGGATTTCACAGGAAGAGGGTCTGAGTAGGGGTGCGTGGCCTGCGCCCAGCAGAGGGGAGAGTACTTAAAGAACTACCATCAGGGGAGAGGATTAGGTTACTTCAGCTGCATGCTTATTAGTGAGATATTGGTGATGGGTGAAACCTGGTTAAAACTGGTATAAGGCTCATGGGGAGATCACCACTGGGGTCTCAGGGTGAGAGCTGACTAGTACCTTCCAGTGCTGGAATGACATAAACAGCTTCATAATTCATATATTGGATATCAACCAGTTTTAGTTATGGTTTTGAATGATAACACGCCAAAGTATTTTATTTCCACCACAGTATTTCTTAAGGGCTACTGTCTTCATGGACTTTCTGCCCCAGTATTTGTAAAGGGCTACTGTCTTCATGGACTTTCTGACCCAATATTTGTAAAGGGCTGCTGTCTTCATGGACTTTCTGACCCAGTATTTGTAAAGGTCTGCTGTACTGTCTTTTTTCTTCCAGACTCCTGTCCTGTCCTGTGCAGTGGCAATGGAGACTATGAGAAAGGTTACTGCCAGTGTCACCCGGGCTGGAAGGGCCCAGAGTGTGACATCCAGGAGGACCAGTGCATCGATCCCACCTGCTCCAACCATGGCACCTGTGTCAACGGCATCTGCATGTGCAGCCCGGCCTATAAGGGCAACAACTGTGAACAAGGCAAGGGTCCTATCCTAATAATAATCTTTATCACTATTTACACAGGCATAGGGATAGGCATAGGACACATCTGCATTTAGCCTAGCCGAAGGGGTTTGGCTTGGTGCATCCCTTATCCCAAAGTGCAACAACAGAAGCATGCCACGTCAGTTTGTTGAACCAGAAAAGCCACTCGTTGTTAGTTCAGGGCTCTTAGCCACTAGCCAAACCAGTATTCTGTTTGTTGTGGGGTTTTGCACACAGACACACACCAAACTGTCTGATAGATTGTCTGATTACTATTTAACCACAGCAACAATACATCCAGTGTCCTCCTCTCACATCATTTTAATTATGGGGAGAGTTTTTGTGTGCAAAAACAGATTGATCCAATAGATTATCCTCTACACACACACACACAGCCGCTCTCCGCTGTTCACTTACGTCATGAGGAATGCTTATACATGAAGCAGCCAAATCAATTGATTGTCCTAAGGTAGTTGTACCCAGTGGTAATTATTGGCTTTGTCTGAGATATCCATGCTAGAGAATGACCTTGAGTCAATGAGCCTGTGACTAGGATCTAGCCTACAAGCATTGTGGTAATTACTGTGGTTAACACTGCATAGATTTTTCTTTTTTGTAGTGTGCATTAGTTGGGGGTTGGGGTTGTTCTGAAGTGTATCACAACTAAATGTGATCAATTAGCTCCAGACATGGATTGAAGCTGTTTGTTGTTCATTCTTTATGAGAATCGTGTGTAAAAGCTGCAGAGGTTTCAATGTGTAAAAGCTGCAGATGGACATGTTTTCCTCACGGTGCGATGGGTTCTCAGTAATAAACCATTCACTGCTAGGAAACGCTGTTCTCACAAGGTTACAGTGACACTGTTAGAATACACACCACTGAAGTACACAGACAATGTGTTAAATCAGCTAGATGTGATGGGGAGTTTTGTGTCAGTATCTACCCATAGAGGTGAGGTGTGATGGGGATGTTCTGTGTCAGTACCTAGACAAACAAAAGGTGTGATGTGGATGTTCTGTGTCAGTACCTAGACAAACAAAAGGTGTGATGGGGATGTTCTGTGTCAGTACCTAGACAAACAAAAGGTGTGATGGGTCCGCATAAAGCTTACTTCATTTTTCAAATGTTTTATTATTTTCACTGCATCAGGGAAAGCGTACACAGAGGTTTCGGCTTTGCAGCCTTCTTCAGTGTATAGCACCTACCCATAGGGGAAAGGTGTGATGGGGATATTTTGTGTCAGTACCTACCCATAGGGGAAAGGTGTGATGGGGATGTTTTGTGTCAGTACCTACCCATAGGGGAAAGGTGTGATGGGGATATTTTGTGTCAGTACCTACCCATAGGGGAAAGGTGTGATGGGGATATTTTGTGTCAGTACCTACCCATAGGGGAAAGGTGTGATGGGGATGTTTTGTGTCAGTACCTACCCATAGAGGAAAGGTGTGATGGGGATGTTTTGTGTCAGTACCTACCCATAGAGGAAAGGTGTGATGGGGATGTTTTGTGTCAGTACCTACCCATAGAGGAAAGGTGTGATGTGGATGTTTTGTGTCAGTACCTACCCATAGAGGAAAGGTGTGATGGGGATGTTTTGTGTCAGTACCTACCCATAAAGGAAAGGTGTGAAGGGGATGTTTTGTGTCAATACCTACCCATAGAGGAAAGGTGTGACGGGGATGTTTTGTGTCAGTACCTACCCATAGAGGAAATGTGTGATGGGGATGTTTTGTGTCAGTACCTACCCATAGAGGAAATGTGTGATGGGGATGTTTTGTGTCAGTACCTACCTATATAGGAAAGGTGTGATGTGGATGTTTTGTGTCAGTACCTACCCATAGAGGAAATGTGTGATGGGGATGTTTTGTGTCAGTACCTACCCATAGAGGAAAGGGGTGAGGTGGATGTTTTGTGTCAGTACCTACCCATAGAGGAAAGGTGTGATGGGGATGTTTTGTGTCAGTACCTACCCATAGAGTAAAGGTGTGATGTGGATGTTTTGTGTCAGTACCTACCCATAGAGGAAAGGTGTGATGGGGATGTTTTGTGTCAGTACCTACCCATAGAGGAAAGGGGTGATGGGGATGTTTTGTGTCAGTACCTACCCTTAGAGGAAAGGAAATAATGATTCAAACAATATACAGATGGTCAGGGAGGGACATGAAATATTTACTCTAACGCTTTCTCTCTCACTTCTCTCTCTCGCTCTCTTTCTCACTCTCTCTCTCACGCTCCCTCCATCCACCCCCTCTCTCTCTCACCTCCCTGGTTCTGCATGGCCAGTGGACTGCCTGGACCCTCAGTGTTCTGGCCATGGTGTTTGTGTGAAGGGGGAGTGCCTGTGTTCACCGGGGTGGGGAGGCCCAGACTGCGAGAATACCCTTCCAGCGTGCCAGGAGCAGTGTTCAGGCCATGGGAACTACCTGCCAGACTCTGGCACCTGTACCTGTGATTCCAGCTGGACAGGCTCCGACTGCTCCACCGGTGAGTACAAGAACCATGACGTGCATACAACTTACGTACATGCAGAGCCATATATAGAGATAGAAATGTCTCTATCGCTATACTGTGTGGTTCTTCCTACATACAGATACACACACTTGAATACAGTGCTTTCAGACTGTTACCACACATAAACAATTCACATCCTTAGAAAGGGCTGTAGTGACTTGTGAACGGAGTCGGAAAGTCCACTCCCAGACACTTAATGGGGAGCCTTTGGAGTTTAATCACATCCTTAACCTCCCATAAAAGGTTTAAATGTAGTCAAGCCGCTACTGTTGTTTTCTGTCTTGCTGTGATTTAGATTACTAGATTGCGTTTGCTGTACATGACTCTAACTTTTGGTCTTACCTTTGACTGAGTAACACAGACCCTGGCCAATGTGTTTTTCTGCTTGTAATGATCTGCCAGTTCCTAGCAGAAGCAGAACTTCACACACCCAGCAGCCTATCAGACAACTGAGCAATCATTTCTCCGACATGCTGTGTGTAAATTGGACTACGCACCATGGCTGCCATCTAAGCCTTTTGGTGGGAGACATGACATTATTACATACTAATGCTCGTTTTTTATTCTTCCTTTTTTAATATGCCTCCTCCAGGGAACAATAATGCCATGGTTAGGATTCGTCCCGAGATATGCTCCTTTGTACAATTTAAATCTGTTATTTTTAGTATACTGTAGGTGTTATCTGTTCATCAGCTTTTCGTATTTGAATTTAGGTCACATTTCTGGCTGTTTATACAGAATAAATTAAAGTTATCTTCACTGCACTCACTTGTTAGTACACTGCGACACTTGAAAAAGTAGAAAATGTCTATGCATTTAATTTCAGTCTGTCTCCTGTTGAATTCATGGCGAACAGCTGTCTCTTACTGAAATGTTTAATGAATTAGTTTGAGTCAGAGGACATTGATAATGAGGGTTGCCACCGATAACAAACAGCGTTGACACGGTGGTTGTAGGAACATCTCAGAGAAGCTGTGTGAGCCCTTGAAGAAAATCACATGATTTCACATGAAATTTCACATGTGAAAACATGTGTTTTTGGAATACTTCACATGATCACATGTTTTCACATGTGTAGTTTCATCTTATCACATGTTATCACATTAACTTCACATAAGATCACATGTGATCACATGAAAACGTGTTTTTGGAACACTTCACTTGTTCACATGTGAAATTCATGCGTTTTTTCCGTAAGGGAGAAGATGCTGGATATTCCTCTGTGTAGTTTGTCATCTTTGTCTGAAAGTTGTTGTTTTTGTTTTGTTCAGCCAGTGATACAGATGTAGATTACATGTAGCAGCCAGATCACAAAGGAGATCAGGTTCTTCAGTAGCCCAGGGCCAGGTTTATAGATTAGCTGCCTGCTGCTTTAGCTGCCACACAACACAACAACACACTAACACACACCCTGCTGGTGTCACTGCTTATGGAGAGGGATGGAAACCGTGACAACAATATTATGGAAGCCTCCATCCTTTAGAATATAGGGTCCCTGTCATATGAATTTTTGCTCATCTTCATATTATTAATGGTTCTCTTCCTTGAGTCAAGTAGTGCTACATGCCAAGCCTTTATTAAAGTTGGGTGAAAAACCTGAAAGGTGGGCTGCATATTAAGACATTCCTCAAAAGGCAAAGTAATCACTCATTCTTCATTATTTTTCCTATCAATTGTGTTTTCAGTGATGGCCAAAGGGAAAAACAGCTCATGTGGAGGCTATTTCACTTTCCAATGAATTGAATCTTGGAGCAGTGTGGTGCCTCGGTTTCCTTAACCATGAAAGAATTGTGCATTCACTCAACCCACACTTTTTTCCAGCCTTCCAAAGCAAAGTTCAGGTTTTCTATCCAAAAGTGAAAATTGATTTTATGTTCACTCAAGTATATGTAGAATTACTTGTAATGTTGACTGTGTGTGACTGCACTGACAATGTCATTACTATGGAGTAGACATACTGTAACCTCACTGTAAGACAGTGAATTATATGTATCAATGTGCAGTATTTGGTTTTTAAAACAGAAATATAAAGGCATTGAAGATAATGCCAACATTCAACTGTTATTATAAAATTGTTTTAGATGGCAAACATGTTGAATTCTATTGCGAACAGATGCATAGAGGAAATGGATTAAATGTCATATGCTTAATGGTAGAAAAATCGAGATTAATAAAATGCAAATTGAGTTGTTATGGCATGATTAAATATGATGTATATTTTAATGGGAATGCCTTTTCCATGTGTGGGGATAAGTGGCCTTTCTGCGCCAGCAGCTCTTTCTTCTCCCTGCTGATTGGCTACTTGCTGATAGGATGTACTCTCCATATTCTGCTGAAATTATTCATTGAATACCATTAAACTTCTAAAACTTTAAGCATTGAATGTATTATAACTGCACCTGCAGCACTCAACATAGAAAGTATTGCCTGTTCTGTATTATAACAAACATTTTCCTATTCCTATTCAAAATTAAAGTTTCAAATCATGAGTATGTAGAGTAGAGATACCATTAGAATAAAAATGGTAATGGGTTTTCATTATATTCCTTTTAAATATATTCATTTTTTTGTTCTATTAGATGAACTTGCAAGACAAGATGAGTGCAGAAATGAGTCTAGGATCCTGAATTAATTCATAGGAAATGATCACGTGTATTTTGGGAGCAATGATGCAGCTGACCTTTGACATGTCCATCTGGCCTGTGTAGAGGTGTACTGTCTGTTGCCCAGTGCAGTAAGACCCCTGCCGGTCTCTCTCTGTGTCTGTGTGCAGAGGTGTGTCCGGTGCCCTGCAGTGCCCACAGTGTGTGTGTGGGAGGGAAGTGCCAGTGTGAGGAGGGCTGGGAGGGGCCAGGCTGTGACCTGCAGGCCTGCCACCCCCGCTGCCAGGAGCATGGCCAGTGTAAGAACGGACAGTGTGAGTGCCACCCCGGCTGGGAGGGAGAACACTGCAGCATCGGTGAGTCTCGCCCCCGCCCCCCGAGGACTAACACTACCACAGGAGGTTAATACACAGAGCGTGTAACGTGACTCTAGTAGCTATTGTTCTGTTTAGAGGCATAGGGGCTGATTTACTGTACCCAGGCTTGATGGTGTTTTAGCATGTTGTGACCTTGGGACTATAAGGTTCTATCTGTGCAAAGCATAGTTTTGAGATATTGAGAATACAAGTTTTCACATCCTAGATCTCAGAACAGTTTTGTAGTGAATTCTTCTTGCATAACCCATTAAGGTCCTCACTGTAAAGGTAACTAAAGTGCAGAATATCAAAATCCTGAGACATTTGTAAATCTGTTTTTTTAGGGGGTGCCATCACAGATAGAACCTTATGGCTGAACCCAGATTGATATTTCAGAGCTATAAGGTTCTATCTGACACTTCTGAAATAGACATGTTCAGTTTTTAAGAAAACTGTACGGTAGCTATTTGAATACATAAATGATAGAATAACACTAATTTACCAAGATAGAGTCAGAACACATCAACAAATACATTAAGAAATGTATTATGTCATCACTGATTTCTGACAGTTGTTTTTTTGCTTGCGTAAAATTATTGCTGGCTAGACTAGCCTAGACCAGGGAGATGGCAAAGACATTTGTTCTGATTGGTCCATCTGTATTTGTTCAGTCTTGTGATTGGATTGCAGACAGAACCTAATAGCGTCAAGTTCAAATGGGTTTATGGAGATAGAACTTTCTAGTTTTTCATTTTCTTCACTCAAAATTAACTTTTTCAAAAATCTAACTTCGCAGACATATGAAGAACCATCTAAAGGTCAATTATATGTGACTAACAAATGTTTGACAAAAATGTCAGATAGAACCTTATAGTCCCGAGGTCTTGATGTCTTAAACTGTGACCACGCTTTACTAATGTACTAATGAAAGATGTGTGAACCACAGATTTTTGCAGATACAAATCAACGAATATGTAATCCATGTGCGTGCATATTTTCTATCACCACATATTTTAAATACTGTAGCAGTTTAGCAGACCATTCCCAGCCAATCATCCGTCTGCTGTATAATATAGATGAGCAGTTGTCAGATGGAACCCATGAGTCATTCTTGCCCGGTCCTTCACTCAATCTGCTAGAAGAGTACAGGTGAAACACTGGTACCAAACCTTGCTAGACATTTAGAGGGAGGGAAGCGGGGTGTTTAGGAGGGTAACATGTTACCATGTGTCTTAGAGCCACTGGCTGGGGTTCAATGATGTCAGTGACCTGCCTGTCAGTTATACAATTTATCCACTTCATTGGCGTTATTTGAGAATGAAAACTCTGAGTCACAATTAAACTGTTGGTTGCCGCCAGGCAAATTTTCCATCAGCCATGCCCTCCTCCCTAGAGTGGAGGCATTTTTATTTTTCTTGCAACTGAATAATTTGCTCCCCAAGTTCGAACACACTCAATTAATGTGGATACACCTTGATAGAACACTGCAGTTTGTCATCTGGGACTAATGGAATTGGGTATTGCCAAGTGACTGAAAAGCACATTTTGTAAAAGAACCAGAAGATCTTTTTAAACTTCAAAAATGCAAGAAAACACTCCTTTGAAATCCTTCTACTTGCCTTTAAAGATAGGGAATTGGAGATGGGCTTTGTGTCTCTGTGGATGTGTGAATCAAACCATAAAGCTTAGCTCCTGGCACATTAATAGGCTGTAATTATCTCTTCATGTGCCCTGGTGCTAGCATATATCTTTGAGGCTCAGTAATCTAATCTCAGACACTTTTTTCTTTCTTCCTTTTATCTTCATGTGGTATATAGCATATTACCTGGATCTCGTTGTTAAAGGTAAGATGCACACTCATTCTTTAGGATTTAATTGTTTCATAGCAGCAGGGGTTTTGAATGGTATGCCTACCACCAAAGCACATTTATTGAGATGTTAATTAATTCTGAGGAGAAAGTATTATGCCCAAAGCAATGGCAGAACATTCACTATATTCAATTTATGTGAGATGGAATATAACAAAATACACCCCCCTATGTATTTATTTGGACATTGAATCTAAAACTTTTAATTTGTCTCTATACTCCAGAATTTTGTATTTGAGATCAAATGTTTTATATGAGGCAACAGTACAGAATGCCACCATTTATTTGAGGGTATTTTGAGGATATCTGGTTTACCGTTTAGAAATGAAAGCACTTTATGTATCTAGTCCCCACATTAAAAGGTGTTATAAGTATTGGGACAAATTCACTTATAGTGTATACATTTAGTAAAAGGTTTAGTATTTGGTCCCATATTCCACGCAAGGACTACATCAAACTTGTGACTCTACAAACTTCTTTAATGCATTTGCAGTTTGTTTTGGTTGTGTTTCAGATTATGTTGTGCCCAATAGAAATGAATAGCACATAATGTGTGGTGCCATTTTAGAGTAACTTTTATTGTAAATAAGAATGGAATATGTTTCTAAAAACTTCATTAATGTGGATGCTACCATGATTACGGATAATCATGAATGAATCTGGAATAATGATGAGTGAGAAAGTTAGAGGCATAAATATCATACCCCTCCAAAATGCTAACCTCCCCTGTTATTGGTAATGAGGTTAGCATGTTTTGGGGGCATGATATTTAACCCTAGTAGTCCCAAGACCCCAGCAAAAATGGTATTTTCATTTATTTGACTTTCATTTATGTTTATGTCCAGCCCTTATATTTAGCCTCACAATGAAGTGCTTTACCATTTTCTTTTCAGGACAACCAGGGCTACAAGTAGAACACAAAACAATTTGACATAAACAGTTGCTTTCATTACATTTACATTTTACATTTTAGTCATTTAGCAGACGCTCTTATCCAGAGCGACTTACAGTTAGTGAGTGCATACATTTTCATACTGATGTATACTGACGTATGTGACATAGGTACAGTGAGGGAAAAAAGTATTTGATCCCCTGCTGATTTTGTACGTTTGCCCACTGACAAAGAAATAATCAGTCTATAATTTTAATGGTAGGTTTATTTGAACAGTGAGAGACAACAACAAAATCCAGAAAAACGCCAGAAAATTCCAGGAAAACGCATGTCAAAAATTTGATAAATTGATTTGCATTTTAATGAGTTGAAGTCAGAAGTTTACAGACACTTAGGTTGGAGTCATTAAAACTTGTTTTTCAACCACTCCACACATTTCTTGTTAACAAACTATAGTTTTGGCAAGTCGGTTAGGACATCTACTTTGTGCATGACACAAGTAATCTTCCAACAATCGTTTACAGACAGATTATTTCAATTCTAATTCACTGTATCACAATTCCAGTGGGTCAGAAGTTTACATACACTAAGTTGACTGCCTTTAAACAGCTTGGAAAATTCCAGAAAATGATGTCATGGCATTAGAAGCTTCTGATAGGCTAATTTACATAATTTGAGTCAATTGGAGGTGTACCTGTGGATGTATTTCAAGGCCTACCTTCAAACTCAAAATAAATCAGCCAAGACCTCAGAAAAACAATTGTAGACCTCCACAAGTCTGTTTCATCCTTGGGAGCAATTTCCAAATGCCTGAAGGTACCACGTTCATCTGTACAAACAATAGTACGCAAGTATATACACCATGGGACCACGCAGCCGTCATACCGCTCAGGAAGGAGACGTGTTCTGTCTCCTAGAGATGAAAGTACTTTGGTGCGAAAAATGCAAATCAATCCCAGAACAACAGCGAAGGACCTTGTGAAGATGCTGGAGGAAACAGGTACAAAAGTATCTATATCCACAGTAAAACGAGTCCTATATCGACATAACCTGAAAGGCCACGCAGCAAGGAAGAAGCCACTGCTCCAAAACCGCCATAAAAAAGCCAGACTACGGTTTGCAACTGCACATGGGGACAAAGATCGTACTTTTAGGAGAAATGTCCCCTGGCCTAATGAAACAAAAATACAACTGTTTGGCCATAATGACCATCGTCATATTTGGAGGAAAATGGGGGATCTTGCAAGCCGAAGAAGACCATCCCAACCGTGAAGCACAGGGGTGGCAGCATCATGCTGTGGGGGTCATGCTGCTACAGGAGGGACTGGTGCACATCACAAAATAGATGGCATCATGAGGAAAGAAAATGATGTGGCTATATTGAAGCAACATCTCAAGACATCAGTCAGGAAGTTAAAGCTTGGTCGTAAATGGGTCTTCCAAATGGACAATGACCCCAAGCATACTTCCAAAGTTGTGGCAAAATGGCTGAAGGACAACAAAGTCAAGGTATTGGAGTGGCCATCACAAAGCCCTGACCTCAATCCTATAGAACATTTGTGGGCAGAACTGAAAAAGCGTGTGCGAGCAAGGAGGCCTACAATCCTGATTCAGTTACACCAGCTCTATCAGGAGGAATGGGCCAAAATGTTATTGTGGGAATCTTGTGGAAGGCTACCCAAAACGTTTGACCCAAGTTAACCAATTTAAAGGCAATGCTACCAAATACTAATTGAGTGTATGTAAACTTCTGACCCACTGGGAATGTGATGAAAGAAATGAAAGCTGAAATAAATCATTCTCTCTACTATTATAATAATAATATGCCATTTAGCAGACGCTTTTATCCAAAGCAACTTACAGTCATGCGTGCATACATTTTTTTTTTGTGTAAGGGTGGTCCCAGGGATCAAACCCACTACCTTGGCGTTACAAGCGCCGTGCTCTACCAGCTGAGCTACAGAGGACCACAATTATTCTGACATTTCACATTCTTAAAATAAAGTGGTGATCCTAACTGACCTAAGACAGTTTTTACTAGGATTAAATGTCAGGAATTGTGAAAAACTGAGTTTAAATATATTTGGCTAAGGTGTATGTAAACTTCCGACTTCAACTGTAAGTATTTGACCCCCTCTCAATCAGAAAGATGTCTGGCTCCAAGGTGTCTTTTATACAGGTAACAAGCTGATATTAGGAGCACACTCTTAAAGGGAGTGCTCCAAATCTCAGCTTGTTACCTGTATAAAAGACACCTGTCCACAGAAGCAATCAATCAATCAGATTCCAAACTCTCCACCATGGCCAAGACCAAAGAGCTCTCCAAGGATGTCATGGACAAGACTGTAGACCTACACAAGGTCTCCCTCGGCCTGTGGCTCCATCCAAGATCTCACCTCGTGGAGTTGCAATGATCATGAGAACGGTGAGGAATCAGCCCAGAACTACACGGGAGGATCTTGTCAATGTTCTCAAGGCAGCTGGGACCATAGTCACCAAGAAAACAATTGGTAACACACTATGCCGTGAAGGACTGAAATCCTGCAGCGCCCGCAAGGTCCCCCTGCTCAAGAAAGCACATATACAGGGCCGTCTGAAGTTTGCCAATGAACATCTGAATGATTCAGAGGAGAACTGGGTGAAAGTGTTTTGGTCAGATGAGACCAAAATCGAGCTCTTTGGCATCAACTCAACTCGCCGTGTTTGGAGGAGGAGGAATGCTGCCTATGACCCCAAGAACACCATCCCCACCGTCAAACATGGAGGTGGAAACATTATGCTTTGGGGGTGTTTTTCTGCTAAGGGGACAGGACAACTTCACCGCATCAAAGGGACGATGGACGGGGCCATGTACCATCAAATCTTGGGTGAGAACCTCCTTCCCTCAGCCAGGGCATTGAAAATGGGTCGTGGATGGGTATTCCAGCATGACAATGACCCAAAACACAGGGCCAAGGCAACAAAGGAGTGGCTCAAGAAGAAGCACATTAAGGTCCTGGAGTGGCCTAGCCAGTCTCCAGACCTTAATTCCATAGAAAATCTGTGGAGGGAGCTGAAGGTTCGAGTTGCCAAACGTCAGCCTCGAAACCTTAATGACTTGGAGAAGATCTGCAAAGAGGAGTGGAACAAAATCCCTCCTGAGATGTGTGCAAACCTGGTGGCCAACTACAAGAAACGTCTGACCTCTGTGATTGCCAACAAGGTTTTTGCCACCAAGTACTAAGTCATGTTTTGCAGAGGGGTCAAATACTTATTTCCCTCATTAAAATGCAAATCAATTTATAACATTTTTGACATGCGTTTTTCAGGATTTTTTTGTTGTTATTCTGTCTCTCACTGTTCAAATAAACCTACCATTAAAATTATAGACTGATCATGTCTTTGTCAGTGGGCAAACGTACAAAATCAGCAGGGGATCAAATACTTTTTTCCCTCACTGTATTCTTACTAGGCTTAATACCCTGATTCAAACACCCATTAAGAGAACTCATCTCAGTAGAAGTGATGATACCTTCTCCACTCCCCTGAGGAACTTGTCTGTTCCTGTGTAGTTCCTCTTAGGCTCAGTCAGTAACTCACACAGACATGAGTTTTATTGACGAAAGAAAGTCTGCCAAAGCAAAAACCTGATGAAAATGAATTGATATGAATTCTGTAAAAACAGAAATAATTTGCTCAGTGGGAAATGAATATCCAACTAGTCAATGACAACTGTGTGGAGTTTGGAGTTTGTGACAGCAACTATGTGATCTTATTACAGTATTATAGACACTATGTCCTGGGATTTCCTATGGTCTTCTACGTAGATGAACCCCTTACCTTCTAACAACTCTTGTGTAGCTTGTGAGGGTCATAGAGTGTGCATGCTTGTGAGAGTCTCAGCTTTTCATAGATATATTCTTATAGTTTGAATCTCAAACCATTCTGACTACAGACGTTTTTGTAAGAAAAGACACAGCCTGGGCCCCTTCGGGATCTGCCCACACACCACTCTGGCTCAGCCCCTGTTAATCACACAGACTAATGGTTGGTACCAGCGTATGCAGAGAAATAGTCAAATCTGATGGTATAACCAGAAGTCTGTAGCTCAAACACACAATGTTTAAAAGGGGTTAGAAGTTCTAAATTGGTGGGACTCATTGGGTTAAGGATCTAATAACTTTCTCACTCATCATTATTCACGATTCATTCATGATTATCCATAATCATGGTAGCAGCCACATTAATGTAGAAGTGTTCAGAAACACTTATATTCTTATTTACAATAAAAGTGACTCCAAAATGGCACCACACGTTATTTACTATTGATTTCTATTGGGCACAACATAATCTGAAACACAACCAAAACAAACTGCAAATGCATGCAAAATGTTTGTAGAGTCACAAGCTTGATGTAATCATTGCATGCTAGGAATATGGGACGAAATACTACACTATAAGTTAATTTGTCCAAATACTTGACACCTTGAAATGAGGTGACTGAATACGTAAAGTGCATTTATTTCTAAATGGTAAAACAGATATTCATGAAAATACCCTAAAATAAAAGGTGACATTCTGTACTGTCGCCTCATATAAAACATTTGATCTCAAATCCAAAATCCCGGAGAATAATTAAAAGTTTTAGCTTCACTGTCAAAATAAATACGTAGGATAGTGTATGTAGCAAATGTTTTCGAATGGCCAGACATCTGGATTTTATGTAAATTAAAAAGGTAGCAGCATCTGTCCCCATCTCCTTAATCATGAGGAATGACCCGTTGTTTCTGGCAGTGTTCTGATACACAGACTGTCTGTCTTCTCTCCCTCTCTCCATCCAGACGGCTGTCCAGGCCTGTGCAATGGCCGCGGTCGCTGCACCCTAGAACAGAGCGGGTGGCACTGTGTGTGCCAGGCGGGCTGGAGCGGCATAGGATGCAACATCGTCATGGAGACAGAGTGTGATGACAACACCGACAATGACAGAGGTAAGGTCCCTGTGGATGGTGGCCTGTCTGTGACTCAATAATGATTAATAACTTGACCTCCAGCGTCGTTGAAGGTCAGGATGAGGAAATATTTAGGACCACTTCTCCTTCCCGACATCTGAACAAACGAGCCTTTTCATTTTCATTTCCATTTTCCTTTTCCTTTTGTTAGATTATCACTACAGTAGTTGCCATGGCTCTCAGACCAAGGGGACCTCTAGGTTTTCTCTCAGTAATTTACTGATGGTGTGCTGCCTGCTGCTTGGCTCCTCTGAGGATTAATGCTTGAGCGTAGCCCCTGGTGTTCCAGTGAACAGGGAGCCAGAAATGAGGCTTTGGAGCTCGGGTTCAATGCCCATGTCTTTGAGGGAAACGTAAAAGAGGGAGAAAAAGGCCATTTGTTAAAGCAAGGGTAACCTAGTTGTTCCCTGACTTACATCACATGTTATTGTTGTTTCAAAGTAAAACAAGAGAAAGTCAAGTTTACAATTATGTAATATGAAATGTAAAACATGTTTGTGTAATGTAGTAATTACTGTAGTCTGGTATAATTCAAATTGTGATTGACAGGTTAGAAAACATATTGCTTCTGTTTAGGCACCATGTCTCATCGAGAGCCAGCTTCTTCATGTATATGTCCCTCTGTATATGAGGTGTACATTGGCTACATTAGACTGCATCTAGTTCCTTTGTATGTGGCAAAGGAGATAAAAGCATAATACAGTTACCATCAGTCAAGCTACCATCTGGAAACAGGGATGTGGTTGGAGTGTGAACTCCTTTACCTAAAAAAAGTAAAGTTTATGATAATACAATATTAGGTGTAATATGTAGAAATGAAGAGTCATTATGAATTAATTTAAAGTGACAGGCTACAAGATATACTGATTCTGTTTGAGCACTATGTCTCATCCAATTCCACTACATGAGTCAGATGTTTAATTAAAATGTACCTCTTTATATAAGGTGCAAAATTGGCTACATTAGACTGCATCTAGTTCCTTTAAATGTGCAGACAGAAGGCTGCGTTTACACAGGCAGCCCAATTCAGATCTTTTTTCAACTAATTGGTCTTTTGACCAATCAGATTTGAAAAAGATCTGATGTGAAAAGAGCTGATGTGATTGGTCAAAAGACCAATTCGTTGAAAAAAGATCTGAATTGGGCTGAAGTGTCAGAAGGTAAGAGCATAATATTGTGTACAGCCTCTACAGTCTAGCTAGTGTCTGAAAAACAGGGAGATGTGGATTTGAGCGTGAACTCTTTTACCTAACCCACTCCTCATGGTTTCCCAGCTCTGGCTGCTTGTACAATTACCTCTTACCTTGACAGTGTTAAGTCAGATTATTTATCCCAGGAAGCTTCTTGATTGAAGCAAGACAGCTTCTTCACTTTAACAATTCTTCATTCTTTGCTAATTTTCACAGTTTCTCTAGCCGTGTTAGTGTGCATTCCCCTGTGTGTGCCTGTGCATGTGATAAGGCAGGCATGTGCAGCGTGATGTTAGTGTATCTTTGTTTTGTTTGTGTTGATCATAAATCATGCACTGTATTTTCTTTCCTCACCCACTACAATAGAAAACAAAATCACGTTCAGTTCAGTGATGTGCGGCAACCTGGGCAGTAAACGTTCACTCTGTCATTCTACAACCTAAATGAGTGCTATTCACGGCAGCTATGACTCTCCCTTCAAAGATGATACCTCAGCATTGTGTGTGAGTTCTTATGACTGATGGGAATCTTGGATGATGTACATTCATTTTGGCCCTCCTTTGATGGAGAGGGAAACTGTAGGAGGCTCAAATTGGCAGACACTCCAACAAAGGAGAGGAGGAAATAATCACCCCATGCCAATTACTTCCCCAAGCCAATATATATATGTCAAAATCCCAGAACATATTCCTATTTTCATCTCATCTCAACTCCATTAGAAATGCCATTTATATTCCAAATGAGGCCTCATCAGAGGCATTGGTTGAAAAAACTAAATGGCAAATGATCACCTGAAAAAGAGCAGTGATTAAGAGAAAAGATAATGACTTTTCCAACCAGCTGTAAATGAGTTGCTATAACTACAAATTACAATCCAGTCTTCATTATGAACATGGTGGCTGTGCATTGCTGATGCACAATGCTTTGTTTTACTTTTGCAGCTGTGGAGTGCATTCATTATACAACAATAGATCCAGAACATGGATAGCAATTGTCACCCAAAGAAATGTTTTCTTCATTATTTTATTGCATTGTTTATTTGTTGATTATGTAAGTATGGTGGCAATGGCAGGTACAGTACAGGTGCCATTGTTCTTAGATACATTATTGTTGTGAGATGTTCTAGTATTGTAACCACCAAAATGAATGCATTTTGGTCATGACCAGTGTAGTTACGGCCAACCCTGCCAACCAGCTAATGGCTGGGCACCAGGCCTCTAATTTCCCGGCGGCCATGGCCGTCGTTGCCCCCTTGTGTGGCCGTAATGCCCCTAAACATATTCATGCCTTGTGGCCGTTGTGCCCTTGGGCTGAATATAATAATTATAATTCCCTTCCCCCTGCTGCCAATCGCTCCGAAGCACCTCTCACTCACATGGCTCTCTCAGATATCTAAATTCTTATTAGCCAATGCCCGTCACGTGATCGGGTCCTTCTCACAGGCATCGCAGCTCTGAAGTAGGCTACAAGTGAAGCCAGACACAACGGGGATGCTGCGGCGTGCATATTGAAGATGTTAGAAGAACTGTCCACATTTACTTTTCATCAGCCAACAAGATGAGTAAGCCTAACGAACAGCAAAAGCACTAGCCTATGTCAATCTACTAATTATTTATGTACATTTACATACACAATTTAATTGACTATTTTGGTTAATAGTCTTGGTGCCCTAGCAGATGGCCTTGGTGCCCTGGCAGATTCGGCACCTCTTGAAGGCCAAATGGACTTGCCCCTAAAATCATGACATTTTAGGCCTGCTGGGCACGGTGCCGCCCTTACTTTGGCAATCCAGCTCTGAATGGGGATATTATGGCTCTCGGCCCAGTAGTTATGCTGCTGTGTTAGCCAGTTGTTTACTGAATTTAAGCTTGTCACTTTTATTTGGCACATACTGTATCATTACACCTTGTTACATTATGTTAACATAGTTACTATCTTATTACATTACCTTAGTATAGTTCCTATCTTATTATATTCTGTAAACAGACTTAACATTTTATTCTGAATTAATTCCGCATTGCACTTATATTTGCCATACTTTTAAAATAAAGCATATTTACATATCGCGGAAGGTGTGTACAAAAGAACAAGAGACATTATTCTGCTTTTAATTACCAATGCAATTTTGCTGTGATGAATGTCAGCATTCACTTAAGCACAATTTAAACTGGCTGTGTGAGAGGAGTCTATGGATTTAATGGACCCGATGCGCTGCCCTTGCTCAGACCCACATTATATTAGACATTAAAGAGAACATAATTAGGAAGGCACTATACTGCAATTATAGAGCGGCAAGTAAGTGCAGTATACTGTATTGAGACTGTATAAATCAGAAGTGCATTTTGCTCCTTGTCAGAAATCATCTAGACCAGGGGTCTCCAACCTTTTCTAGCATGAGAGCTACTTTTAAATTATGAAACATGTCGCGAGCTACTCATAATTTTTTTCCTAGCTTTCGAATAGGCACTCTTTGTATTTTCCCGAATACTGTTTTCTCAGTTGTATTTTTCCTGGTTTGGGATATTTTCAGTTTTTCACTCTCAATATTACAATTATTCATAGACGTGGAGATGCTGATGAATAACAATATATCTAGCTGCTAGATACAGTATATTGTTATTCATCAGTATCTCCACGTTTTTCATGTTTAAATCATCACAGCAAAGCCATGTCTAACTGATCTTGATTACTGTGTGTTAAAGGCTCAATAGGGTGGAGTGGATGTACTCCCACTTTGGAGAAACATTATCGATTTATTCTATATAATTTGGAAATTTGATTTACAGTTTCAAACCACTTGAGAGATTTTATCTCAATTTCGCATGGTCCTCTGTGCTTTGAATGTTATGTAGTCCTCCCACTTGTATTACATTGTGAGCCTGAGATACTGTACAGTGTAGACTTAGCTGTGATGATGTTGTGTTATTGTGTTGGTGTAGATGGCCTGACAGACTGTGTGGACCCAGACTGCTGCCAGCAGCCTAGCTGCCACAGTGGGCCTCTGTGCCAGGGCTCCCCGGACCCCCTGGACCTAATCCAGCAGAGCCAGACACCCTTCGCCTCGCTCCTCTCACGCCTCTTCTATGACCGTGTCCACTTCCTGGTTGGGAAGGACAGCACCCATGTCTTCCCTGGAGACATCCCATTCGACAGCAGGTAGAGTAGATAATAGATCGTTTGCATGGATGAACAGAAATAGCTTGTTATACTGTAGAATCACACTGAACAAACATATGCAACATGTAAAGTGTTGGTCCCACGTTTCATCAGCTGAAATAAAAGATCCCAGAAATTTTCCATACGCACAAAAAGCTTCTTTCTCTCAAATGTTTTGCATTAATTTCTTTACATCCCTGTTAGTGAGCATTTCTCCTTTGCTAAGATAATCCATCCACGTGACAGGTGTGGCATATCAAGAAGCTGAAAAAGGCCACTCTAAAATGTACAGTTTTGTCACACAACACAATGTCACAGATGTCTCAAGTTTTGAGGAAGCGTGCAATTGGCATGCTAACTGCAGGAAGGTCCACTAGAGCTGTTGCCAGATAATTTCATGTTAATTTCTCTACCAAAAGCTGCCTCCAACGTAGTTTTAGAGAATTTGGCAGTACATCCAATCGGCCTCACAACCGCAGACCACGTGTAACTACGCCAGCCCAGGACCTCCACATCCAGCTTCTTCAACTGCTGGATGGTCTGAGACCAGCCACCCGGACAGCTGATGAAACTGTGGGTTTGCACAATCGAAGAATTTCTGCACAAACTGTCAGAAACCGTCTCAGGGAAGCTCATCTGCTTGTTGTCTTCATCACCAGGGTCTTGACCTGACTGCAGTTCGGTGTCGTAACTGACTTTAGTGGGCAAATGCTCACCTTCGATGGCCACTGGCACGCTGGAAAAGTGTGCTCTTTAGGATGAATCCCGGTTTCAACTGTACCGGGCAGATGGCAGACAACATATATGGCGTCGTGTGGGCGAGCGGTTTGCTGATGTCAACATTGTGACAGTGCCCCAAGGTAGCGGTGGGGTTATGGTATGGGCAGACATAAGCTACGGACAGCGAACACAATAGCATTTTATCGATGGCAATTTGAATGCACAGAGATACCGTGATGAGATCCTGAGGCCCATTATCGTGCCATTCATCCGCCGCCATCACCTTTCAGCATGATAATGCACGGCCCCATGTCACAAGGATCTATACACAATTCCTGGAAACTGAAAATGTCCCAGTTCTGCCATGGCCTACATACTTACCAGACATGTCACCCATTGAGCATGTTTGGGATGCTCTGGATCGACGTGTACAACAGCGTGTTCCAGTTCTCGCCAATATCCAGCAACTTCGCACACCCATTGAAGAGGAGTGGGACAACATTCCACAGGCCACAATCAACAGCCTGATCAACTCTATGCGAAGCAAATGATGGTCACACCAGATATTGACTGGTTTTCAGATCCACGCCCCCACTTTTTTTAAAGGTATCTGTGACCAACAGATGCATGTCTGTATTCCCAGTCATGTGAAATCCATAGATTAAGGCCTAATGAATTTATTTCATTTGACTGATTTCCTTTTATGAACTGTAACTCAGTAAAATATTTGAAATTGTTGCATGTAGCGTTTATATTTTTGTTCAGTGTATCATTGCCACTGAAGTACAGATCCCGTTCTACATAGCTATTTGTAGGCTACCACAGTGAATGGATATAGCACATTTGCCTTTGTCAACTGAACTGGAAAACACTGCAACTTGTTATAGTAGAATGTATTTACCCAGTGAAATAAAACCTGCTCTCTCCTAGCCGAGCCTCAGTGATCCGGGGGCAGGTGGTAGCAGTAGACGGGACCCCACTGGTGGGGGTAAACATCAGCTTCCAGCAGTACCCCGAATTCGGCTTCTCTGTCAGTCGCCAGGATGGCAGGTAGGTAGACAGTGGTCAAGTATTGTATGTGGATACTATAGTAAACTGGCTTATGATGCTGAGATAGTCTTGCTCTTATTTGTGTTGATTCTGTTCCTGTAGTTTTGACCTAGTGGCTGCAGGGGGCATCTCAGTCTCCCTGATCTTCCAGAGGGCTCCCTTCCTCATGCAGAAACGCACCGTCTGGTTACCATGGAACCAGTTTGTGGTTGTAGAGAAGGTCACCATGTCGAGGGTGGAGTCTCGCCCCCTTGTGTGTGACCTGAAGAACCTGGTCAGTCCCTACCCAATCGTCCTCCCCTCCCCTCTCACCCGTTTCGCCAGCACCTGTGAGGAGCGAGGCCCAGCCATCCCTGAGCTGCAGGTACAGTAGACTGCCCACTCACCAGCCAGTAATAAACATAATATATACAGTAATATACAGTCCCAGTGGTGCTCATTCAGCTTACAACCTATACTCTACTCGCAATATCATGTTATGATGACTTCCAGGTGTAAGTGATAAATGGTTGTTTTTATTCCAATTGCTGCATTTTTCTTTAGTAGGAGATTGAAATGTTAGTTTTTTTCGTTCTTCTGCATCCTGTCAAATTTTCACCAGGTTCATATTGTACCTGTGAAATCATCTTAGAATCTCACACTAATCAGTTGCCGGGGCGCTTTATTCACAGAGCTGCCATCTGCTTGCTATTTTCTCCCCCGATCCCCCGATCCCCCTGATATTCCTATCTCTTTGGAACTGTGTTTTGCAGCGTGTAGACGACTAGACGTCCTAGTTTGTTGTGGGAGATAATGGAACTGATAGTGATTTTAATGAGGAGCCAGTTCAGAATGATTGAAGCTGTGAGCAGTGAAGGGTGGGAGTGGGGGTTAGATCATCAGCAGTAATTAAAATGTCCTCCTGTACATTGCTAATGATATAGGATATATAGTTGTTATTTAGTATTCTAGGGGCAACGTGTTACAAAGAATGTTCAAAGTATCGTTATTTTGATTTGGTTTCAAGAAATTGATATACACTACGTGCAAGTATATCTTGGAGCGAGTACAAACACCAAGTGATCAAAGATTCTTTACTGAAAAAGTTTTTAAATGTTTCTATACGTACAGTCTGTATCCTTGGGGCTTGTGAAGCTTTTCCAACCCCTGGTTACCAATAGCACGTAATAACAGCAGGCGAAATATTTTATCCTCCTCCTCAGGCTGTCCAAGAGGAGATCACCATCCCTGGCAGTTTCTTAAAGCTCAGCTACCTGAGCACCCGCTCCCCTGGCTACAAGTCTCTGTTACGCATCATCTTAACCCACTCCATCATCCCCACTGGCCTGGCTAAGGTGCACGTATCCTCCGCCATCGAGGGACGCCTCTTCCAGAAGTGGTTCCATGCCGCCCCCAACCTGGTCTATGTCCTGGCCTGGAACAAGACTGATGTCTATGGGCAGAAAGTGTTGGGCCTGGCCCAAGCTCTGGGTAAGATAGTATGGAGCACTTGAATCATATACATTCAGATTCCCTATAGGGCAAATATAATGTGCTGTATTTCACTCCCTTGACAGTTTACACCCAAGGGATGAAAGCAAGCAAGAATTCTCCATTGGGTAACTGCGAGAGACAATCTGTAGATAATGGCAGATAAATATCTATTAAGACAGTATAATGTTCAACAGTGTAACAGCAGAACAGCATGTTACTTTTGTTATACTTTATCTTTAGATAATACACTGCTCAAAAAAATAAAGGGAACACTAAAATAACACATCCTAGATCTGAATGAATGAAATAATCTTATTAAATACTTTTTTGACAACAAAATCACACAAAAATGATCAATGGAAATCAAATTCATCAACCCATGGAGGTCTGGATTTGGAGTCACCCTCAAAATTAAAGTGGAAAACCACACTACAGGCTGATCCAACTTTTATGTAATGTCATTAAAACAAGTCAAAATGAGGCTCAGTAGTGTGTGTGGTCTCCACGTGCCTGTATGACCTCCCTACAACGCCTGGGCATGCTCCTGATGAGGTGGCGGATGGTCTCCTGAGGGATCTCCTCCCAGACCTGGACTAAAGCATCCGCCAACTCCTGGACAGTCTGTGGTGCAACGTGGCGTTGGTGGATGGAGCGAGACATGATGTCCCAGATGTGCTCAATTGGATTCAGGTCTGGGGAACAGACGGGCCAGTCCATAGCATCAATGCCTTCCTCTTGCAGGAACTGCTGACACACTCCAGCCACATGAGGTCTAGCATTGTCTTACATTAGGAGGAACCCAGGGCCAACCGCACCAGCATATGTTCTCACAAGGGGTCTGAGGATCTCATCTCGGTACCTAATGGCAGTCAGGCTACCTCTGGCGAGCACATGGAGGGCTGTGCAGCCCCCCAAAGAAATGCCACCCCACACCATGACTGTTCCACCGCCAAACCGGTCATGCTGGAGGATGTTGCAGGCAGCAGAACATTCTCCACGGCGTCTCCAGACTCTGTCACGTCTGTCACATGTGCTCAGTGTGAACCTGCTTTCATCTGTGAAGAGCACAGGGCGCCAGTGGCGAATTTGCCAATCTTGGTGTTCTCTGGCAAATGCCAAACGTCCTGCACGGTGTTGGGCTGTAAGCACAAACCCCACCTGTGGATGTCGGGCCCTCATACCACCCTCATGGAGTCTGTTTCTGACCATTTGAGCAGACACATGCACATTTGTGGCCTGCTGGAGGTCATTTTGCAGGGCTCTGGCAGTGCTCCTCCTGCTCCTCCTTGCACAAAGGCAGAGGTAGCAGTCCTGCTGCTGGGTTGTTGCCCTCCTACGGCCTCCTCCACGTCTCCTGATGTACTGGCCTGTCTCCTGGTAGCGCCTCCATGCTCTGGACACTACGCTGACAGACACAGCAAACCTTCTTGCCACAGCTCGCATTGATGTGCCATCCTGGATGAGCTGCACTACCTGAGCCACTTGTGTGGGTTGTAGACTCCGTCTCATGCTACCACTAGAGTGAAAGCACCGCCAGCATTCAAAAGTGACCAAAACATCAGCCAGGAAACATAGGAACTGAGAAGTGGTCTGTGGTCACCACCTGCAAAACCAGTCCTTTATTGGGGGTGTCTTGCTAATTGCCTATAATTTCCACCTGTTGTCTATTCCATTTGCACAACAGCATGTGAAATGTATTGTCAATCAGTGTTGCTTCTTTTAGTGGACAGTTTGATTTCACAGAAGTGTGATTGACTTGGAGTTACATTGTGTTGTTTAAGTGTTCCCTTTATTTTTTTGAGCAGTGTACAATCACACAGAGCTCGTCCCCTGTAGCTCAGTTGGTAGAGCATGGCGCTTGCAACGCCAGGGTTGTGGGTTCGTTTCCCATGGGGGGCCAGTATGAACATGTATGCACTCACTGACTGTAAGTCGCTCTGGATAAGAGCGTCTGCTAAATGATGCAAATGTAAAGAGATTGTCAGTGTGTTAATGGTCAGTAGTATGAAAGCCTGAGAGATTTTTCAAGGGCCACATATAAACTCTATATCAGTGGTTGATTTAGTGTGCCGTCTGCCTATTGGGAGCTACAGCTCTGATGCATTGTTGCAATTTGTCTTAATGGAGAGAGTGTTACAAATCTAAATGGAATAGAAAGCAGGAGACACCCAGCTAGCACATTTGGTTCCTTGGAAGTTGTGGGAACGTATGTTTTTGGTTTCCCATTGGTTCTGGGAACGAAGCCATACGTTTTCTGACCGGTAAAACTGAAAGTAGTTTAAATGTTCTGAGAACAGAAGTGAACATTTCGCCTGTTCTGGGAACTAAAATGTTTAGTTGCAAGGAGGTTCTGAGAACGTTTTACTATGGTTCCCTGAAAGTTTTCCTGGGAGGTTTTATTACCGTTTTGAGATCGGAAATTATAGGTTATTTTGAGGTTTTTTAATAACTTACTTAAAATGTTCACTGAATGTTTCAATAATACGTTTAATAATACTGCTAGCTTAGTTTGGGTTAACTGTTTTGAACTCCAAGCACAGGTAGGACATATAGAAATTAATTTGCTTGGCATTAATCATGCAAACACATTTATTTTTTATTGTGGCATGGCGTCAGGGAGATTTTAACATACAGTGCCTTGCAAAAGTATTCATCCCCCTTGGCATTCTTCCTATTTTGTTGTATTACAACCTGTAATTTAAATGGATTTTTATTTGGATTTCATGTAATGGACATACAGAAAATAGTCCAAATTGGTGAAATGAAATGAACAAAATAACTTGTTTAAAAAAATAAATAACGGAAAAGTGGTGCGTGCATATGTATTCACCCCTTTTGCTGTGAAGCTCCTAAATAAGATTTGGTGCAACTAATTACCTTCAGAAGTCACATAATTAGTTAAATAAAGTATAAAGTGTCACATGATCTGTCACATGATCTCAGTATATATACACCTGTTCTGAAAGGTCCCAGAGTCTGCAACACCACTACGCAAGTGGTATCACCAAGCAAGCGGCACCATGAAGACCAAGGAGCTCTCCAAACAGGTCAGGGACAGAGTTGTGGAGAAGTACAGATCAGGGTTGGGTTATAAAAAAAATCAGAAACTTTGAACATCCCACGGAGCACCATTAAATCCATTATTAAAAAATTTAAAGAATATGGCACCACAACAAACCTGCCAAGAGAGGGCCGCCCACCAAAACTCACGGACCAGGCAAGGAAGGCATTAATCAGAGAGGCAACAAAGAGACCAAAGATAACCCTGTAGGAGCTGCAAAGCTCCACAGCGAAGATTGGAGTATCTGTCCATAGGACCACTTTAAGTTGTACATTCCACAGAGCTGGGCTTTACGGAAGAGTGGCAAAGAAAAAAGCCATTGCTTGAAGAAAGAAATAAGCAAACATGTTTGGTGTTCGCCAAAAGGCATGTGGGAGACTCCCCAAACATATGGAAGAAGGTACTCTGGTCAGATGAGACTAAAATTGAGCTTTTTGGCCATCAAGGAAAACGGTATGTCTGGCGCAAACCCAACACCTCTCATCACCCCGAGAACACCATCCCCACAGTGAAGCATGGTAGTGGCAGCATCATGCTGTGGGGATGTTTTTCATCGGCAGGGACTGGGAAACTGGTCAGAATTGAAGGAATGATGGATGGCACTAAATACAGGGAAATTCTTGAGGGAAACCTGTTTCAGTCTTCCAGATTTTGAGAGTGGGATGGAGGTTCACCTTCCAGCCGGACAATGACCCTAAGCATACTGCTAAAGCAACACTCGAGTGGTTTAAGGGGAAACATTTAAATGTCTTGGAATGGCCTAGTCAAAGCCCAGACCTCAATCCAATTGAGAATCTGTGGTATGACTTAAAGATTGCTGTACACCAGCGGAACCCATCCAACTTGAAGGAGCTGGAGCAGTTTTGCCTTGAAGAATGGGCAAAAATCCCAGTGGCTAGATGTGCCAAGCTTATAGAGACATACCCCAAGAGACTTGCAGCTGTAATTGCTGCAAAAGGTGGCTCTACAAAGTATTGACTTTGGTGGGGTGAATAGTTATGCACACTCAAGTTCTCTTTTTTTGTCTTATTTCTTGTTTGTTTCACAATAAAAAATATTTTGCATCTTCAAAGTGGTAGGCATGTTGTGTAAATCAAATGATGTAAACCCCCCAAAAATCCATTTTAATTCCAGGTTGTAAGGCAACAAAATAGGAAAAATGCCAAGCGGGGTGAATACTTTCGCAAGCCACTGTATGATCTTCTGTTGTCTATCTATGGAATTATTCCACTGCACCACCAGGATGGAGCTAGCATGCCATGTTTTTTTAAATCATACAAAGCTGTTAATTTTTGTCTATTCAAACAGACCCCATTTAAAAGGAAACAAGCACACATTAAGAGCAGGTGTGGCCAATTAGTGGGTGCAGCCAACACACCTGAACACACTTAACAAGATAGAGTTTTGTAGACGCTGAGAACGGAATGTATATGTTTTTCAATAACATTCTTTGAACCTTACTAATGTTTTCTTGTGGTTTTTATGGAAAGTTTTCTTAATGTTCTGAGAACGAACATGACTTTAAATAGAACCATGAGGAAACCTGCAGAAAACGTTATGCTGAAGTACTGAGAACGTTGTTTCTTAACGTTCTCTGAACTACTTGAGTACATTCCCAATGTCAAACAAGTTGGAGAATGTTCCTAGAACATTACTAAACAATTTAATTAAATGTAACCATGTTTGAACTTTTAGGAAATTAAAGTATTGAAATACCAAGAAAATTACGTTATTCTGTCAATTTCCTTAAATGTGCTGAGAATGTTCCCAAGCCAAGCAACTATCCTGCACCATTCCCAGAACGTTGTGGGAAGGTTGTATGCAAAATAACCATAGGATAACCACGCGCTCACCAAGCTCTAAGAAACGTATACAGTGGGGAGAACAAGTATTTGATACACTGCCGATTTTGCAGGTTTTCCTACTTACAAAGCATGTAGAGGTCTGTACTTTTTATCATAGGTACACTTCAACTGTGAGAGACGGAATCTAAAACAAAAAAAATCCAGAAAATTACATAGTATGATTTTTAAGTAATTAATTTTCATTTTCTTGCATGACATAAGTATTTGATACATCAGAAAAGCAGAACTTAATATTTGGTACAGAAACCTTTGTTTGCAATTACAGAGATCATACGTTTCCT
This sequence comes from Coregonus lavaretus, assembly GCF_964263955.1. Lineage (NCBI taxonomy): Eukaryota > Metazoa > Chordata > Actinopteri > Salmoniformes > Salmonidae > Coregonus > Coregonus lavaretus. The sequence continues at coordinate 39,023,698 of NC_139997.1, read as the reverse complement.
GTAGGTCTTGACCAGCTTTGCACACACTGCAGCAGGGATTTTGGCCCACTCCTCCATACAGACCTTCTCCAGATCCTTCAGGTTTCGGGGCTGTCGCTGGGCAATACGGACTTTCAGCTCCCTCCAAAGATTTTCTATTAGGTTCAGGTCTGGAGACTGGCTAGGCCACTCCAGGACCTTGAGATGCTTCTTACGGAGCCACTCCTTAGTTGCCCTGGCTGTGTGTTTCGGGTCGTTGTCATGCTGGAAGACCCAGCCACGACCCATCTTCAATGCTCTTACTGAGGGAAGGAGGTTGTTGGCCAAGATCTCGCGATACATGGCCCCATCCATACTCCCCTCAATACGGTGCAGTCGTCCTGTCCCCTTTGCAGAAAAGCATCCCCAAAGAATGATGTTTCCACCTCCATGCTTCACGGTTGGGATGGTGTTCTTGGGGTTGTACTCATCCTTCTTCTTCCTCCAAACACGGTGAGTGGCGTTTAGACCAAAAAGCTCTATTTTTGTCTCATCAGACCACATGACCTTCTCCCATTCCTCCTCTGGATCATCCAGATGGTCATTGGCAAACTTCAGACGGGCCTGGACATGCGCTGGCTTGAGCAGGGGGACCTTTCGTGCGCTGCAGGATTTTAATCCATGACGGCGTAGTGTGTTACTAATGGTTTTCTTTGAGACTGTGGTCCCAGCTCTCTTCAGGTCATTGACCAGGTCCTGCCGTGTAGTTCTGGGCTGATCCCTCACCTTCCTCATGATCATTGATGCCCCACGAGGTAAGATCTTGCATGGAGCCCCAGACCGAGGGTGATTGACCGTCATCTTGAACTTCTTCCATTTTCTAATAATTGCGCCAACAGTTGTTGCCTTCTCACCAAGCTGCTTGCCTATTGTCCTGTAGCCCATCCCAGCCTTGTGTAGGTCTACAATTTTATCCCTGATGTCCTTACACAGCTCTCTGGTCTTGGCCATTATGGAGAGGTTGGAGTCTGTTTGATTGAGTGTGTGGACAGGTGTCTTTTATACAGGTAACGAGTTCAAACAGGTGCAGTTAATACAGGTAATGAGTGTAGAACAGGAGGGCTTCTTAAAGAAAAACTAACAGGTCTGTGAGAGCCGGAATTCTTACTGGTTGGTAGGTGATCAAATACTTATGTCATGCAATAAAATGCAAATGAATTACTTAAAAATCATACAATGTGATTTTCTGGATTTTTTTTAGATTCCGTCTCTCACAGTTGAAGTGTACCTATGATAAAAATTACAGACCTCTAAATGCTTTGTAAGTAGGAAAACCTGCAAAATCGGCAGTGTATCAAATACTTGTTCTCCCCACTGTAGTTCTTAGAACATTATGTGCTAGCTGGGCACTCTTATCTCTTTCACACACTATGAGCATGTCTCTCTTGATTGCTCCATGTATTACTATCAGATACCAGAGAGTTTCTTGATTGCCTGGCTGGTGTGCATGCATTGGAATCCTTTCTCACTGAATGCACGGTTAATTTGTGTGTATTCAGCTCCTTGATGGTGGATATGATGCACTGTGGTTAATAGTCTGTGATACGTTACAGACCGAACACATGGCACAATTAGAAACAACATCCAAACTAAATTGAAATTCAAAACACATATTTTGTTATGGGGCAAACATATTTTCATCCACACGAAACCAGAAGAAGAGATAAGGAAATGAGACAGGCTCTAATTTATTCATTTATCTTTATGTACCAGTGGGAATTGAGCTCAACCTCAAACCTCATACTTTCTATCTCTCGCTCACGCTTTCTCTCCCTCCTTCCTCCTCACCATCCCTCTCTCCGTTGCCAATAGTAACAGGCTGATCTATCATGGTGAGACAGGCAGGAGCCTGTAGCTACTCTGTGTAACTGACTATGTCCTGCTTGTTGTGTGTGTGTGTTTGCGTGTGCTTCCTTCGCATGTGTTTGTGTGGGTGAGAGAGGAAGAGAGAGAGAGCAAGACAGCAAGACAGAGCGACAAAAATTGTGTGAGCGTGCACACATACTGGGTGGATGCAGCAGAGCATGATGGTATCAGTGATGCATTAAAAAGGCTCCGGAGACTCGCAGACTGTTAGCACATCCAGGCTCCGCTATAATCACTGTGCTGCATCGTTCCAGCCTCTGCCTTGACCACAGCAACTCTAGATTCAAGCAATTGTACACTGTGCAGAAGCTAGCCGCACCATCATAAAAGCATTAGGGGTTGTTGTTTTCCAGGTATGTCTCATTGTAAATGCAATAACAACAGTGTAGTACATGCAATAACAACAGTGTAATGAATGCATTGGCGGCGTCACATTAACGGCCAAGTGGTCTATTGTGTTCCAGTCTCTGTAGGCTATGAGTATGAGTCATGTGCTGACTACATTGTGTGGGAGAGAAGGATGGCTCAGCTGCAGGGCTTTGAGATGATTGCCTCCAACCTAGGGGGCTGGTCCCTGGACAAGCACCACATCCTTAACCTCCAAAGCGGTGAGGGCTCTGCCTGTTCCTCTGTATCACAATTCCATTCAACAGTACTTTACCCTAAGCCTACCTGACCTGACACTATTTCATACCTGGTTATCCAGTAGGAATATTGTGAAGACATTCTTGCCAAACTATCATTGTTTTAACTTCCATTTAAAATGACTTGATATAGACTAGTACAATGCATTATTCTTGGTCTTGTTGAACTTTGAAGATTCTAGGAAGGACTGGATTGGATTATAATTGCTAGTTGTCCTTAAACTCCAGGTGTCCTACACAAAGGGAATGGAGAGAACATCTTCATCTCCCAGCAACCGCCAGTCATCCACACAGTGATGGGGACGGGGTATGTGCGCACCATCCCCTGCCCCAACTGTAACGGCCTTGCCCTGGGCAGCAAGCTCTACGCTCCTGTCGCTATCACTTGTGGCTCCGACGGCAGCATCTACATTGGCGACTTCAACTTCATCAGAAGGATTCTACCCAATGGATTTGCTATTAGCATTCTAGAACTGAGGTGACACTTTAAGACTAACAGTTAAAGCAGCAATATGTAACTTTTTGGGCAACTCGACCAAATTCACATAGAAATATGTGTTCTAGATATGTCATTCTCATTGAAAGCAAGTCTAAGAAGTGGTAGATATGTTCTATGTGCGCTATTTCTATTCTTTATATTTCACAGCGGTTTAGATGGTAAAGTTATTCTCTACACTATACTTCCTTGTTTTGTCACATAAACTGAAATTAGGTGAACTATTAGAATTTCAGTGTTTTTCTGTGATTATGTACAGTTGAAGTCGGAAGTTTACATACACTTAGGTTGGAGTCATTAAAACTCGTTTTTCAACCACTCCACACATTTCTTGTTAACAAACTATAGTTTTGGCAAGTTGGTTAGGACATCTACTTTGTGCATGACACAAGTAATTTTTCCAACAATTGTTTACAGACAGATTATTTCACTTATAATTCACTGTATCACAATTCCAGTGGGTCAGAAGTTTACATACACTAAGTTGACTGTGCCTTTAAACAGCTTGGAGAATTCCAGAAAATGAGTCAATTGGGGGCGTACCTGTGGATGTATTTCAAGGCCTACCTTCAAACTCAGTGCCTCTTTGCTTGACATCATGGGAAAAAAAACAAAAGAAATCAGCCAAGACCTCAGAAAAAAAATTGTAGACCTCCACAAGTCTGGTTCATCCTTGGGAGCAATTTCCAAACGCCTGAAGGTACCACGTTCATCTGTACAAACAATAGTACGCAAGTATATACACCATGGGACCACGCAGCTTTCATACCGCTCAGGAAGGAGACGCGTTCTGTCTCCTAGAGATGAACGTACTTTGGTGTAAAAAGTGCAAATCAATCCCAGAACAACAGCAAAGGACCTTGTGAAGATGCTGGAGGAAACAGGTACAAAAGTATCTATATCCACAGTAAAACGAGTCCTATATCGACATAACCTGAAAGGCCGCTAAGCAAGGAAGAAGCCACTGCTCCAAAACCGGTTTGCAACTGCACATGGGGACAAAGATCGTACTTTTTGGAGAAATGTCCCCTGGTCTAATGAAACAAAAATACAACTGTTTGGCCAGAATGACCATCGTTATGTTTGGAGGAAAAAGGGGGTTGCTTGCAAGCCGAAGAACACCATCCCAACCGTGAAGCAGGTGGTGGCAGCATCATGCTGTGGGGGTGCTTTGCTGCAGGAGGGACTGGTGCACTTCACAAAATAGATGGCATCATGAGGAAGGAAAATTATATGGATATATTGAAGAGACATCTCAAGACATCAGTCAGGAAGTTAAAGCTTGGTCGCAAATGGGTCTTCCAAATGGACAATGACCCCAAGCATACTTCCAAAGTTGTGGCAAAATGGCTTAAGGACAACAAAGTCAAGGCATTGGAGTGGCCATCACAAAGCGTGAACTGAAAAAGCGTGTGCGAGCAAGGAGGCCTACAAACCTGACTCAGTTACACCTGCTCTGTCAAGAGGAATGAGCCAAAATTCACCCAACTTATTGTGGGAAGCTTGTGGAAGGCTACCCGAAACGTTTGACCCAAGTTAAACAATTTAAAGGCAACGCTACCAAATACTAATTGAGTGTATGTAAACTTCTGACCCACTGGGTATGTGATGAAAGAAGTTATTCTGACATAAGACAGGGAATTTTTACTAGGATTAAATGTCCGGAATTGTGAAAAACTGAGTTTAAATGTATTTGGCTAAGGTGTATGTGAACTTCCGACTTCAACTGTATTTGTACATTATGTCAAGCACTATTTGAGGTTGAAGCATTCGACATATACAGTATAATAAAAGTTGATGTAGTGCTAGTTGCCAAAATATTTTGCTATTGTTGTTATGATTGTTCAATTTTCAAGATGAAATGGAAAAATATTAGAAAATAAGTAATCTGTTGTGCACACAAATTGAACAGAGAAGTTTCATTGAAATGCTTTCATAATTGTAATCATGGATCGAAGAGCAGACACTTCTCCAAGGATCAGAACTAATACTGTCTTTCTATCTCATTAATACAACGCTGCTAGGAATCGAGATATCAGGCACAGGTACGTTTTCAATACCGTATTCAGTCAGACTCAGAACATAATGTATTTTCCTCAAAACTGTTTTTTATGACACTGCTGCATGAAGAGAGCAGTGCTTCAGTTGCAAACTGCCAGCCTCCCTTTCATGGATGAAAGAAGATGCTCTCATTTGGTTACAGAATACAGGATAAGAAGCGAGGAGAGTCAGTCAATATGGAAGTATATTGACCTGGATTTAAAAGTAGCAGGGATCAGAAATGGGGCTATCTTTGGAGAGAAATACAAACGAGGCGAGGTCTTTAAAGGGTGCCTCTTATCATAGACAAGCCCCAGCCTTTCATGTGTGTTTAGATGGTTGAGCGCCCCGCTGAAGGCCAGTGTAACACTGTTGTGTTGGGATAGGCTTCTCATTCTCTCTCCCCCGAACGAACAGGCTCTCATCTCTCCCAGAGATATGATTCATCGTTTCAAGCAGCTGTCATGTTCGCAATTGATTCTTTCTCAATCAAAGCCTGTAAAAAAAATCACTGAACTAGCTGTGCTTTTTTTCTTCACTGCTTCTATGGGATGGCACATTCAGCTAAAGCCTGAGATGAGTAATGTTCCTCTCCGAATCAGCATCTATAATCATAGCTTAATATTTACAGGCTCACATTACACAGGCACTTAGGTTGCCTCCATCATTTTGTCATTATTTCAGTCCCCTTTCAGTTGCAGTGAATCAACTGTAAAGGTGATACAGCTGTCAGAATTAGCGCTGTAAGGATTTTAATAATAACTTCTGATGAAAAGATTGAGTCTGTCTGTGGTTGGCAGATGTTTGTTTCACGTCAGCAAGATGTTAATGTCTGAGCTGATGACGTGGTTCCTCTTGAGCAACCATTTAATATGAAAGACTGTCGGAGGCAACTGAACTGGTGTTTAGTGATAAAAGCCAGCTCTTTGAAGATTGCTCAGTACTGTATATGTGTACGTCATACAAACAGTACATTGTTCATGTTTTTGGTACTGTAGACCTAAGTGACTAGGTAATGTTTTGCTCACAAGTCTTTTCCTTTCAGCACCAGCCCAGCCCATAAGTACTACTTGGCCATGGACCCAGTAAGGGAGATCCTTTACCTGTCTGACACCAGCAGCAGGAGGGTCTACAGACTCAGGACCCTCACGGAGCCAAAGGACCTGGCCAAGAACATGGAGGTGGTGGCAGGGACTGGGGACCAGTGCACCCCCTTCGACCAGGGCCACTGTGGAGATGGGGGCAAAGCCACTGAGGCCTCCCTCAACAACCCCAGAGGTACAGCATCATCATTACCTTAATATGGCAATGAGTCTAAAATCCTCAAAAAAGTCGAGGGCTACCTTATTGCTTTCAATCTGAAATTTAGCTGAATACATTTTATTTTGTGAAGTGAGAGATTTAAAAGGACACAGCTATTTACAGTGCCTTCAGAAAGTATTCACACCCCTTGACTTTTTCCACATTTTGTTGTGTTACAGCCTAAAATAGATTAAATTGAAATTTTGTGTCACTGGCCTACACACAATATCCCATCATGTAAAATTTTTTACAAATTATTACAAATGAAAAGCTGAAATGTCTTCAGTCAATAAGTATTCAACCCCTTTGTTGCATGGACTCACTCTGTGTACAATAATAGTGCATCTCTGTATCCTACACATAAAATTATCTGTAAGGTCCCTCAGTCGAGCAGTGAATTTCAAACACAGATTCAACCACAAAGACCCGGGAGGTTTTCCAATTCCTCGCAAAGAAGGGCACCGATTGGTAGAAGGGTAAAAGTTTAAAAAAGCAGACATTGAATATCCCTTTGAGCATCGTGAAGTTATTAATTACACTTTGTCACTACAAAGATACCGGCGTCCTTCCTAACTCAGTTGCCGGAGATGAAGGAAAGCGCTCAGGGGATTTCACCATGAGGCCAACGGTGACTTTAAAACAGTTATAGAGTTTAATGGCTGTGATAGGAGAAAACTAAGGATGGATCAACAACGTTGTAGTTACTCCACAACACTAACCTAAATGACAGAGTTAAAAGAAGAAACCCTGTACCAGAATACAAATATTCCAAAACATGCATCCTGTTTGCAATAAGGCACTAAAGTAAAACTGCAAAGAATGTGGCAAAGAAATGAACTTTATGTCCTGAATACAAGGCGTTATGTTTGGGTCAAATCCAACACAACACATCACTGAGTACCATTATTCATATTTTCAAGCATGGTGGTTGCTGCATCACGTTATGGGTATACTTGTCATCGGCAAGGACTAGGGAGTTTTTTAGGATAAAAATAAATGGAATAGAGCTAAGCACAGGCAAAATCCTAGAATAAAACCTGGTTCAGTCCAACAGACACTGGGAGACAAATTCACCTTTCAACAGGACAATAACCTAAAACACAAGGCCAAGTATACAGTGGGGGAAAAAAGTATTTAGTCAGCCACCAATTGTGCAAGTTCTACCACTTAAAAAGATGAGAGAGGCCTGTAATTTTCCTCATAGGTACACGTCAACTATGACAGACAAAATGAGAAAAATAAATCCAGAAAATCACATTGTAGGATTTTCAATGAATTTATTTGCAAATTATGGTGGAAAATAAGTATTTGGTCAATAACAAAAGTTTCTCAATACTTTGTTATATACCCTTTGTTGGCAATGACACAGGTCAAACGTTTTCTGTAAGTCTTCACAAGGTTTTCACACACTGTTGCTGGTATTTTGGCCCATTCCTCCATGCAGATCTCCTCTAGAGCAGTGATGTTTTGGGGCTGTCGCTGGGCAACACAGACTTTCAACTCCCTCCAAAGATTTTCTATGGGGTTGAGATCTGGAGACTGGCTAGGCCACTCCAGGACCTTGAAATGCTTCTTACGAAGCCACTCCTTCGTTGCCCGGGCGGTGTGTTTGGGATCATTGTCATGCTGAAAGACCCAGCCACGTTTCATCTTCAATGCCCTTGCTGATGGAAGGAAGTTTTCACTCAAAATCTCACGATACATGGCCCCATTCATTCTTTCCTTTACACGGATCAGTCGTCCTGGTCCCTTTGCAGAAAAACAGCCCCAAAGCATGATGTTTCCACCCCCATGCTTCACAGTAGGTATGGTGTTCTTTGGATGCAACTCAGCATTCATTGTCCTCCAAACACGACGAGTTGAGTTTTTACCAAAAAGTTATATTTTGGTTTCATCTGACCATATGACATTCTCCCAATCCTCTTCTGGATAATCCAAATGCACTCTAGCAAACTTCAGACGGGCCTGGACATGTACTGGCTTAAGCAGGGGGACACGTCTGGCACTGCAGGATTTGAGTCCCTGGCGGCGTAGTGTGTTACTGATAGTAGGCTTTGTTACTTTGGTCCCAGCTCTCTGCAGGTCATTCACTAGGTCCCCCTGTGTGGTTCTGGGATTTTTGCTCACCGTTCTTGTGATCATTTTGACCCCACGGGGTGAGATCTTGCGTGGAGCCCCAGATCGAGGGAGATTATCAGTGGTCTTGTATGTCTTCCATTTCCTAATAATTGCTCCCACAGTTGATTTCTTCAAACCAAGCTGCTTACCTATTGCAGATTCAGTCTTCCCAGCCTGGTGCATGTCTACAATTTTGTTTCTGGTGTCCTTTGACAGCTCTTTGGTCTTGGCCATAGTGGAGTTTGGAGTGTGACTGTTTGAGGTTGTGGACAGGTGTCTTTTATACTGATAACAAGTTCAAACAGGTGCCATTAATACAGGTAACGAGTGGAGGACAGAGGAGCCTCTTAAAGAAGAAGTTACAGGTCTGTGAGAGCCAGAAATCTTGCTTGTTTGTAGGTGACCAAATACTTATTTTCCACCATAATTTGCAAATAAATTCATAAAAAATCCTACAATGTGATTTTCTGGATTTTCTTTTCTCAATTTGTCTGTCATAGTTGACGTGTACCTATGATGAAAATTACAGGCCTCTCTCATCTTTTTAAGTGGGAGAACTTGCACAATTGGTGGCTGACTAAATATTTTTTTCCCCCACTGTACACTAGTTTACCAAGACGACATTGAATGTTCCTGAGTGGCCTAGTTACAGTTTTGACTTAAATCGGCGTGAAAATCTATGGCAAGACTTAAAAATGGCTGTCTAGCAATGATCAACAACCAACTTGACAGAGCTTGAAGAATAAAAAAAATTATAATGTGTAAATATTGTACAATCCAGGTGTGCAAAGCTCTTAGAGACTTACCCAGAAAGACTCACAGCTGTAATCACTGCCGAAGGTGATTCTAACATGATTGGACTCAGGGGTGTGACTACTTACGTAAATGAGATATTTCTGTATTTCATTTTCAATCAATTTGTTAACATTTCTAAAAACATGTTTTCACTTTCTCATTAAGGGGTATTGTGTAATGGGTGAATTGAAATTGAAATCCATTTTGAATTCAGGCTGTAACACAACAAAATGTGGAATAAGTATAGGGCTATGAATACTTTCTGAAGGCACTGTATATGCATCCAGTGACCAGACCCTTTTTTGAACCTGAGAAGTAATATGATTCAGGGTCTGAATATTGACAGATATTATTAGCAGAGGTTCAATGTGCTTCTGTCTTGTCAATAGAAAGTCCTTGAAATTGGTTGAGGTTGAGGCTTTGTCCACCAGTGATGATCCCATTCATTTTCTGTTCTCAAACAGCGGCAGCTTTGAAGTTCAAACAGAGTGTCTCTCCTTTTTGTCAGGGTTGAAATTCCTGTCTGCAGTCTCCTCTCTACAGTGAATATGTGTAAGAGCCAAATTAGGCTCAGAGCAGTGTGGGCACGTCATTTAGACTGGCTTCAGCCCGGGCATAATTTTTTGGCTCCAGTGCTGAGATGCTATTAATTCCAGCTATGTGCCCGCCCCTCTCTCCCCCTCCCCTTCTCCCTCAACCTCTCCCTCAGCCTTATCGTCTGGGCTGGGTGCAGCTAAGTTAGACCACACAGCACAGTATGGCAGCAATGGAAATGAATTTTGCTGCTCCTCCAATACACAATACCAGGGATCCCATGGCCCCGTAGGCGCCAGAGTAATGTCCTTATCACAGGGGTGGGCAACATACGGCCCGTGGGCCAGATTGAATGAGTTTGCAGTCTGGATCCGGGGGAGGTTTGAGTAAATGGGGGGGATTATTATTTTGGGTTAGAAAAAACACTCCAGGCCACTCTTGAACATCTAAAACTAGATAAAAAGTATGTAGAAATTATAATGGACATATACGTTTTCAAATAACTGCCCTTTTTCTGGCCCGCAAATTGCTTTTGACGAACAAATCGGCCCCCATAAAATCTGTGCGGCCCTTTGCTGAATTTTGAAATCTGTGCGGCCCTTCGCTGAATTTTGAAATCCTGATGTGGACCTCGAGACTAGTTTATTTCCCACCCCTGCATTATCAGGTGATACACACAGTCACTGCATCAGAGTCCATCACACACAGTCCCAATAACTGACTCACCCTTGTGTTGTTCAATGTAATTTCAGCAAGCCATGACACCCACCATCTCAGATTGTTCTGAAATCATTTCTGAAGTTAGAAACAGATAAGATTAGCATTCCTCCAACATTATTTTGATGAAATATAATTTGATCTCTGAGAAATTAAGCTAATTGATTGCACCCAAATTGGCCATTTTAATTTATAGGATTCATATAATATACAAAAAATATAGTACCTAATATCCGATTTGGACTAAGCTTTTTTCTAACAATGAGTAAGATGAGGAATCCAGAGAAATTGTCAAAAGCCACCCACGGACCTCCCACACCCCACGCCAATCCCACCCTAACAACGAGTATGCAGTATCACCCACGGAGTCCCCACACCCCATGCTAATCCCACCCTAGCAACGAGTATACAGTATCAGTTCTCTATGTCTGACAAGTAGTATGGAGCTGTGGCTCAGAGTATTTTTTCTTCATCCTATGTAATGTATTCTCAGTGAATTGAGTGTTTTTTTCTCCCTGTTCAGAGAAATTAGTCATTGAAGTTGTTAGGCTTATGTCCCATCCTACTTAAGTGATAATGCTTGATAAGCCGGTGTTTGGAGGATATATTGGCACGGGTGTTGTTAGGCCCGAGACGAGGACACGAATGTGCTCACTCGTCAGGACACTGTTGTTCAGAGAAGCTAGCCAACAACATAGCTAACGCAATCACTTCAAACTGAAGCTGGAAAGACTGCAAACTAGCTGCACTTTGTTTCGTTTGACCTTTTTTCAATTTACATTTCTTTGTATATATCCATAAAAATGATGCCAGCTGATTCAGGATTTCGACTTGCTGAGAAACGCTGCCTGCCTGTCTGTCTGTCTCGTCCCGAGTCCCGACATGTCCATTCCTATGGAACAGCAGGAGATCGAATTTGAATATTGAAACTATGTTGCAAATGTCGGAGAGACAGACGGCAAGGTTTATACAAATCTCCGCTGATGAAAACTAAATCTTAGTCTAAAAGAAATGTGAGATAATGTCTAGATGCTTTTTATAGTGGAGATCAAGTTTATAGATTGCTTGGCTGGGCTGATGAGACTGTGGACTGCGCAGTCAGAAGGAACAGAGTAAATAGGCATTTTAACGTCATAGATTTAGCTGGTGGTAACTTGTGGAATAGACACTGGCTGGAATGCGGTTTTAACCAATCAGCATTCAGGATTAGACCCACCCGTTGTATAAATCCTAATATTACAAGGTTCTGACCACTAGATGGTGCTGTTCCTACTATTAGGTGATGTATTTTTAATGTTACATTTTTTACATTTTTGTCATTTAGCAGACGCTCTTATCCAGAGCGACTTACAGTTAGTGAGTGCATACATTATAAAAAAAATAATAATAATCATACTGGCCCCCCGTGGGAATCGAACCCACAACCCTGGCATTGCAAACGCCATGCTCTACCAACTGAGCTACATCCCTGCCGGCCATTCCCTCCCCTACCCTGGACGAATTGTGCGCCGCCCTATGGGTCTCCCGGTCACGGCCGGCTACGACAGAGCCTGGATTCGAACCAGGATCTCTAGTGACACAGCTAGCACTGCAATGCAGTGCCTTAGACCACTGCGCCACTCGGGAGATAAATGGATAGTTCACCCAAATTACAAAATTATATATTGGTTTCCTTACCCTGTAAGCAGTTTATGGACAACGCATGACAGAAACCCATGCGTTGGTTTTGTTTACTTGGCCACTGTTTCAAATGGGAGGTGGGGGGGATCTTTAAAAAAAGAAATCACCTGGAACAGCACCATCTAGTGGTCAGAACCTGGTAATATCAGGATGTAGGATGGGACATAAATCTAACAACTTAAATGACAAATGTCTCTGAACAGGGGGAAAAAAACCATCACCAAATTCACTGAGAATACATTACATAGGATGAAGAAACAATACTCTGAGCCGCAGCTCCATACTACTTGTCAGACATAGAGAACTATATACTCGTTGTTGGGGTGGGATTGGTGTGGGGTGTGGAGGGTCCATTGGTGGCTTTTGACCAATGTCTAACTAATTGTTATACATTTTTTGGGTGCAAATATTTATTGAGTATTATATGAATCCTATAAATGAAAATGACTAATTTGGGTGTAATCAATTACATTAATTCTCAGCGATCAAATTATATTTCAACAAAATAATGTTGCAGGAATGCTAATTTTATTTGTTTCTAAACAACAAAAACAATTTCAGAGCAATCTGAGATGGTGGGTGTTGAAATCCTCTTTCTTGTGCTTTTGAACGTGGAATGACCCCTCTTCAACATACAGGCCTTTACAGGGCTGTTACAGCATCATGTGACACGGTCCCCGGTCCCATGCAGCCAGTTTATTTATTTTTTGTGTGTGTTTTATTGTCACATGGGAGTAAATGATGGCAGCCAAATCAAAATAAAGATGTTACTGTAAAACCATGACGAGTGATGAAACTGTTCCTAAATCAGGGCACCCAGGTTGGGAGGGAGCAGGATAGTGTATTGCTAACAGGATTTAAGTGTGTCATGGCTGACAGATCTGCAAAGGGAGGCGAGAGGAGGAGAGGCTGCAGTACTCCACAGCGTGGCATTAACCTTCAGGAATAATGAGTATTACTGGCTCTCACAGATACAGATGCAGTCATTCTGAAGTGGCTGCAGTCCATACATGCACTACTGTTTGGGCCTTCATTGATATTGATGTTGTATTGACACTCTCCTCAGTCCCACGGTTTTTGCAGTGTCCCCAGAAGCACATAAAACATTAGAACTATTAATTATAATAGCTCCCTGAACCATGAAACCACAACAACAGTTCATCACTGTCACCTCAGTCAGCCTTGGATTTATCCTCATTTTGTGCATCCTGCTGCATTATGTTGTGTTGCATAAATAGGCCTTTGGATTATGCGTTTTTATGCCAACTATACTCTTAACTAGTCTGGCTATAGTATTAACAGGCAGTATTACATTTAGTAAATTGTGTTAGGTTGTTATTTTGGGTTCTACAATCATCTTCACATCCCCAATGTGTCATAATCAAAGTAGTCTTGTTTTATTGATCTGTCTTTGAGGACATGTAAGGGTTTGATTAAATCAGTGAAAACAATTTGTACAGGCGCGATCAAAATCAAGGAAAGTAAATTGCAATGTGCAAAAATAGGGGTAGTAATAGCACCAGATTTTTAATATATGTCTGATAAAGAGATGTTTTACCACACACAGTAATGAGGCTGATGCAACAGATCAGAGCGTTTAGCTTAAAATGTTGATTAAGTTGTATTTCTTCATATTATAAGCGCACAATGCGCACTGCACGCGTGAGAGGTTTCATGTGACAAATATATGTTAGAAATTAAGAAAGAGGGGAGATCTAAAGATACATCGACTAGCATGGGTTGCTAATATGACTAAGATTATGCCTTTGGCTGCTGGACAATAAAATAATGTTGATTTGAAAAACAATAGAATATGAGAAAAATGCTGGTTTCAATGGCGTGTTTATAAAATAATTTCCTCAACATTTCTATGGTCATATTTTGGGCTTGGCTACTTTGAAACAAGTTAAGACATGACTCATAAAATGACAATTAAGTTTATGGTTAAATAGTTTCAAGATTTATGTTGGGTGATAAGTGGTGCGCAGCACTGTCCTTCACTCAGGTCTTTTGACCATTTGATCTAAATGAACCGTGCCTCCAGTATGTCGACAGAATCAAGCCTTTATCCTTCATTATATTTGTCAAACATGACTGGCGTTTAGCCTATATTTATGTAATTAAAAGTCTCATTAAAGTTTGGCTACATTTTCTGATGCCTTCCTCATGTCAGCATCTGTTTGGACATGAGGCTGTAGCCAATATGCATATCACTTACACTTTGACATGTAGGCTTTTTTATTTATGTAGTTGAGAAATAGATTTTAATATTATTGAAATGTTGGCCTCTCTGATCCAATTCTGATTGGAGTAATTGTTTGATATTGTGATTTTTGTGTGATTTATTCTTCTTGTCCGACAATTTTTTTTGACTTGTCCCGGACAAGAGGACAAGCATTAATGTGGAGCCATGGGTTTGTTTTAATATAGTCATGTGAGGCTGATAAATGGCTCAGACATGATGAAATGACACTCCAGATGGGGGTGGATTAGTTGGTCTGTCGCTCATAACGACAACGAAATTGAGATCAATCCATTCCCCCTGGTGAATAGATTCCCATGTTGTTACGGTAACTGCAAATACTACATTGTTCCACCTGCAAGCGACTGTGTACTGTACCAGCTAATGTTCCTCTTGGCCTGAATAGAAATACATTGTATTAATGTGTGGATTTTGTGATTAGTCATTTGTATGCATTTGGTGATGATGGTTGGCAGGCTTGTTGTGACTAGGACTAGATGCTGTTAGATCTGTCATACAGATGAAAGGTGCTGTCTGTTTGCAGTTTGATATAAGAAACATACTTTACCAGAACACCTCACACAGTAATGCTGTATTATTATTCTTTAGAACAATGCTTTCAAATAACCCTGATCTTTAGCCCAGCACTTGTGAAGGGCTAGTTTTTTTTAGCTCCTTAAGACAGCCTGAGGGAGAAGCTAGATTATGAAAGATGACATTGGCACACTTTTTGCTAAATCAATTAGTGAATCAATTAGGTGTGTTGGTGGGTCTTTAGCTGATGCTCTGTCACTGTCACACAGATTGTGAGTCTTCCTTCATCAGCTTGTCAGCCTTTCTGATTGACAGGAGAGGGTGTGAATAATGTAGGCAGATGCTTTTAATTTTATTTCTGAATGGTAAAGAGGCCTTGTCTTGCCAAGTTAATGTAACACACAGATACTTTTTCTAATTAGTATATGGGTTCATGTTATTTCCTTATGCATGCATTAGTAATATGCATGGCCTGGTGGTCTTGTGTATATCATATGTTTTTGCTATTAGTTGAAGTAAGGAGATTGGAATATGGTTGAAATATGTGCATGTTCCATTACATCTAAAGGCCAAATCTCCCTTCAGGGTTTTAAAAACATTGTGATCGTGAAGCAACTTTTATGAGTTTATGTTTCTAATGGAACCAGACTGATCCCAGGTGTAAAAGTAGAGGGAAGAAATGAAGTACAAAAAGCTCTTCTAACCAAGAGAACATCTGATATGCTGTTTTTGGACAAAACCCAGAGTCCATGAACAGCAACAGGTTAGGAGTTGTTGTTGAACCGAGTTCAAATCTATCCATTAGATAATGCATATCCAATGATCACTGGCGTAACACACACACCCGCAAGGTAGGGAGGCCCACAGGCAGAAAATTATCTTTAAAAATTCAAAATTCTCTCAGCCTCATTGCAAAATGTATAGAATAGCAAGAGATTAGTTATAGAAATGCAAATGTTTCTCTCTGCCCCATGGCAATATGTGTAGTATTGCAGGAAATTAGCTTTAAAACAGCAACATTTTCTCTCAGCCTAATGGCAAAATGTGTAGAATAGCATGATATTAGCTATAAAACTGCACATTTTTCTATTTGCCCCATGGCAAAATGTGTAGAATTGCTCAGACCTTGCGGGGGGCCCCAAGAAACAGTGGTATGCCACTGCCAATGATTTCATGTCCTGGTAAGCAAGCTGTTGCTTGATACATCTTAGCAAGAAGAGGGCAGAACAAGTGGATTTTTCCACTGACTTGTGAGTGACTAGGGCTCTTAAGGATGAAAATATGCTTTTAAAGAAAGATAAGATCATTGGCAGACTGATTCAAATGTCTGATAACATGATACCAGGTCCACATGATTCAATTGTCTACTAAGAACAAAAAAGTGCTTTTAGAAAGTTTTGCACAACAAAATTAAGTTGCACACTTAAAAAATATATTTTCAATCAATACACTCTTGACCTAAGAGCAGTCGATAGTCCTCACCCCACGGAAATCTGAGAGTTGTTGTTTTCTCACTCTAAATTCTTGCCACAAAACAACAAAGGACTCAATACCATCATATCCAGAGATGTACTGTATATTTGATATAAATGCATTTAACTGACTGTTACAGGAGGATTTCACCCATGTTAAAGATAATTGTTGAAATCCCAGGTTTACTGGTTTGTTTACTTACTGTAATGTCATTTAGATGCAGTGTAGAGGGTCTGTAATGTCTGCTAGAAATGTATCTGATTCTAACAGTAGATCAAGCAGCAGCTGTGATGTGGTTAAACAAACATTGGGTTTACTTCACTTTCAGTGGATTCATATTGACTGGAAATATGGTGACGAACCGATTATAAACAAAAAATAATCCAACACATTGCGCATTGATTAAGTATTTTCATGATTTAGCTGGAGAGAGTGCTTGGCCATGAAATAGATGTAGAAGTGTTTTGCTTCTTGATTAACCATAAAAAGGTCTCCCAGAAGTAGGTCAACCACTAGGTTCCATATCTGGCAACACGTTGCCGCAAGTGGGCCACAATGTACTGTAAGAAAATTAGTATCAATAATACACCCTCTTTGTCTTCCATGGTACAATAGCAGTAGTGGTAGTAGTAGTGTTTCAGGTGATATACTGTACCAATGTACAGTAACTCCCCTCCCAATCTCAGAACACCCCTCACTTTAGCCCCCAGCCTTATTCACCCAAAAATAATGCCAAACCCTTTGAAAGCCCACACTGGATTTCAATGTTTTTCAATAACAAAGGTGGACGCTAGCTATACCAGATACACAGATCCCATGGTTTAGTTTCAATGTGGCAGTGTTTCAAAGAAAATCAAAGGCATTTTCCGGCACGTTTGTGGCAGTTCTCAACTCAAACATATATGGCCAATTATCGACCTCCCGTGTGGTGCAGGAATCAAGCTGCCACACACGAAAGCCCTCTCTAGAGAGAACAAGAGCTGTCCGTGCAATCATCGCATAGGCCGTGTACACTCTGCGTTATCAGTGCGAGACGGAATGGAGGCTACCAGTGCTGTTTTAATGAGGAAATGTACGTGAAAGTGGCAGGAGCAGTCATCTGTGAACACACGTATGCTCAAGCAGGGCCCACAGATCAGTCTCTCTGATGTGGAGCAACTGGCGGTGGAAGCCAGGGAGCAGCACCAGGCACCCAGTCATCCAGGCATCCCAGGCAGGCACACTGCAGCTTCCCCCAACCAGCACTGGCCAGGCTAGGCTGCCCTGGATATGCTGCATCTCACCCCAGCAGCAGGGACCAGAGATAGATCAGGGTCAAGAGCTTCTCCTCAAAATTAATGTTTTCCCTTCTTTATTTTATTAAATACATTGGCCAAGGTATTAACGCTGGGTCAGACCTGGTGACTGGTCAATTTATCATCTTATTTCCCATCTTTTCCCCAGGGTATCCACCTAAGCTTGTGCTGTGAAATGTTACATGATACCCAGGGTAATAGCTTTGGACTCCTGGCATCTGAAGTAGCATTCTTTTTGTCTGTGCCATAAATTATTTGGTCTCTCTCGTTCAGCAGTGAATGTAACTCACCAGGCCAATGTTTGGGGGTCGGGGATTCAATGAGGTAACCTAGACATTATTAATTTACAGAGGGCTTAATCAATCATATCTGGATGATTAATCTATTTAGTGCTACTTTTAGACCTCTCATATGCATAGGTATCATGTAACAGTGTCAGTGTTCCCTTTATATTTTCTACCATAGAAAAATATATTTGCATTTCAAATTATGCTTTGAATATATTTCACTATGACTATATAAAAAGAATATTATGCAAACACTACAGCAATGCAACTACCACATACACTATGCCAACAGTATAGGAGAGCTTGAAATATTGGACACCGTAAAAATCCTCCCCCTACTGTTATCCTGAAGTTGCTCTCAATATGTGGAAACTGGAGAAGACCTGAGGTAGTAGTGGTCAATACTTCCATCAACAGCATCACTCAAATCAAAAGATGTGGTTAGATTTGCTCCATCCCAGCGTTCCTAGCATTCCTGCCTCTGTGACTGGAACTAATTCTCATATCCAACAAGTGAGGGTAGGCAACCACCTCCGCCACGCTGACCCTCAACACGGGGGCCCCTCAGAGGTATGTGCTTAGTCACCTCCTGTACTCCCTGTTCACCCACGACTGCGTGGCCACGCACGACTCCAACATCATCAAGTTTACTGACTACACGACGGTGGAAGGCCTGATCACTGACGGCGATGAGACAGCCTACAGGGAGGATGTCAGAGACTTGGCAGTGTGGTTCCAGGACAACAATCTCCCCCTCAATATCAGTAAGACCAAGGAGCTGATCGTGGACTACAGGAGAAAGAGGGGTGAGCATGCCCCCATCCACGTCGATGGAGCTGTAGTCGACATGGCCTCAAAAAGTTCTACAGCTGCACCACCAAGAGCATCTTGACTGGCTGCATCACCGCTTGGTATGGCAAATGCACCGCCCTCGACCGCAAAGTGCTACAGAACATCACTGGGGCTGAGCTCCCTGCCATCCAGGATCTCTATATCAGGCGGTGTCAGAGGAAGGCCCGAAAAATTGCAGAAGACTGGAGCCACCAAAGCCATAGACTGTTCACTCTGCTACCGTCCGGCAAACGGTAACGGAACATCGGCTCTCGGACCAACAGGCTCCGAGACAGCTTCTGCCCCCAAGCCATAAGACTGCTAAATAGCCATAAGACTGCTAAATCGTTAATTAAATGGTTACCCGATCTATCTGCACTGACCCTATCTTGCACTGACTCTATGCACACTCACAAGGCTATATAGTGCCTTCTGAAATTATTCATACCCCTTGACTTATTCCACATTTTGTTGTGTTACAATTCAAAATTGATTAAATATTAAAAAAAATTCACCCATCTACACACAATACCCCATAATGACAAAGTTAAATATGTTTTTAGACCTTTTTACCAATTTATTGAAAATGAAATACAGAAATATCTCATTTACATAAGTATTCACACCCCTGAGTCAATACTTTGTAGAAGCACTTTTGGCAGCGATTACAGCTGTGAGTCTTTCTGGGTAAGTCTCTAAGAGCTTTCCATACCTGGATTGTGCAAAATTTGCCCATTATTATTTTCAAAATTCTTCAAGCTCTGTCAAATTGGTTGTTGATCATTGCTTGACCCCCATTTTCAGGTCTTGCCATAGATTGTCAAGTAGATTTAAGTCAGAACTGTAACTCGGTCACTCAGGAACATTCAATGTCTTCTTGATAAGCAACTCCAGTGTAGATTTGGCCTTGTGTTTTAGGTTATTGTCCTGCTGAAATGTGAATTAATTTCCCAGTGTCTGGTGGAAAGCAGACTGAACCAGGTTTTACTCTAGGATGTTGCCTGTACTTAGCTCCATTCTGTTTATTTTCTATCCTGAAAAACTCCCCATTCTGTAACGATTACAAGCATACCCATAACATGATGCAGCCACCACTATGCTTGAAAATTTGGAGAGTGGTACTCAGTGATGTGTTGTATTAGATTTGCCCCAGACATAACACTTTGTATTTAGGACAAAAAGGTATTTGCTTTTCTGCAGTTTTACTTTAGTGCCTTGTTACAAACAGGGTGCATGTTTTGGAATATTTGTATTCTGGGGTATGTGTAGGCCAGTGACAAAAACATCTCAATTTAATCCATTTTAACTTCAGGCTGTAACACAACAAAATGTGGAAAAAGTCAAGGGTTGTGAATACTTTCTGATGGCACTGTACGTACACACTCACGCTACACTGACACTCTCACACAACACCCACACACATTCACATGCATAACATACGCACACACATACATAACACACATACACGCATACCGACACAACACAAACACACATACACTCACGCACACATACACACTTTTACGCTCATCATATGCTGCTGCTACTCTGTTCTTTATTCTACTCTTATTGTTATCTATCCTGATGCCTAGTCACTTTACCCTACCTTCATGTAAATATCTACCGCAGCTATCTTGTACCCCTGCACATTGATCTGGTACTGGTACTCCCTGTATATAGCTCCATTCTTGTGTATTTTATTCCTCTTGTGTTACTATTTTTATTTTTTAACTCTGCATCTTTGGGAAGAGCTCGTAAGCAAGCGTTTCACGGTAAAGACTACACCCGTTGTATTCAGCGCATGTGACAAATAAACATTTATTTGAAGTGAACATGTTGCCCAGCGTATTAACAGCTTCACCCCCAAGGTCACAGATACTTGCATTTACATGAAGCTGTTTTGTATTTTGGAATATTAATTAGATCAAACTAAGATGAGTTGAAACATGATTTCCATCTTAATGATTTATGGGTGTTTTATGTAACATGGGGGTTTCTGCTCTGCTCTCTATTTTTGTACGCTCTCTGTTATTTGGGTTAGGCACAAGGTTAGCAGTGGGGTTTGGGTTAGGGTTAAGGTTAGGGTTAGGTTTCAAATCAAATGTTAAAAAGAGAAATTGTAGAAATGGGCAGGGTTTAGCCATAATTGTGACTTTGTGGCTGTGTTAACTAGTGACAACGTGCTATTTTGTACACTATGAAGGGTATGACGGGACCACTTATCATCCCACATCATGCATAATTAACTAGATGATGAGGGTGATATGTCATGCAATTAAGCTCAATGATGAGGTACAGTATGTCTCTATACAAGCAGTATTGACATTAATGTTGTTCAAACTTGTGAGTATTTCGGTTGAAATATATGGATTTTTTAATTATGCATTTTGAGTTCTATTATTCATGGGAACATGTCTGGCAATCAGTTAAAAATATCCTCTGCAGTATCTCTGTGTCTTAAACGAAATTAACCTAGCACCCATTGCATAACTTATTTGAGGATATAATGTTGTCAACTGTAGAGTTTGTTCAGACTGCTGAAATAGATTGTGAAAATTTTCCAGGAAAACATACACAGCATCTGTAGGATTTCAGTTTCATCTTATTTACAATAACTTTTAATTTATTGGTTTCATCATTGATTGGTCAGAGGAGTGAGTCCACTCACCTGGCTTCTCGGGCCCTGACCATTGGCTAAATGAGAGATAACTGGCAGCAGACAGACAGCGCCCCTGGAGGATTTGGCTGGCCAGCCCTGATATAAACACTGTGTGGACCTGGACACAAAGCCAATAGGTTCAAGGCTAGTCCCAGTCCCAGAGAAGCAGCCAACATGATGCCCTTCGGCCCACCAGGCTTACTAACTGCCTGACTCAAACAGGATATCTCAACCTGACCTTGAGTGGTACAAGGATTGATGGCAGAATTGTGTTGTCTGATTGTTCACACGGACATAGTAAAGAAATCCATTCTATAGGCTTTCCAAGGCCTCTCCATGCCAAGGCAATCCATTTACTGCGCTGTACCTCAGAATTGTGCATTCCTGATACACATTAAATGCACAACCATTGTGCTGGAGTGTAATTCCGCTGTTGTATGTCACACAGCTGTTCTTTTCGGCTCCCAAGCCTACATCGACGGTCTTAGTTGAAAACCTACACATACACTACCAGTCAAAAGTTTGGACACACCTACTCATTCAAGGGTTTTTCTTTATTTTTACTATTTTTTACATTGTAGAATAATAGTGAAGACATCAAAACTATGAAATAGCACATATGGAATCATGTAGTAAACAAGAAAGTGGTAAACAAATCAAAGCATATTTTATATTTGAGAAACTTCAAATAGCCACCCTTTGTCTTGATGACAGCTTTGCACACTCTTGGCATTCTCTCAACCAGCTTCACCTGGAATGCTTTTCCAACAGTCTTAAAGGAGTTCCCACATATGCTGAGCACTTGTTGGCGGTTTTTCCTTTACTCTGCTGTCCAACTAATCCCAAACCATCTCAATTGGGTTGAGTCGGGGGATTGTGGAGGTCAGGTCATCTGATGCAGCACTCCATCACTCTCCTTCTTGGTAAAATAGCCTTTACACTGCCTGGAGGTGTGTTGGGTCATTGTCCTGTTGAAAAACAAATGATAGTCCCACTAGGCCCAAACCAGATGGGATGGCGTATTGCTGTAGAATGCTGTGGTAGCCATGCTGGTTAAGTGTGCCTTGAATTCTAAATAAATCACAGACAGTGTCACCAGCAAAGCACTTCCACACCATAACACCTCCTCCTCCTCCTCCATGCTTTACGGTGGGAAATACACATGCGGAGATCATCTCTCACGATGACGCGGCGGTTGGAACCAAAAATCTCCAATTTGGACTCCAGACCAAATGATACATTTCCACCGGTCTAATGTCCATTGCTCATGTTTCTTGGCCCAAGCAGGTCTCTTCTTCTTATTGGTGTCCTTTAGTAGTGGTTTCTTTGCAGCAATTCAACCATGAAGGCCTGATTCACACAGTCCCCTCTGAACAGTTGATGTTGAGATGTGTCTGTTACTTGAACTCTGTGAAGCATATATTTGGGCTGCAATTTCTGAGGCTGGTAACTCTAATGAACTTATCCTCTGCAGCAGAGTTAACTCTGGGTCTTCCATTCCTGTCGTGGTCCTCATGAGAGCCAGTTTCATCATAGAGCTTGATGGTTTTTGCGACTGCACTTGAAGAAACTTTCAAAGTTCTTGACATTTTCCGTATTGACTGACCTTCATGTCTTGGTATTTTACCAAATAAGGCTATCTTCTGTATACCCCCCCTACCTTGTCACAACACAACTGATTGGCTCAAATGCATTAAGAGGGAAAGAAATTTCACAAATTAACTTTTAACATGGCACACCTGTTAATTAAATGCATTCCAGGTGACTACCTCATGAAGCTGGTTGAGAGACTGCCAAGAGTGTGCAAAGCTGTCATCAAGGCAAAGGGTGGCTATTTGAAGAATCTGAAATATAAATATATTTTGATTTGTTTAACACTTTTTTGCTTACTACATGATTCCATATGTGTTATTTCATTGTTGTGATGTCTGCACTGTTATTCTACAATGTAGAAAATAGTACAAATATAGAAAAAACCTGGAATGAGTAGGTGTGTCCAAACTTTTGACTGGTAGTGTGTGTATATATATATATATATATATATATATATATATATATATATATATATATATATATATATATATATATATATATCCTTAAGTGACTGCTTTTCCCCTTGTCAACTTAATCAAACCTATCTGAATTAGTCTATCGGCTAACACAAATATTTTGCGGTCCATTATTGAACCAGGTAGTCAAATATTAATTACTGGTTGCTCTAAACACTGGTCATCAATATATTAATAAAGTGCCTCAATCTGTTTATATTTAATGAGGCCTGAACGGGCCGCTAATGAACTGGTCTACTAGTGCGCCCTACACAATATAATTAAGTCTATGAGTGGAACCACAATGTCAGAAGTGCACTTTAATTGCTTTAACAGCCTCCGAGAGAGGAGATGAGGGGAAAGTTCTGGAACAGTGTCATTTCTAGAGCTCAGGGAGGAAAAGAGGGGTGGGAGGGAGAAAGCGAGAGAGGGAGGGGGGCAAAAGACGGGCAGTACTAATGGCAAAGAATGAAAGAAAATAGGAAAACATACTGTATTATTTATTACGTAATTATTAAAACATTGTTTCAATGGTCAGTGTGTTAAAAACGTTCAATTCATAACACCCTTTGAAACCTCAAAAGTCTACTTTTTTTATTAACATTTTACTCTGACCACAACTTTTTATTCGCAGAGAAGGGACTCTGTAGGCTATCATCCACTGTTGTTGTGTTGACTATTTTGTCATATTTTTCAATTAACACAATTACAGAGGATGCTGCTCAATGCATGCTGCAACTAGCCAAATCGTAGCCTTGAACCTTTTTCAAACTTAAATGTCAGAATTGGTTTTAAGGATGTAAGCTCCTCTAAGACAATTAAAGCTGCCTCATTCATTGGGATCAGAGACTGTTGGAGGAATAGGACAGCCAGCAGCATGTGATCTGGAATCTGCATTGCTTTGTGAGCTCTAAAGACTCCCAACTTGCAGTGCAAATCTCATCAGATAATACCCAGACACTTGATTAAATTAATTGGCTATTATTATCATGCAGCACACATCTCTGTGGGGAGAAGGGGGCTGATGACAGGGATAAAAGTAGTCACTCACTCCACCATGGAGCCAGGCTGTTAACCATAACAATGTGATGAGAGAGCGAATAGACTGCTGTTGCAATCTGTTACTCCTTAATGGGGGCTCTGTTTCAATACCATCTTGGTCCCGCTGCTCTTTGAAGGATTTTAGTACATAATTCACTCTTTTTGAACAAACATGCTTCAGACTCACTGTTGTCTACTGTAGGTTACGGTATAGGCATATTGTCCAAAAAGGAATGAATGGGTATATAAAGATGACATACTTATTGCTGTTCACTGGACCTTATGATCACTCAACTACACAGCTGATGCCTGCTGGACTGTTCCTTTATACGGTACCCCATCCTGTTGATCTGTTTAGCCTCAGCTCAAACTTTCGTCGCCATTACCAGCTGTTGTCTTAGCACTCTCGAATAACACCTGTGACTGCTTTATGCCTATCTCCCATGTCAATATGCCTTGCCTATTGCTGTTTCGGTTAGTTCTAACTGTACTTTTTCAATGTAGAGCCCCCAGTCCTGCTCAACCTGTCTCAGATAGATCCTTTGTCCCACCCCCACACACACGCGGAGACCGGCTCAATCGGTGCCTCCAGTGATGCTATCTCTTTCATCTTTACCCAACGCTTAGGTTTACCTCCACTGTACTCATATCCTTCCATATCCTTGTCTGTACATAATGCCCTGAATCTATTCTACAATGCCTGGAAATCGGCCCCTTTTTTTCTCTGTACCCAACGCACTAGAAGACCAGTTCTTAAAGCCTTTAGCCGTATCCTTATTCTACTCCTCCTCTGTTCCTCTGGTGATGTAGAGGTTAACCCAGGCCCTGTAGCCCCCAGTATCACTCCTGCGCCCCAGGCGCTATCATTTGTTGACTTCTGTAATCGCAAAAGCCTTGGTTTCTTGCATGTTAACATCAGAAGCCTCCTCCCTAAGTTTGAGGTATTCACTGCGTTAGCACACTCAGCCAACCCTGATGTGTCTGAATCCTGGCTTAGGAAGGCCACCAAAGATTCTGAAATGTCCATTCCCAACTACAACATTTTCCGTCTAGATAGAACTGCCAAAGGGGGCGGAGTTGCAATCTACTATAGAGCTCTATCATACTATCCAGGTCTGTGCCCAAACAGTTTGAGCTTCTACTTCTAAAAATCCACCTTTCCAAAAATAAATCTCTCACTGTTGCCGCTTGCTACAGACCCCCCTCAGCCCCCAGCTGTGCCCTGAACACCATATGTGAATTGATTGCCCCCCATCTATCCTCAGAGTTCGTATTGCTTGGTGACCTAAACTGGGATATGCTTAACACCCCGGCCGTCCTACAATCTAAACTAGATGCCCTCAATCTCACACAAATTATCAAGGAACCTACCAGGTACAATCCTAAATCCGTTAACATGGGCACTCTCATAGATATCATCCTGACTAATTTACCCTCTAAATACACCTCCGCTGTCTTCAACCAGGATCTCAGCGATCACTGCCTCATTGCATGCGTCCGTAATTGGTCCGCGGTCAAAACGACCACCCCTCATCACTGTCAAACGCTCCCTAAAACACTTCAGCGAGCAGGCCTTTCTAATTGACCTGGCCCAGGTATCTTGGATGGATATTGACCTCATTCCGTCAGTAGAGGATGCCTGGTTGTTCTTTAAAAGTGCTTTCCTCTCCATCTTATAAGCATGCCCCATTCAAAAAATGCAGAACTAAGAACAGATATAGCCCCTGGTTCACCCCAGACTTGACTGCCCTTGACCAGCACAAAAACATCCTGTGGCGTATGGCATTAGCATCGAACAGCCCTCGCGATATGCAACTTTTCAGGGAAGTCAGGAACCAATATACACAATCAGTTAGGAAAGCAAAGGCTAACTTTTTCAAACAGAAATGTGCATCCTGTAGCACTAACTCCAAAAAGTTTTGGGACACTGTAAAGTCCATGGAGAATAAGAGCACCTCCTCCCAGCTGCCCACTGCACTGAGGCTAGGAAACACTGTCACTACCGATAAATCTACGATAATCGAAGATTTCAACAAGCATTTTGCTACGGCTGGCCATGCTTTCCACCTGGCTACCCCTACCCCGGCCACCAGCTCTGCAACTTGCCCATGCCCCCCCCGCTTCTCCTTCACCCAAATTCAGATAGCTGATGTTCTGAAAGAGCTGCAAAATCTGGACCACTACAAATCAGCTGGGCTAGACAATCTGGACCCTTTCTTTCTAAAATTAGCAGCCGAAATTGTCGCAACCCCTATCACCAGCCTGTTCAACCTCTCTTTCGTATCGTCTGAGATCCCCAGAGATTGGAAAGCTGCCGCGGTCATCCTCTTCAAAGGGGGTGACACTCTAGATCCAAACTGTTACAGACCTATATCCATCCTGCCCTGCCTTTCGAAAGGTTTTGAAAGCAATGTTAACAAACAGATCACCGACCATTTCGAATCCCACCGTACCTTCTCCGCTATGCAATCTCGTTTCCGAGCTGGTCATGGGTGTACCTCAGCCACGCTCAAGGTCCTAAATGATATAATAACCGCGATCGATAAAAGACAGTACTGTGCAGCCGTCTTCATTGACCTGGCCAAGGCTTTTGACTCTGTCAATCACCGCATTCTTATTGGCAGACTAAATAGGTTTCTCAAATGACTGCCTCGCCTGGTTCACCAACTACTTCTAAGATAGAGTTCAATGTGTCAAATTGGAGGGCCTGTTGTGTGGACCTCTGGCAGTCTCTATGGGGGTGCCACAGGGTTCATTTCTCGGGCCGACTCTATTCTCTGTGTATATCAATGATGTCGCTCTTGCTGCTGGTGACTCTCAGATCCACCTCTACGCAGACGACACCATTTTGTATACATCTGGCCCTTCATTGGACACTGTGTTAACAAACCTCCAAACGAGCTTCAGTGCCATACAACACTCCTTCCGTGGCCTCCAACTGCTCTTAAACACTAGTAAAACTAAATGCATGCTCTTCAATCGAACGCTGCTTTCACCTGCCTGCCCGACTAGAATCACTACTATCGGCGGCTCTGACTTAGAATATGTGGACAACTACAAATACCTAGGTGTCTGGTTAGACTGTAAACTCTCCTTCCAGACTCACATTAAGCATCTCTAATCCAAAGTTAAATCTAGAATCGGCTTCCTATTTCACAACAAAGCCTCCTTCACTCATGCTGCCAAACATGCCCTCGTAAAACTGACTATCCTACCGATCCTTGACTTCGACGATGTAATTTACAAAATACCTTCCAACACTCTACTCAGCAAATTGGATGTGGTCTATCACAGTGCCATCCGTTTTGTCACCAAAGCCCCATATACTACCCACCATTGTGACCTGTACGCTCTCGTTGGCTGGCCCTCACTACATATTCGTCGCCAAACCCACTGGCTCCAGGTCATCTATAAATCCCTTCTAGGCAAATCCCTGCCTTATCTTAGCTCATTGGTCACCATAGCAACACCCACCCGTAGTATGCGTTCCAGCAGGTATATCTCACTGCTCATTCCCAAAGCCAACACCTCCTTTGGTCGCCATTCCTTCCAGTTCTCTGCTGCAAATGACTGGAACGAACTGCAAAAATCTCTGAAGCTGGAGACACTTATCTCCCTCACTATCTTTAAGCATCAGTTATCAGAGCAGCTTACCGATCACTGCACCTGTACACAGCCCATCTAGAATTAGCCTACCCAACTACCTCATTCCCATATTGTTATTTACATTGTTATTTAGTTTGCTAATTTGCACCCCAGTATCTCTATTTGCACATCATCTTCTGCACATCTATCACTCCAGTGTTAATACTAAATTACAATTGTAATTATTTTGCACTATGGCCTATTTATTGCCTTACCTCCATAACTTACTACATTTGCACACACTGTATATAGATTTTCTATTGTGTTATTGACTGTACGTTTTGTTTACCCCATATGTAACTTACCCCATATGTAACTCTGTGTTGTTGTTGTTTTTTCCGCACTGCTTTGCTTTATCTTGGCCAGGTCGCAGTTGTAAATGAGAACTTGTTCTCAACTGGCTTACCTGGTTAAATAAAGGTTAAATAAAAAAATATATTAAAAAAGATACTGCATTTCATTCTCTCCCTTTGAAGGTAGTTCAGTAATAATATGCCTATTTGATTGTTATAAACAGCCTGTATCACAAGACTGGTCTCTTCCATAATGAGTTTGGTGAATGTTGTCATAAAGTGTCATCACATGTAATATCAAGCTTATAATATTGTCAGAATAATCACATCTATGACAACAAAGTGTTACTGCTGTTTCGTTGATACCGAGCTGTGCGCTAATGAATTGTCTCTCCTTCCCCTTCAACAGGGATTGCGGTGGACAAGCAAGGATTCGTCTACTTTGTTGATGGAACCATGATTCGCAAGATCAATGGGAAAGGAATGATATCAACTGTCATTGGTTCCAATGGCCTGACGTCCACTCAGCCGTTAAGCTGTGACGCCCGCATGGATATTTCACAGGTGAGATGACTAGACGGCCCACACACACACACACACACATACATTTACATTTTAGTCATTTAGCAGACGCTCTTATCCAGAGCGACTTACACTTAGTTAGTGCATACATTATATTTTTTCTTTTTCATACCCCCTGTGGGAATCGAACCCACAACCCTGGCGTTGCAAACGCCATGCTCTATCAACTGAGCTACATCCCTGCCGGCCATTCCCTCCCCTACCCTGGACGACGCTGGGCCAATTGCGCGCCGCCCCATGGGTCTCCCGGTCGCGGCCGGCTACGACAGAGCCTGGCCACATACACACACCCACACACAGCTAGGAATATCTGGTAGGCCAAGCCCTACATTTACATAGAGCAGTACTGGCAGGGATGTAGCTCAGTTGATAGAGCATGGCATTTGCAACGCCAGGGTTGTGGGTTTGATTCCCACGGGGGGCCAGTATAAAAAAAAAATGTATTCACTAACTGTAAGTCGCTCTGGATAAGAGCGTCTGCTAAATGACTAAAATGTAAATTTAGGGGGTCAGCACATCATTTCTTTATGGGCCTATAATAAAGATGTCATTTAAACTGTAAAAATGAATTACCTTTTAATGTGGCATGAACACAACCAGTCATGATATTTTCATCTGATTGTCAAACAAATCACTTCAAAAAGTAGGCTACCTGTGCATGTTTGTCCACTCCAAAATAAATTGAGCATCCAAACTGCATGTGCAGTGCATTCGGAAAATATTCAGACCCCTTGACTTTTTCCACATTTTGTTACGTTACAGTCTTATTGTAAAATTGATTAAATAAAAAAATTTCCTCATCAATCTACACACAATACCCCATAATGACAAAGCGAAAACAGGTTTTTATGCAAATGTATTAAAAATAAAAAACAGAAATACCTTATTTACATAAGTATTCAGACTCTTTGCTATGAGACTCGAAATTTAGCTCAGGTACATCATGTTTCCATTGATCATCCTTGAGCTGTTTCTACAGCTTGATTGGAGTCCACCTGTGGTAAATTCAATTGACTGGACATGATTTGGAAAGGCACACACCTGTTTATATAAGGTCCCACAGTTAACAGTGCATGTCAGAGCAAAAACCAAGCCATGAGGTCGAAGGAATTGTCTGTAGAGCTCCGAGACAGGATTGTGTCGAGGCACAGATCTGGGGGAAGGGTACCAACAAATTTCTGCAGCATTGAAGGTCCCCAAGAACACAGTAGCCTCCATCATTCTTAAATGGAAGAAGTTTGGAACCACCAAGACTCTTCCTAGAGCTGGCCGCCCGGCCAAACTGAGCAATCGGCGGAGAAGGGCCTTGGTCAGGGAGGTGAGATTTTATCAATTTTAGAATAAGGCTGTAACGTAACAACATGTGGGAAAGGTCAAGGGGTCTGAATACTTTACGAATGCACTTGCGCCATTTGATAAATGGAAATATACATCTGTTACAAAACACCAAAAGGTGTGCCTAATGACACGTATACTTGTTGGATGGATTGGATGCGCATTGGTGTCTAGCTGTAAGCTAGTTGTCTAGTGATATTGTCGGACATCATCAGCTGATCCAGGAAATAAAATAAACATTGATAGAAAATAATAAAGCTAAATAAATAATCTACTACTTCTGGCCACAGATGGCTCGGAGAACACCAGTACCCTCGTGCACCTTGAAAACAAAGCTATGAGCGCTCTAAACAGCTGATTGACAAAAGTAAAAATTATAAATCACCAGATACATCTAATTCATTGGAATAAAGGCCATTTTTTTATCAAATGGCAAAAATTAGGAAGTACAAAGTAAATTCTATGCGTAAAGGAGCTCAGCTGAGGCCGAAATTCAGCACTACTGAGTGGACCAACCAGCTCTCACAGTCTCACGTCAGAATTAGACGTTCATCCATGTTTCTAAAACGTCAAAGTGTTTAAGGATAATTTAAGGCATTCATTCCGAATTCTTAAGGTTAGGCATTAACTCCGAATGGTTCAGGTTTGGGATAGGCTTAAAACATCAATATCAAAAACAACTTTCTATCGCTGGATTCGAACATGCATCCTTTGGAACCAGATGCTTACGCCCATCCACAACTCCGTAGAAAAAAACGAAACCTACTTGAAGGTAACAACTCTCACTGTTCCCCCTAGTGGCCGGTTTCCACGTCATCTCCCGATGTCCTCGGACATGGATGGACGTCAAATACTGACTTGTATCACGGGTGATCTGCCTGGAGTGGACAGCACTACCACATATAAATACATTGTTTAAACCATGACAGAGAGGTGGGGGTGTTTGTTTCATTTGGAAGCTTTATTTTCATATTTACCACTGTAAAACATATTTACCACTACATTTTAAACAAATAGGAGAATGGTTAAATTAGCATTATTTAGAGACTCCCCCCAAAGTCTCATTCAGGGAAGCTGAGCCCCCCGTCTCCCCCGTAATTCACACCCTGACCTTTATTAAGTTCTCACCAAAAGTTATAAAAATGCTGAAGCTGGCTAACCTTCAGAGAGGGCTGCAGAGATATGCCCTACAGCAATGGTCACCAAAGGGACTGGTGGTCAATCTCCAGGGCATTCCTAGTCGATCGCAAAACATTTCTATAAAAAAACCAATGATAAAGCCTTGCACTGTTTTCCCGCAGTTCTGTTAACGACGGTGAGGGCAGGTGTTCGGCAGGCGGAAGTGAAGGACACTGTCTCCCGCTAGCTAGCAAGGAGGACTCCGGTACGCGGGGGCGAAATAACTCAGATAATACTTTTATTTCCCTTTTGACCCACATTCAAAAGTGTCACAAGCATGAAGATGTAGTGCTCGAGGCGGGAGCATTCATTCAGGAACCAATGAGATGCTCGAGGGAATGCCCAGAATTGCAGGCTGCAGTTGCACACTATTATCTGAAGGTACAAACTCCACCTACTCGGCGTGCCCGGAGAACAAATCAAGTGTATCTATAGGCCTACCGCTAGCCAATCGGATTGCTCAGATCACCGTGTCTGTCTGCAGCTTCCTCGAGCGCACAGCAAAGTAAATTGATACTGTGATTTCAAAACATCTAAAAGAGACTAGAGAGAGACTGTCAACGAAGACAGCAAAGAGCTGCTGTTTTAACGACTGAGTTCATATAAAGGTTTTTATTCAGCACTTTTATAAGCCATGAAATGCACTTCTCCACTCGCACTGCAACCAGCACTGCAACCAGCACTGCAACCAGCACTGCAGCTTCAATGAATGAGTAGCAAAGTGTATTGATAGGCTTGCATTGCTATTATTAGTGGCTGTGTTTTTTAATATCGAGGAATATTTCACTTTCTCTGGTCATAGGAGTAACAACATGAATTTGTGCATAAGGCAGAAATAATGCGGTGTGACTCGAGTTTCGCCATCAGCTCGAAGACGGTGTCCCCTTTTAGGTCAATCTTAGCTGAGGGACGGTCCGACGGTGGAGGCTGAGACTGACCATCAGATGCAGGACAATCAGTCCAGTTAAAGAAAGAAAAAACGTTATTTATATTTATGCTCACTCAGCTGTGCCTCACAAGTAATACAACTGATGATCTATTACCAGTGTGATAATATACCTCAAGTTTTTAAATATAATTTTTAAATGGTCTGAGAAGAACAACATTAGCAAGACAATTCAAGCAGAGCCAATATTCAGTGTATTGGGCATATAGCCTACTACAAACCTCATTGCTACAGAACTGTTTTGCATAGGCTTACGTTTTTTAAGTCATGTTTAAACTTAAAAAAACCTGAGCGGTAAATCTCGGCCCTTCATTTTGACTTAGAATGTGATCTTGGCTCAGAAAAGTTTGGAGACCACTGCCTTACAGTCTCTCTCTCTACAGACTCTCACGCTTTACCTCTCTCTTTCTACCCCTCTCTCTCCCTCTCTGTCCCCCTTCTATCTCTCTCTCTCTCTCTCTCTCTCTCTCTCTCTCTCTCTCTCTCTCTCTCTCTCTCTCTCTCTCTATCTCTCTCTCTCTCTCTCTCAGTCCCCTCTCTCTTCTTCACAGCAACACAGCACATTGACCCGCATCTGAGTGGGTCTCACAGCTCTGAATAGGCAACAGGAAACTAACTGCTGTGCCCCCATAAGGGCTTATCACATAAGAAGCGTGCAATTCTCCTCTTATGCACAGATTTGCTTCTGTAGAAAGATTATCCATGCGCATCACTGGACTGGATCACGTGCTGATGAACCCATCAAAGTGCTCATGAAAAGAGTCATAACTATATAACATCATTATGGGTGTGGGTTTTCTCCAGAGCATTTACATTTTCTGAGGCTGAGATTGTGGACTTTGCATACTGTATATACTGTCTCAATTAAATATTCATATAGGAGGATACTGTATCCCCTATTTTGCATCACAATAAGCCAGTCATTGACACTGCCTATTATTCCCATAGACATTTGTCAACTGCTCAGTCGTATGAGAAGCAGCAGGATGAAGCATGTAATATTTTTTTTTTTACTGTCCATATTTCAGACTTTGTGTTCCTGGCTTTCATTTTGTTAGTTTTCTGAATGCCTTTTACACTGATGTATTATGCAGTGAAATTATTCCAAGCAACTTCATCCTCAAGATGCTCATTTGCGAGCTGGCTGTCTCCCTCTCCTCCTCGCGTATCTTACATGCAAAGTGTGATGTTCTACTGTGATATAATCAAATGTCCAAACTATCAGGCCACGGCCTCTAATCACAGTAATGTGTGTTGGCCATTTTGAAATTGATATGTGGTTGATAGTTTACATATATGTTTGGCATTGGTATTTCACTTTCTCCAGAATTCTCCTTGCATGTTGTTGGTGTATGTAAGGCCTAAGGCCTCAAAGCATGCACAGCCCCACAAACAGCTTCTTATTGCATTTGACTATCAATTTAAACTGTGTCCCCAGCTTGAACCAAAGCTGTGCAGGAGGAAAATTAGAGTTATTTCGTTGTTGCATCACACTGGAAGAGAAACATTGTTTCATTCTCCAGAGCAATGTGTTTCTCCCCCAAGCCATTCTGAAAACAATAGAAGGATGGAGAGATCTAAGAAACAAAGAGAGTCCAATACTCCATCCAATCCACCACTCCAGGCTTTACAGTGCAATAAGGCATACCATTCTGGTTCCCACCACCTAGCAAATGAGACCCCTTCAAGTGAATAATAGGGCACTGTATTACAAAGGTTAGGAGAGAGTTGTATTGAGTCACTGCAAGCAGATTAGCAATGTGTGGGTATAAATTGAATTTAAAGAATGGAATAGTTCAGTGATAACGTATTATCATAAATGTGACAGATCTCACCATTCCAGATTTTCAGGCAAACAAAATGTCAGCGCATCACAGTTAGTTTTTATGGAGCACATTGCATTGATTTTGCTTTTTCAAATGCAGAAAAAAAAAGTGTGTTGTCAATTAGCGTTCTTTTTGTGGTAACTGTTTTCAGACACTGAGCTGCCAGACTTCTCTCACAACTCAGATGTGCTTTACAACAATGGCTGCAGTGGGAAAACGTACCTCCAATTTCAATGTGCGGACACTATGCTGTCAGTATATTTTGTTACCTGTGTAGAGAAGTATCAAATTATTCCTGAACGGATTCCTTTCATTCACGGACAATTGACTTGCATACAGCCCCTTTCATCAGATCATCTCAGAGTGCTTGAAGGTGAGATGGCAACTAATTTTATCCTCCACCAATCTGAATCATTCACCCCTATTGTGCAGGAACACTTACCACCCATTATTTGTGGTGGAAGAATGGTTTTTCATGATCCAATTAAACACAGGGGTGATTATATTGGCAGATTTCTTTATTAGGACTTTGTCCAGCACCCTTAAGGATCCCACTCACACTTAGTGAACTGTACCATGGAGCTTTTTATTCCTTAGCTGAGTCTCAGGGGAACACAGTGTGAGCACGTCCAAAAATGACCTTACAGTGACATTACCACTTGTACAGAACAAACACAACAAACAGCTTTTTTCACAAAAGTCACATGCACATAAGGCTTTCACAAAATGTCCTCTATTACGAATTGCCCACTTGACATTGCTGAATGTATGACACAGACAGACAATGTCCAAGCAGTCTACACAGTATATGTGCTATTCTTACTACTTCATTTAGATAACATTGCAATATAATGCATAATCAAAGACAGTGGGACAACTGGAAAGGAAATGTTTCAGGAGAAACGTTGTGGCATCCATCTATGTGACAAGTACACTGAGTGTGCAAACCATTGCTCTTTCCATGACATAGACTGGCCAGGTGAATCCAGGTGAAAGCTATGATCACTTATTGATGTCACCTGTTAAATCCACTTCAATCAGTGTAGATGAAGGGGAGGAGACCAGTTAAAGATGGATTTGTAAGCCTTGAGACAATTGAGACATGGATTGTGTGTGTGCCATTCAAAGGGTGAATGGGCAAGACAAAATATTTAAGTGCCTTTGAATGGGATATTGTAGTAGGTGCCAGGCGCACCGGTTTGAGTGTGTCAAGAACTGCAACGCTTCTGGGTTTTTCATGCTCAACAGTTTCCCGTGTGTATCAAGAATGGTCCACCACCCAAAGGACATCCAGCCAACTTGACACAACTGTGGGAAGCATTGGAGTCAAAATGGGCCAGCATCCCTGTGGAACACTTTCTACACCTTGTAGTCTATGCCTCGACGAATTGAGGCTGTTCTTAAGGCAAAACGTGGTGCAACTCAATATTAGGAAGGTGTTCCTAACGTTTTGTACACTCAGTGTATATGCTTGTTAAACTGTGTTTTCCCTGCTCTAGGTTCGTCTAGAATGGCCCACCTACCTGACTGTCAACCCCATGGACAACTCCCTGTACATCCTGGACAACAACATAGTGATCCAGGTGTCAGAGAGCAGCCAGGTGAGGATTGTGGCGGGCCGGCCCATCCACTGCCAGGTCCCTGGGATCGACCACTACCTGGTCAGCAAGGCAGCCGTCCACTCCACCCTGGAGGCAGCCAAGGCTATCGCCGTGTCCCACCAGGGCACGCTCTACATCGCCGAGACGGACGAGAGGAAGATCAACCGCATCCAGCAGGTCACCACCAACGGGGAGATCTCTGTGGTGGCTGGGGCTCCCACTGAGTGTGACTGCAAAATCGACCCCAACTGTGACTGCTTTTCCGGTGGGTCCCCTGCTGAGAACGCCATTATGCCTCAGACTCAATTCAGCAGTCTATCAGAGGCCTGCGGAGAGGCTCTCTGGATGGACATGCTCTGAAGCAATGATTTGGAACTATTATAACCCGCCCAATGTTTATGGTTGCATCAGTCTAGCTTGACAAAACAAACAAGCTTTAACGTGTGAAATAGTGGAGTGGTGGGATGAACAGCGAGTTTATTTCCCTTTCACTCAACACTCCTCACTTTATTGTCTAGGATGTATTATTCATATCAACTTTATGTGACATTGCAACTTGTCAAACACCACATTATTATTCAGTAAAGTATGAATACATAAATATAGTTATTTATGATTGACTCTCATTTGATTCAATGTATTCTACCTTAGCTAGTTAAGTGCTCAATCTCTTCATTGTCCTGTTCCCACAGGAGATGGTGGATATGCCCGTGATGCCAAGCTGAAGGCTCCCTCCTCCCTGGCTGTTTCCCCTAACGGGACTCTGTACATCTCTGACCTGGGGAACATCCGTATCAGGGCCCTGTCCCCCAACAGGCCCCAGCTCAACCAGAACAGGATGTATGAGATCACCTCTGTGGTGGACCAGGAGCTCTATCTGTTCAGTGTGAATGGCACCCACCTCCACACCCGCAGCCTGGTCACCGGGGACTACGTCTATAACTTCACCTACTCAGGAGAGGGAGATGTGAGCGCTGTGGTCACCAGCGACGGCACCATGGTCCACGTGCGCCGCGATGCCAACGGCGTCCCCCTCTGGCTGCTGGTGCCCGGGGGTCAGGTCTATTGGCTCACGATCAGCAATGGGGGCGTCCTCAAGAAAGTCTCCGCCCTGGCGCATGACCTGGCACAGATCAGCTACCATGGCAACTCGGGTCTCCTGGCAACCATGAGCAATGAGAACGCCTGGACAACAGTATATGAGTGAGTTTTCCACCAATCTCCTTCCTCTCTATTCATGTCAATTTCATTCTGCTTGATAATATCCTCTATTAGCACCCTTCAAATCATAGCCATATTTTTGTTCCTGTCTGCCTGTGTGAAGCTGTAAGAGCTTCACCACCTACACTCCCATTTTTGCTGCAGTATTGCAGTTTTTTCAGTGTTGGGAATGTGTGAAATTTGAAAGGTGTATATAAATTACATTGTCCGAAAAAATGAAATATAAATGTATTTTCTAATAGAAGATTATTTCCAAAATCATGTTTTTCTGTAATTGGGGCAATTCCATACGCTGGCCTGCAGAAATGGTCTTCTTTTTGTTGCCGATTCAAAGAGAAGTGGGAATAGTGTGATTATATAAAATGTTTGCGTAGGCATTTTTAGGGATTTGTTCAGTGGCGCTTTGGGTTTAAAATCCATTCGTATGTCAGGGGCAAAGAATCCTTTTCACTGCCTCTTAATTTTGTTTGATCGGCAATACAACCTCTCCTCTATTGTGTCTCTGCGAAAAAGCCTAAATCCACCCAAACCCCATTCTAAGACTGTCCTCAGTGTCCTGCGGTAAGACTGCCTTTGGAGGTCATACCTAATTGGCTCCTTTGTTCCAGCAGCATCATTATACTGCCTCCCAGTGGTGACGCTGGGGAACTACAGGATGGCGCTCACCTCCTTTCAGAATGGGAATATTCTGGAATCCACTAAAATATAACCATTTTATTACACAAGGTTGTCACAATTTCAGATGTTGGTAGGATGTTATTTGACTGGGTGTTTCCTTGACCAGGTATAATTATGACGGTCATCTCATCAATGTCACCTTGCCAACGGGAGAGGTCAGCAGTTTCCACGGCAATATGGAGAAATCAGTGCGGGTGGAAGCAGACACGTCAAATCGGGAGAAATTCATCACAGCCACAAACTTCTCCGCTGCCAGCACTATCTATACATTACGCCAAGGTAGTAGTAAGGTTTCGTGTCATTTTCTCATCTCGTTTTTTTTTCATTATCATGCCGTAGCTTTTTATGTTGTGTACTCACTAGCAATGATGAAGCAAATATATTCCTCCCTGTATCTGTTATTTCGGTGTCCTCAACACATTGTTCACATGCATGTCTTATGAGGTGAACAATTTTAATGACGGCCCAACAGCTATTTTATAGAGCATTAAAATAACAATGAGATGGCAGGCCTGACAAAGGTGTAAAGAGTTGGTGAGGAAGTAAACAGGAAAGAAGCGAGAGCTGCTGACAGTAGTCTCCTTTCACACAGTCACACCTCTGTTCTCACATAGACACACATAGAGCCAGTGTCTCATCAAGTTTGGTTTTTAGAAATACAGTTACTCAAGGGGATACCAAAGAAATGGCACGTGCAATAATATACCATTCTGTTATCTCTTCAATAAAAGCTGTGAATAATATCATTCATGCATTTTATTGAAGAGATGACAATGGTATTACTGGATGTCCTGACTGCTATAACTGCCATGTACGGTATGGAGCCTACAGTTGAACCAGTGTTCTGTCGCAGTATGAGTTGACTGTCCATGTTGTAATACTGAATTAGTTTAATCTCGCTCTCTTTCTCTCTCTCTCGTTCCTTCACACACACACACACACACAAACACTCACACACACTCATTCTCTCTGTTACGCTCTCTCTCTTTGTCCCATGGCCCCACACAGAGCATGCTCAGAACACGTACCGTGTGAGTTCGGACGGCTCTCTGTGGGTGACGTTCGCCAGCGGCATGGAGGTGACCCTGAACACAGAACCCCACATCTCGGCAGGCGTGGTCAACCCCACAGTGGGCAAGTGTAACATCACCCTGCCGGGTGAGCATGCTCACAGCGTCATCGAGTGGAGACAGAGAAGAGACCAGGCTAAAGGGAACTACACGGCCTACGAACGCAGGCTCAGGGTAAGGAAGAGACAGAACAGACAGCATGAACACAATACCCTTCACCATATGTTGTGCAATATGGCAGGTACAATATGGCAGCATACTTACAACAGACCTAAAGTCTCCCTATGGGAGTTTGATAACTCTTCCATAACACTGTAGGTCATGAAAAAAATGTATGCACTCACTAACTGTAAGTCGCTCTGGATAAGAGCTCTGCTAAATGTCATAAATGTAATGTTAAATAGAAGGTATGTGACTGACCGGCTCGATTCGGTCTTATGTAGCAAAATTTGAAATTGTGTGTTTTTTACATTGGATAAAAGTAGCGACTCAGAGCTAGAAAATTGTATACCATACACTACAGTTGAAGAACTATGGGGAAAGTAATTCTGCTTTGAACGTTTATAAACTTGTAACCCCACTTTTGAGAAAATGACCCTTGAACGTTTTGGTACACCTACTGGAGAGCTCTTCTTTGTCTACACCCATTCAACATTGTTCACACCCTCTTAAGCCTTAGCCCCACCCATCTCTTTAAGGATTCACATGTGAGGCCATGTGCTAAACAGAGTAAGTATGGTAGTGTACTAAACAACTAAAGATTTCAAGACTAAAGGCTGGTTTATACTATGTCTGTAGACAGTTGTTGCAGTGACATCATGAACATTCCATTGTCATCCAACATCAAACTTGTCGTTGTCGTTATGAAAAAGTATAAACACAAAAACGACAGACTGCATGACATCAGCAGCCTGGTGGTCCAAAATAGCATTACTGTTGTATTTTAACACCAATAAACCCATCCGTTTAAAAATGAATTTAGTATATGTAAATCGAGCAAACCAGGCAACTAAAAGCAACTTTCTAAACAATGTTTTGGTTCGTTTCTAGCTTGTTCGCTAGCTAGCTAATGTTAAGTTAGCTGGCTAGCCAGTTCAAATAATGACCATATCATATAGCTGACAACGTCTTAACTTGAGCTAATTTGTATTCATTATTACAGGAAAATAAACTCACAACAAGATCATTATTTACAAGTTAATGGCGAGCTAATTACACAAAATACCTTATGGCTGTGAGTGTGACAAAAAAAGCAGGTCATTCTACTGGAGAATTTTAGAACTTGGACACTGTCTCGTTGGCCTAACGTTATGGCGCAGGTCATGTTCTTCACATTACCTTCTCTGGTAAACACACACTATAACAAATAAAATCAATGTTTATTTGTCACATGCACAGGGTACAGAAGATGTAAACAGTACAGTGAAATGGTTACTTGCATAGTGGAGTCTTTTGTTTAGACATGTAGCTAGCTAAACAATGAACCATAATCCCAACTCATAACGTTACTACCCTGCATGAATTTACTGGTAGCTAAAACTAACCAACTAGGTACAATATTAGCTAGCTAGCTAACACTAGGCTATAACTAGCAATGCAAATGGCTCTGAGATACAAATAATATTACTACACAGATCATACACGTAACATTAGCTAGCGAGCCAGCCAGCTAACGTTAGCTAGCTAACAGTACGCTTTAACTTGCAATGAAAACAACTTTCTGACACAATTAGAAATTTATAATATCTGAAAATGTAGCTAGCTAGACTCTCTTACCCTTATACATGGATGAACGCTTCTCCCTCTCTGTCATGGATGCCACGGTTGCCCTTTGAAGATGTATAAAACACCCATCTCCAGATTACAACAGCCTTCTGTATGTTCTCTTTGAGACTCTGCATATTTGCAATCAAACGCCAGAATCTCCTTAGTTATCATACTTTGCTTCCACCGGACATTCCACTGATTTCAAAACTCAGTCCTCCAGAAAGTGGAGAGCGTTAGCAACACTTTTGCAGTTCTTTGTGATATATATTTTTTAAAGTCACATTAGAAAGGATTACCTACACATACTGAGCCGCTCATGTTAAAGACAGAAGCGTGCTACATGGCAAACCAATCCAAACTCATCTCTTGGCATGTCCAGCTATCCATTATCTCAGCCACTCATGGCTAGTGGGAAGGTTCCTGTCTTTTTCTGTGGCTAAACCAACTATGCTTGTAATTTAACAATTGTATTCATATTTACAGATGGCATACAAGTTTGTTATTAAGGCACATGAATGTTCACATGTTCCAGAAGGCATTTCTGCCAAAAAACACATTTTGATAAAAAAAATGTTTTCATTCAAATGCCTCTCCTGTGAAGTAGTGTTGCGCAACATACGCCTAGTTTCCTGAAATGAGTCACATATACATTTACACATGACTTGATCAAATATGATGGATCCCTAGAACTTTTGTGGAATATTTTTAGATTCAGACAGTGAAAATGGGAAATCAATTGTAATCCAGACTTCATTGAACATGCACATAGAGGGAGATACGATGATGACTCTGTCAGAGAGAGGAGGATAATGAGGGAAAGTGGGTGCAGAATGTTTGACTTATTCCTCCTACCAATTAGGATGAAGTCAAATAAAAGCATTTAGGGCCCATTTCTAGTTGAGCTGAGGCAGAGAGGGAACATTCAGCTCCGTTACTGCCTGTCTGAATTGCTATTAATAGTGATGGTGAAATACTCATTTACCATCACAATGAAGTCTTTAAAAGCCTCCATTTGAAATCGGCACAGTGGATTTGTTTTTGAATTTTTTTTATAATTGTTATCTAGATAAAACGGCTAACTTTTGGGAGAAATAGTCAATAGCTCTAGTATTACTCAGAGGAATGACTGTACCACTCACTCACGTGTCATTCTTGTCTCTCACCAACCCCAGGCTCACAACAGAAACGTGCTGTCCATAGACTTTAACCAAGCCACACGAGTGGGCAAGATCTATGACGACCACCGCAAGTTCACCCTGCGGATCCTCTATGACCAGATGGGTCGTCCTATCATCTGGTCTCCCAGCAGCAAGTACAATGAGGTGAATGTGACCTATTCTCCAGCAGGCCTGGTGACCAGCATCCAGAGGGGTAACTGGTCAGAGAAATTGGAGTATGAGAACGGGAAGGTGGTTTCCAGAACATGGACCAATGGGAAGATATGGAGCTACACTTTCCTGGAGAAGGTATTTAGTTATTTGCTAGACATGTTGTGATGGATCCAAAAAGAGTCCAATGCCATAAGGATTTTAGTTTGTTCTGTATATGGATCTGAATTAGGTGGCAGTCTGTCGCTCAGAATATTAATCTACTTTTGTTTGTGTGTTCTGCAGTCGGTCATGCTGCTGTTGCATAGCCAGCGGCGGTACACCTTTGAGTATGACCACACAGACTACCTGATATCTGTGACAATGCCCAGTATGGTGCGTCACAGTCTGCAGTCCATGCTGTCAGTGGGTTACTACAGGAACACCTACAGCCCTCCAGACAGCAGCGGAGCCTCTGTGATCCAGGACTACAGCCATGATGGCCGCCTGCTCCAGACT
This sequence comes from Coregonus lavaretus, assembly GCF_964263955.1. Classification (NCBI taxonomy): domain Eukaryota; kingdom Metazoa; phylum Chordata; class Actinopteri; order Salmoniformes; family Salmonidae; genus Coregonus; species Coregonus lavaretus. The sequence continues at coordinate 38,981,112 of NC_139997.1, read as the reverse complement.
CTGTACCTGGGCACGGGCCGCCGTATCCTCTACCGCTACACCCGCCAGTCCCGCCTGGCAGAGATCCTGTACGACACCACCCTGGTCACCTACACCTACGAAGAGGCCTCCGGGGGGGTGAAGACCATCCACCTCATGAACCAGGGCTTCATGTGCACCATCCGCTACAGACAGACAGGTACTGCAATACAGACCAACCTTCTAGCTAACAGTATGGGGAATAGCATTGAATAACTTTACAAACAAAGACAAGCCAGTTAAACTTCAGTAATGACGTATGATCCTCACATAATGACAAGACGATAAGATAGATTCAAAATGAATGGCATGCCATAAAGGAGCTTATTGATTTTTATAATGGAATGTATTATGACAGGTTAATGTAAGAAATAAAACCACAAATGGCTGTGCCTCTGCAGGAGTATAATACAATAAGCTATATTAGATGAAGAGGCCTTTAGGCATAGCTGAGGATTATCGTTTATTGTGGGTTCTTATCACTATAAGCAATTCTGATAATGCTTTATGTCAGACAAGTCTTAAAGTTTGACAAATAAGTCTGCTTTGAGAGATTGAGTATACCATCATGAAATACACTATTAGCACCTCTTGAAATATATCCTCAGGCATATGGCCCCAATAATTCACCCATGAGAATTATATATCCTATATATTCTATTCATCCTGCTAAGTTTAAATCTATTTTTGGAACCTAAATCCATGGATAACTCCAGAACTCTGTAGGGATTTGAAATCCCTATAAAGCCAATATGGAATGGCATGCTGATTATATAGGGCACCAAATCAGAACCCATTCTGAAGAGTTGGAGATTGGGAGTGCTGCAGTGCACTGATGAGCAATTTCCTCAGCTTCACAGACTTTTATTCTGTCCTTTTGAGACATTCATGCCTCGCTGTTGGGGGTCCCCACACTCTGCCGGTCTCTCCTGGTCTCCATGCACAGATACACCTAGATTTCCTCCTAACAAATTGACATGAACCTGTATTTAAAGCGTCCCAGGTCCTACACTGGCTGGGCAACAATAAGTCTGATTTGAAGCAAATAAGCAATCAGGGACAGCAGAGCGAGGGATGATGGTAGGCGAGAGCATGGATGAGAATACTTAACAATGTATTATATAGCCTGGCTGGTGGATTTGGCTGGCTCAATGATAAGCCTGGATATATTACTAGAAAGGGTAGCTGGGTCATTCCACGAAATGAGTGCCTTTTGCGTCCCTTTTATATTTTAAGTAGAAATTGTGCACCAATATTGAATTTTAAAAGCCTGTTCCATTAAATAATAATATGCCATTTAGCAGATGCTTTTATCCAAAGCGACTTAGTCATTTGTGCATACATTTTTACGTATGGGTGGTCCCAGGGATCGAACCCACTACCCTGGCGTTACAAGCGCCATGCTCTACCAATTGAGCTACAGTGCCCTTTAATATAGACCACATGGAGAATTAAATAATTCAATATGAATAAAGGCTTGCTAAAGGGACAACATTTAGCATTTTGACATCTCCCTCTGTCAACACTGTCACTTCTAGGAAGACATCAACCAACTTAATCCCAAAATTTCACCATCATTGTAAAGCCCTAGTTATTTTAATATGCCATTTAGCAGACGCTTTTATCCAAAGCAACTTACTTGCTTTTGAAGATGATTTATTTTATGTGATTTGTGATTCATTTACATCTGTCCCTCATTTTAAGGTCAACCCTGTTACGTGAACTGAACTCTCGTTTTAATATGGTGAAACTATTCCTTTAATATTTTTTTTCAAAAGAAACATTGAACATCTATTAGTCAAATCATAGAGGTGAGCTGGTTCTACTCTTTTTGACCATTTTCTTGTGTTTTGTGGTGGAAAACTGAGCGTGTCGAGCATAACTGTGATGAGGTGGTGTTGAAGGAGTCAGGTGCAGGAGTGTAAATCACAGAATAACAGGCTTTAATCCCCAAAATACAGGTTTACGCAGAACTGCGTCAAACACACTCCAGGGCACAAAACAGGTGCACTGGAAAATACAAGGCACACAGGAATATACTCCCGTCTAACAAAATACACGAGCTTCACTATCCTTCACAATAAACAATCACCCACAAGGACAAGGGGGCAGAGGGAACACTTATACACAGACTAATTAGGGGATTAGAACCAGGTGTGTGTGATAACAATTAGGGCGGGAGGTAGCTTAGTGGTTAAGAGCGTTGTGCCAGTAACCGAAAGGTCGCTGACGACGAACGCCGAAGCATGCCCGAACAAGGAGGGGAGGGAGCCTCGGTCGAAGTCATGACAGTACCCCCCCCCCCCCCCCCCCCCCCACCTCAGACGCGGAACTCCAGCAGCGCGCCGACCCCGGCCTCGGATGGCAACGGTGGAAATCCCGCAACAGGGAGGGATCTAGGATATCCCTCACCGGGACCCAGCACCGTTCCTCCGGACCGTACCCCTCCCACTCCACGAGGTACTGAAGGCCCCCCACCCGACACCTCAAATCCAGGATGGCACGGACAGAGTACACCGGGGCCCCCTCGATGTCCAGAGGAGGTGGAGGAACCTCCCGCACCTCAGACTCCTGGAGCGGACCAACCACCACCGGCCTGAGGAGAGACACATGAAACGAGGGGTTAATACCTGCGGGCTCAGCTTCCGGCAGGGCAGGCGGAGGGGCAGATTCCGGGTCGAGAGCCAGACCCGATCCCACGGTATGAAAACTGGGGCCTCACTGTGGTGATGGTCAGCGTTGGCCTTCTGACGACGCACGGCGCGCTGGAGGTGAACGTGGGCAGCGTCCCACATCTCCTCTGCGCGCCGAAACCAGTCATCCACTGCAGGAGCCTCGGTCTGGCTCTGGTGCCACGGTGCCAGAACCGGTTGGTAACCTAAAACACATTGGAATGGTGTTAGGTTAGTAGAGGAGTGGCGGAGAGAGTTCTGGACATATTCTGCCCACGGCAAGAACACCGACCACTCTCCCGGCCGGTCCTGGCAGTAGGACCACAGGAACCTACCCACATCCTGATTTACTCATTCCACCTGCCCATTTGACTCGGGGTGGAACCCAGTGGTCAGGCTGACCGAGACCCCCAGACGTTCAATGAACGCCTTCCAAACCTTGGACGTGAACTGGGGACCTCGTCGGACACGATATCCTCAGGCACCCCGTAGTGCCGGAAGACGTGAGTAAACAGGGCCTCTGCAGTCTGCAGGGCAGTGGGGAGACCGGGCAGAGGAAGGAGGCGACAGGACTTGGAGAAGCGGTCCACAACGACCAGGATGGTGGTGTTACCTTGGGAGAGGGGAAGATCAGTCAGAAAGTCAATATTAAGATGAGACCATGGTCATTGTGGAACTGGTAATGGTTGTAGCTTACCCGTTGGGAGGTGCCTAGGTGCCTTACCCTGGGCGCACACCGAGCAGGAGGAGACGTACACTCTCACGTCCTTAGCCAAGGTAGGCCACCAGTACTTTCCGCTCAAGCAGCGCACTGTACGGCAGATACCTTGGTGACCAGAGGAGGGTGACGTGTGTGCCCAGAAGATCACGGATAAGAGCAGGCACGTACCGCAGCCCAGCTGGACACTGCGGTGGAGATGGATCTATGCGTAATGCCTGCTCTATAGCCGCGTCCATCTCCCATACTACTGGCGCCACAATGCTGGAGGCCGGGAGTATGGGGGTGTTGTCTCTGGGCCTCTCCTCTGTGTCATACAGCCGGGACAGTGCGTCTGCCTTCACGTTCTTCGTACCCGGAATGTATGATAGTGTAAAATGGGTCGGCAGGTAGCTTAGTGGGTAAGAGCGTTGTGCCAGTAACCGAAAGGTCGCTGGTTCTAATCCCCGAGCCGACTAGGTGAAAAATCTGTCGATGTGCCCTTAAGCAAGGCACTTAACCCTAATTGCTCCTGTAAGTCGCTCTGGATAAGAGCGTCTGCTAAATGACTAAAAATGTAAATGTAAAAAATGTAAAATGAAACCGGGTGAAGAATAGGCCCCGCCTGGCGAGGATTCAGCCTCCTCGCTACCCGGATGTACTCCAGGTTACGGTGGTCCGTCCAGACGAGGAAAGGGTGTTTCGCCCCTTCGAGCCAATGCCTCCACACGATCACCAACGTCGTAGTTCTGCTCCGCCGGGCAGAGCTTCTTCGAGAAGAAGGCACAGGGGCGTAGCTTGGGTGGCGTGCCCGAGCGTTGAGACAGGACAGCTCCTATCCCAACCTCGGACGCATCCACCTCCACTACGAACGGTAGTGATGAATCGGGGTGGGCCAGTACTGGGGCTGAGGTGAACCGACCCCGCAGTTTGCTGAAGGTCAGCCTCAGCAGACCAGCGGAGCCGGAACGGCCCACCCTTCAACAGGGAGGTAATGGGAGCTGCGACCTTGCCAAATCCCCGGATAAACCTCTGATAGTAGTTGGCAAAGCCAAGGAAGCGCTGCACCTCCTTAACCGTGGTTGGAGTCGGCCAATTACGCACGGCTGAAATGCGATCTCCCTCCATCTCCACACCTGAGGTGGAAATGCGATATCCAAGGAAGGAGACGGATTGCTGAGAAAAAACATACACTTCTCTGCCTTAGCATAGCACAGTCGGGCCAGCACCTTGCGAACCAGGGACACATGCTCGGCGCGCGTAGCGGAATACACCAGGATGTCATCTATGTAGACCACTACACCTCGACCAAGCATGTCCCGAAACAACACCTCGTTCACAAAAGACTGGAAAACTGAGGGAGCATTCATCAAACCATAGGGCATTACCAGGTATTCATAATGCCCCGTGGTTGTGCCCCGTGGTCTTCCACTCATCTCCCTCTCGGATACGTATCAAGTTGTACACACTCCTGAGATCTAATTTGGTGAAGAAGCGCGCTCCATGCATTGATTCAATCACCGAAGGAATGAGGGGGAGGGGATAACTAAATCTTATCGTCTCCCTGTTCAGTGGTCGATAATCAATGCACGGGCGCAGACCTCCATCCTTCTTCTTCACAAAGAAGAAACTCGAGGAGGCGGGTGAAGTGTAGGGACGTATATACCCCTGGCGCAGGGACTCGGTGACATAGGTTTCCATAGCCACCGTTTCAGCCAGTGACAGGGGGTATATATGACTCCTGGGAGGTACAGCGTCTACCCGGAGGTTTATCGCGCAATCCCCCGCCCGATGAGGTGGTAATTTAGTCGCCTGCGTTTTAGAGAACGCTTGCGCCAGATCGAGGTATTCAGGGGGAATGCGCACGGTGGAGGTACTGTCTGGACTTTCCACTGTGGTTGCACCAACGGAAACATCTAGAGACCTACCCTGACACTCTCGCGACCACCCCATGAGAGCCCTCTGCGGCCATGAGAAGGTGGGGTTGTGGAGTGCTAGCCAAGGGATACCTAATACCACAGGGAAAGCAGGAGATTCAATAACCGAAAAAATAACCTGCTCAAAATGAGTCTCCTGGGTGATCATGGTGACTGGTATCGTGACTTCCGTAACCAACCCGGACCCTATTGGTCGACTATTGAGTGCTCTGATGGGGAATGGAATGGATAGGGGAACCAATGTTATGCCTTGACAGCGTGCGAATGCCCTGTCCATAAAGTTCCCAGCTGCGCCTGAATCGACTAGCGCCTTACACTGGGGAACTACCATGAGATCGGGAAAGTGGATAGGTAGGGTACAGTGCGCAGCAGAGGGCTCTGAACAAGTGTGGGTGTTCGATACCTGGGGTGATGCGAGAGTGCCCTGCCTGCCGCCTCCCGGCCCAAAAGAACGTTGACTACGATGTGTAGTGTATTGTCCCTTCGTGCCACCAGAGTGGCACTGTCACTGTCCTCCTCCGCTCTCTCGTCCGGTGGCTCCACCTAGCTTCATCGGCTCGGGATCCGAGTCGTCCGGTGTGGAAATGGGCAGACCCCTACCAGGACGTCCTCTGGCTGCCAGCAGGTTGTACAAACGAATGGCCATGTCCACCAGTTTGTTGAAGGACAACATGGTGTCTCGGCATGCTCCCGTCGGACGTCCTCCCGCAGATGGCACCGGAAATGGTCGATCAGGGCCCGCTCGTTCCACCCGGACCCCGCTGCCAGCATCCGAAACTCCAATGCGAAGTCCTGCGCTGTCCTCGTCCCCTGCCTCAGATGGACCAGTCGCTCACCCGCCTCTCTACCCTCGGGCGGGTGATCGAAGAACGCCCGAAAGAGGCGAGCAAACTCCCTGTAGTCCTCCAACGCGGCTCCTCCTCTGTTCCACACCGCGTTGGCCCACTCCAGGGCTTTCCCACAGAGGCAGGAAATGAGGACGGACACCTTCTCCCGCTCAGATGGTTCCGGCCTGATGCTGGAAAAATAAGTAAAGCTCCAATTGGAGGAGGAATCCCTGGCACAGCGCCGTCGTCCCATCAAACGCCCGTGGTCGGGATATCTGGATCCCTCTGGGTGCTGGGGTGTAGGTGGCTGGATCCGGTTGGCCAGCTGGTCTCGACAGATCGGGTTCTCTCCTCTCCAGGCGTTGGACGACCTGAAGAACCCGATCCATCGCTTCCCCCAAGCTGGCCAGCATCGTGGAATGCTCCTGGACCCGTGCCACGACTCCAGGCATGCGCTCTTCTCCCGCTGACTCCATATGGTCTCCTGAGTGGCGCAGTGGTCTAAGGCGCCGCATCGCAGTGCTAACTGTGCCACTAGAGATCCTGGTTCGAATCCAGGCTCTGTCGCAGCCGGCCGCGACCGGGAGACTCATGGGCGGCGCACAATTGGCCCAGCGTCGTCCAGGGTAGGGGAGGGAATGGCCGGCAGGGATGTAGCTCAGTTGATAGAGCATGGCGTTTGCAACGCCAGGGTTGTGGGTTCGATTCCCACGGGGGGCCAGTATAAAAAAATGTATTCACTAACTGTAAGTCGCTCTGGATAAGAGCGTCTGCTAAATGACTAAAATGTAAATGTAAAATATTCAGGGTGGGTGATTCTGTGATGAGGTGGTGTTGAAGGAGACAGGCGCAGGAGGGTAAATCACAGAATAACAGGCTTTAATCCGCTAAATACAGGTTTACGCATAACTGCGTCAAACATACTCCAGGGCACAAAACAGGTGCACTGGAAAATACAAGGCACACAGGAAAATACTCCCGTCTAACAAAATACACGAGCTCCACCGAGCTTCACTAACCTTCACAATAAACAATCACCTACAAGGAGAAGGGGGCAGAGGGAACACTTATACACTGACTAATTAGGGGATTAGAACCAGGTGTGTGTGATAACGAGACAAGACAATTGTGATGATGATTGGGGCGGCAGTGGTTAGTACTCCGGTGACGACGAACACCGAAGCATGCCCGAACAAGGAGGGGAGGCAGCCTCGGCCGAAGTCGTGACAATAACACGTCAACCCTGTTTCCCATAGATAGACAGGCTACAGGATACTTGTGTAAAAGTAAATGCTATACATCAAAATCCTTATTTTAAAAATTATGGACGGCCAGTGGCACACTCCAACACTCAGACATAATTTACAAACACAGTATTTATGTGTTTAGTGAGGCTGCCAGATCAGAGGCAGTAGGGATTACAACGCGTTATATTGATAGAGGTGCGTGAATTCGACTATATTGCTGTCCTGCCTGAGCATTCAAAATGTAATGAGTACTTTTGGTTGTCAGGGGAAATGAATGGGAGTAAAGAGTACATAATTTATTTAGGAATGAAGTGGAGTAAAAGTAAAACATATAAATAGTAGAGTACAGATACTACTAAATTAGTACTTCTAAGTATTTTACTTAGTTACTTTACACCACTGTCTATTACACACTTTATCACTTCAGTAGTGTAGATGACAAATGTACCTTTTCGCACACCTACACTAAGTATCATACTGTTGGCTAGGCAGTCTTTTTAGTGAGGTCTCAGCCTTTTTGCTCTGTGAGTTCCTCAGCAGGTTTGAGCCCAAATGAAGGTATTGAACATGTTAGAGGCCTTTACAGAGCTGAATGGGAGAGTGAATAAGCCCACATGAATTAACTGCCATTCAATTTCTTTGAATGTATCACACCCCTGCAATTTCAAGCATCACAGGTCAGCAGCCTCCAACTTCATTTGCAGTCACATGATACCACGCAACCATCTCAATGTAATATTAATCTCCTAAGGACAGAAGTGATTAAAATTCTTTAATTCTGCTTTAGTTCGTTTAGTTTAGTCTAGGCAGACATACAAATAATTTGCTTCTGTTTTATAATGTGCAATCCATATGGGTGTGAACAAGACCGTTTGAGGCACTGGATTAGTATTAGTCTTCTGGGCATCTCTGCTCTGCTATTGATGATACAATAAGTATGTCTTCAAACTTTGAAGAGCTGCTAGAGTCATGCAAATGTACTTTATAATAACAGATATTATGTTTAATTTATGCCAGAGTTTTAAAAAATATAATTGTGATTAATCTTATAAATGTTGAGAAATCTAACTTTCATATCTCATCCTTCTTCCCACAGGTCCTCTGGTTGGGAGACAGATCTATAGGTTTAGTGTGGAGGGCCTGGTGAATGCCAGATTTGACTACAGCTATAATAACTTCCGGGTCACCAGCATGCAGGCCATGATCAATGAAACTCCTCTTCCCATTGACCTTTACCGTTATGTTGACGTGTCTGGAAGGATTGAACAGTTTGGGAAATTCAGTGTCATAAACTATGACCTCAATCAAGTGATCACTACACACATCATGAAGCACACTAAGATATTTAATGCGAATGGACAAGTGATCGAGGTCCAGTATGAGATCCTGAAGTCTATTGCCTACTGGATGACAGTGCAGTATGACAACATGGGCCGCATCACTATCTGTGACATCAGAATTGGTGTGGATAACAACATCACACGCTACTCATACGAGTATGATGCTGATAGTCAGCTTCAGGCTGTGTCGGTGAATGATAGGCCACAGTGGCGCTATAGTTATGACCTCAATGGCAACATTAATTTACTGAGTCATGGCAACAGTGCTAGACTCACGCCGCTGCGCTACGACTTACGAGACCGTATAACAAGACTCGGAGAAATTCAGTACAAAATGGATGAAGATGGCTTTCTTCACCTGCGGGGCAATGTCGTGTTTGATTACAACTCCAACGGACTGCTTGCTAAAGCGTTTGACAAAGTGTCAGAGAGGAGTGTTCACTACCGCTATGATGGCCTGGGCAGGCGGGTGGCCAGCAGGACCAGTGACGGCCAGCAGCTGCAGTTCTTCTATGCTGACCTGACTAAACCCACCAGGGTGACCCACATGTACAACCACTCCAGCTCTGAGATCACCTCCCTGTACTATGACCTGCAGGGACACCTCATCGCCATGGAGCTGAGCAGCGGGGAAGAGTACTACGTAGCCTGTGATAACTCTGGCACGCCACTGGCCATCTTCAGTAGCCGAGGACACATCGTCAAGGAGATGCTTTACACCCCTTACGGAGACATCTACCAAGACTCAAACCCCTCCTTTCAGCTGATCATCGGGTTCCAGGGCGGTCTCTATGACCCACTGACCAAGCTGGTCCACCTGGGGAGGAGGGACTATGATGTGGTGGCTGGGAGGTGGACCACTCCCAACCATAACCTGTGGATGGAGCTCAGCATCAACCCGAAGCCTTTCAACCTCTACTCCTTCAAAAACAACTACCCGGTTGGAGAGTTACAGGATGTCACCAAGTTCACTACAGGTACACTATATGTCTACTTCCTAAAGACAGACATTTAAACTATAGAAAATAGGACTCTCTATTGTGTTGCATGACAAAAGCTAAAATCCTATGCCCTGTCATTGACTCCTCAATACCTTCTGTCTCCAGACATTAGCAGTTGGTTGCAACTGTTTGGGTTCCAGCTCCACAACGTTGTCCCTGGTTACCCCAAGCCGGAGGTGGAGAGCATGGAGCAAACCTATGAAATGATGAGGACTCAAACCAAGACACAAGACTGGGACCCTAGTAAGGTGAGCTAAACCTAGACTAGGCCTAGACAGAGCCTAATCTCCAGCCATGTATGATCCTTAGATATTACATAACCTCCTCATAATCCTTATTATCATTAGATAACCATCCCATGTGTGTTTGTCTGCCAGGTTCTGTTGGGTATCCAGTGTGAGTTGCAGAAACACCTGAAGAACTTCATCTCTCTGGACCGGCTGCCTATGAGTAAGGTGAGTGGTCAGCTGGGGGCGTGGCATGGCCTGAGGCCCCGCTTCTCTGCCATCTCCTCCATATTTGGTAAGGGCGTCAAGTTCGCCATCAGAGATAATGTCGTCACCACTGAAATCATTGGGGTGGCGAGCGACGACAGCCGGCGTGTGGCAGCAGTCTTAAACCACGCGGTCTACCTCTCCGGCCTGCACTTCACAGTGGGCGGTCTGGACACTCACTACTTTGTCAAGCCTGGCCTGCTGGAGGGGGACCTGGGAGTGGTCGGCCACACCGGAGTGGGTCGTGTCCTGGAAAATGGCGTCAACATGACCGTGTCCCAGATGACGACGGTGGTGGGTGGGAGGACTAGGCGCTTCGCTGACATCCAGATGCAGCACGGGACTCTGTGCTTCAACATCCGTTACGGTGCCACAGAGGAAGAGGAGAGGGAGCATGTGCTGGAGGTGGCCCGGCAGAGGGCGGTGGAGCAGGCCTGGGTCATCGAGCAGAGGCGGCTGGAGGAAGGAGAGGAGGGCTCCAGGCTCTGGACAGAGGGGGAGAGGCAGCAGCTGCTCTCCACTGGACAGGTGCCCGGCTACGACGGCTACTTCGTGCTCTCCGTGGAGCAGTACCTGGAGCTCTCTGACAGTGCCAACAACATTCACTTCATGAGGCAAAGTGAAATAGGGAGGAGGTAACAGCGGCATCGTGCTTCACTACTGCCGTGGGTTCCCCTTCACCAAAGACAGTCTGTTTTTAGACATACAATGATTTGTTGTACCGTTTTTTCTAGAATGATGACAATAAATATTTAAAAAAAGACAACTGCCTTTAAAAGTGACAAATGATGGTATTTTGTTTCACCTGTGTTTTTGATTGTTTTGTTTCTTCTGAGAATGAGTTGATCATTTGAAACTCTTGACTGTCTTTCATTTTGGAGTGACTTAGCTAGCTTCTGTAATTTGACCTACTTTGTAAACTGTTAGATATGCTGAATCTGAGATGAGAGACGCTGTATCAAGTTCATTACCATATAATTCATCTTTATACATACTGTATGTATAACAGTGTTGTGAATTGCTCTCATTTCAGTTTATACAGTACATATCTCTGATCTTTTGAGAAATGGTAGTGACAGCTACAGTCTTCTTTTGACTACGAGACTCACTGGAATCGGGGATTTTGCTGCTTCCTGTGTATTTGAAGTTCTGGTGGTACAATGGAGTAGATTGTGTGGGTTTAGACACATTAAATTGTATATAGCAAGTGCTTTAGCGAGATACAAGTGCTTAACTTGATAATGTGTTGTTACTGATTATTAATCGTTAAGCCGATCAATAGAATTGATCACTGGAGTTACACAGAGCAACGGGAAAAAGTATTCATGCTGAAAACCTGTATAGTATAGTTTCCTTTTATTTTAATTTATTTTTACAAATTGCTTATTGTAAAATATAATGTATTATCTGGGTAGAGCTTGTGCCTTTCTGCTCTTAAACTTTGAAGGATGACAATTAAAAAAACAACAACATATCTTTCAATACCATGAAAAGTGTTATTATTTGTATCATTTATGTACTGGACTAGAATCCTTATGGAGTGTAGCTTGCAGGGCAGACTATAGTGGCCTATACGAAGTGCTAAATCATAGTGTAAATGCTGCAAATACCTCATCATATTGTAATTCACAGGTATTACATTCATTGTACCTTAATTATCCTGATGCCATTACAAGGCAATCCTTACCATACCCTGTTCAGTTAGACAGAAGTGTCCCAGTAATACAAATACCCGAGCTAGCAAGTCAATTGGCAGACAGTACAGAAGATAAGTCTGCCGTCACTGAGAAATCTAAACGTCAGGAATTATTTGTAAGAATCAATGGTTTGCATGGTAAAAAAAAAGGTGATAAGCTTGTAAAAAAAATGTCCATACATGTAGGACAAGGCACACTTAAAGTTTATCAAGTGGGTAGAAATATAGACTACATATCAGGAGAAGGAAATCATAATAGGCTGAAAAGCAGAAAGAGAAGAGGACAAATTCAGTGGGTAGCTTACAAGTGTGTTCCAGTTACGGGTCAAATATAGTGGATGTGGAGGAGGATTTTTCAAAAGGAAATGCACACAGAGAGTAGCTGTTTCCCACAGATAAAAACGAATTGGAAACAATCTTTCAATATTTACACTTTTTTTTCTGTGCTTAATTTACTACAACAGTCACATTGTGTTACAGCATTAGTCATTCCTATTCTGTGAAAAAAGTGTAAGTAGTGCTGTATGCCTCTGTCTAGTATTCCACAAATTATCTGAGGAATTTCGATGTGCATAAGATTACCCCATCTTCACAACAACTAAAATATTTTCAATGCAGCCCCAATTAAACAAGCCTTAGTAAAGCAATAGTTTACTCAGTCCTTTGAAACATCTAAGAATCCTCCTTATTTCTTAAGACAGAATTTCAAGTATGTGAATGAATTGTAATTATTTATTATTTAATTTATTTTGATCAGAGTATGACATGTTTGGAACTGAAAAAGAGGAGTTTAAAAAGTAAAATGTTGTCCAGTCATCCACCCTCACGCATTACCCACACGCACAATTTGGTTTTATTGTTGTCAAGTATTTTTGTAATTATTGATGTGTATGGTTTGTGTGCTGACATTGGTTTTGTTAAGCTTCTCATACGGAAATGAAACATTTAGCACTGTGGAAAAGTCTGAACCAAAGGCATGAAGTGCTGTTGGATGAAGCCGAACACCCTATATTCTGATATTCACTTTAATACTGTCAAGTTAATCAAAAATATAATTCTGTGCAACCTTATCTGTTGTTTTTTACTTTAATTCTCATTGGGTTGTATTGCAAAAAATGAATTGTATAAAACATAGGCTATATGGTATACTATATAACATATTTTGGGTAAATGAATTGATAGTACTCCCTATAATTTATAATGCTCTGCTCATTGGTGGTCATATTGATGATACTGTCTTAGTCGGGTAACTGAGTCTGAGAGCGAAGAGGGTGTGATTGCCAAGATACATTTGTGTTGTACGGGATACTGTGTAGACTGATGGAATGAAAACACTATTGCTTGAATGCATTTTCTACTCTGGGCTTTGACCAAGAGGCATGTATTTTCTGCGAGTGCTCCAGGAAGTGGGTGTAAATAATGAGAAATTAATATATTGGGTGTGGAAAGTTCATGTTCAAAACAAGGTACTTTGAAGGTTTGACTTTTAATAAATAAATGTGCAAATTCTTTGTCCGTATGTTTTGATGTTTATTTCATTGTATCATGAAATAATGAGTATCAGTGGTTTAAATTGAACTGGACATAATGCAAAAAATAGTTAATCAAACAACGCGATTTAAACAAAATACAAAAACAAAAAACAGATACCCAGAAATTATTTAATTTGAATCATTTCACAGTTTTTCAAAAATATTGTTGTCAAAGTGTGTATCTTTGAAGAGGAGCCATCATCTCATGGCTACTGCACGTCAGTGTGTTGGTATTCAACTGGATAGAGGAGGTGCACCGCCAGGCCCTAGTTTGGCTTACCAAAGGCAGCTATCAGATTACATGCTGTCATCTTAAAGATCTCCTGGTTCATTGGGTTCTCCCATAGTTTTCTCAGCGGGTCTACGTCATCTGAGAAGGGTCCTTGGTGGTGCTACAGGCCACAACTGCATAATAACTATGTAAAATAACTATTAATGCATCCATTCCATAGTCTTAAGTGTTTATGTTTGATAATCCACTCATTTTTTGTTGAGAAGGTCAGGATATTTGACCTACTATTTCCATTATGCCCATTTTCACCAGATTTCACCTTTAAGCCATTGAAAAATGACTTAAAAATCAAAATGTAACGTGTTATCCAGCCAAACTTTTTTTTTAGGGGGTGTATCAGCTTTAATATTGCAAATAGATTGTGGCTTCTATCAATGCAATTGTCTGCATAATTTCCAATACCCCATATATTTTCTTTGTCGAGGCACAGATCTGGGGAAGGGTACCAAAAAATGTCTGCAGCATTGAAGCTCCCCAAGAACACAGTGACCTCCATCATTCTTAAATGGAATAAGTTTGGAACCACCAAGACTCTTCCTAGAGCTGGCCGCCCGGCCAAACTGAGCAATTGGAGGAGAAGGGCCTTGGTCAGGGAGGTGACCAAGAACCCGATGGTCACTCTGACGGAGTTCCTCTGTGGAGATGGGAGAACCTTCCAGAAGGACAGCCATTTCTGCAGCACTCGACCAATCAGGCCTTTATGATAGACTGCCCAGACGGAAGCCACTCCTCAGTAAAAGGTACATGACAGCCCGCTTGAAGTTTGCCAAAAGGCACCTAAAGGACTCTCAGACCATGTGAAACAAGATTCTCTGGTCTGATAAAACCAAGAATGAACTCTTTGACCTGAATGCCAAGCGTCACGTCTGGAGGAAACCTGGCACCATCCCTACGGAGAAGCATGGTGGTGGCAGCATCATGTGGTCCTCTGTAGCTCAATTGGTAGAGTATGGCGCTTGTAACGCCAGGGTAGTGGGTTCGATCCCCGGGACCACCCATACGTAAAAATGTATGCACACATGACTGTAAGTCGCCTTGGATAAAAGCGTCTGCTAAATGGCATATTATTATTATTATTATTATGTCTTTCAAGGACTGGGTGACTAGTCAGGATCGAGTGAAAGATAAATGGAGCAAAGTACAGAGAGATCCTTGATGAAAACCTGCTCCAGAGTGCTCTGGGCCGAAGGTTCACCTTCCAACAGGACAACGACCCTAAGCACACAGCCAAGACAAAGCAGCAGTGGCTTCGGGACAAGTCTCTGAATGTCCTTGAGTGGCCCAGCCAGAGCCCGGACTTGAACCCGATCGAACATCTCTGGAGAGACCTGAAAATAGCTGTGCAGCGACGCTCCCCATCCAACCTGACAGAGCTTGAGAGGATCTGCAGAGAAGAATGGGAGAAACTCCCCAAATACAGGTGTGCCAAGCTTGTAGTGTCATACCAAAGAAGACTCAAGGCTGTAATCGCTGCCAAAGGTGCTTCAACAAAGTACTGAGTAAATACTTCTAAATGTGATATAACCTTATTTATTTATTTTGCAAGAAAATCTAAAAACCTGTTTTTGCTTTGTCATTATGGGGTATTGTGATGAGGGGGAAAAAACAATTTAATACATTTTAGAATAAGGCTGTAACGTAACAAAATGTGGGAAAGGTCAAGGGGTCTGAATACTTTCCGAACGCACTGTATATACATTTTACGGACACAGTATATTTTACATTATCTTGTTTTTTTGTTATTTCTTTTAAATGTACCGATATTTACGTATAGTTGCATGTTTTCATAAGCTTGGGTCCGAGGAAAACACATAATTTCTAATTTCTTTAACAAATAATGCAGGGCCGACAGACAAGTTCCTTTCTCCCCCTTCCACTGCCTCTTCCATTTATGCAGTAATGCTGCAATTAGTTGGTTGTAATTTTGGATAGAGCAGACATTTCCATAATTTATTTTTGTTAGCTGCATGTGTGACAACTCCACCAGTCCTATTCATGATATCATTTACAAAGATTATACCTTCTTTTTTTTCTGTTTCCAAAAATAATGTTTTTTTTAATCAATTAGTATATTTGAGTTTTACCATAATATTTGTTGTAATATTTGTTCTGTCTTTTCTGGTGGATTAAACTGAAATTGCAACCAACTTTCTATGGCATGTTTTAAAAAATAGCAATATTATGGAGATTATTTCATTTTCAAATAACCAAAAGTGAGAGGTTGTAATCTGAATAAAGTGCAAAGGGCCATTCTTGAACACAGGGTGAGCCATTCTTACTAATCTGCTAGAGAACCAGTTCGGATTTCAGTATAGCTTTTGTATGACTGAAGCCTTTAGAGAGAGGTCTAATGCTTTAATATTTAATCATTTCTGCCCTCCGAATTCATATTCATTATATAAATAGGCCCGTTTAATTTTGTCTGGCTTTCCATTCCAAATAAAATGGAATATCTTTTGCTCATATAATTTAAAAAACAAGTCGTTAGGTGTAGGCAGGGCCATAAGCATCCGGCCTAACTTTGTTTATCACCCCATCATTGTTTGATCTAGGATAGATGAGAGCCTGTAACAAGTAACACAAAAAAAGGATAGCACTTTTTCCTGGTTGGCTGGTCTACTAAATACCAGTAATACAATACCTTTTTATAATTTTGTATCTAGTGTTTTGAGGCCATACCTCTTAAGGGATATGCTTTCTATAATTGGAATGTAAGAAAATGTGCGTGAATGTACAGTATATTGTAGCAATTCATGTGTGTCCATGTGGTAATCTACTACTAACCAATGGATATTGATAACGTGACTGTTGTGAATGTCTTTACTCACCTCAACTGTCCAGGACCCATCATTGATTTGGAACACTCTGTAGGTGTAGACAACACCTTTGCATCTTTCAGTGAAAATAGCAGAAAAATATGATAACAGCATTTCAATGCAGAGTTATTTTGAGTTTAATCGTACTGTAAAGTACATTACAGTCCAGTATTTATGTTATTCTGTAGTCTGTGTAAATTGGACTCAAATTAAATGGAACAACCAGTCTGTATGAGCATGAATCAGAAAGATGGAAACACAGGTGTGTATTTGTCATACAAATATGCATGTCATATCATCCATCTGATGATTCATTCTGTAACATTGTTATCCACCACCTTGCTGAGAAATTATTCTTCTATGCATTGAAGCAAATGTGAATTCATAGTGGAAGTCAATCTAAATGGCAATAACTAAACCTACGTTTCAAATATTATTGGTTTATGGACACATGGTATTAGGTCAAAAACATACAATGGATCAACAATATTGTTGAGGTACTCACAGAACACATAGGCAGTAGGTGTTGGCCAAACTCTCACTGTCTCATTTACGTCATTTAGCAGACGCTCTTATCCAGAGCGACTTACAGTTAGTGAATACATTTTTTTTATTTTATACTGGCCCCCCGTGGGAATCGAACCCACAACCCTGGCATTGCAAACGCCATGCTCTATCAACTGAGCTACATCCCTGCCGGCCATTCCCTCCCCTACCCTGGATGACGCTGGGCCAATTGTGCGCCGCCCATGAGTCTCCCGGTCGCGGCCGGCTGCGACAGAGCCTGGATTCGAACCAGGATCTCTAGTGGCACAGTTAGCACTGCGATGCAGTGCCTTAGACCACTGCGCCACTCAGGAGACGTGTCTCGGAGTAGATAACTCCCATCTTTCCCCACTGCACCCAGGATCCTCTCAGTAGTGGCCTTGCTGATAGCCCCCTGGTAAACAGAAACATGCTCTATGATACAGAAGCCTGCCATCTATGACTAGCACTGACACACATTCAGTATGGTAGTATTTATGGTACGGTAGCATCTACAGGAAATCATATCATATCCTGAGAGGAAAGAAAAGATCACACAGGCTGTGGTCATATTAAAAAGGTTAGTTCACCCAAATTACATATTGGTTTCCTTACCCTGTAAGCAGTCAATGGACAAAGTATGACAGCAATCCATGCTTTGGTTTAGTTTCCCTGGCAATTTTTAGCATTTGTGGCACAAATCCCATTCAAGTCATTGGACCGATATTAGCATTTTTTGCACATCATGTTCAAATCATCTACTGTGACTTTGAGCTTTACAATCAATTTTAGATACTTTCAGATGATTTGGACATGATTCACGAAAAATGCTAATATCTGTCCCTTGACTTGAATGGGATGAGTGCCACAAATGATAAAACATTAGCATGTGGAAACACTGCCAGGGAAACTAAAGCAAAGCATGGATCGTTGTCATACCAATGTGTCATTTTGTAATTTGGGTGAACTATCCCTTTAAGGTGAGGCCACTGCAGGAAACAGTATTGAAGTACGAGTATTTAGGCCTACGTGTCACCTTAATTTGCCTTGAGGTTTTCACTTTTCTGTTCATTGTAATGTTCATATAATGTTCATATGAGTTTTAATAACTAAAATAACAATTTGAAGCAAAAACGATGCAATTATCATCAAAGAGAATTCCTTTGCATCTGCGCTTCTCAAACCCAGCCACAGAGTGTCAGTAAAACAGAGCCTATATCAATGCTTGTTACTCAGTGTACGTCTTCGTTGTCTCTATGATGGCTGCAAAAACAAATGTCAGGATAAAAAAGCGGTTAGTTTTGATTGTATGAAAAACTATGAAATGCATGTTAAAATTGCTACATTGTGACGCAAACTCGAGCCCCTGGCTTTCCCATATTTGTTCAACTTGAGCATGGCCTTAAATAATTGAACGGGTGTTTTGTTTTCACACCAAGAAGACAGCCAGACAGTTATATCATTATGAATAATTGTATTCTTATTAGGGCTGGCACAATCACTGTATATTCATGTAACTGACATTTATGGACAATAACTGTGAAAGAAAAAAAGATACATCTCCATAATCATCTTCATACATTCATTTTAAGAGGGGGAGGGCGATTCAAATTCATTTTCAAGTAGATGTAGTTTACATAATAGCAGTTTTTCATTTTTACATGAAGAGGGTAAGATTGGGAATTATTTTACAAGCAGAACGGCACAGTCAGGAGGAAAAGCTTCATACCCAAAAGTTTAGAGTGGTCAAAACCATTCGTTTTTTGAGACGGGGGTCACCAAAGCTGTGTTATAATATATATGAAATATTTTTTCAAAGATGCGTTATGATACATAAGGTCCAAAAAAAAAAATTATGACAAGAACCCTGATAATTTGCATGATAATTAATTGTTACACAAAATTATATAATCGTCACAGCCCTATGATATTGAAATGAAGAGTGACTGGAAGACATAACTCATAGCGTATCCAGATAAGGGTTATACATTTGACACAATACAATGTTAATTATGGTTCAAGATAGACAAATTATACAGTTTACAGTAGATGTTTGCATGTACCTTTTCTTTCCCTTTAGAAGGCTCTGTGTTGATTGACATATATAGTTTTGTTATGGATATACAATAAAAACAACATACACATCACATTATTGTAACTAGGACAAAAGCACATAGTTGTATATTTCACACACACTTAATATCACACTGGCCTGTGGATCTTAGAAAACATGGCAGGTTTAAACAGCACATATCCTGTAGATTGTAATGAAATATCCCTTCACCCTAACATGAGCTTCATGGTCACATGGGATGTGAAACTGACATTCAAATATATGTTTAGATGCCCTCTGTCCAGCCTACAGGGTGTCCCTGATTAGGAGTAGACCGGGGGGTCAACATCCCCTGGAGACTAGGCCTGGCCTGGGGGTGATCCAGGATGTCTGGGGTTAACTGTTACACATCTGACAGACAGAGTCCTCTCATAGTCCTGCCAGGTGACCTCCATCCACTAGGGGCCCCTACTGTGTTGGCCCAGTCTCCAGTGGCCCTGTATCTTTTATGTTCCTGGAGAAAAGCTAAGCCTGGTCCTGATGGAGTCTCTCTTCTGGCACAGCCTGGGAGCCTTCTCCTCGTACAGCCGCCACAGCTGCTCCCGAAAGTGGTTCCCCACAAAGCAGTAAAGTACAGGGTTGATGGCGCTGTTGGAGAAGCCCAGGCAGAGGGTGAAGGGCATCAGGGTGACGATGGCCTGGCGCACCCAACAGCTGTGCATCACCCCCAGGGTGCTCAGGACATCCAGGAAGGTCAGCACGTGGAAGGGGAACCAGCAGACGAAGAAGGCCAGCACCACATCCACTACCATCTTCATCACACGGTCCAGGTTGCTGGAGCTCTTTTCCAGGCTGGGCTGTCCCCCCAGGAGGTGCTTCCTGATGCAGCAGTAGCAGCTGGCGATGACTGTGAAGGGCACCAGGAAGCCCAGGATGTTCATTGTCAGGGCCAGGCTAGGGAACCAGTTTGTCTGGGTAGGTGGGTATATGAGGGCACATGCCGTGACCCCCAACTCCTCCAGGTGGTAGGTGACTCTGAAGGCCATGGTGGGGATGGTCATGAGGCCAGCGATGGTCCAGATCACACAGCTGACCACTCGCGCCCGACACAGGTTCCTGCTGCACTGAGACTGGAGGGGATTAACAATGGCTCTGTAGCGGTCCACACTCATACAGGTGATGAAGTAGATGCTGGCGTAGACATTCAGAGAGAGGAGGCTGCCACACAGCTTACACATCAGCCCACCAAACACCCAGTTGTAGTCAAAGGAGTAGTAGACTGCCCAGAAAGGCAGGCTGATCAGGAACAACAGATCTGAGAGAGCCAAGTTTACCATGTAGGTGTCGGCCACTGTTTTACGGTTGGACTTTTGACATAACACGAACACCACCAAGACATTGCCCACGAAACCAAAGACAAAGATGACACTGAAGATGGTGGGGATCAGCTTGTTCTGATGCAGAGAGGGGGAGATGGAATCACAGGAATAATACTTGTAAATTGGCTCTTCTGATGAGTTGGTGGCCATTGAGAGGTTAGAGAGTGTCATTGCCAGGGGACTTTGTGTCCGTGATTGCTTTTACACTAAGGCCTGTAAGAAGATAATATAAAATCAGCAACATTTTAAATGAGAGAGTTGCAATAAGTCCGTAACTGTAAAACACAATGAGACAGTTGTTTTGGAAAGCATGGTAAGAAATTAATTGCTCAATGTTAGTAGACACATGCAGGATGGGCCAACTGAAGAATGAGGTGTTCTCAGTCCACTAAATCTTTTGCCTACTGAATATATTACTTTCTGATGATCTTTTAGTGATAACAGCTGTGTGTGAAACAGCTCAGTCTTCCTTCTGTATGTAATTTTTTTTTACTGAATTATCTTTTTCCAGACCCTCTACAGCAGATGTAAGAATCACTTTCATTATGTCGTTTTGTCCTGGAGCATGAACACCGGGCTAACCTAATGTAAAAAAAGAAATACATTTGTATGGCCCATTTGGGACTTCCTATTTGGACTGTGTTGTTTTGAGAATTTGTATTGGATAGTCCTCCTCTGTTGAGGCTCCAGGCATGAGTCCATCTGGATAGTGTTATATAGGGGGAGACAGAGGGGAACATGTGTTTGGTGGTTTTAGAGGGCTCTGGGGTTGGCCATATTCCCCTCTCCAGGGTCCCTGTGCATGATAAACTCCCCTACAGGGGATGGCCTATACAATCAGCAGCACATGCAGTATAGCAAAGTAATGAGCATTACATAACATAGCATTGTGAACAGCTGGCTGCTGCAATCCCTCAGGAGATATTTTAAGGTCTTCCTTATTGCAAAAAAAAACTATTTTGTGTTTGAAAATGTATAAATAGTAGAGAAACAGTGGATTGGATTGATTTTCATTACCTTGATTCAATCTGAAAGTATTGTACAGGAATGTAATATATTTATACTGAACAAAAATATAAACGCAACATGCAATAATTTCAAAGATTTACTGAGTTACAGTTCACATAAGGAAATCAATCAATTGAAATAAATTCATTAGGCCCTAATCTATGGATTTCACATGACTGGGCAGGGGTGTAGCCATAGGTGGGCCAGGGAGGGGAGCCATCAGAATGAGTTTTTCGCCACAAAGGGGCTTTAGCATCCCCCCCCCCAGACGATCCCGCATGTGAAGAAGCCGGGTGTGGAGGTCCTGGGCTGGCGTGGTCTGCAGTTGTGAGGCCGGTTGGACGTACTGCCAAATTCTCTAAAACGACGTTGGGGGCGGATTATGGTAGAGAAATTAACATTAAATTCTCTGGCAACAGCCTGGTAGGCATTCCTGCAGTCAGCATGCCAATTGCACGCTCCCTCAAAACGTGAGACATCTGTGGCATTGTGTGACAAAACTGCACATTTTAAAGTGGCCTTTTACTGTCCCCAGCACAAGGTTCATCTGTGTAATAATCATGCTGTTTAATCAGCTTCTTGATATGCCACACCTAATCAGGTGGATGGTTTATCGTGGCAAAGGAGAATGTTCACTAACAGGGATGTAAACAAATTTGTGCACAAAATTAGAGAGAAATAAGCTTTTTGTGCGTATGGAAAATGTATGGGATTATTTTTATTTCAGCTGTTTAGTGTGTTAACACACTCTTGGCAGTTTGTTGTAACCAAGTATTGGTGCTAAACTGTGTGTTAATGGATGCTAGCATGCTAGTTAGCTATGGCGTCATAGCTAGGCATCGTGGGTTGTTGTGGGTAGTTACTGTAGGTTGGCAGTGTCTTCGGCCGTGCCGGCTGTAGCACGAAGCGAGCTAACTAGCCGTTTTTCGAACAGAGTCAAAGTCAACACAGTAGCCATTGTGTGCCGGGTGTAGCACGAAGCTAGCTAGCTAGCCGTTCTCCAAACAAAGTCAACACAATGGCCATTGCTAGCTACCCAACACGACCAGCTAACTGTACTGTAGTAGCTAAATACAATATACTTGTCCTAGCTAGCCAACGTTTAATCATTGCTGCGTCATGAAAGGAACTTGACACAGACACGAATGATCTGTTTAGTGTGTTAACTCACTATTGGTGGTTTGATGTGACCAAGTGTTGGTGCTAAACTGTGTGTTACTGGATGCTAGCATGCTAGTTAGCTAGTTAACACACTATTGGTGGTTTGTTGTGACCAAGTGTTGGTGCTAAACTGTGTGTTATTGTTATTGGATGCTATCATGCTAGTTAGCTATGGTGTCATAGTTAGCTAGCTGAATAAGTGGGTTGAGTCTATTCCTTTAAACATTGAACCGCTGTGGTTCACAACAATTCTGATTTCTAAAGGTGGAAGTTGGGAGAGTTTTTGTTCGGGTGGTTCAGTGAAACAATTTTAGTTTCTGAGGTAGAAGTTTTTGGTGAGGGAGGCCCTGCTCTCTCCTCTCCCAGATGCTTAGCTCATTTCATTCCGATCTCCTCTGCATTTTTGTAGCCATTTGCTACAGCCTGTCAACTATGCCTCTGCCTATCCCTGTTCTCTCCTCTCTGCACAGGCTACACAAACGCACCACACCGCGTGGCTGCTGCCTCTCTAACCTGGTGGTCCCTGCACGCACCCCACACCTGGAGTTCCAGGTCTCAGGCAGCCTCTGGAACTGCCGTTCTGCTGCCAACAAAGCTGACTTCATCCCAGCCTATGCCAACCTCCAGTCCCTCGACTTCCTGGCGCTGACGGAAACATGGATTACCACTGAAAACACTGCTACTCCTACTGCTCTCTCCTCGTCTGACCATGTGTTCTCGCATACCCCGAGAGCATCTGGTCAGAGGGGTGGTGGTACAGGAATCCTCATCTCTCCCAAGTGGACATTCTCAATTGTTCCCCTAACCCATCTGTCTATCTCCTCATTTGAATTCCATGCTGTCACAGTCACTAGCCCATTTAAGCTTAATATCCTTGTCATCTATCGCCCTCCAGGTTCCCTTGGAGAGTTCATCAATGAGCTTGACGCCTTGATAAGTTCCTTTCCTGAGGATGGCTCACCCCTCACAGTTTTGGGGGATTTCAACCTCCCTATGTCCACATTTGACTCATTTCTCTCTGCCTCCTTCTTTCCACTCCTCTCCTCTTTTGACCTCACCCTCTCACCGTCCCCCCCTACTCACAAGGCAGGCAATACGCTTGACCTCATCTTCACTAGATGCTGCTCCTCTACTAATCTCACTGCAACTCCCCTCCATGTCTCCGACCACTACTTTGTTTCCTTTTCTCTCTCGCTCTCCTCCCACACTACTCACTCTGCCCCTACACAGATGGTAATGCGCCGCCGCAACCTTCGCTCTCTCTCTCCCACTACTCTCTCCTCTTCCATCCTATCATCTCTTCCCTCTGCTCAATCCTTCTCCCTCCAATCTCCTGATTCTGCCTCCTCAACCCTCCTCTCCTCCCTTTCTGCATCCTTTGACTCTCTGTGTCCCCTATCCTCCCGGCCGGCTCGGTCCTCCCCTCCAGCTCCGTGGCTTGATGACTCATTGCGAGCTCACAGAACAGAGCTCCGGGCAGCGGAGCGGAAATGGAAGAAAACTAAACTCCCTGCCGACCTGGCATCTTTTCACTCCCTCCTCTCTACATTTTCTTCATCTGTTTCTGCTGCTAAGGCCACCTTCTACCACTCTAAATTCCAAGCATCTGCCTCTAACCCTAGGAAGCTCTTTGCCACATTTTCCTCCCTCCTGAATCCCCCCCCCCCCCCCCCTCCTCTCTCTCTGTGGATGACTTCGTCAACCACTTTGAAAAGAAGGTTGACGACATCCGATCCTCGTTTGTTAAGTCTAATGACACTGCTGGTCCTGCTCACACTGCCCTACCCTATGCTTTGACTTCTTTCTCCCCTCTCTCTCCAGATAAAATCCTGCGACTTGTGACTGCAGGCCGCCCAACAACCTGCCCGCTTGACCCCATCCCCTCCTCTCTTCTCCAGACCATCTCCGGTGACCTTCTCCCCTACCTCACCTCGCTGATCAACTCATCCTTGACCGCTGGCCATGTCCCTTCCGTCTTCAAGAGAGCGAGAGTTGCTCCCCTTCTCAAAAAACCAACACTCGACCCCATTGATGTCAACAACTACAGACCAGTATCCCTTCTTTCTTTTCTTTCCAAAACTATTGAGCGTGCCGTCTTTAGCCAACTCTCTTGCTATCTCTCTCAGAATGACCTTCTTGATCCAAACCAATCAGGTTTCAGGACTGGTCATTCAACTGAGACTGCTCTTCTCTGTGTCACGGAGGCTCTCCGCACTGCTAAAGCTAACTCTCTCTCCTCTGCTCTTGTCCTTCTAGACCTGTCTGCTGCCTTTGATACTGTGAACCATCAGATCCTCCTCTCCACCCTCTCCGAGCTGGGCATCTCCGGCGCGGCTCACTCCTGGATTGCGTCCTACCTGACCGGTCGCTCCTACCAAGTGGCGTGGCGAGAAGCTGTCTCCGCACCACGTGCTCTCACCACTGGTGTCCCCCAGGGCTCAGTTCTAGGCCCTCTCCTTTTCTCCCTATACACCAAGTCACTTGGCTCTGTCATATCCTCACACGGCCTCTCCTATCATTGCTACGCTGACGATACACAACTAATCTTCTCCTTTCCCCCTTCTGATAACCAGGTGGCGAATCGCATCTCTGCATGTCTGGCAGACATATCAGTATGGATGACGGATCACCACCTCAAGCTGAACCCTGGCAAGACGGAGCTGCTCTTCCTCCCGGGGAAGGACTGCCCGTTCCATGATCTCGCCATCACGGTTGACAACTCCGTTGTGTCCTCCTCCCAGAGTGCGAAGAGCCTTGGCGTGACCCTGGACAACACCCTGTCGTTCTCCGCTAACATCAAGGCGGTGACCCGCTCCTGCAGGTTCATGCTCTACAACATTCGGAGAGTACGACCCTGCCTCACACAGGAAGCGGCACAGGTCCTAATCCAGGCACTTGTCATCTCCCGTCTGGATTACTGCAACTCGCTGTTGGCTGGCCTCCCTGCATGTGCCATTAAACCCCTACAACTCATCCAGAATGCCGCAGCCCGTCTGGTGTTCAACCTTCCCAAGTTCTCTCACGTCACCACCCTCCTCCGCACACTCCACTGGCTTCCAGTTGAAGCTCGCATCCGTTACAAGACCATGGTGCTTGCCTTTGGAGCAGCGAGGGGAACGGCACCTCTGTACCTTCGGGCTCTGATCAGTCCCTACACCCAAACGAGGGCATTGCGTTCATCCACCTCTGGCCTGCTGGCTCCCCTTCCTCTGCGGAAGCATAGTTCCCGCTCAGCCCAGTCAAAACTGTTCACTGCTCTGGCACCCCAATGGTGGAACAAGCTCCCTCACGACGCCAGGACAGCGGAGTCACTCACCACCTTCCGGAGACATTTGAAACCCCACCTCTTTAAGGAATACCTGGGATAGGATAAAGCAATCCTACTACCCCCCCCCCCACACACACAGCGGAGTCGCTCACCACCTTCCGGAGACATTTGAAACCCCACCTCTTTAAGGAATACCTGGGATAGGATAAAGTAATCCTTCTACCCCCCCCCCCCCCCCCCCCCCCCCCACAGCGGAGTCATTCACCACCTTCCGGAGACATTTGAAACCCCACCTCTTTAAGGAATACCTGGGATAGGATAAAGTAATCCTTCTACCCCCCCCCCCCCCCCCCCCCCCAAAATTGTAAAGTGGTTATCCCACTGGCTATAGGGTGAATGCATCAATTTGTGAGTCGCTCTGGACTAGAGCGTCTGCTAAATGACGTAAATGTGCCCTTGAGCAAGGCACTTAACCCTAATTGCTCCTGTAAGTCGCTCTGGATAAGAGCGTCTGCTAAATGACTTAAATGTAAATGTAAATGTAAGCTCATGAAACATGGGATCAACATGTTGCATTTATATTTTTGTTCAGTGTATATTTATTACATTTTATATATTGATATTTATTACATATCAAATACACTGAGTGTACAAAACATTAGGAACACCTTCCTAATATTGAGTTGCACCCCCTTTTGCCCTCAGAACAGCCTCAATTCGTTGGGGCATGGACTCTACAAGGTGTCAAAAGCGTGCCACAGGGATGCTGGCCCATGTTGATTCCAATGCTTTTCACAGTTGTGTTAAATTGGCTGGATGTCCTTTGGGTGGTGGACCATTCTTGATACACACGGGAAACTGTTGAGTGTGAAACACCCAGCAGCGTTGTGGTTCTTGACACACTCAAACCTGCTACCATACCCCATTCAAAGGCACTTAATTATTTTGTCTTGCCCATTCCATGTCTGAATTGTCTCAAGGCATACAAATCCTTCTTTAACCTGTCTCCTCCCCTTCATCTACACTGATTGAAGTGGATTTAACAAGTGACATCAATAAGGGATCAAAGCTTTCACCTGGTCAGTCATGGAAAGAAAAGTTGTTCCTAATGTTTTGTACACTCAGTGTATTTATTATTTAATTTTTATTAACTAGGCAAGTCGATTAAGAACAAATTCTTATTTACAATGACGGCCTGCCCCGGCCAAACCCGGACGACACTAGGCCAATTGTGCGCCGCCTTATGGGACTCCCAATCACTGCCGGATTGTGATACTGCCTGGAATCAAACCAGGGTCTGTAGTGACGCCTCTAGCACTGAGATACAGTGCCTTAGACCGCTGCGCCACTCAGGAGCCCAACGCATTTCAAATGAAAGCTTCATAAGTGTATGTTGAAACTATAGCAATACAATTGGCGGAGATTTTAATAATATATATATATATATTTTTAAGAGGTTAATCATTTTCCCAGAGTCCAGAGAGCATCATTTTTAGAATGAATCCAGGCATTTGAATATAGCGCGGGAAAAGGGAATCCGGACACACTGTGGACATGGTAGACACATGTAAATGTAGGTGTGACTTGAACTGTCAAGTCAAGACAACGCCATAGAGTTCTGATCATGGAATTCCGAACGCGTCATGCATCTACACCTACATTTAAATGTGTCTACCGTGTCCACAGTGTATCCGGATTCCCTTTTCCTGCGCTATATTTAAATGCCGGTATGCATTCTACAAACGGTGGAATAAGCAAAATATGATAAAAACACAAAAACAACTGATGGCAGTAGCTAACTACTATAGCTAACTAGCCAGCTAAACTCTGTAGCTAGCCAGCAAGCTAGCAGTCAAAGCTAAAGGGATTGAAAATGAGTTAGCATAACTCTAGCCAGAGGTGGGACCAAGTAACTATTATTTGAGTCACAAGCAAGTCTCAAGTCACAAGGTCCGATTCTCAAATCAGTCCCAAGTAGAACGGGTCAAGACTCGAGTCAAGTCCAAGTCGTGCATCTAAGAGCAAGTCAAGTCGAGTCACAGGTTTTCAAGTCAAGTCTCGTCTAAAGTCAAGTAAAAAAAAAAAAAACTCTATACATGCAACGACTTGTTCAACTACAAATCTCTGTCTATTTATTGAGGCTACCAGACAACTCTTTTCATTATTTTGTCTACAACATATTTTTATTAGCCTATGTAATTGTAAAATAGGGATCTTGTAGCAGTCATGAGGGAATGAAATCGGCAGATATGTGTAGATTTATTTACGGGTCTTGTCGATCCAATAGTGAAAGCACCATATCATACAAAATACACCAGTAGATTTACCAAATATATATCTGGCCCTACCATCGGTGCCATTTAGAGGCAGGCGGACAGATTATTTTTCTGTGTTCCTGGTTACGTTTTTTCATAAACACAGTCACAGTAGTAACCCCTCTGTAGCAGTATACTATGTACCTAGCTCACAGAGCTCTCCCTTGTGTGCAATAGAAGCCTCATGACTCTCTCTGAGCTTTTCAGCATGACGAAGCCCCAGGGGTTCCCAGGAACTAAAGTCAGTGGATGGTTCAGTGTTTACAGTCAACACTATGCACCCTGACTCCTACCTCTCAGTCATATACTGTAGCTGTTTCCCTGAACCACTGATACAGGGTCAGATATTTTGTCATCCCTAAATGGTTAAGGTTATGATTGGTAGTTGTGGTTAAGGTCCATTTCACCTTGAAATAGACCTTAACCAATAAAAAGCTCAAGGTGAAATGGACCTTAACCACAGCTACCAACCATAACCTTAACCATTTAGGGATGACAAAATATCTGACCCTGTATCAGTCTTAATCAGACTTAATGATTATTCATGATATTTCAACACCATGCATACATGGAACAATCATTTTATTTTATTCAACATTCTGACTCCAAAGTGTTGAGCAGGCCACATAAATATGAACAAAGGAAACAATACATTGAATTAAATAAACAGAACTTCTACCTCATGAGTCTTGCGAACGTTCATGTGCACTATTAACATCACACCCACTCAGAGCAGGGTAAGAAATGGTTGGCTAAATTAAAATGTATCGTAGACCAATCAAACATGAAACAGAAATGTCTACGGTACGGGGATGGAATGATGAAACGCTAGCAATTATTCTGGTATTAGATATTTACACATAGGGCCTATGCATTTAAACATGTGAAAGCAACAGCAAACATTTCAACAACAGAAAAAAAGCACTCTCCACTGGTGGGAGTTTGGAGAGTGCAAGTGAAGAGCAGCGTCTGCAACACAGTAATAATTCATTTTAACAACACATTCCAAATGAAAGCTTCATAAGTAAATTATACATTTCAAGCAATTGTTACATACCAAAAGACCAGTAGGCCTACACTATATATACAAAGTATGTGGACACCCCAACAAATAGTGGCTAAATTAGGCTATTTCAGCTACCCCCTGTTGCTGACAGGTGTATAAAATCTAGCACACCGCCATGCAATCTCCATAGACAAACATTGGCAGTAGAATTGCCCATACTGAAGAGCTCAGTGACTTTCAACGTGGCACCGTCATAGGGTGCCACCTTTCCAACAAGTCAGTTCGTCAAATTTCTGCCCTGCTAGAACTGCCCCGGTCAACTGTAAACGTCTCAGCCACGAAGTGGTAGGTCACACAAGCTCACAGAACGGGACCGCCAAGTGCTGAAGCGCGTCTGTCCTCAGTTGCAACACTCACTATCGAGTTCCAAACTGCCTCTGGAAGCAATGTCAGCACAAGAACTGTTCGTCGGGAGCTTCATGAAATGGGTTTCCATTGCCGAGCAGCCACACACAAGCCTAAGATCACCATGCGCAATGCCAAGCGTTGGCTGGAGTGGTGTAAAGCTCGCCGCCATTGGACTCTGGAGCAATGGAAACGCGTTCTCTGGAGTGATGAATCATGCTTCACTATATGGCAGTCCGACGGACTAATCTGGGTTTGGCGGATGCCAGGAGAACGCTCCCTGCCCGAATGCATAGTGCCAACTGTAAAGTTTGGTGGAGAAGGAATAATGGTCTGGGGGCTGATTTTCATGATTTGGGCTAGGCCCCTTAGTTCCAGTGAAGGGAAATCTTAACGCAAAAGCATACAATGACATTCTAGACGATTCTGTGCTTCCAACTTTGTGGTAACAGTTTGGGGATGGCCCTTTTCTGTTTCAGCATGACAATGCCCCCGTGCACAAAGCGAGATCCATTCAGAAATAGTTTGTTGAGATCGGTGTGGAAGAACATGACTGGCCTGCACAGAGCCCTGACCTCAACCCTGTCAAACACCTTTGGGATGAATTAGAACACCGAATGCAAGCCAGGCCTAATCGCCCAACATCAGTGCCAGATGTCACTAATGATCGTGGCTGAATGGAAGCAAGTCCCCGCAGCAATGCTCCAACATCTAGTGGAAAGCCTTCCCAGAAGAGTGGAGGCTGTTATAGCAGGAAAGGGGGGACCAACTCCATATTAATGCCCATGATTTTGGAATGAGATGTTCGACGAGCAGGTGTCCACATACTTTTGGTCATGTAGTGTAGGCTAGTAATTGTTGCAAAGTAAACTGTTAATATTCTTGATCAACTATTTTTTGGGGGAGTTGCATATTTATTTATTATGGCAATCCTCTCTCCCTACAATGTGATGTTTGAGCTGCACCCGATCCTATAGCTGTACAGCAAATCAGCAATCAGTTTACTAGCTCACCCGACCTGTGTTGATTGAAAGTTTGCTGGTCCAATCAGGGTGCCGAGTGTGCATTTCACTAGCCAATCTGTTGCATTTCACTAGGCAATCTGTTGCAGTTTTTTTTGCAAGGGCGGTGCTATGGCTATTGTCTCAGGCTGCGTGTAGAGTAATCAGCGTAGACTGTGCCACAAAATGAGAGACAAAAGTCAAAGTCGTGTCCCGAGTTATTTTATTTTCTATCAAGTCATCAAATGTGTGACTCGAGACAGACTCAAGTCACGTGACTCGAGTCCACAACTCTGACTCTAGCCAAACGAAATATTAGCTAGCTGGCTAGCATTCATGAGTCCAACAAACACGTTCCTCCAACGTTATTATGAAAAAGTACCTCTCAATCCCAAAACACACGTTTTCTGGAGACTTGTGGGAGGAGTGCTGATGACGTCCCCCACTGTATGCGCTTTCGGTAGCCTGATTGCGTCCAGACTGAGGAGAAATCCGCACACAATGCGCATCCCTGTCCACCTCCTGAAGTGGTCAGCCAGATCTAAACACAATCAGACCACAAAGCAACTTTTGTGCGTCTAAACCTGTCTTTTCAATGCGATCTTCGTATTCTGATAGCAGAACTCTCATGTAAGTGTCAAGTGTAGACACGACCTCGGTCTTGTCTCGGTGACAGATACATTTTTACTCGTTCTTGATTCGGTCTCAGACATTTCTTCCAGAGACCAGTAGAGTACAAAACTCATACAGTAATTATCAGCTACAGTAGCTTCAATTCAGTTATCGCATAACTGAACTGCTTCGCCAGGCCAAATATATAAACTCCTTTCATGAAACATTAATATCTTATCGCCTATTGAAACCTGGGCTTCCTACTTTACTCAACATTACTGTTCTTTACTTTCGTAGAAACATTTCCTCAAACTTTGTTGCTCTCGTCAGAATGTCCTTGATTCGCTGGTAGGCAAGAGTGGGGGGAAGTGTTTGAAAGTTGAGCGCTCATAGTAAAGGGGAGACCGTTTGCGCAGTGGCGAACCGTGGCTATTGGACCCAGTGGAGAAAAAAAATCTTCCACACTTTGTACCAAACTCAAAAATCAAGAAAAATAACAAACATAGCACCACTTAATGCGCCCAACTGAATCAAAACAGGCCTGAGGCCAGGGCCGGCGTTATAGGCGGGCCTTAGGTGGCCTGGCCCACCTTACCGTACCTCCTTGCCCGTCCAAATAAAATATTGAAATATTGATAATTTATTCTATCAAGACATGCGCCGACAGAAAGACGCTTTAATCTCAGATAAAGCATCCGATCGAGTAAAACAGCGCCCCCCTGTCTCAGTATGTGTAGACTATGTTTCTGATGCTGTCTGGACAAAAAGAGTATGACATGTCATACTATTTCTGGCCAGACAGGATCAGATACATGTGGTACGTATAGTAAGACAGAGGGGTGATGTTAATAGTTTCAGCAGAGAGGAAGAGGCGAAGCGAGAGAGCTCGCTATCGTCAAAATCTCTCCAGAATACACCAAATGCGTTTTTATGGGCATATTATGCAGACCTAAGCTTGTTGCCTGCCTTCCCGCCTTTGAGACAATGACTCCCATTGTAGGGCGGAGACATGAGCATCTCCTCATTATATACAGATCTTTGGTTTCAGTCTCTTGTGAATTGGAAAGGAAAGGCGATTGCACAACGCACTGTTTTGATGCTGGCTTCCCCTAAAGTAAATGGATGTTTTGCCAAAATTGTATAATTACTTGTCTAAATAAAATTTCAAATTACAAGTGCGTAGGCCTATGCCTATTCGGGAAGCCCGCAATTTGGGCAGCGCATGTGGCAATAGGCCTAGCTGATTGAGTTGCGGCTGTCAGTGAAAAGCATCTAAAATATGTGTGATGATAATGTGTCTTCAGTATAATTTAAAATGTTGCAACAAGAAGGGGAGGGGAGTGTGGTGAAAATATGGCACACCTCTCTCCAGAATACATGCACTCAGCTCTCCAGAATGCACTCAGCTGTCTCCCGGCAAATTCTTGATGCATTCATTGTATGAATTGTTTGCCCTTTGATTGTATATATTTTTTTATCAATTCCTCATTACATACACTACCAGTCAAAGGTTTTAGAACACCTACTCATTCAAGGGTTTTTCTTTATTTTTTACTATTTTCTACATTGTAGAATAATAGTGAAGACATCAAAACTATTAACATTTTACATTTAAGTCATTTAGCAGACGCTCTTATCCAGAGCGACTTACAGTTAGTGAATACATATATATATTTTTTTTTTTCATACTGGTCCCCCGTGGGAAACAAACCCACAACCCTGGCGTTGCAAACGCAATGCTCTATCAACTGAGCTACATCCCTGCCGGCCATTCCCTCCCCTACCCTGGACAACTGTGCGCTGCCCATGAGTCTCCCGGTCGCGGCCGGCTGCGACAGAGCCTGGATTCGAACCAGGATCTCTAGTGACACAGCTAGCACTGCGATGCAGTGCCTTAGACCACTGCGCCACTCAGGAGACTAAATTAAATAACACATATGGAATCATGTAGTAACCAAAAAAAGTGTTAAACAAATCAAAATATATTTTATATTTGAGATTCTTCAAATAGCCACCCTTAGCCTTGATGACAGCTTTGCACACTCTTGGCATTCTCTCAACCAGCTTCATGAGGTAGTCTCCTGGAATGCATTTCAATGAACAGGTGTGCCTTCTTAAAAGTTAATTTGTGGAATTTCTTTCCTTCTTAATGCATTTGAGCCAATCAGTTATGTTGTGACAAGGTAGGGGGGTATACAGAAGATAGCCCTATTTGGTAAAAGACCAAGTCCATATTATGGCAAGAACAGCTCAAATAAGCAAAGAGAAACAACAGTCCATCATTACTTTAAGACATGAAGGTCAGTCAATATGGAAAATGTCAAGAACTTTGAAAGTTTCTTCAAGTGCAGTCACAAAAACAATCAAGCACTATGATGAAACTGGCTCTCATGAGGACCGCCACAGGAATGGAAGACCCAGAGTTACCTCTGCTGCAGAGGACAAGTTCATTGGAGTTACCAGCCTCAGAACTTGCAGCCCAAAGAAATGCTTCACAGAGTTCAAGTAACAGACACATCTCAACATCAACTGTTCAGAGGAGACTGTGTGAATCAGGCCTCCATGGTCGAATTGCTGCAAAGAAACCACTACTAAAGGACACCAATAAGAAGAAGAGACTTGCTTGGGTCAAGAAACACGAGCAATGGACATTAGACCGGTCCTTTGGTCTGGAGTTCAAATTGGAAATTTGTGGTTCCAACCGCCGTGTCTTTGTGCGATGCAGTGTGGGTGAACGGATGATCTCCACATGTGTATTTCCCACCGTAAAGCATGGAGGAAGAGGTGTTATGGTGTGGGGGTGCTTTTCTGGTGACACTGTCTGTGATTTATTTAGAATTCAAGGCACACTTAACCAGCATGGCTACCACAGCATTCTGCAGCGATACGCCATCCCATCTGTTTTGGGCTTAGTGGGACTATCATTTGTTTTTCAACAGGACAATGACCCAACACAACTTCAGGCTGTGTAAGGGCTATTTTACCAAGAAGGCGAGTGATGAGTGCTGCATCAGATGACCTGGCCTCCACAATCCCCGACCTCAACCAAATTGAGATGGTTTGGGATGAGTCTGACCGCAGAGTGAAGGAAAAGCAGCCAACAAGTGCTCAGCATATGTGGGAACAAGACAAAGGGTGGCTATTTGAAGAATCTCAAATATAAAATAAACTACATGATTCCATATGTGCTATTTCATAGTTTTGATGTCTTCACTATTATTCTACAATGTAGAAAATAGTAAAAAATAAAGAAAACCCCTTGAATGAGTAGGTGTTCTAAAACTTTTGACCGGTAGTGTATGTCATCAGTAGGTCTAGTAAATGTACAGTGCATTAGGACATTTTTGCAAATGTCTTAAAAATAACAGACCCTTTGTTATGAGACTCGAAATTGAGCTCAGGTGCATCCTGTTTCCATTGATCATCCTTGAGATGTTTCTGCAACTTGATTGGAGTCCACCTGTGGTAAAAAAATAAATACATGTATTTGTATTTATTATGGATCCCCATTAGCTGCTGCCAAGGCACAAGTCTTCGGGACAAGTCTCTGAATGTCCTTGAGTGGCCCAGCCAGAGCCCGGACTTGAACCTGATCGAACATCTCTGGAGAGACCTGAAAATAGCTGTGCAGCGACGCTTCCCATCCAACCTCTCAGAGCTCGAGAGGATCTGCAGAGAAGAATTGGACAAAGTCCCTGAATACAGGTGTGCCAAGCTTGTAGCGTCATACCCAAGAAGACTCGAGGCTGTAATCGCTGCCAAAGGCACTTCAATAAAGTACTGAGTAAATACTTATATAAATGTGATATTAATGTACGTTTTTTTTTTTTTTGCAAAAAATTCTAAAAAACAGTTTTTGCTTCGTCATTATGGGGTATTGTGTGTAGATTGATGAGGGGGAAAACTATTCAATCCATTTTAGAATAAGGCTGTAAAGTAACAAAATGTGGAAAAAGTCAAGGGGTCTGAATACTTTACGAATGCAGTGTATTAGTCATTTAGCCCACTGTTCTCATTATCGGAGTGGAAACTTTGTTTGCAGAGTTCACAACCTGCTACACTTGTGAGAAACAATTTTTTTAATTGTCTTTTGTTTGGAGTGCTCCATGTGAGAAATGAGCATGTGTCTCGTTTCTCAGAGAGCACGCATAGAGGTAGGCCTACCTTGCCTGCTGTGTGCATATGTAGGAAAGTGCCCATTTTGGATGTCTGATTTCTGATAGTCTTAACTCACCACGTCCAGCTGAGCTTCTCATTTAAAAAAATATTCACCTCAACAAAGTATTTTTTAAATGTATATTTAATTAATTGAGATCCATTGCGAATAATAATAGTTCTTTACAGTATTTGAAAAATCTTTCCAACACTCTCCCGGCTTCGATAATCACAGCTGTCTGTTCCGAGCTCACTGGTGTAGGAAACTCTAGGCAGACAGGCAGAGTAGAGAGATTAATGTTATTTGAAAGAACCAGAATTTGTCAGGATATTTTCTTCTGTTTTTATTTGTCGGCTTTTGGCCTATGTATTTTACTTAGCTGATGATGGAAGTTATAGGCCTACAGCGGCCTATAGGCTATCTCTGAGTTCCATGCGCTCATTTCTTTAATGGACCACAGTGTAGGCCCCTCAAACTCAACTCTGGACCTAGGAGGTCTCTTGAAAAAAAACGTGCCCATCTATGGAAATCAAAGGCCATTCAACTGCCGGAGGCTGAGTGGAGCTGCCACTCACACAGAGATAGCACCCACACGGATAATGTCAACAACAACCCCACTGCTTACACAACCTATGGTAGCCTAACGCCATCACACTATCATCAAAAGCGACAACAGTAACACGTCAAAGGATGTATTTGACAGGCTCAATGCTGAAAGGACAACGACTGTAATACCAGCGCCCTCCATATAAGAGAGCAACCTAGGTGAATGCACTTTTTGTAAAACACATAAGGCCGATAGAAAGACAGCAGTCACACACAGCATGGTGTTAAAGGGTAAGCAGCCCATTCACTCGGCCATAAAAGGCCAGTAGGTCCCAATCATAAGAATACAAAAACACAACCATTAGTATTTCCCAATCGAAATGTACAACTATTACTTCGCATTGCAACAAAAAAAATCACATTCAGCACATAAGTAACCAGTGTTATAAAGTTTAAATGCAACAATGTTTCACACACATAAGTTATTTTCAAAGAGATAGCTAACAACAGCAAGTGAGCTGCAATAAAAAACACAGTTCCACTCACCAGATGATGATAATTTAAAACGTAACTTCTTGTTGAAAGTTCATCTTGAAAAGGGCGAAGCTAACAAATTAGCAATAACATCTTCTTCGATAACACCTGCTGCAGCCGCTGTAAACTAGCCCAAAACAAAAGAAGCTAGTGTGGTGTCGAGACAACGATGCTGATATGCTGTGATGACAAGAAATCCGCTGACACTGTCCTTGATTATAATGGTTTATTACATCAAAGATTACAGTATCAATTTACAGACTCCTGCAGAAATATGGAGAACAACTGACCCAATCTCTAATATGTTATTCTCTCCGTCCTTTGTTCAAAAACATGGTATTTATATCCTATGTAACATAATATGGGTGGTTTTAATAGACCAATCCCTGGCCTCTACATAGCAGACTCCTCTGTTTTAGGGGGCCCCTATAGTAATGTTTTCCAGATGTTTCCGCAAACAGAGCCAAGTTCCTCTAACACACAATTTGCAAACGTCAGCAAAATCATAAACTGTTTAGATACTACATATTTCCCCCCTTCGAGACTAATTATGTCTCGAAAACAAAAAGAATAGGATTATGACAAATCTTGTGTAACTTTAACAATAAAACAAAATGTATGTAGTGTGAACAAATTTTTATGAAGTGTAAACAAATCGTTATGGAGTGTAAGAGCGAAAAACCTGTCTGGCAGCTTTCTTTCCAAATATCCATCAATCAATCAAGACAGTAAAATTATCTCACGGCCCCTCTGCCCCAGGCGACCACCTAAGTACTCCAGATCAATTTATAAATCTTTATCAATGTATGTTAAGCTATGATGCAATTGAATACACATGAAAACCTCAGAAAACAAAATACAATCAAAAATGTCCACATTCAGGCTGGTCGACCCATCGGACCCTCCTGTGGATTCTCTCTGTCCCTGCCTAGACCCAATATCCCTAAGCTTCAACGAAATAAACAAAAACATCTGAGGTCCCCACATGCATCCAGCAACAGAAAACATCATTCTTCAATAATTAATACAGAAAGAATATAACACTGGAATGTAGTCCACTACACTGCAGCTCCTCCACAGTATCGACTTTCAATGCAACGTCGATGATGGAATCTGAACATTTCCACACCGTCCTTGTTCTGCTTCCTCCAATCCATTCATATTGTCCATGTTTGAGTATTTGAATCCCACTCTACACATCCCCATATATTTCTGGAAGAAAATAAAACACCAACCAGTATCTTTTGCAAAACAACACATGCAAATTAAAACATAAATATCAACAATAATATAAGAATGATATATATATGAATCACATTCCATTTCCCCCCTTTGATTCATAACAAAACACTAAATATCACAATAAGATAATTATCCCACAATCAGATATTCAAAATTTCCTAGAGTTATTTCAACCCTAGTTTTCATAACTTTTTTTTCTTTTCTTTTTTTTCTGACTTTTCCCCAATTTTTTCAAAATCCATTTCACTGATTTATCCACAAAACTCTCTCCCACTATCTGAGGATATTTCGATCGGGAAATCCCCACCTGCTTATGACTTCTTTACACAAGAACTTTGCAACCGACTGAGCATATTTTCGCTTAGTATGCACCTCTTGGTGTAGGAATGTAACCAGGAATAACAGTCACACCCCTGCGAACATTATTTTTCAGACAGATTGTGCACCTGCCTATGACATAGTCAACCTGTTCAAGCAAATATGGTTCCCAAAAACCATACTCCTTTGTGATCTTTCTCCTAACCTCCCCCCTTGCAAAATGAGCTAACCCATGTGCTTCCTGAATCATCAGACCTAATAGGTCTAGAGGCGCTACTATCAACCCCTCATGGTTTCTCCAGAGACAACACAGGATTGTTACTCTGAGGATTTTTTATTGTCTTCAAAACACCTGCTTTGAAAGTCCTTCAATTTGTGGTTCGATCCCTTGGATTGCTTCATCTTTCAATGGATACTGATTCTTCCAATGAGGTCTGGCTCCTGGTCGAAGTTCAACTTTCACTTCAATTGGGCTGATTTCACAAATCCAATATCAGTACTGTGTTGAGACCACAAACATTCTGGAACTTGTTGCAACATCTCCTCTTTCATAGGGTCTGAATCCATCTTCACACTGCAAATAGATTAATGTGTCATCCGTACAGCTTGTGGCTCTCCTTGTCCTTGAGCCGAAATCATGATTTTGAGAAATCGCTGATCTTCACTCCTCCAAATCGCCAAATTCTCTTTAATCGGTACGAAAACAGCTTTCTCTGCTTCTGTCATCATTTCTCCTATTTGCTTCTGCTCATAGCCTTCAGAAACCAACAAGGTCACATGTGGCACACTCTTCTCAATCTCAAATTCTTTATCCAGATAATCGTCTGTGTTTATCTTCATAACTGCTCCTTGTGGTCCTAAAATTATGCAACATGAGCTGAGTTGAACTTTCTTTGGTTGATGACTCAACCATTCCTCTGAGTTCGATTGGGCAGCATTCTTGAAATACTTGAGCGTACAATGAAATGGATATTCCGGAAGCCTCGCATCTGGCATAGTTGCCACAATGAATTTCTCCCATATCTTAGCCTGCTTCAAAAAATCTTCACTGAGATTTCCAATCCAGAATACTGAAGAAGAATCCATCTCTGTCGTCATCAACAATTGGTAAACCTTTTCCTTTGGCACTTCTACCAGACAGCCGTCTGGTGTACATTTTATTGTACAGTTCAATTTACACAATGCATCTCTTCCCAACAATGCGATAGGTGTATGTTCTGATACCAGTATGGGTATTGTAATTTTCTGATTTTCATAGCAGAGCTCAATTGGTTCCGTAAGAGGAATCAGCTGTTTCACTCCCTCAAATCCGATTGTCCTAATTAGTTGATTGGACATAGGGAGATGTGTAGCATCTTCAGGCCGAACACAGGTAAAAGCAGCTCCGCTATCCGCCATCACTTCCAATGGTCGTTTGTTTACTTTCACCTCAATTGTTGGATATTTTTCCGGTCCTGATGCTACCAGCTGACACCCCCCTTTCGGATCTTCTGGGCACCTCTAGAATCCTTGCTCCGGGCCCCTATAAGGGTTCACCGGTCCTCCAGATGATCTTAACATTGCCCCTGTATCTTCCTCTGAAATTCCCGCTGGTGTTTCCTCCTGGCCCATTACACTCACGGGCAAAGTGACCAACCTGTCCACAATTATAACACACTTCTAAAGATTGCTGGAAGTATGGCTTAAATCTTCCTCCTCTTCCTCTTCCTCTTCCTCTTCCTCTTCCTCTTCCTAAGCCTTCTCGTCCTCTTCAATTATGTGTCTGTCCAGAAACTGGCTGTGGATATGAAACAACTGGTACCGCTATTGGTGGCTGGTACAATTGCGGTTGGAACTGGTTCGGTTGAAGCTGTGGCAGTGATTGTTGATTTGGTGCACACTGATTCTGCATAACCAAAGCTTGTTTCTTCTCCTTCTTATTCTCCACCAGTTGTATTTGATTGAGTTTTCTGAGAGTTTCTTGGTCCTGTTCTTTCTGGTTGTGTTCCTTTTTCCGGTACAGATCCACTTGATGGGCTATATGATCTGTATAGACACCTTTTGTCATGCTTCCAAGTCCAACCACCTCTGCCAGTTTGCTCCTTACTGGTGAGGGCAGTCCCATCTGCAGTTCAGCTCTCAAAATTGACTGCTCAATTTGACTCACATCTGGATCATTTCCGGTAATATTTCTCCACACTTGATGAACTCTTGACACATAGGCTCTCTGGTTTTCTTGTTGTCCTAGTGGGTCAATCAGAATGTTGTCAGGATGCACATTGTTGGAAACGTATCTTTCAGTGCTCTCCACAGTCGATTTCTACTTGCAGCCAACAATTCAGGATAATTCACCGCAGTCCCCACATATCGATGAAGTCCAGCTCTCTGAAAAATTATTATTATTATTTTAAATAATAAATTTGTAAACCCAAAAAACTTTTAGCTATGTTGTTTATCAATCCCTCCTATTTTTTATTTTATTTAAATAAATACATTAATTAATTTATCAATATATGTATTTATTTTTATTAATTTATTAATTAATTTTTATTTTATTTTATTTTACCAAATTATTGATTAGTGGCAATCTTACCACATCCGATCAGGAAAAGTAAAGGAAAGTAGTCAACTTCAGAGCAATCCAAAAAATAAAGACCTATAATCCAGCAACACTACAGCA
This sequence comes from Coregonus lavaretus, assembly GCF_964263955.1. Lineage (NCBI taxonomy): Eukaryota > Metazoa > Chordata > Actinopteri > Salmoniformes > Salmonidae > Coregonus > Coregonus lavaretus. The sequence goes on along the minus strand of NC_139997.1, from coordinate 38,940,355 downwards.
CTCACAAACCAATTGCTTAATAAGCACCCAATTACCTTAATTTTACAGAATAATGTCAGTGCTGGATTTCCAACACAACTCTAATCAAACCAACCCATGCACAAAAAACTCCAATGTGCAATTCTTAATTACATCAAATTGATCAGTCTGTTGCCAAGTCCCTGTTAAATTGTCACAACATGAAATATGCTAGGCACACACAATATCCTGTATGGGAAAGTAAGTTTGTGAACAGAACAGTACTGGCCTTGATTGGACTGGATCCGGTAAAGCACACACTGTCGCGTGACGCACTGGTCAGCACTTCCTCTCTCTCTCTGTCTCCTCCTTCTCGTCTCTCACATGACAGGAGAACAAAGGAAACAGACAACAATTTAGTATTTTATGCATACCTATGTTCACATTCGCGCTAAGAAATAAGCAAACAGCTTAACTCAGGAATATTATAAATAGCGCAATAACATTTTATTTTATTTATTTATTTTTATTTTTAATCCGTCAACATATCTCTCATTTATAAATTCAATAGATCTCAATCAAATAGTTTCATAGTTAAGCAACAGCCACTTATCAAACAGAATACTTTATCCGTGTGTATTCAAAATCTCCCCCTTTCTTCTCTGTCTGCAGCACTAAATCTGCGTGTCACAGCAGCTCAGTGCAGGCAGGGGAGTGGCATATTTGCTCTACCTAACTCTAAACTCATAAAATCCCACGCATGCGCAGCTCATTCACCAGTGCAATTTCAGAGTGAGAGGAGCTCTCCCAAGCAGCTCTCTCCAAGCTAAACAACAGAAAGCAGACAGACCAGCTGTCCCTCCATTATTTCCAACACAGACAAACAGTAACACTTAACAAAACTCACAAACCAACACAGAACATAGAACACAAATCCTACTTAGAAGTTTCTTAACTTTACCACAATCTATTTTCTCTCTCCTCTATCTTCACATCTTTTACTCTAATCTGTAGACTTATTTTCTTATCCATTACATCTAACGTCCTCCCAGGGGCTCATAGTTTTTTAACAATTATTAAACGTTCTCTTTTATAGAGACTCATATAAGGTTTTAACCTTAATGTCCTCCCAGGGGCTCATAGTTTTTTAACAATTATTAAACGTTCTCTTTTATAGAGACTCATATAAGGTTTTAACCTGAACTAACATATTTCCTTACAAAAAACTAAAACCCCTGTTGTCATAGCCTTAGTCGACACACAGCAGAGACCTCCCCTTTTACACACACGCATAGGCCCTCTTCCTCTCACACACACACAATTCAAGAGGAATGCATCCGTTCATACAATACACTAAGCATGCTACCGTCGCTCCTTATTTCTCATTGTTCCTTCCTAAATTTCTGCTACCTCGAGTTGCAGATATTCAATGAGAGGTTACTTCGAACACATACCTCGTCAACTATATGTCGAGAGGTAATTTACAATGGAATGTATCTTCCACAAACTCCAGTTCCCAGAACTGACCTTAAAAATCAACCTAGTGAGTTTTAAGGATTTTCGGCCCATCCTAATGATCGCCTCGTTTGAGGGCTTCCTTAAATCAGCGACGTCCTAAAAGTATAATTTTTCCTTATTTCCTGGCCTTATTCCTTCATGCTATCCCTGGACACTCCTTTTAATTTTATTCAAGCCAAATATCCGTATGCCCAGTGTTAACAATTCCTATAGACACTCCCCCCTGTTTGCGTTGTTCCCAACGCAAACAAATTTTGAAATTTAGAACGGATTCTCATCACACAGCAAATAAGAGCAAGGTGCACACACAAGTCCTTTGATGGTACATCTCCTCAACGCACACACACAGCACACGAACCGACCAGCGCCAAAAGTTTGTGAGAAAGCTCACCGTATCTGCATGCCTCTTGAGCGGGAGTCAGCTCGGCGCCCATGAATGGAACGCTGAGAAAAGACTCAACACGTCCCAAATCCTCGTCGCCATTCTGTGGTGTCGAGACAACAATGCTGATATGCTGTGATGACAAGAAATCCACTGACACTGTCCTTGATTATAATGGTTTATTACATCAAAGATTACAGTATCAATTTACAGACTCCTGCAGAAATCTGGAGAACAACTGACCCAATCTCTAATATGTTATTCTCTCCGTCCTTTGTTCAAAAACATGGTATTTATATCCTATGTAACATAATATGGGTGGTTTTAATAGACCAATCCCTGGCCTCTACATAGCAGACTCTCCTCTGTTTTAGGGGGGCCCTATAGTAATGTTTTCCAGATGTTTCAGCAAGCAGAGCCAAGTTCCTCTAACACACCATTTGCAAACGTCAGCAAAATCATAAACTGTTTAGATACTACACTAGTCATAGTGGGCAGAACAAGCTTGGAGGTGGGCAGAGCTAGCGAGATCCTTTTGGCGCGTTCTAGCATGCATGCGCATATTTCCGTTAGGGAACGCCTACACTGTGAAGTGCGCATGTGCAATAACTCAATTTGCCTTTGCACTCCTTCTAAACAATGCCATTAAAAAAAAAAACGTAGTCAACTCTGTTCGTAACATATTTTAGTTTTGGGAACAGAAAATTGTATTGAGATCAAATCTTTAATCAATGAGAAAATCAGCAGAATGTCGGCCAAAATCCATCTCGTTCCATCTTCTCCCACTGCCGGCAACTGGGCTTCCTCTCACTACCACTTTCTGTCAAAATTAGAAACGTGTAATATCTGAAAATGTAGCTAGCTAGACTATCTTACCCGTATACATTATGCATGGATGGACGCGTCTCCCTGTCACAGATGCCATGGTTGCCCTTAGTTTGAAGATGTAATCCAGAGACAGGTGTTTTCTCCATCTCCTTAGCTATCATACTCTAATTCCATTGATTTCTAAACTCAGTCCTCCAGAAAGTGGAGAGCAACACTTATGCAGCTCTACTACACGATAAAAAAATGTAAAAGCCGCGTTAGACAGGATTACCTACACATACTGACCAGCTCAAATAGACAGAAGCGTGCTATATACAGTGGGGAAAAAAAGTATTTAGTCAGCCACCAATTGTGCAAGTTCTCCCACTTAAAAAGATGAGAGAGGCCTGTAATTTTCATCATAGGTACACGTCAACTATGACAGACAAAATGAGAAAAGAAATTCCAGAAAATCACATTGTAGGATTTTTAATGAATTTATTTGCAAATAATGGTGGAAAACAAGTATTTGGTCAATAACAAAAGTTTCTCAATACTTTGTTATATACCCTTTGTTGGCAATGACACAGGTCAAACGTTTTCTGTAAGTCTTCACAAGGTTTTCACACACTGTTCAAATCAAATCAAATCAAATTTTATTGGTCACATGCGCCAAATACAACAGGTGCAGACATTACAGTGAAATGCTTACTTACAGCCCTTAACCAATAGTGCATTTATTTTTAACAAAAAAAGTAAAAATAAAACAACAACAAAAAAAGTGTTGAGAAAAAAAAGAGCAGAAGTAAAATAAAGTAACAGTAGGGAGGCTATATATATAGGGGGGTACCGTTGCAGAGTCAATGTGCGGGGGCACCGGCTAGTTGAGGTAGTTGAGGTAATATGTACATGTGGGTAGAGTTAAAGTGACTATGCATAAATAATTAACAGAGTAGCAGCAGTGTAAAAAGGATGGGGTGGGGGGGCAGTGCAAATAGTCCGGGTAGCCATGATTAGCTGGTCAGGAGTCTTATGGCTTGGGGGTAGAAGCTGTTGAGAAGTCTTTTGGACCTAGACTTGGCACTCCGGTACCGCTTGCCGTGCTGGTATTTTGGCCCATTCCTCCATGCAGATCTCCTCTAGAGCAGTGATGTTTTGGGGCTGTCGCTGGGCAACAGGGACTTTCAACTCCCTCCAAAGATTTTCTATGGGGTTGAGATCTGGAGACTGGCTAGGCCACTCCAGGACCTTGAAATGCTTCTTACGAAGCCACTCCTTCGTTGCCCGGGCGGTGTGTTTGGGATCATTGTCATGCTGAAAGACCCAGCCATGTTTCATCTTCAATGCCCTTGCTGATGGAAGGAGGTTTTCACTCAAAATCTCACGATACATGGCCCCATTCATTCTTTCCTTTACACGGATCAGTCGTCCTGGTCCCTTTGCAGAAAAACAGCCCCAAAGCATGATGTTTCCACCCCCATGCTTCACAGTAGGTATGGTGTTCTTTGGATGCAACTCAGCATTCTTTGTCCTCCAAACACGACGAGTTGAGTTTTTACCCAAAAGTTCTATTTTGGTTTCATCTGACCATATGACATTCTCCCAATCCTCTTCTGGATCATCCAAATGCACTCTAGCAATCTTCAGACGGGCCTGGACATGTACTGGCTTAAGCAGGGGGACACGTCTGGCACTGCAGGATTTGAGTCCCTGGCGGCGTAGTGTGTTACTGATGGTAGGCTTTGTTACTTTGGTCCCAGCTCTCTGCAGGTCATTCACTAGGTCCCCCGTGTGGTTCTGGGATTTCTGCTCACCGTTCTTGTGATCATTTTGACCCCACGGGGTGAGATCTTGCGTGGAGCCCCAGATCGAGGGAGATTATCAGTGGTCTTGTATGTCTTCCATTTCCTAATAATTGCTCCCACAGTTGATTTCTTCAAACCAAGCTGCTTACCTATTGCAGATTCAGTCTTCCCAGCCTGGTGCAGGTCTACAATTTTGTTTCTGGTGTCCTTTGACAGCTCTTTGGTCTTGGCCATAGTGGAGTTTGGAGTGTGACTGTTTGAGGTTGTGGACAGGTGTCTTTTATACTGAAAACAAGTTCAAACAGGTGCCATTAATACAGGTAACGAGTGGAGGACAGAGGAGCCTCTTAAAGAAGAAGTTACAGGTCTGTGAGAGCCAGAAATCTTGCTTGTTTGTAGGTGACCAAATACTTATTTTCCACCATAATTTGCAAATAATTCATTAAAAATCCTACAATGTGATTTTCTGGATTTTTTTTGTCATAGTTGACGTGTACCTATGATGAAAATTACAGGCCTCTCTCATCTTTTTAAGTGGGAGAACTTGCACAATTGGTGGCTGACTAAATACTATTTTTCCCCACTGTAGCAGACCAATCCGAACTCCTCTCTCGGCATGCCCAGCCTACTCATTATCTCAGCCAATCATGGCTAGTGGGAAGGTTACTGTCTTTTTCTGTGGCTAAACCAACTAGGCTCGTAATTTAACAATTGTATTCGTATTTACAGATGGTATACAAGTTTGTTATTAAGGCATATGAAAGTTCACATGTTCCAGAGGCATTTCTGCCCAAAAACGCATTTTGATTTTTAAAAAAAGTTTACGATTCAAATGGCTCTCCTGTGAAGTAATGACCCTAGTTTCCTGAACGAGTCACATATTTGGTAGTGAGTGGAAACGCCAAGCGGATGCTTCACATTTATACAGCCGGTGAAATATCTGTTTCATTGTTCTATCCGTGGCAATGCCTTCGATCTAGCTTTTGATGTCCTAGCCAATGGCTGATTTAGCTAGCTAGATTTATCCCCCCCAGAGACCACCAAAGAAAAATCCTGATTGGATATTTTTTACATAATTGAAAAGAATAATATAATTCAACTTTTATATATATATATATATATATTTTTTTTTATAAATCCTTAGCCCTTCTCTGTAGGCGTAGAAGACCCTCATTGTTCTCAACTGTGTTTGGGTTAGTAACAACTTGTTGAGTGGCTCTATTTGCCCTCAGCATGCATTTTCTTCACCATTCTGAAATATGAACACATAAATACTGGACATTTTGAACTCTTATTATGGTGGTCTTGAATTGGACTCACATTTTTCTGGTCTCGGACCCCTCGTCCCCCTTCCAGTCTCTGTCTTTTTATTTTGGGTATTTATTTTAACCTTTATTTAACTAGTCAAGTCAGTTAAGAACACATTCTTATTTACAATGACGGCCTACCAGTCTTGACTTGGTCTCGCCCCCCTCTGGTCTTGGCCTTGACTAGGACTCGATTCGGTCTTGATCTTGGTCTTGAATCGATCTCTCTTTAGGTGGTCTCGAACACAACATTGCCTGCCGTGTCTACAGACATCACATCCCCCAAACAAACAAAAAACGACTCTCGGAGAATGCGTGCACATCTGGTAAATAGTCTTACCTTGCCAACTAGAAGGATGAAGTAAGAAGCTAACGTTAAACGGAGCCTACCTCAGCAGGAGCAAAACATACGTTACTAAGTTCTCATAATAATTGCAGCCTTACCGCAAAAGTGGAAGAGGAAAGTGGAAGGGGGAGAAAGTAAGGAACTTGTCTGTCGGCCTTGCATTAAAGAACATAATTGGTTAAGGAAAACTGTGATAAATAAAAAAGTATATCAGTTTCACTTAAGGACCAAAGGATTGACAGCCGTCCCATATAGATTGCAAAATAGTTGGGAAGAGATCTTTGACGTACCGATCCCATGGCATAGTGTTTATGAACTGACACGCAAAACAACACCGGATTCAAAAATTAGAATCTTTCAATTTAAATTATTATATAAAATTCTTGCTACCAATAGAATGTTATTTATATGGGGGATACAATCTTCCCAGCTCTACAGATTTTGCTGTGAAGAGACAGAATCATTAGATCATTTGTTTTGGTTCTGTCCATTTGTAGCTTGTTTTTGGACACAGGTCCAGGAATGGCTAAAGGATTGCAATATTTACCTGGAACTAACCTTGCAGATAGCATTACTGGGTGATCTGAAAAGTCATAGTCAATCAATCAATAATATAATAATACTTTTAGCAAAAATGTTTATTTTTAATTCACAATCTGTAGAAGCAATGAGAATAGAAAGGTTCAGAACTTTTGTAAAACATCACAGTACGGTTGAAATATATATGGCAAATAGAAATCCTATATGGATGGTGTTAAGAGATAGATGGGAGGTATTGAATAGAGTTGAAGGATGGGACTAATAACAAATAACAACAAATAATAACAAAGATATCTAATAATGTAAGCATACTGTGTCCATAATAAGTATATAGGTTGTATGTTGGGAGCTTTTGGGAAAGAGCACAGTTAGAAAGATATGGCACATAGAAGCAAACCGGATGGACATCATGAAAATGATCGGAGAGGTTGAGAGTAGAAGAAGTTCAGGAGCAAAAAAAAATATATATATATATAATAGAATTATTGTAAAATTAACTCTGTCCATAAGGTGTAGATAGTAATTATAGACCGGAAGTAGAGGCCTGGGCATTGTTGTTCACTAATTTACTCCAAGTAGGGAAAGGATGGTGGGGTTGAAAAGTAATAAAGGGGAGTATATATATAAAAAATAAAAATGAAAACATGGGAGATTGGAAGTGATGCAGACAATTACATTGATAGAATATACAATCTATCTGCAATATTAAGCTGATCCATTCCCCCCGAAAAAAAAATAAATAAATAAATAAATTAAAAAAATTAAAAAATTAACAAAAATAAAATAAAAAAACAATAAAATTAAAGTTCTCATAATAACTTTGCTTTACAGAGAGCAGGCTACTGAGACAGATGGTGATATGGCGCTCAGTTGTGAGGCTGAGGCAGGCTGCAATGCATGCAGGAGGAAGCAGAGGAGACAGAGAGAGAGAGTTTGGTACAGTGGTTCTCAAACTTGGGGTCTGGTCCCCATGTGGGGTCCCCTGAGAAAATCTGTACTGATTTTATCAAACAAGTTAGGAACTTAAAATAAAGAAGATATATTTCAATTTGAACATATTGGTCCTCTGTAGCTCAATTGGTAGAGCATGGCGCTTGTAACGCCAGGGTAGTGGGTTCGATCCCCGTGACCACCCATACGTAAAAATGTATGCACACATGACTGTAAGTCGCTTTGTATAAAAGCGTCTGCTAAATGGCATATTATTATTATGTCCACATGGCCTATCTTAAAATGCAATAAAACTGCAAACAATACAGTTCTAAACATTTCATAAATTTTTTGTTTCATCGCTGATGCTACGTGTCAGTGTGAATCATTTCTCATATTTCCCCCCTTTAAGGAGTATGACATTACAATTGTTTAGCTAATAGGCTATGTGTTTTTTGTAGATCGACTGAGGTAAATTAACCTTCAGCAGCTAGTCATGACTCACATCAACACCATTATCCCAGAAACCCTAGACCCACTCCAATTTGCATACCGCCCCAACAGATCTACAGATGATGCAATCTTTATTGCGCTCCACACTGCCCTTTCACACCTGGACAAAAGGAACACCTATGTGAGAATGCTATTCATTGACTACAGCTTAGCGTTCAACACCATAGTGCCCTCAAAGCTCATCACTAAGCTAAGGACCCTGGGACTAAACACCTCCCTCTGCAACTGGATCCTGGACTTCCTGACGGGCCGCCCCCAGGTGGTAGGGGTAGGTAACAACATATCCGCCACGCTGATCCTCAACACAGGGGCCCCTCAGGGGTGCATGCTCAGTCCCCTCCTGTACTTCCTGTGATCAAGATAAAGGAGATGATTGTGGACTGCAGGAAATAGAAGAGGACCAAGCACACCCCCATTCTCATCGATGGGGCTGTAGTGGAGCAGGTTGAGAGCTTCAAGTTCCTTGGTGTCCACATCACCAACAAATTAACATGGTCCAAGCACACCAAGACAGTCATGAAGAGGGCACGACAAAACCTATTCCCCCTAAGGAGACTGAAAAGATTTGGCATGGGTCCTCAGATCCTCAAAAGGTTCTACAGCTGCACCATCGAGAGCATCCTGACTGGTTGCATCACTGCCTGGTATGGCAACTGCTCGGCCTCTGACCGCAAGGCACTACAGAGGGTAGTGCGTATGGCCCAGTACATCACTGGGACCAAGCTTCCTGCCATCCAGGACCTCTATACCAGGCAGTGTCAGAGGAAGGCCCTAAAAATTGTCAAAGACTCCAGCCACCCTAGTCATAGACTGTTCACTCTGCTACCGCACGGCAAGCGGTACTGGAGCGCCAAGTCTAGGTCCAAAAGGCTTCTAAACAGCTTCTACCCCCATGCCATAAGACTCCTCAACATCTAATCAAATGGCTACCCAGACTATTTGCATTGCCTGCCCCCCTCTTTTACGCTGCTGCTACTCTCTGTTTATTATCTATGCATAGTCACTTTAATAACTCTACCTACATGTACATATTACTTCAATTACCTCGACTAACCGGTGCCCCCGCACATTGACTCGGTACCGGTACCCCATGTATATAGCCTCGCTATTGTTATTTTACTGCTGCTCTTCAATGATTTGTTACTTTTTTTTTTTTTTTTTTTAAGTATTCTTTCTTAAAACTGCATTGTTGGTTAAGGTCTTGTAAGTAAGCATTTCACTGTAAGGTCTACATCTCTTGTATTCGGCGCATGTGACAAATACAATTGTATTTTATTTTATTTGATATTGTCAGGGGTCATTATTGCTTGTTTTTGCTGTTCTCCAAATAGCATTTTAAAGTTTTTTAATTGTATAGAAATGCAGTAAATGAGCTTGAACTTTCCAAACATTTCCTAGTTATGGCCCTGCATCCTAGCCAAATTTCCTCATCTGTTTGCATGCGCTTCCCTTAAGGTGTTTTGGTACTTCCCTTATGTTACGCTTTTCCACACGCTAACTATACAACAGGTCAATATAGTCAGACTGGCCTCATAGACTAGATGTAACATAGTAAACGTAAATCCGGCATACTCAAATTAGTATGATATGTTACGTTTGGTGTTACATAAGACAGAAGGTTACTTACGGCAAAAACCAAAGTAGGGTGGTTGGTTGGGGTGGATTGGTAAGCATATAACGCGAATGTCTAGCAACCCAAAGGTTGCGTGTTCGAATCTCATCACGGACAACTTTAGCTTTTTAGCTACTTTGCATGTTAGCTAATTCTTCCCCTAACCTTAACCATTTTAGATAACCCTTCTTCAAACCCTAACCTTAACCCTAACCTTAACCCCTAACCCCTAGAGTTAGCGTTAGCCCCTCTGCTAACATTAGTAACAACAAATTGGAACTCGTAACATATCATACGTTTTGCACATTCATAACATATTGTACATTTTGCTCATTCGTAACATTGTACGAATTGCAATTCATAACATATTGTATGAATTGCAATTTGTAATATATCAAACGATTTGTAATTCGTAACATATCATACAAAATGGATGATGGAGAGCCACAAATTAGTACATACCATACAAACGTAGCATATCATACTAAATGGAGTTTCTCAGATGTACATACAGAACAATACGAAATGCTCTGAGACCATATTGATATTGTCTACCAGTCTAACTGTCTATCATGCCCTCTATCCACCATTCATAGTGACAACAGTGGTAGGTGGATCGTTTGTCCAGATCTTCAGTAGGCTAACTAGCAATCATACCACACAAAAAATCATTCAAAGCTGCACCAATTTTCATTCCCCCCTTTCGGACCTCACTAAATCTTAAACCCTAGTTACGGCCCTGACATTGTGTGATCAGTGAGGAGATGAATCATCCAGGTCTAATGTTGAGCGGTGGCTGAGGGAGGGAGAGTAGTGACCTGGCGTCAAGGCAACAGGGAGGATATCTGTCCTGTTGATCTCATTAGGAGAAGGGAGGATGGAGACATGACTTACCTCCTTCTATCCCTCTCGAGCTTCCTCCCCCTCTCAGCCAGCCAAGAGTCAACAAGTTAATGTTGCACTTCAAAAGGGATGGAATTCAAAACCTCCTAGTATGCCTGAGCAACAAGCAGAACCTGGTTGTTACTCACGTTTAGGGACAGCAGCAGTTTTGACCCCCTTCATCTGTAGGGGCCCCATTCAATGGAGTATGCTGAAGTTAATGGGGCAATCTGGGCCAGGGTTCAATGTCCAATGAGGAGCTGGGTGAGAATCAATGTTTCTTCTAAAAACACAGTGATGTTCCTGGGTCAAACTCTCTTCTCTTACCCTTTAGCGAAGAGCAACACAGTTCCACAAATAACCCACAAGAACATGTCTGTTTGGACTCCTCATCTCACCAGAGTTGAGAATATGTACCACTGATCGTGAAAGCTGGTAAATGATGTGTCCTCTATGCCCCATTCAATCATGTCATAGGCTTGCTAACCAATGTGAAGGTATTTGAGTGTTTGTTTGTTTTTATATGACATAGTCTGTATGTTTTTACATTATCGTAATGGAAATGTTTTAGCTGTGTGACATATACAGATTATGTAATTCAATACTTGTTTACTAACGCTGAATAGGGTATTGACAGAGCATTCTGTGGTAAAGCCTACATAGTAGTCTGTCTATAATAGTCTGTATCAGCTTTAGTTTGACTATAATCAAGTATATAATAAGGATAAAGAGTGAAATACACTACATGGCCAAAAGTATGTGGACACCTACTCATCGAACATCACATTCCAAAATCATGGGCATTAATATGGAGTTGGTCCGCGCTTTGCTGCTATAACAGCCTCCACTCTTCTGTGAAGGATTTCCACTAGATGTTGGTACATTGCTGTGGGGACTTGCTTTCATTCAGCCACAAGAGCATTAGTGAGGTTGGGCACTGATGTTGGGCGATTAGGCCTGGCTCACAGTCGGCATTCCAATTCATTTTAAAGATGTTCGATGGGGTTGAAGTATGTGACACACTACAGTCGATGATGTATGACAGCATGAATGCAGAGAGATTGCCACTTGCACTCACTTATGCCAAACAAAATCATTTTAGTGACGGTATGTCCACATCAATAGCCTACAGTCAAAGACCCTTGTGTCATGTAAGTACATTTTGGATGTGCGTTTTTCAATATGGTGATGATGTGGAAAATGGCCATGAGAATCTGCCTGTTGCCGGGGGAAAAAAAGAGTAAGCGACAGTGGGACCAGAAAAGGCACAGGATGCAAATATGGGGGAGCAAGAACCTGGGGAGCGATAAAACTGTGACACAATGTCAAAGAGGAGAAAAATGATTTTGCTCCAAGTACTGTGACTGCAGCAGTGGCTCAGAGAGAGAAGGAGGAATGTCCTGTAACTACAGCAATGGCATTGTCCAATCTGAGGCTACAGTGCATTTGGAAAGTATACAGACCCCTTGACTTTTTCCACATTTTGTTAAGTTATAGCCTTATTCTAAAATGGATTGAATAAATAAAAATCCTCAGCAATCTACACACAATACCCCATAATGACAAAGCGAAAACAGGTTTTTAGACATTTTTGCAAATGTATTAAAAATGTAAACAGAAATACCTTATTTACATAATTATTCAGACCCTTTGCTATGAGACTCGAAATTGAGCTCAGGTGTATCCTGTTTCCATTGATCATCCTTGAGATGTTTCTACAACTTGGAGTCCACCTGGGGTAAATTCAATTGATTGGACATGATTTGGAAAGGCACACACCTGTCCATATAAGGTCCCACAGTTGACAGTGCATGTCAGAGCAAAAATCAAGCCATGAGGTCGAAGGAATTGTCCGTAGAGCTCCGAGACAGAATTGTGTAGAGGCACAGATCTGGGGAAGGGTACCAAAACATTTCTGCAGCATTGAAGGTCCCCAAGACCACAGTGGCCCCCATCATTCTTAAATGGAAGACTCTTCCTAGAGCTGGCCGCCCGGCCAAACCGAGCAATCGGGGGAGAAGGGCCTTGGTGAGGGAGGTGACCAAGAACCCGACGGTCACTCTGATAGAGGTCTAGAGTTCCTCTGTGGAGATGGAAGAACCTTCCAGAAGGACAACCATCTCTGCAGCACTCCACCAATCAGGCCTTTATGGTAGAGGCCACTCTCAGTAAAAGACACATGACAGCCCGCTTGGAGTTTGCCAAAAGGCACCTAAAGACTCTCAGACCATGAGAAACAAGATTCTCTGGTCTGATGAGACCAAGATTGAACTCTTTGGCCTGAATGCCAAGTGTCACGTCTGGAGGAAACCTGGCACCATCCCTACGGTGAAGCATGGTGGTGGCAGCATCATGCTGTGGGGATGTTTTTCAGCGGCAGGGACTGGGAGACTAGTCAGAATCGAGGCAAAGATGAACGGAGAGAGCCTTGATGAAAACCTGTTCCAGAGCGCTCAGGACCTCAGACTGGGTCGAAGGTTCACCTTCCAACAGGACAATGGCCCCAAGCACACAACCAAGACAACGCAGGAGTGGCTTTGGGACAAGTCTCTGAATGTCCTTGAGTGGCCCATCCAGAGCCCGGACTTCAACCCAATCAAACATCTCTGGAGAGATCTGAAAATAGCTGTGCAGCGACGCTCCCCATCCAACCTGACAGAGCTTGAGAGGATCTGCAGAGAGGAATGGGAGAAACTCCCCAAATACAGGTGTGCCAAGCTTGTAATGTTGAAGACTCAAGGCTGTAATCGCTGCCAAAAGTGCTTCAACAAAGTACTGAGTAAACGGTCTGAATACTTACGTAAATGTGATATTTCCGTTTTTATTTTTTATAAAAACCTGATTTTGCTTTGTCATTATGGGGTATTGTGTGTAAGGGGGAAAAAGAAGGATACATGCATCTCCATCAGTTCTCACATGTTAATGTCCATTGGGAGCATCAGGCAATGACTAAGGCCTAAGAGGCTTTGCATCAAGTGAGGGGTGTGCTTGGGCTGTGCTGTTATTCTACTGATGTCCCTCCCCACATTGCCACTTGCTGTAGATTTACCGTCCAAGAACTCCATTTTGTCATACAGAAATCCACATTTGAGCAACACAGAGAACATAAGATACACTGGCACATTTCCCATGTAGTGTTTGTAAAGACCCCTGGACAGAGTGTTCTTTGAGTGAATGAGTCAGCAAGAGGACAACCTGCTGTCCTTCTCAAACTATCCCCATCTGACAGCTACTCCCCGGAGGAAACATGTTTTCATGTAATGTCAGACTAGGCAATTATAGAGGCAAGAATAGACCTTTAAATACTTCACAGTAAATTCATGTAAAATCTTCACACCTGCGTGTATCCACGAGAAACAGAAATGTCTCCCCTGTGAGTATAAACCCAGATGGATGGAAGAACTTGGGAATGTTGAAACAACCTTAAATCATGGTATTTTACTGGCTTTATCAACATTAAAACAATTGCACCCCCCTCCCCAACGTAAAAAATATTTTCACATGACCCACACATTTTTTCACATTTGTGATTTTTCTTTTAAAATTATTGCTTACGGGTACCTTCATGTGTGTGTAAAATATTACTGTTCTCAGAATTTTAATTCAGAGATTTTACATGTGTTTGTTTTTTGCAAACCGCTATATATCCATTGTTTAGCTGGAATGGAATGTTTGTATCCTGTATATTTGACTGTGATATGTGGTTGTCTCACCTAGCTATCTTAAGATGAATGCACTTACTGTAAATCGCTCTGGATAAAAGCATCTTGGGTATAGTACTAAGTAAATGTGGATGTGAGAGTTGTGTGAGTGTGGAAAGGATGTGTTAAGCTGACTGAAATTTGAATAATAAGAAGTATTACTAGTGTTAAGAGATTGACATTTGGATAATAAGTGGTAAGCTGAGTTCAACAAAGGATTTACATTTGTGATAATAAGAGGATTTAAATTGAGATAAAAGAGATATTATTACTATTAAGTACTGAGTGAATGAGAGCTGTCAGGGGACTAGCTCCGGTGTGTAAGAGGTGCGTCTGAATGAATACCCCAACCAGTTCTGTGTGAGCTGAGTTTTTCAATCTATAACGTTATCTAGGGGTTCTGTCCTCCACCGCCCGTCGATCTACAGGTAGTGATCACTGACAGGACAAGCCATTGAAAAGTTTGAGAGGGTAACAGCTGAGATGGGTAAGGGCTGTTCATTGGACACTGAGATTTCCTCGAACATGACATGTGTACCTCTCGGGCTGGCTGCGCTGTGATCGTTGCTGGTGGAGTAGATGTAAATACCTAAGTTGATTTATAATGTTATATAGGGAATCTGTGTATGTGAAGATATGAAAGGAGAGAGTACTATTCCTGAATACGCTGTTAAATAGAACACTAGTGTACATATTTAAACCCCTGTATGAATATAACACTAGTGTAAAGGAGGAATTTGTGAAGAAAAGTATAATGGGTTACTAGAGATTTTATAAAGTAACAGTGGGAAAAAATTAACATAATAAAATAATATACAACTTGCACATCCACACGTAGACGTACGTAAGTGGTATAAAAAGTATTCAGGGTGGTCCCTTTATGGATCATTTGATAAAGATAAGGTTAACACATTGTATCTAAAGGAAATAAAGTCTTAAACAAAGGTTGGCGCATATCCACTTTTGGTAAAGGTACAGGACTTGACTTACCCCTAATCAATAAAACTATAAAAGCTTATGAGATTTCCTCCACCCTGGCAATACATTTTGAAACAAAACCCATGCCCTGTTAAATAGAACCAATGAATGTTGAACATGTAGAGACTTGTTAACTAAACTTAAGGCTACAAGTTATTGTACTCCCGATGGAGTTTTCGTTGATATCTCAAATGATGAAGTTCTAAACCGATTCGTGAGTAGGCAAAATTGAACCATTCAACGAGACGGAGTGGGAAACTGGCTCTGTTTCCCAGTCTATCCTGTCTCAGGTGCCAGACTTTTTATGAACAGAGCACTCCATCTACTGTGGACTGATAGACAGTGCCAGCCCCGTTATAATGCATGTTGATCCCACAAAGTTTATCTCTTCCTTTCTGAATTGGCCGCTGTATTTTATAAATTTTGAGGCATTACGTGTTCATCTTAAAATAATAGACATTTAATGAGTGTGAAGCAGAAAGTGAATATCCAACAGAAATTGTTAATAAATATTAAGAGCAACATTGTTAGGGTAGACTAAAATGAAAACAATGCCTTCCAATAAGGAGAAAGTTATTATGTTTGTTTTGTTTTGTTTTTAAATCTTACAATCATGGTGAAAGCAGAACATTGTTTGAGAGTGATCCGAGTGTATTAGCAGTAGTGATTGGGAGGGTCTTGAGAGTCCTAGTTGAAGGAAACAGATATGGAGACTAGTGAAAGTACCAAAGTGAATGGTAATATTAGTGGCTTTCAGATAGCACCCTAATAATGCAATATCTTAGTAATTTGAAGAAGTAAATGTTTCAATACAAGGTCACATGACGAACAGAGGGATTGAGCCTTGGGACATTATATTAGAGGCTGCCATCTGGTGTTTGGGTTAGAGATAAGCTTCCTGTGGACAAATAGATAACCCGCCAGTGAAAATAAGTGCTACTCACTGAACTCAAAGGGACATAGTGGGACATTTCGGACAGAGGTATGAATAATTTATTAAGAAATGTTTTTAACAATTTCCAATTATTATTACTCAATTCTATAGTTTGGGTAACACCAGTGATTTAAGTAAGAAGGTAATGTCATCTAAAACAATAATCTGTTTCCATTACGTGAAACTGTGTCCAAAATGGAAGTAGATCCAAGTAAATGTTTTTAGTACCGAATATTGAGCTGATAAGCCAGCACCAACTTTTTGAAGGACCTAGCAGATTTGATAAACAACAGGTTTCATATTTTGACTAGTTGATGTCACAGGGACAGTCAGTACAGGACATACAGTGGGGGAAAAAAGTATTTAGTCAGCCACCAATTGTGCAAGTTCTCCCACTTAAAAAGATGAGAGAGGCCTGTAATATTCATCATAGGTACACGTCAACAATGACAGACAAATTGAGAATTTTTTTTCCAGAAAATCACATTGTAGGATTTTTAATGAATTTATTTGCAAATTATGGTGGAAAATAAGTATTTGGTCACCTACAAACAAGCAAGATTTCTGGCTCTCACAGACCTGTAACTTCTTCTTTAAGAGTCTCCTCTGTCCTCCACTCGTTACCTGTATTAATGGCACCTGTTTGAACTTGTTATCAGTATAAAAGACACCTGTCCACAACCTCAAACAGTCACACTCCAAACTCCACTATGGCCAAGACCAAAGAGCTGTCAAAGGACACCAGAAACAAAATTGTAGACCTGCACCAGACTGGGAAGACTGAATCTGCAATAGGTAAGCAGCTTGGTTTGAAGAAATCAACTGTGGGAGCAATTATTAGGAAATGGAAGACATACAAGACCACTGATAATCTCCCTCGATCTGTGGCTCCACGCAAGATCTCACCCCGTGGGGTCAAAATGATCACAAGAACGGTGAGCAAAAATCCCAGAACCACACGGGGGGACCTAGTGAATGACCTGCAGAGAGCTGGGACCAAAGTAACAAAGCCTACCATCAGTAACACACTACGCCGCCAGGGACTCAAATCCTGCAGTGCGAGACGTGTCCCCCTGCTTAAGCCAGTACATGTCCAGGCCCGTCTGAAGTTTGCTAGAGTGCATTTGGATGATCCAGAAGAGGATTGGGAGAATGTCATATGGTCAGATGAAACCAAAATAGCACTTTTTGGTAAAAACTCAACTCGTCGTGTTTGGAGGACAAAGAATGTTGAGTTGCATCCAAAGAACACCATACCTACTGTGAAGCATGGGGGTGGAAACATCATGCTTTGGGGCTGTTTTTCTGCAAAGGGACCAGGACGACTGATCCGTGTAAAGGAAATAATTAATGGGGCCATGTATTGTGAGATTTTGAGTGAAAACCTCCTTCCATCAGCAAGGGCATTGAAGATGAAACGTGGCTGGGTCTTTCAGCATGACAATGATCCCAAACACACCGCCCGGGCAACGAAGGAGTGGCTTCGTAAGAATTATTTCAAGGTCCTGGAGTGGCCTAGCCAGTCTCCAGATCTCAACCCCATAGAAAATCTTTGGAGGGAGTTGAAAGTCTGTGTTGCCCAGCGACAGCCCCAAAACATCACTGCTCTAGAGGAGATCTGCATGGAGGAATGGGCCAAAATACCAGCAACAGTGTGTGAAAACCTTGTGAAGATTTACAGAAAACGTTTGACCTGTGTCATTGCCAACAAAGGGTATATAATAAAGTATTGAGAAACTTTTGTTATTGACCAAATAGTTATTTTTCACCATAATTTGCAAATAAATTCATAAAACATCCTACAACGTGATTTTCTGGAGAAAAAAAATCTCATTTTGTCTGTCATAGTTGACGTGTACCTATGATGAAAATTACAGGCCTCTCTCATCTTTTTAAGTGGGAGAACTTGCACAATTGGTGGCTGACTAAATACTTTTTTCCCCCACTGTATGTCAATGCAACAAGTAAAAATGATAAGATTACAAGAAAGGGGCTCTGGGATTGTTTACTTTAGAAGGTGCCTATTCCGCTTAACGGGACACTGTATCATCTGAAGTATGATTCTGTATACGCATGGTTTTATCAAGACTTCCTGCCCAAGATGCAGTAAGCTCGACTACAATTAAGAATTGTTAGGACTGATTAAGACGTAGCAAATTGAAAACTAAGTAAATGTTAATTTCTTTTCTTCCAGGACTGATGAATGTCCACTACCGAGTTTATCAATGATTCTGTATCTCTCCCTTTGAAAGGCTTCCTGAGGCAGGTGCCTTAGGAGAGCAGTTATTGAGACTGTGTACTATACAGTATTAAGGTACCCAGATCCGGCTGTTAAGGGAGCTCCCAAATTAAGTAAGGCCTTGCCATTTTGTTTTTACCCTACGTTTTACCACACACTCCAGCTCCCACACACAACCCACCTGTTATTAATATTTGTTAGTGGTGTTAATACTGTGTTTGATTTATTGTGTGGGGTCTTTTTATTTTGGTTTTAGTTCATTTTTCACGGGTTAGAAAGGAAGCACCTTAAAGGGCACACAAATGAAATTTTCGGAAGTATCTATTGTCCGAGTTTTGGTTGCACACATGTCAATTCTCTTGATAAGAAATGTACTGAAAAACCCAATGTAAACCTGATACACAAAATGTTTGGAATGTTTGAAAAGTCTTCAAATAATGAGTCTGAGGTACAGGGAAAGAAAAGGGAAAGAAACACTCACTTAATGGGGTTGAATGACCTCTGACCTCTGTTCTGACTTTCTGGTGAGGCCTGATCACCCTCACTAGAAAGGCTAGAGATATTGGGTGAGATTTAAATGTAATATGTAAACACTGATAATTAGGAAGAAGTTTATAATTTATCAATAGTCCTATGTGTGATTCGGACCACGAGTGGTTGTGTTGTTTTCTTTGGATGCATGAATCACGATGTGAGTCATGTGTCAAAAGGGAAGAAGTGTAGGTTGTTGTTGTTTTGTTTGTTTTGTGTGGTGTGTATTGTTGTTGTTGTTTTGTGTGTTTTGTTTTTGTCTTGCTTCAATACAAATCTCACCAGATTGTGTCTGCTGGATGGTCGGGATTGTGACAAATAAAATTTGATTTGATTTGAAACCACGGTTAGACATAAATCTTTTGCATCTGCATCATATTTGCTTCTTTTTTTTTTTACTGAGTTTTCATTGATACATTTCTGTAATGCCTGTAAAGTTCTTAACTAAGAGTGCACTTTATGTATTTTAATTACTTTATTTTAGTTAAGGTTTGTATTAAGAATATTGGTAGAAGTAATAATTTGTCATACAGTGAATCGTTTGTCTGGATTTCCTGAATCAGAAATTCCCTAAACTAAACTGTTGTTCTGGTCTGTCCACTCGCTCAAGGTTATGGCGAAGGTGACCACAGATGGTATCTAGATGCATGGATAATTCTACCGAGAACAGTGTGAGCCTCACCCCCTCTAACCGGCTGAAGTAATGGCGACAATGGCGTTCACTATGGTCCTTCACTACTTCTACCTGATACCTGAGTTCGAGCCAGCAAACTGTGCACAGCATCAAGTCGAAGCTATCAACTGCCATTTCTCTCATGCCTTTTCTCTCAGGAGTGCAACATGAGTCCACGTGGAGTGAGCATGGAGAGAGATCCCATCCAAACTTTTCTCATGCTGCTGGTGTACTGGTCGGAAAATGGAGAAGACATAATGGACGGTAAAGGATGGTGGCGTCTCAGGTGAGAGATTCGTCTGCTTGGGAAAATCAGATTATTCCCCAGATATTGAAATTGGGACATTATCAAGGGCCATCCACTTTGAACATGTGCCATTGGGAGGACGAACTGAAACACTATCTGAAGAAGAAAATGAAGAAACGCCAGAAGAATGAGTTCCGGGAGGGAGGGGAGTGCTCAACCGTGCCCGTAATTGATTTAGGCTTGTCCAAAATTGTTTATTTGGGGTAACAGGTTGATTGTGGAGGTCTGCACACTGCGAAATGTATAGTAATTTAGCCAAAAGATGCATTGAGATACCGATCTGTCATTAACATGCCACTGGTGACGAAAGCTCCAGCTAAAATGTCATTGCCAGAATCCATAAATGAAATTGTGTAATGAAGCATATGTGTAACTGTATGAAGCGAAGGTCTTAAGTTAAAACATTCTACTGCAATGGTTTTATAGGTAAGAACTATGGAAACAATCTGAGTCTACATATCCCTTGTGTGTATTTTAGATTGTACAACCCAGAGTGAAGGGTTTGAAAGGATGAAGTGTCTGGTTTTATGTGTTGATTTTGCTTACTTTAATAGAAGTATAGAACATTTTGATAGAAGCTATAATCTAATGCTTACCTTAAAATGTAATGATAATTATCACATAGTGAGAAGATGAGGGAATGTGAAGAAAAATTTGATGTTTGTGCTTTTCTAATAATTGATTGGGTTCATGCAAGTGACTGATTGATCGTGCCTGGGAGGAATCCTCACTATTAGTATAAGCAATTTGGCAGTACGCCCAGAACCTTGTTTTGAGAACAGAAAGTGATATCTCACTTTCAAGGTCTCATCTTGGAGAGAAGAAGCCTTGTGAGGTATTGGTCGGTCACATGCATGAACCAAACGTTAATGATGAATTAATTATGAATAAGGAATAATGTAAATCATGCAAATATAACTTGTCTGTGTACGCAGTATATAAGAGAACTAACGGGACTGCCCCGACGGAGCTCCTGACAGACGTGTACTACTTGGTGCATTAAATTTGTTGGAACCTCTCCAGCTTGCTGTTAATAAAGAATGATTCATTTAATATTGACTTCAGGTGTCCCTGGTGGTAATTTCCACGACATCTCTCTAAAATGAAACCATCAAGTGACAGATTTTAAACAAATATATGTCTGTCATTGAACAAACTCATGCCATGATTAGATAGTGAAAAAACACACCAATCTCTTTCATAATTTCTTTAAACAATAAAAGCTAATTTATCCCAAATTAGAAAAATTGTTTTGGAATGAAACTCTTCATTTATAATTACAGTGGGGAAAAAAAGTATTTAGTCAGCCACCAATTGTGCAAGTTCTCCCACTTGATGATGAGACAGGCCTGTAATTTTCATCATAGGTACACGTCAACTATGACAGACAAATTGAGAAAAAAAAATCCAGAAAATCACATTGTAGGATTTTTAATGAATTTATTTGCAAATTATGGTGGAAAATAAGTATTTGGTCACCTACAAACAAGCAAGATTTCTGGCACTCACAGACCTGTAACTTCTTCTTTAAGAGGCTCCTCTGTCCTCCACTCGTTACCTGTATTAATGGCACCTGTTTGAACTTGTTATCAGTATAAAAGATACCTGTCCACAACCTCAAACAGTCACACTCCAAACTCCACTATGGCCAAGACCAAAGAGCTGTCAAAGGACACCAGAAACAAAATTGTAGACCTGCACCAGGCTGGGAAGACTGAATCTGCAATAGGTAAGCAGCTTGGTTTGAAGAAATCAACTGTGGGAGCAATTATTAGGAAATGGAAGACATACAAGACCACTGATAATCTCCCTCGATCTGGGGCTCCACGCAAGATCTCACCCTGTGGGGTCAAAATGATCACAAGAACGGTGAGCAAAAATCCCAGAACCACACGGGGGGACCTAGTGAATAACCTGCAGAGAGCTGGGACCAAAGTAACAAAGCCTACCATCAGTAACATACTACGCCGCCAGGGACTCAAATCCTGCAGTGCCAGACGTGTCCCCCTGCTTAAGCCAGTACATGTCCAGGCCCGTCTGAAGTTTGCTAGAGTGCATTTGGATGATCCAGAAGAGGATTGGGAGAATGTCATATGGTCAGATGAAACCAAAATAGCACTTTTTGGTAAAAACTCAACTCGTCGTGTTTGGAGGACAAAGAATGCTGAGTTGCATCCAAAGAACACCATACATACTGTGAAGCATGGGGGTGGAAACATCATGCTTTGGGGCTGTTTTTCTGCAAAGGGACCAGGACGACTGATCCGTGTAAAGGAAATAATTAATGGGGCCATGTATTGTGAGATTTTGAGTGAAAACCTCCTTCCATCAGCAAGGGCATTGAAGATGAAACGTGGCTGGGTCTTTCAGCATGACAATGATCCCAAACACACCGCCCAGGCAACGAAGGAGTGGCTTCGTAAGAAGCATTTCAAGGTCCTGGAGTGGCCTAGCCAGTCTCCAGATCTCAACCCCATAGAAAATCTTTGGAGGGAGTTGAAAGTCTGTGTTGCCCAGCGACAGCCCCAAAACATCACTGCTCTAGAGGAGATCTGCATGGAGGAATGGGCCAAAATACCAGCAACAGTGTGTGAAAACCTTGTGAAGATTTACAGAAAACGTTTGACCTGTGTCATTGCCAACAAAGGGTATATAACAAAGTATTGAGAAACTTTTGTTATTGACCAAATACTTATTTTCCACCATAAATTGCAAATAAATTCATTAAAAATCCTACAATGTGATTTTCTGGAGAAAAAAATTCTCATTTTGTCTGTCATAGTTGACGTGTACTTATGATGAAAATTACAGGCCTCTCTCATCTTTTTAAGTGGGAGAACATGCACAATTGGTGGCTGACTAAATACTTTTTTCCCCCACTGTATATAAAATATGTGCAACAAAATTTCCACCAACAGGTTTTTGTGCCAATGCACCACACAACCAATAAGCAAAGCATACCGACTTTGGGCACTTCAACATCATTGTTTGCGTTTTCAACACCACAATCAAATATGTAAATCTCGACAAACAGAAAATAAATCCCTCCCAACCTTCTACCCAGTATTGAAGGCTTGGCGTCACAATCTCAGAATTTCATTAAACTTTTTGGTGTTTTGTAATGGATGTCTCTTTCATCAAATGGCATGGCCGGTGCAAAGTTTGGATGCTGGAATTATTTGTTGGATGAATGTGCAGGTAGCCTACAGGAAACTTTTGAAGTCGCCTAATCAAATGAAAACATTGTTATTAGTTGTGTTTGTGCCACACATAAAAGGTAATACATTTTAAAAGTTACATGACAAATATTTAGGCTATGTTGAAGTGTTACATTCTAGGTGTGTGAGGATTAGCCACTAAAATCAGAAAGGAGGCTTTTCTGAATAATTTGGCCTGCTGGGAGCATTTGTGGCCACATTGTTATAGGAGGACTTGGGAGAATGATTATCTGCAAAAGACAGCTCATCTCAGTATCAGAAGTAAAAAATACAGCCAGATTGGCCTGCTACTGTGCCTTTCCAGACCTTATAAACTGTCGAGAGTAGGCCCACAACTGCTCAGATTGTTCACAATGCCTGGAGGAGAAGGAGAAATGTACTATTTGTGTAGTGTGGCTAGATGGTAGCTGTACTTGCAATGATTATTGTATATGTGTATAATTTGTCAAATTGTATTTTGTTTTGAGTACAAGGAAAATGTTACTGTGTTTAGTAGTGTCTTGTAAGCCCATGTGGGCTGGGCACCGGTATACAGTGAGGGAAAAAGGTATTTGATCCCCTGCTGATTTTGTACATTTGCCCACTGACAAAGACATGATCAGTCTATAATTTTAATGGTAGGTTTATTTGAACAGTGAGAGACAGAATAACAACAAAAAAATCCAGAAAAATGCATGTCAAAAATGTTATAAATTGATTTGCATTTTAATGAGGGAAATAAGTATTTGACCCCTCTGCAAAACATGACTTAGTACTTGGTGGCAAAACCCTTGTTGGCAATCACAGAGGTCAGACGTTTCTTGTAGTTGGCCACCAAGTTTGCACACATCTCAGGAGGGATTTTGTCCCACTCCACTTTGCAGATCTTCTCCAAGTCATTAAGGTTTCGAGGCTGACGTTTGGCAACTCGAACCTTCAGCTCCCTCCACAGATTTTCTATGGGATTAAGGTCTGGAGCCTGGCTAGGCCACTCCAGGACCTTAATGTGCTCTTCTTGAGCCACTCCTTTGTTGCCTTGGCCGTGTGTTTTAGGTCATTGTCATGCTGGAATACCCATCC
This sequence comes from Coregonus lavaretus, assembly GCF_964263955.1. Lineage (NCBI taxonomy): Eukaryota > Metazoa > Chordata > Actinopteri > Salmoniformes > Salmonidae > Coregonus > Coregonus lavaretus. The sequence continues at coordinate 38,916,115 of NC_139997.1, read as the reverse complement.
ACGACCCATTTTCAATGCCCTGGCTGAGGGAAGGAGGTTCTCACCCAAGATTTGACGGTACATGGCCCCGTCCATCGTCCCTTTTATGTGGTGAAGTTGTCCTGTCCCCTTAGCAGAAAAACACCCCCAAAACATAATGTTTCCACCTCCATGTTTGACGGTGGGGATGGTGTTCTTGGGGTCATAGGCAGCATTCCTCTTCCTCCAAACACGGCGAGTTGAGTTGATGCCAAAGAGCTCGATTTTGGTATCATCTGACCACAACACTTTCACCCAGTTCTCCTCTGAATCATTCAGATGTTCATTGGCAAACTTCAGACGGGCCTGTATATGTGCTTTCTTGAGCAGGGGGACCTTGCGGGCGCTGCAGGATTTCAGTCCTTCAACGCGTAGTGTGTTACCAATTGTTTTCTTGGTGACTATGGTCCCAGCTGCCTTGAGATCATTGACAAGATCCTCCCGTGTAGTTCTGGGCTGATTCCTCACCGTTCTCATGATCATTGCAACTCCACGAGGTGAGATCTTGCATGGAGTCCCAGGCCGAGGGAGATTGACAAGTCTTTTGTGTTTCTTCCATTTGCGAATAATCGCACCAACTGTTGTCACCTTCTCACCAAGCTGCTTGGCGATGGTCTTGTAGCCCATTCCAGCCTTGTGTAGGTCTACAATCTTGTCCCTGACATCCTTGGAGAGCTCTTTGGTCTTGGCCATGGTGGAGAGTTTGGAATCTGATTGATTGATTGCTTTTGTGGACAGGTGTCTTTTATGCAGGTAACAAGCTGAGATTAGGAGCACTCCCTTTAAGAGTGTGCTCCTAATCTCAGCTCGTTACCTGTATAAAAGACACCTGGGAGCCAGAAATCTTACTGATTGAGAGGGGGTCAAATACTTATTTCCCTCATTAAAATGCAAATCAATTTATAACATTTTTGACATGCGTTTTTCTGGATTTTTTTGTTGTTATTCTGTCTCTCACTGTTCAAATAAACCTACCATTAAAATTATAGACTGATTTCTTTGTCAGTGGGCAAATGTACAAAATCAGCAGGGGATCAAATACTTTTTTCCCTCACTGTATGTGACAATTAAATAAATCTAAATCAAAATCATATCCAAATCTATCATGATCCAAATGGAATGAAACAGCTGTTTATTCAAATGACATTTCAAATAAAATAAAATAAAATGTTATTGGTCGCATAAACATATTTAGCAGATGTTATTGCGGGTGTAGTGAAATGCTTGTGTTCCTAGAACCAACAGTGCAGTAATATCTAACAATTCACAACAATACACACAAATCTAAAAGTATAAGAATGGAATTAAGAAATATATAAATATTAGGACGAGCAATGTCGGAGTCCGGAGTATATATGTGATGGGATGTATAGACATTATGGACTGTATATGGATACAATATTTAGTATATCTGTAGAATACGTAGGATAGAAAAGTATATATACAGCAATAGTTGAATAGGATGGATTTGACTAGAATACAGTGTATACATATGAAATGAGTAAAACAGTATGTAAACATTATTAAAGTGACGAGTGTTCCATTATTAAAGTGACCAGTGATTCCATGTCTATGCACATAGGGCAGCAGCCTCTAAGGTGCAAGGTTGAGTAACCGGGTGATAGCCGGCTAGTGACAGTGACTAAGTTCAGTGCAGGGTACTGGGTGGAGGCCGGCTAGTGATGGCTATTTAACAGTCAGATGGCCTTGAGATAGAAGCTGTTTTTCAGTCTCTCAGTCCCAGCTTTGATGCACCTGTACTGACCTCGCATTCTGGATGATAGCAGAGTGAACAGGCCATGGCTCGCGTGGTTGGTGTCGTTGATTATCTTTTTGGCCTTCCTGTGACATCGGGTGCTGTAGGTGTCCTGGAGGGCAGGCAGTGTGCCCCCGATGATGCGTTGGGCAGACCGCACGACCCTCTGGAGAGCCCTGCAGTTGCGGGCAGTGCAGTTGCCATACCAGGCGGTGATACAGCCCGACAGGATGCTCTCAATAGTGTATCTGTAAAAGTTTGTGATGGTATTGGGGACCAAGCCGAATTTCTTCAGCCTCTTGAGGTTGAGGGAGTACTGGAGGGGGCTGAGCACACACCCTTGTGGGGCCCCTTTGTTGAGGATCAGCGTAGTGGAGGTGTTGTTTCCTACCTTCACCACCTGGGGGCGGCCCGTCAGGAAGTCCAGGACCCAGTTGCACAGGGCGGAGTTCAGACCCAGGGCCCGAGCTTAATGATGAGCTTGGAGGGTACTATGGTGTTGAAGGCTGAGCTGTAGTCAATGAATAGCATTCTTACATAGGTATTCCTCTTGTCCAGATGGGATAAGGCAGTGTGCAGTGCGATGGCGATTGCATTGTCTGTGGATCTATTGGGGCGGTATGCAAATTGAAGTGGGTCTAGGGTGTCAGGTAAGTTGGAGGTGATATGAGCCTTAACTAGCCTCTCAAAGCACTTCATGATGACAGAAGTGAGTGCTATGGGGCAATAGTCATTTAGTTCAGTTACCTTTGCTTTCTTGGGTAAAGGAACAATGGTGGCCATCTTGAAGCATGTGGGGACGGCAGACTGGGATAGGGAGAGATTGAATATGTCCATAAACATTTAAAAAGTTATCATTTTTAGATAAAACTATACTAAATATAATCACGTCACAAAATAATTTATTAAAACGTAGCACCATGGTGTAGCCAGAGGACAGCTAGGTACATTGACTTCAATACAAAACCTAGGAGGCTCATGGTTCTCACCCCCTTCCATAGACTTACACAGTAATTATGACAACTTCCGGAGGACTTCCTCCAACCTATCAGAGCTCTTGCGGCATGAACTGACATGTTGTCCACCCAATCAAAGGATCAGTACTGAAAGCATAAGATACAGCTAGCTAGCACTGCAGTGCATAAAATGTGGTGAGTAGTTGACTCAAAGAGAGAGAAAAACAATAGTTGAACAGTTTTGAACAAATACATTTCTTCCAAAATGAAAGAAAAGCTAGAGAGAGAGAGATTGTCATTTTCTTCCACTTTCAGTTTCACTTACTTAGCTAGCAAATGCAGCTAGCTAGTTTAGCCTACTCAAACACCAAGCTCAAACAGAGGGATGCTATGTTAGCTAGCTGGCTATGACTATCCAACAGTGGAACTCTTCCAAGTCAAGGTAAGCTTTTGGTTTTACTAATTTGTTGACACCGGGGCCCGTTGGTTTAAGTGCTAAACTGCTTACTGACTGTACACTGTAACGCTACTGCATGATTGTAGCAGGTTTACTAACACATTAGTTATATTACCTATGTTGACTATGACGTTACTTTAGCTAATATGGTGACAACGATGTAGGCTATGTGTAGCAGTTATGATATGCTTTGGCTTGGAAAGGTTTTTTCGCCTGGTCACATACAGCTGATGTGTTGTGCGTTGACGTCCAAAAGCGACAAATGGAAAAGGTGAGAGGAGGAGAGTGCATAGATGCGAGAAGGAATACAACGTGGCTGTTATGAAAGTGAACTGTGTTTACGCGTGATCAGGGGTGTATTCATTCCGCCGATTATGTTGAAAAACGTTTCTTAAACGGAACAAAACGGGGATAAACATACCTGAATTTGTCCAATAGAAACTCTCATTTGCAACTGTTGGACTAATGATTACACCCTATATCAGCTAGATGCAGGCAAAAGTGTGCAAGGCGGTATTTAATGTTTATCTCGACCTGTGTGCACCTATGTTGTAAACTTTCATTCATAGGCTAGGTTGCAGCAACCTCATGATGGGTATAGGGAAAATGAAAGTATCATGTAGTAGCAGTGGTGATTTTAGCATGTAAATGTTGGTGGGGCAAACTCCAAAAAATGTTTTTGAATGATTTCCAGCAAAGCCACAACACAACACAACACAACACTAAACAATACATTAATTGCAATATAATGGTGACAAACGGTGCCCACAAACTGTTAGGGCCTACATAAAGCTGTCCCAACAGCAGAGCTTTCTTTTCAGCACCATGGAGTGAATCCTTACCACCGCTAAAACTGGCTATCAGAGGAGCCTTGTCTGGCAGCGAAACAGTTAATTCAGCCTCATTTACTGCCTTTTTAAAAAATATAGCTGATATGGCTGACTTGCTTAAACAAATGTGGGTTCTACTGACAATTGAGATGTACAAACTATGGCATAAGGGTATGTATGTGTATGTATGTATTTATATGTACAGTTGAAGTCGGATGTTTACATACACTTAGGTTGGAGTCATTAAAACTCGTTTTTCAACCACTCCACAAATGTCTTGTTAACACACTATAGTTTTGGCAAGTTGGTTAGGACATCTGCTTTGTGTATGACACAAGTAATTTTTCCAACAATTGTTTACAGACAGATTATTTCACTTATAATTCACTGTATCACAATTCCACTGGGTCAGAAGTTTACATTCACTAAGTTGACTGTGCCTTTAAACAGCTTGGAAAATTCCAGAAAAGGATGTCATGGCTTTAGAAGCTTCTGATAGGCTAATTGACATCATTTGAGTTAATTGGAGGTGTACCTGTGGATGTATTTCAAGGCCTACCTTCAAACTCAGTGCCTCTTTGCTTGACATCATGGGAAAATGAAAATAAATCATCCAAGACCTCAGAAAAATAATTGTAGACCTACACAAGTCTGGTTCATCCTTGTGAGCAATTTCCAAATGCCTGAAGGTACCACGTTCATCTGTACAAACAATAATACACAAGTATAAACACCATGGGACCACGCAGCCGTCATACCGCTCAGGAAGGAGACGCGTTCTGTCTCCTAGAGATTAACTTACTTTGGTGCGAAAAGTGCAAATCAATCCCAGAACAGCAGCAAAGGACCTTGTGAAGATGTTGGAGGAAACAGGTACAAAAGTATCTATATCCACAGTAAAACGAGTCCTGTACCTGAAAGGCCGCTCAGCAAGGAAGAAGCCACTGCTCCAAAACCGCCATAAAAAAGCCAGACTACGGCACCAAGCATACTTCCAAAGTTGTGGCAAAATGGCTTAAGGACAACAAAGTCAGGGTATTGGAGTGGTCATCACAAAGCCCTGACCTCAATCCTATAGAAAATGTGTAGGCAGAACTGAAAAAGCGTGTGCGAGCAAGGAGGTCTACAAACCTGACTCAGTTACACCAGCTCTGTCAGGAGGAATGGGCCAAAATTCACCCAACTTATTGTGGGAAGCTTGTGGAAGGCTACCCGAAACGTTTGACCCAAGTTAAACAATTTAAAGGCAATGCTACCAGATACTAATTGAGTGTATGTAAACGTCTGACCCACTGTTATTACTATTATTCTGACATTTCACATTCTTAAAATAAAGTGGTGATCTTAACTGACCTCAGACAGGGAATTTTTACTAGGATTAAATGTCAGGAATTGTGAAAAACTGAGTTTAAATGTATTTGGCTAAGGTGTATGTAAACTTCCGACTTCAACTGTATATATATACAGTACCAGTCAAAGGATTGGACACACCTACTCATTCAAGAGTTGTTCTTTATTTTTACTATTTTCTACATTGTAGAATAATAATGAAGACATCAAAACTATGAAATAACACACATGGAATCATGTAGTAACCAAAAAAAGTGTTAAACAAATAAAAATATATTTTATATTTGAGATTCTTCAAATAGCCACCCTTTGCCTTGATGACTTCTTTGCACACTCTTGGCATTCTCTCAACCAGCATCATGAGGTAGTCACCTGGAATGCATTTCAATTAACAGGTGTGCCTTAAAAGTTAATTTGTGGAATTTATTTCCTTCTTAATGCATTTGAGCCAATCAGTTCTGTTGTGACAAGGTAGGGGGGTATACAGAAGATAGACCTATTTGGTAAAATACCAAATCCATATTATGGCAATAACAGCTCAAATAAACAAAGAGAAACAACAGCCATCATTACTTTAAGACATGAAGGTCAGTCAATCTGGAAAATGTTAAGAACTTTGAAAGTTTCTTCAAGTACAGTCGCAAAAACCATCAAGCGCTATGATGAAACTGGCTCTCATGAGGACTGCCACAGGAATGGAAGACCCAGAGTTACCTCCGCTGCAGACGGTAAGTTCATTAGAGTTACCAGCCTCAGAACTTGCATCCCAAGTAAATGCTTCACAGAGTTCAAGTAACAGATACATGTCAACATCAACTGTTCAGAGGGGACTGTGTGAATCAGGCCTTCATGGTCGAATTGCTGCAAAGAAACCACTACTAAAGGACACCAATAAGAAGAAGAGACTTGCTTGGGCCAAGAAACACGAGCAATGGATATTAGACCAGTGGAAATGTGTCCTTTGGTCTGGAGTCCAAATTGGAGATTTTTGGTTCCAACCGCCGTGTCTTTGTGAGACGCGGTTTGGGTGAACGGATTATCTCTGCATGTGTATTTCCCACCGTAAAGCATGGAGGAGGAGGTGTTATGGTGTGGGGGTGCTTTGCTGGTGACACTGTCTGTGATTTATTTAGAATTCAAGGCACACTTAACCAGCATGGCTACCACAGCATTCTGCAGTGATACGCCATCCCATCTGGTTTGGGCTTAGTGTGACTATCATTTGTTTTTCAACAGGACAATGACCCAACACACCTCCAGGCTGTGTAAGGGCTATTTTACCAAGAAGGAGAGTGATGGAGTGCTGCATCAGAGGACCTGGCCTCCACAATCCCCCGACATCAACCCAATTGAGATGGTTTGGGATGAGTCGGACCGGAGAGTGACGGAAAAGCAGCCAACAAGTGCTCAGCATATTTGGGAACAGATAATTACATTGATGGAAGTTACAATCTATCTGCAATATTAAAGCTGATGAATTTTTTATTTTTTTTAAATAAACTATGGCATAAGGGAACGACAAGCGGATAAGAGGCAATCCGTAATTCCGATTAAGACATTAATGAGCGAGCTAGGACGGATGTAGTCAATATAACTATTTGTTCAGCACTTTGAAATGTACAGCGACAGAATTCAGAACATGGGCCGTTCTTACTCTATTCTCCCTGTACACCAAGTCAGAACCGTAGGATAAATAAAGGGGGCATATAAGCAGACAATGAGAGCTCTTACAATATTATATGATTACATTTCTGTAAAACAGGGTATTGGCAACATGTGCACCACCAAGTCAGAACAGTAGGCTAAGTTATGAGGGGGAAAGGGACCAACTTATTAGGGTGAGGCACATGGGCTACTAACAGCTTACTACACAACATACACTTAGTATTACTTTCTTAGCTACAGTATACATTTATCCCTGGCATATTACATAATTTATGCAGCAGCATACAATACATTGTTGGACTCACCTTGTTGTGCTGTGCTGACTTGAACAGGAAGGTGGCGCGGCGGTCCTTCTTGTGGGCAGATTTTGTCATCAAACTTTGTAATCAAGGTCTGGCATTCTCTGGATTTATGGTGCTTTCAAGACAACTGGGAACTCTGAAAAAAACAAGGTCGAATCATGACGTCAGTGATCTTCAGGTCGGAGCTCTAGAAAGAGGTCACTGAAGTCTGAGATTACTCACTTGAAAACAATAATGCAATTATTCATTGTATTGTGGTGTTGTAGGCTAGTCTAGATAATTTTATTGTCCCTAAACAAGATCAACAGGGTAGCTTTTTGAGCCGCATGTCGCTGTCGCATGTATTCACTGTACTTTCATGCACAATGAAGCACCTGGACTCTCTGCTGCCTATCAGCTATTCCGCCTTGTTCTTGTGGATTCATATTGAAAATTGGTCCAGCTTTGAATGATTTTATGTGTGGTTGTGGTATGATTGCTAGTTATCCTATTGCAGATCTGGACAAACGGTTCACCTACCACTATTGTCATTATGAATGGTGGATAGAGGGTAGTTACAGATTCCAATAGACTTTTAAAGGTAATTTCCAATTGAGCCGACATATGCAGCGTTTACCATGAATGAACGCAGTCTCAGCTAAAGCGGGAACATTGCCTTTAAATTTCAATCACGCTTTAACACTGAATTTACACGATGCGGATTGAATAGAGCCCTCGACTGGTGGACTATATTGATAATTATAAACTGGGTGGTTCAAGCCCAGTTTATAATAGCAATAAGGCACCTTGGGGGTTTGTCGTATATGGCCAATATACCACAGCTAAGGGCTGTATCCAGGCACTCCGTGTTGCGTTGTGCATAAGAACAGCCCTTAGCCGTGGTATATTGGCCATATACCACACCCCCTCAGCCCTTATTGCTTACTTGACCTGTGGTATAGTTACCGTGCAGAAAAGCGCAGCGCATTCAAGCAGATTAGGAAATGTGGCTAGGATGGAAGAAAATATATAGTTAAACCTGCAAAAGGGTGAACGTAAAACAAGGGGAAAAAATACTCTACCCTCCCGTGCCCGATTTAAAAAAACACACACAACCCTCCCCAAAGGAGTTCCCCTATTTTTGCCCAACCCCAAACTGTCACTTATTGTTTTGATATGAGCTTGGCATTATCTGGGAACTCCCCTCTCTGAATTTTCTGTTGAGTGAAATACTCTAGTGTCTCTCATTCCCATATGTGTTCTTTTTTTAAACAATGTACTTCCTCTAAACATGGACGTGGTTCATACAAATTCTGGTTTTGCCTGAATGGCAGATATTAACACTATCGCCCTCTAGTGTTTCATATAAAATACTCTTATATCATCCATCATTATTTTGCATGGCTATCACAATACTTTACCATCTGCACTTTTTCACTGCTCTGATTAAAATTACGAAAGAAAGGAGAAAGAGTGGAGATGAAGGAAAATGCCTTTATTCCCTATTTGGTAATTCTATTGCACAAAAGAACACACATCTGAACATGATTATCATGGTGAAGATCAGGGCTGGGGTGATTTCGAATTGAAGGCAGTCAATTCATTAAGTGATTTTCATTAAATAAATTCTACAACTAAAAATATTTGAGGGAAAGGTATTAAAACATGTTGTAAAATGTGTTCTCTTGATCCTCTTGACTGTACTGTAAAATAGCCTATATATAAAAAGCTTAAATATGTTGACAGTTCTATTAAAATACAAACAAAACTGTTTGAAACATTTCCTTTAGTGTATTTTCAAACTGACATCAAGTACAAGGACATTGTCATTCCAATGTATCCAACACACATATCAAATTGGCCAGTTCATAATGTAACATGACCTCCAGGTGTCTCTATGTGGGCTTGTTTGAGAGTGTCTAACTTGTGCAAGAGCTGCACATCCATAAACATTGGGTTTTTACAAAAGGTTCAAGTCAGTGGTTCTATAAGGTCTTACAAATGGATGTGTTAAAACTGCTCACTGGTTTACAAAATGCCACATGGAAAATATTTGCATAGACTGACCTGACTAATAACAGAAGGCAAATTCCCCATATGAATGTGGCGGACAAAAAAAAGCGATAGCATAGCAGTGACCCAAGTAAAGTCCCTAGCAAAAGAAAAAAAAAAAGCCAATTAAATACTTATTGTGTAATGGTCCAGTTTGGTTAGTAACATAATTCGTGGACTCTACGAATTGAGGCTGTTCTGAGGGCAAAAGGGGTGCAACGCAATATTAGGAAGGTGTTCTTAATGTTTTGTACGCTCCGTGTAAGTGCTGGTAAGTAAACCTTGTGTAGTGGCTTTGGAAGAAGAGTGTAAAGATGGCTGTTTGTTCCGGTGGATGCAGATGATGGCCTGCACCCTGTCCCCTGTGGGTGTCTATGTAAACTGCAGTCTCCTCCGCAAAGAAACACGGATGACACTAGAGAGGTCAAATTCAAATACAGTATGGTTGCATCCTGATTCTCCATCCTTCTCCCTGTCATGGATTCAAATCGGATTGGTGAAAGTATTGGCTGGAGGCAGGAGTTTCCACCATTGGTAAATCCATGACGGGAAGTGTGCAAGTGCACACTTGGGGAGAATTGTGGAGAATCAGGACACCTGTGACTGTAACTGTTCCCAATCATTGAGGTAGAGACAAATAGGCACCTGAAAAACTGTAGTTGCTTTAACACGTCACATTATATTATTTTCCCATTTCTGTGGTTTTCCCTTATCCTTCCCCTCCCTCCAACGTCTTTCCACATTCCCCCCACCTTCTCCTCCTTTTCCTCCTGTCGTTCTTCATCCACGCGTGCTGTACAGGTCTTCATCCTCAGGACTGGCCTGGCCCAGAACACCTAGCTTGGGGTCGGGTGCAAATGTGGGTTTCCCTGGAAATACCCAAAATATGTTTTTATTTCTTTATAGTCAACGTCAATATCTGATATTAAAGAAGATGAAGCCAACCGTTTGATTAAAATATCTTCATATTGATGTGTGACTCACCATCAGTTACTATTACAATCACAGATTCCTCCTCTGTTGGAGCTGGAGGAACAGCCTCCTCAACAGGAGCAGGACGAGGTGCCGTCTCTTCAGCTGCAGGAGGTGGGGCAGCAACCTCCTCTACAGGTGCACGGACAGCCTATTCAGCTGCAGGGGGTGCAGAAGCAACTTCCTCCTCAACAGGGGCAGTTGGAGGAATCACTTCAGCAGGAGGTGCAGGGGCAGCCTCTTCAACAACAGACTCTTCTACCGGTGAAGGGGCAGCCCCTTCTACAGGTGCAGCCTCCTCGACAGGTACAGCCTCCTCGACAGGTACAGCCACCTCAACAGGGGCAGGGGCAGCCTCCTCGACAGGGGCAGCCACTTCGACAGGGGCAGGGGCAGCCTCTTCTAAAGGGGCAGCGGCAGCCTCTTCTAAAGGGGCAGCCTCTTCTACAGGTGCAGACTCAACAGCAGGCACAAGGGCCGTCTCAACAGCCTCTTGCTCCACCACTGCGGCTGCCTCAGGTTCAGCTGCAGCAGGCTCAGTGTCAATAGAACCCTCTGCAGTGGCCACCTCTGTGGTGGACTGAGGGGCAGATTCAACCTCAGATGGAACACCCTCCTCTACAGAGACAGGGTCGGAGCTAGGTTCAGAGGGAGGAGCCTCGTCAACAGCAGGCTCAACTGGTTCAGATGATCCAGATTCAGGGAGGGGCTTTGCCTCTGGCATTACTGGCTCAGGGATTGGAGCTAGTGGGGCTTGCTGCTTGTAAACAGAAAAACATTGGTCAAGTTGTGTTTAATCCATAAAAATGTGCTTTTCAAACTCAACTTTTCAACTCCTGAGAGAGCTTTAAAACAGTTTGTTAGATTTATGAATCATTGATCTAGCTACACTGAACAAAAATTCTGTATAAATGCAACATGTAAAGTGTTGTTCCCATGTTTCATGAGCTGAAATAAAAGATCCCAGAAATGTTCCATATGCACAAAAATATTTTCTCTCAAATGTTGTGCACAAATTTGTTTACATCCCTGTTAGTGAGCATTTCTCCTTTGCCAAGATAATCCATCCACCTGACAAGTGTGGCATATCAAGAAGCTTGTGCTGGGGACAATAAAAGGCCACTAAAATGTGCAGTTTTGTCACACAACACAATGCCACAGATGTCTCAAGTTGAGGGAGTGTACAATTGGCATGCTGACTCAAGGAATGTCCAACAGAGCTGTTGCCAGAGAATCGAATGTTCATTTTTCTACCATTAGCCGCCTCCAACGTCGTTTTGGCAGTATGTCCAACCGGCCTCACAACCGCAGACCACGTGTATGGCGTTGTGTGGGCCCCATGGTGGCGGTGGGGTTATGGTATGGGCAGGCATAAGCTTCGGACAACGAACACAATTGCATTTTATCGATGGCAATTTGAATGAACAGAAATACCAAGATGAGTTCCTGAGGCCCATTGTGAGGCCCATTTTTGGTAAGGTATCTTTGACCAACAGATGCATATCTGTATTCCCAGTCTTGTGAAATCCATAGATTAGGGCATAATGAATTTATTTAAATTGACTGATTTCCTCATATGAACTGTAACTCAGTCAAAGCTGTAAAATTGTTGCATTTATATTTTTGTTCAGTATAGAATACGGCTAAACACATGTTTTCCACAGTGAAATCTATTTAAAGTAGAGAACATAGAGTAGATGAAAAATAGCATCTTTAATGTCAATAGTCTGTTGTACCTCGAGACTGACAGTTGGGTGAGTTACTTCTTTGGGCTTGGATTTAAAGGCTGATGCCACATACAGTGGGGAGAACAAGTATTTGATACACTGCCGATTTTGCAGGTTTTCCTAATTACAAAGCATGTAGAGGTCTGTAATTTTTATCATAGTTACACTTCAACTGTGAGAGACGGAATCTAAAACAAAAATCCCGAAAATCACATTGTATGATTTTTAAGTAATTAATTTGCATTTTATTGCATGACATAAGTATTTGATACATCAGAAAAGCAGAACTTAATATTTGGTACAGAAACCTTTGTTTGCAATTACAGAGATCATACGTTTCCTGTAGGTCTTGACCAGGTTTGCACAAACTGCAGCAGGGATTTTGGCCCACTCCTCCATACAGACCTTCTCCAGATCCTTCATGTTTCGGGGCTGTCGCTGGGCAATACGGACTTTCAGCTCCCTCCAAAGATTTTCTATTGGGTTCAGGTCTGGAGACTGGCTAGGCCACTCCAGGACCTTGAGATGCTTCTTACGGAGCCACTCCTTAGTTGCCCTGGCTGTGTGTTTCGGGTCGTTGTCATGCTGGAAGACCGAGCCACGACCCATCTTCAATGCTCTTACTGAGGGAAGGAGGTTGTTGGCCAAGATCTCGCGATACATGGCCCCATCCATCCTCCCCTCAATACGGTGCAGTCGTCCTGTCCCCTTTGCAGAAAAGCATCCCCAAAGAATGATGTTTCCACCTCCATGCTTCACGGTTGGGATGGTGTTCTTGGGGTTGTACTCATCCTTCTTCTTCCTCCAAACACGGCGAGTGGAGTTTAGACCAAAAAGCTATATTTTTGTCTCATCAGACCACATGACCTTCTCCCATTCTTCCTCTGGATCATCCAGATGGTCATTGGCAAACTTCAGACGGGCCTGGACATGCACTGGCTTGAGCAGGGGGACCTTGCGTGCGCTGCAGGATTTTAATCCATGATGGCGTAGTGTGTTACTAATGGTTTTCTTTGAGACTGTGGTCCCAGCTCTCTTAAGGTCATTGACCAGGTCCTGCCGTGTAGTTTTGGGCTGATCCCTCACCTTCCTCATGATCATTGATGCCCCACGAGGTGAGATCTTGCATGGAGCCCCAGACCGAGGGTGATTGACCGTCATCTTGAACTTCTTCCATTTTCTAATAATTGCGCCAACAGTTGTTGCCTTCTCACCAAGCTGCTTTCCTATTGTCCTGTAGCCCATCCCAGCCTTGTGCAGGTCTACAATTTTATCCCTGATGTCCTTACACAGCTCTCTGGTCTTGGCCATTGTGGAGAGGTTGGAGTCTGTTTGATTGAGTGTGTGGACAGGTGTCTTTTATACAGGTAACGAGTTCAAACAGGTGCAGTTAATACAGGTAATGACTGGAGAACAGGAGAGCTTCTTAAAGAAAAACTAACAGGTCTGTGAGAGCCGGAATTCTTACTGGTTGGTAGGTGATCAAATACTTATGTGATTTTCTGGATTTTTGTTTTAGATTCCGTCTCTCACAGTTGAAGTGTACCTATGATAAAAATTACAGACCTCTACATGCTTTGTAAGTAGGAAAACTTGCAAAATCGGCAGTGTATCAAATACTTGTTCTCCCCACTGTATGAGGTGGTGTACTGGCTGGCTGCATACATCTTCTGCCCAGTCATCTGCAGAAGAACAGACACACATTGTTACAGATTAAGGATCTTAAATTTGATCACTCTTTTGTTGCTGAGAATTTTCCTGCACTGCAGGAAATGCAAACTTGTAGTGTATTTTAGTTTTACACATTTCCACTTTGAAATGTCAGACTTGAGTTGCCCTAACGAAAAATGTCCATTAATTATAATCAACATAATAATTCACATTTCCTGTTGCTGCAGGATTATTTTCCTGCTGTAGCAAACTGGCTCAAATTAAGATTTTACATCTGTAGGCCCCTATGGCATATCACAAGAAATCAAGTTTCCGCTTTTAATTTTAGCTCATATGCACATGGAAGTTACAAAAATGTACATAAATCTACATACAAGAAAACTAGATATTGTGCCATAATACAAAATGCGTCTTAACAGTCCGAAGTATTGGATCTCATGACATTTATATAATAGTGTGTAAAAAGGCCTTAGTGACTGTTGAGACTTCTAGCTCACTCAGGAAAAGAAAAGAGGGAAAAAAAAAATATATATATATATATATATATAAATAGATAAAAGAGAAGCAAATGGGTCTGATGTGTTCAATTAAATGGGGAACGAGTGATTTCTTTAAGTTTCTTAGATGCTCGGATATGTTATGTTATGTGCGCATGCGCAGCTTCACTAGAGACTTAAATTATGGCACCTGGTAATCATTTCACGGCAGACAATCATCAGGAGCACACAGCCCGTTGGTATGTAACTGCGAACTACTCACAGTCTAGCATTAATGTTTAAGTCACTTATATGTTTGAGCACTGAACGTTTACCTCACTGTGTCGGTGTTAGTTGGCCGAGAATAACTTGTAGCTCGCTGGGTGCGGTAGCTCAGCGACCCAGATGCTGTATAGCATTAGGCTATCATTATCAGCCATTTGCGTTGTGCTGATTGTTCGGAGCACTCTGCTGGTTTCTGGTGGCGGTGGTGATAGCGGTGGTTTGGTTCGGTGATCCATGGTGGAGCGCCGCGTTGTGTTGCGTTTGTGCGTCCTTTGGACGAGGCATGTGGTGGCATGGGTTCTGTGTCCTGTGGCAGCGTCCGTGGCAACGGCGGAGTCGCTGTGCGCATGCTCCTCTGGCGCTAGGCATTCTGGGTGATGTAGTCGATGCTGTTTTAAGCCAGATTTGCCACATTTTTGATGGTGTTGTAGGCTTATTTGATTTTCATTATTTACATTATTATTATTATATTATTTGAATAATATTTACATTATATATTTGAATAATATATTGTCATTATTTGTTTGTTGTAATTCAGGTTTATGACCTGTGGTCATTTGATTTAAAATAAAATTAAGGACAAAACACTAGTCATTTACATTTACGTCATTTAGCAGACGCTCTTATCCAGAGCGACTTACAAATTATGACATTGTGTGCTTCCTCGTGAGCCTTTTCAGAGGGCTAAATAACGGAAAATCCGAACAGTGACAGTGAACGGAAGCTGGGGATTTTTAGTCCCTATGCATTAATCTGTACCTTTACAGCAGCCACTGTCTGAGTGGGGTAGCACATGGCCGTCCCAACAGTGGCCATACCCAGAGGAACCCCCAACCTCATCAGATGTGTCCCTGCAGGGGAAAAAAATTAACTGTCAGCCACTGTACATAGTGGAACATGATACCAAAGAGACATTTGGCAACCTGCTTATTCAACCATTCTACTGTAATGTATACATTTTGGATTATCTATAGTGCCTATAGAAAGTCTACACACCCTTTAACTTTTTGCACATTTTGTTGCGTTACAAAGTGGGATTAAAATTGATTGAATTGTCATTTTTTGTCATGATCTACACAAAATACTCAAAATTCTAGCATTTTTTAAAGATTAATGAAAAATAAAACACTAATATACCTTGATTAGATAAGCACTCACTCCCAAGGGTCGGTGTCTAGACTTTATGATTTGCTACAGGCCCACATAGAGGTATCCACACTCTGTGCTGTACTCCACTCAATATTTATTTTTGGTTTAACTACACTGCTTGTAATGACTATATGCTGTCTTCTTATAATATCTACCACCTAATAGGATTTTATTTTAGTAAGTTAAGTTTTGTTTTGTCCTCCAAATTTGCCATCCCATTCAACAGTACAACAAATGTCAATGATTACAGCTGTGAGACTTCTTGGGTAAGTCTCATAAGAGCTTTGCACATCTGTATTGTGCAATATTTGCCCGTTATTCTTTTCAAAATTCTTCAAGCTCTGTCAAGGTGTTGGGGATCATGACAGCAATTTTCAAGTCTTGCCATAGATTTTCAAGCAGATTTATGTCAAAACTGTAACTTGGCCACTCAGGAACATTCACGTCTTCTTGGTATGCAACTCCAGTGTAGATTTTGCCTTGTGTTTTAGGATATTGCCATGTTGAAAGGTGAATTCCTCTCCCAGTCTCTGGTGTAAAGTAGACGGAAGCAGATTTTCCTCTAGGATTTTGCCTGTGCTTAACTACATCCCATTTATTTTCATCCTGAAAAACTCCCCAGTCTTTGCCGATGTCAAGCGTACCCATACCATGATGCAGCCACCACCATGCTTGAAAATAAGAAGGCAGTTACTCAGTGTTGTGTTTGATTTGCCCCAAACATAAGGCTTTGCATTTAGTCCAAAAAGTGTATTCCTTTGCCATATTTTTCTGCAGTCTTACTTTAGTGACTTGTTGATTACATATGCATGTTTTGAAATAATTGTATTCTGTATATTTTTATTCTTCTTTTCACTCTGTCATTTATGTCATTATTGTGGAGTCACTACAATGTTGTTGATCCATCCTCAGTTCTCCAATCACAGCCATTGAACTCTAGCGGTTTTAAAATTACCAATGACCTCATGGTGACATCCCTAAGCAGTTTCCTCCCTGTCCTGCAGCTTAGTTCAGAATTTCGACTGTATCTTTGATGTGTCTGGGTGGTTTAGTACATCATCCACAGCATAATTATTAACATGACCATGCTTAAAATAGATATTCAATGTCTGATTTGTTATTGCTACCCATCACTGCCCTTCTTTATGAGGTTTTCGAAAAGCTCCCTTGTCTTTGTACACTGAACAAAAATATAAACGCAACATGTAAAGTGTTGGTCCCATGTTTCATGAGCTGAAATTAAAAATCCCATACATTTTCCATACGCACAAAAAGCTTTTCTCTCAACTTTTGTGTACAAATTTGGTTACATCCCCTATTTCAATCCTACTTTGTAACGCAACAACATTTGCAAAAAGTTCAAGTGGGTGTAGACTTTCTATAGGCACTGTATCATAAACTGCTGGTCAATAATCTGGGGAGTGATGTAATGCAGAAACTCACTATTATCTTTCCTTGACAGGATCAGACCAGCTAACCCAGAGACTGATCACACTGACCCTCGGGAAGAAACCAGGAGGAGGATCTCTCAGGAACTCATATGTATCTAGGTAAAATAGACATGAAAAACAATGTCGTTCGAGATTTTGAGATACTAGAACAGACCTACTCATGTGTCAATAGAACTCCCCCACTCCTCACCGTGTCTAGCAGTATAGACTGTTACAGCTCCAACCTTGGCAGAGGTATAAGCATTCAGGAAAGACAATAGTCAGAAATGAGTACAAAATAAAACTTGTTTGCAAAACAAACCAACAGAGCTGAGATATTACAGGACCACAAAAGCTGACATTTTGAGAAAGTCCCTCAACTTCTATTGATCTCATGGCATCTCTAACACATAATGAGTTCTCAGTCAAAGTAGATCATTACTATAACTGAACTAAAGATCCAGTCCAAAACTTCCAGCATGTCATTCTTAAAAACCCATATTGATGAATATTCAACATTAGCCGATACAACCAACAGTCAGTCAGCAGTGATAAGAGGCCATCAGAGCCAAATAGTGTAAGTATACCCTAACGGCTCTAACATATGGCTGCAGCCCCACCCAGACCACTCTGCAGATCTCCAGGCTGCTCATCCATGTAGTGTGTTGCTGGAGGGTCTGGAGCATAGACAACTGAGAACAGAACAATAGATCATCATCAATTGATCATCAAATGCATACAGCCGGAAGCATGGTGGTAATAGTCAAGTACATCCCTGTTCTTCAGTAAGTTGTACATCATCTTGGTCATTAGATTACCTCTCTAGGGGAGAGCAGCACGGTTTCTGTTTTGTCCTCACTCATTACATTTTAGTCATTTAGCAGACGCTCTTATCCAGAGCGACTTACAGTTAGTGAGTGCATACATTTTCATACTGGCGCCCTGTGGGAAACGAACCCACAACCCTGGCATTGCAAGCACCATGCTCTACCAACTGAGCTACACAGGGCCCTGATACCGTACAATACAATTGGGGAAAATGACAAATTAACCTGCCAACTATTAGCCCTATAAAATAAAATAAAACTAAAACAAAGAAACACCCCATTCCACTATTTACCACATCTAATCCTACTCCAGTCCAGAGGTCTGGGAGGACAGAACACCACCACTCAACACCCCCTGCAAACCTCGCAATTCCAATTTCTGCAGTGCAATTGAAAACCATAGCTATGAATGCCAAGAAACCTACCGTATAGCTATGAATGCCAAGAAACCTACCTTACTGAAGCACATATTCTTCCCATCAATCTCTATTAGTCTTTGCCTACTCACAGGAATCCGCTCAGGATCCCTCACCCTGTACCCATCTTCCTCTACCACTCTCTTCAATGCTTCAGCATACGACACTTTCTGTGCTACTCTGACCCTAGCAACCTCAACCTGCCTTTCTCTCACCGGACACCTCCAATCTCCAGTTCCATGGGCACCCCCACAAACAATTAACACACACAACTTTCTCCACCGAAACGACACATTCCTTCGTCTCATGCCCTCCTGCACACTTCTCACATTTAGGACTCTCCCTCCTACATACTGCTGCGAGAATCTCAGTTATGCGAAGATCTAATCCTGAAATACAGGGAAACACTGGGCTACATCAATTCTATATCTACTTTAAAAGCCACATTAGTAGCTAACGTTAACTAGATAGAACTTAGAGTCAGACCAAAAGGTGCATGTAGCAAACTGAATATTGTATTCACGCAATCCTAGTCGATTTGTAGGCACATAAACGTACACAGTAAACTGCTACATTATTCGACCTTTTTCAACGTCCTTAGAGTCCCAGTTCAAACTCAAGGAAAACATGGTTAAGGATAGATTTGCATTGGAGAAATACTTACCGTAGCCATGATGGTACCGCCCCTCAGTGTCCTACCGGTGGCGACAAGGGACCAACTTTATCATAGGAAAACTCGTTCAATCCTGTAAATCTGTAACCACTGTCGCTGCCCTCAATGGCACTGTGCTGTCCTTACATCAAATATTTGTATAACTAAACCAAGATAGACCACAGCCCGTCTTTTCCAATGGGAACAAATGAGTCATAGTAGGCAGAACAAGCAAGGAGGTGGACAGAGCCAAACACGAGTTAGCGAGATCCTATTGGCCCGTTCTAGCCACATCTGCATATTTCCGTTAGTGAACGCCTACTCTGTGGAGTACGCGTGTGCAATAACTCAATTCGCATTTGCACTCCTTCTAAACAACGCGAATTTTTACAGCTTTGGCAAAAGGTAAAGTCTACAAAACTTAGTCCACGCTGTTCACAAAATATTTTTGTCTTGGGAACAGTAAACTGTATTGAGATCAAATGTTTCATCGATGAGAAAATTTGCAGAATGTCGGCCAAAATCCATCTCCTTCCATCTTCTCCAACTGCCAGCCACTGGGCTTTCTCTCACTACAATGTTTGGTAGTGAGTGGAAACCCCAAGCAGATGTTTCACATTTATACATCTGGTGAAATATCTGTTTTATTGTTCTTCTATCTGTGGTTACCATGCTTGGACTGAATTTTGGGTGCCGGTACTGTTTACATTTAGGTGCAAGAGCTCCACAATACTTTTGAGCTAATATTGTATAAGAAGAACAGGAGCTCAAGCAGTTAAAACTTTGAGGTGCGGGTATCAGCTCCAGTGAGCTCCTGCCCAAGTTAAGCACTGTTTACTGGGTCAGTGAATAATGACCTCCAATAAAACAATGACATACACATAGCTATGTTAATAAGTTTTCTTTATTTAGAATATTGTTCTTCATTCCTGATCCTATCCTGGAAAAAGCCTGCACATTATGTGGGTCCCTAAGAGCAGAGTTGAAGATCTGCTTTAGTTCAGAGTACTGTTTTTGTTATCAAAATAAATACACATGAATGCATTTATTTGTGCAGTAATTCAGTTTATTGGTTTTACAACTTAAGTTTTACAACCTCGTACTGTATATATTTCTGAGAAACAAAAAGGCTACTTTTGATTCATAGGAAGAATAAATGTATTTCTCTTTCTCGATAACACTTGTTTAAATCAGTTAATGTACAGATAAACAGATAATAATATACTTCCAAAAAAGAGCAATATGTTCCTTTTTTTAATGTCGCAGTGCAACTTACATCTTAGCTACACACCTGCGCAGTTGTACTATGAGGTGCACACCTCCAAAATAACACAGTGGAACCCTGGACAGATTGGACAGATTTCATGTACAGTGTTTTAAAACATTGTGAGAACAATTACATTCTGGTTAAATGAAATACATTCTACAATACATGTACTGCTATTCATAAAATTTGAAAGTTGAAAGCAACAACTTGAGAGTAACAACTGCTGACACGTTTTATAAATGTTAGTAGCCAAACAATGCAGGGCCTGTGTAATTATACTGTATAATTTGAAGTAGATTATACTGTATAACAAATGTACTGACACCTAAAGGCATTTTAAGTATCAGGACACAACACTGGATGATAACTGCAGGTGAATTGAAGCAATGTCAATATCCTGCCAGGAATAAGGGAACATGTATTAAGCAGCACAAACAAAAACATTATAATTGAAATTTGATAGAAATTACATATTCCATCACAGGTGAAAGAAAGTCAAGAAAATAGGCCTAAAAAGAAACAACCAAGAGTGTCAAACTTTAAAAATGAAAAATGTGTTATGAGTTGTTGATCATGTATTTTGCGCAGGTAGAATGCAAACACATTGAAGTACTACAGTACTACTTCTTAACCTGTAGAAATAAACAACTTAAGCAAATACAATTAATCAACACAATTTCTGGGATCCTTTTGAAAATAAGCCAGTACATTCACATAGAAAATCAACAGAGACACAGAAAGGGAACAGAATACATGAGCAAAACTCAGGACCTGAATCAATCCTGAAGATCAGGAGGTAACTTCTGTGACAGCTGGAGTGAAGCAAAAACAGTCATTCGGGAGACGCAATGCTTTTTGTCTTTTATATACTTTTTCTATGAAAAATATAAGTAAAAAGATTCTGTGGTCACAGAATCTAAAGATTGCATTCACAAGTATATAGTTCACAGTTTTAAATAGAGGGTGCTGCTATGCAAACAATATAATATTTTTCTTTAACACATTTCTCAACCCCAATGGCCACATGTACATGTTTACTACCATGCAGATGTTTGATTTCAAAAATAAATCTCACCAACAAATGCTATAATGATTGGCAAAATCAAAATAGCTACAAAGAGACATATCAATAAATGTAAAAAGTGTCATTCCGGTGAGCTGTGTTTGGCTAAACTACTTTGTTTAAATGTCAAACAAAATGTACATAATTATACATACATGTTAAACATGCAACATCCGTACATACAACAAAAATGTGTAATAAAACCCTACTGAGCTTCATACACTAAAAGCCCAAATACCTCCATCTCTTTCTCTCACTCTCTCTTCCTAACACACCCCTCTCCTCTCCACACTTATACAAACATACAGAACACACACTTTTACACAGATTGGGTCTTTCTTTCTGGGGGCTCAGGGTCACACAGTAACATGTTGGCCCAGTAGGGGGGTGCATTGTAGTAATCAGAATGATGCCTATAGCCCGTCGCTACATAGCTCTCTCTTCAAGCAGCATTAAAGGGGAAATAAAAAATGAAATAAAAACAAAGCTTGCTTCCTCTTAAGCAAGGAATTAAATAACAAAAATGACAATCGAAGGAAGAAGAAAATGCACTGTATCAGCCAAAAACAGTTCTCGTCTTCTTTTTGTTGTTAAATTCTCTTTCGATCTATCATCTGTTGCATTTTCTGTTTTGAAGATAATTATGAAGAATGATAGTTTCTCTTCAGGCATGCAGAATGGCACCCCGTGGGAGCCTTATTTTATCCAATATACAGTATATACACCGACCGTAACTCTCTTCTATTTGACCTCAGTGCAGTATGTACACATATTACAGTGATTGGTTTGTCAGTTAGTTTGCTGTGAATGGTGACGGTAGATCGTGGCTGCATCGTCGATTGGGGGGGGGGGAAAGAGATGATTGCATGATTCCACAGTGTCTTCCTGTTACTCTGTATCTGAGCGCTCATGTCTCAAACATGAGTTTCGATGAAGGAGTGGGTGTGCATCATCAGAGGTGGAGACAGGGGTGAGAGGTCGGACCCCTCAGGGTGAGGCTCTGTCGGGGCGGAGCTGAACTCACAGATGTCCATAAACAGCTCATGGTGCTGCTGCTTCCACTCCTTGAACTTCTGGGAGTTTAGACCGGGGTCGTCCAGCACATGGCTGATAATGGCCAGATCACCCTCTTTGGCCTGTGGGAACACATCAGTTAGTGTTTGGCTTACATACCACCTAAATGACCCCACTCATATGCCGCCTCACTCTCATTGCTATAGACAGCCACCTGCTGGACCTGTAACACCTTCTATACCATTCATACCTGCCCTTTGCAGTGTTTTCCCTAAGCGATGTCCGTTGGCTAACCAGCCGATAACAGACTCATTATCGTCCAGCTACTTTTCATATTAAAGTTTAAATTCGCTAGTCAGAAAAGTCAGTATAGCCTTCTCCCCCTAGAATGAACGATATGCATCTTCTAGTGACCTATTGGTAGGAAAGGCGCCTATCAGTCACAAAGCGAGCGATGACAGGGAAACACTGCTGGTTTGTCAGTCTGCTGTCTGTCCTGCCTCTCGGTACCTGTGTTATTTTTGTGCGCTGTGGTTGGCTGCAGTTTAATTTATTTTCACGGAGGAGGGAGAGCATGCTTCTTCATCATCTCCTGTGAGTGAATTTACACGTCCCATGTAATGTAAGTGGTAACGATGAGTTGAAATCCACTTAATTATTGTTTTGTGGCACATTCAACTATTTTATTTCGCGTGTTTCATATAGCCAGCCACGGAGTCGGGGCACATAGGCTATTTACTGTGCTTTGATTGACGATCGAACAGCAAGTGTTGACTAGTTTATAAAAGGTGTTGAACTGACTGAATAAAGTCAATCTCCTATATACCTTTGCTATTCATAAATCATACAACGTAGTTATAGGTCCATGGTATCGCATCGGAACAAGTAAACCAAAGATCTTGTTTGTATTTTCCTAGGATTGGAAGCCCATATAGAAACTTGCCACAATA
This sequence comes from Coregonus lavaretus, assembly GCF_964263955.1. Lineage (NCBI taxonomy): Eukaryota > Metazoa > Chordata > Actinopteri > Salmoniformes > Salmonidae > Coregonus > Coregonus lavaretus. The sequence continues at coordinate 38,892,851 of NC_139997.1, read as the reverse complement.
AACTAAATACAATTTGATTTTGATTTGATTTAAAGTATTCATTATTTTAGCTGTGTATTTCGGATGGAATCGAAGCATTAGAATGGCTACCAAATTAGAGCTCGTTCTGCAAAAAAAATCCCCAGTAGGGAAAGCACCCCCGGAACCCCAAAGTCCGGAACTCCCTGGCTGGCTACTTTTTCTATTTGGCTGGCTGCTCCATATACTTAGGGAAAACACTGCCTATGACTGCCCCACAGCCTGCCCTGTGGCTGTGTCCCTCCCTCTCCGTACCTTGAGTGTGCTGCGCAGGGCACGAATGCGGTGCAGCTTGTCGTTGATGACAGGGTCGTTGCAGCGCTTGACGAAGGAGCGTCTGAACTCCTGTTTGGTGGAGGGCCTCTGCTCCCCCAGGGCAGACAGGCTGGCCTGCTCTATAGAGCGGTACAGCTCCTGAAAGCCATCCACCCCCTCATGATCATGGCCTCGCTCTTTAGACCGAGAATCTGAGGGGGAAATTAGGACAGGATTTCAAAACTCTGTGCTAAACCTTATTCAACCATTTTAACTTGGATAAAAGCTTTACAAAGTACCTTGTCTAGGGTTGCAAAATTCTGGGAACTTTCAATAAATTCCCTGGTTTTCCCCAAATAGTGGTTGGAGGATCCGGGTTTCCTGCTTACTCCTAATTCCAGGAATCTTCCAACCGGGACTTCGGGAAAAACATTTTTATTGAAAGTTCACAGAATTTTGCAACCCTAACCATCCATCAATTAAATATATAATCAATGCATAACAAGGTAGATGTGTATTTTTTAAACAGTAACTTGAAGTCTGAGGAGTCCTAAAGAGAAGCCTGGCGAGAGCAGGAAGTACCTTGTTTTTTTTTGGAGTTGTGCTTTCTGAATGGCACCTCGTCGTCCTCACTCCTCTCCTCTGAGGGTCCTGCTGGGCGCAGGCTGCCCTTGGTGCCCTGCACGTCCCTGTTCCGGGGCAGGCTCTGGCTGCGCTGCTTGTGGGTACAGTGGTGGAGGCGCTGCTCGCGCTCCTCTATGTCCACCAATGGGAAGGGCCCATCTCTGTCAGGTTGCCGGCGCCTCTGGGCGGGCAGCGTGGCCTGACGTCGGCGCTCAGGGGACATGAGCAGCTGACCCATTCCCATATGGCCGCTGCCGTATCCCCCATCGCCCCTGTCGCCCTCCCCCGGCACCGTCTGCAGGAAGTGGAGGCCTGAGCTGGTGAGGGGCGTCTCGATCAGGTCCTGCCAGGAGCGGCGTTGGGTGTCACGGAGGGTGGGGCGGCAGCCGGAGGAGTGGGTGCTCCCGGGGACGTCTGGACGGGAATCCTCAGCGGAGGAGTGGGAGTACGTGGACTCACTGGAGAAGTGGCGCTCAGGGAACGGACTGGAGGAGTTCACCTGGAAGGGCACCAGTAGACAGAGGTATTTAATGATAGGGTCATTATGTATTGTATGAGTGTAAGCATAAGTGTGTGTGTCAGTGGAGGCTCATCTGAGGAGGAAGGGGGGGAACATCCTCCTCAGTGAATTTAATAAAAAAAATGTTTTTAAACATTTAAAAAGTTATCATTTTTAGATAAAACTATAATAAATATATTCACGTCATCAAAAAATTGATTAAAACACACTGTTTTGCAATGAAGGTCTGCAGTAGCCTCAACAGCACCCTGTAGGTAGTACCATGGTGTAGCCGGAGGACAGCTAGCTTCCGTCCTCCTCTGGGTATATTGACCTCAATACAAAACCTAGGAGGCTCATGGTTCTCACCCCCTTCCAGTAATTTCCAGAGGACGTCCTCCAACCTATCAGAGCTCATGCAGCATGAACTGACATGGTGTCCACCCAATCAAAGGATCAGACAATTAATCTAGTACTGAAAGCATAAGCTACAGCTAGCTAGCACTGCAGTGCATAACATGTGGTGAGTAGTTTAATCAAGGAGAGAGAAAGACAATAGTTGAACCGTTTTTAACAAATTAATCTTCAAAAATGAAAGAGAAGCAAGAGAAAGAGAGATTTCATTTTTTTTTTAACTTTCAGTTTCACTTACTTAACTAGCAAATGCAGCTAGCTAGTTTAGCCTACTCAAATACCCTGCTCAAACAGAGGGATTCTATGTTAGCTAGCTGGCTATTACTATCCAACACAACACTGGAACTCTTCCAAGTCAAAGCAAGCTTTTGGTTTTACTAATTTATTGCCACCGGGGCCCGCCGGTGTAACTGCTTACTGACTATACACTGTAACGTTACTGCATGATTGTAGCTGGTATACTAACGCGTTAGTTCTATAAGCTATGTTGATTATGACGTTACTTTAGCTAATATGGTGACAACCATGTAGGCTGTGTGTAGCGGTTATGATATGGTTTGGCTTGGAAAGGTTTTTTCACCTGGTCACATACAGCTGATGTGTTGTGCATTGAAGTCCACATACGAAGGGAAAAGGTGAGAGGGGGAGAGCGCATAGATACGAGAAGGAATACAATGTGGCTGTAATGAAAGTGAACTGTGTTTACGTGTGATCAGGGGTGTATTCATTCTGTCGATTCTGTTGAAAAACATTTCTTAAACAGAAGCAAATGGAACGAAACGGGGATAAATATACCTGAATTTGACCAATAGAAACTCTCGTTTGCAACTGTTGGACTAATGATTACACCCTAGATCAGCTAGATGCAGGCAAGAGTGTGCAAGGATGTACTGAATGTGTCTGTCTATGTGTCAGTGTCTGTCACCTCAAATGTTTCTCTCTACCTGTGTGCACCTACATTGTAAACTTTCCTTCATAGGCTAGGTTGTAGCAACCTTATGATGGGTATAGGGAAAATTTGAGTATCATGTAGTAGCCTAAGCCTATCGATGTTACATTGAACTGGGTGAATGGAATATGAATGACAGCCATCCAATATGCTATAATAGAAATAAGGCCATGCTCCTAATTTTTTTGTTGTTGCCCTCCCTCATCTTAAATAGCACCGACCGCCACTGGTGTGTGTGTGTGTGTGTGTGTGTGTGTGTTCCAGAATGTGGACCAGAAGCCTGCACTCACAGACGGGGTGCGGTGGTAGGTATCACAGCGTGATGACATGCCCTCTTGTTTCAGGGTCATAGAACCATCGATCTCATCCTGGTCACTCTCACTCCAGTAATCTGAAACATATCAAAGTTGAACATCAATAAGATAAACAGCTTGGGTGACCTCATCTATGCCAATACGGTCTGTGTTGCGCTTCAGTACAATAGGTATTGATCTAATACACTTATGTAACATTTTACGTCAGTGTCCTAAAATCATTAGATTTACACATCACAACAGGATGTTGTCTGATGTCACTAAACATCTAGTCAGATTGTCGTACCTTCATCAGGGCGTGAAACCTTATCGTCAGGTGTGTAGCCAATCGCCGCCAGCCCCAGCCGGTTCATCCATCTAAATGGGCAAGAGGACAGGGTGCAGATACACAACATGAGATGGTTAACTGACTAACTGATACCATACTGGGAGTGGTATGAAGTTTGAAATGTGTTATGTTGCCAGACCCGCCGCCTGAACGAATCAGTTGGAGGGGCCTTTGATTTCCATAGGCGGGCCCATTTTTTCACGGGACCTCCTATGTGTGCAAGCACTTGCGTGCATTTTTTAAATGGGTGTAATAGTAAAGACCATAGGCAGCTCATGAGTTTCAAGGTTGGGGAAGCTTACAATTTATCCTACCATTTCTACCGATCTGCGTGCCAGTTATGATTATTGGGTGGTCCTCTGTAGCTCAATTGGTAGAGCATGGCGCTTGTAACGCCAGGGTAGTGGGTTCTATCCCCGGGACCACCCATACGTAAAAATGTATGCACACATGACTGTAAGTCGCTTTGGATAAAAGCGTCTGCTAAATGGCATATTATTATTTATTATATATTATATTATATTTGTATATGCACATTTTCGTGGAACAGTTTCATTTCAATAATAACGTTTTTGTTTCTCAAAATCATTGTCACACGATTAATCATAAAAATCTGAAGTAGGCCTAAAATGATAAAAATCTCAAAGTTAAAATCCAACTATGGCGAGAGCACTAGCCTCTGCCATAGACACATTGATACACTGTGAACCATTGGCGACTAAAGAAATGAGAGCATAGAACTCAGAGATGGCCTATGGGCCAATGCAGCAGTAGGCCCAGTGGCGACGCATCATTCAGGGCAGAGCCCCATCTGTTTTGAGCCCCACCTGTTTAGCTATAAAAATACAGTGGGGAGAACAAGTATTTGATACACTGCCGATTTTGCAGGTTTTCCTACTTACAAAGCATGTAGAGGTCTGTAATTTTTATCATAGGTACACTTCAACTGTGAGAGATGGAATCTAAAACAAAAATCCAGAAAATCACATTGTATGATTTTTAAGTAATTAATTTGCATTTTATTGCATGACATAAGTATTTGATCACCTACCAACCATTAAGAATTCCGGCTCTCACAGACCTGTTAGTTTTTCTTTAAGAAGCCCTCCTGTTCTCCACTCATTACCTGTATTAACTGCACCTGTTTGAACTCGTTACCTGTATAAAAGACACCTGTCCACACACTCAATCAAACAGACTCCAACCTCTCCACAATGGCCAAGACCAGAGAGCTGTGTAAGGACATCAGGGATAAAATTGTAGACCTGCACAAGGCTGGGATGGGCTACAGGACAATAGGCAAGCAGCTTGGTGAGAAGGCAACAACTGTTGGCGCAATTATTAGAAAATGGAAGAAGTTCAAGATGACGGTCAATCACCCTCGGTCTGGGGCTCCATGCAAGATCTCACCTCGTGGGGCATCAATGATCATGAGGAAGGTGAGGGATCAGCCCAGAACTACACGGCAGGACCTGGTCAATGACCTGAAGAGAGCTGGGACCACAGTCTCAAAGAAAACCATTAGTAACACACTACGCCGTCATGGATAAAAATCCTGCAGCGCATGCAAGGTCCCCCTGCTCAAGCCAGCGCATGTCCAGGCCCGTCTAAAGTTTGCCAATGACCATCTGGATGATCCAGAGGAGGAATGGGAGAAGGTCATGTGGTCTGATGAGACAAAAATAGAGCTTTTTGGTCAAAACTCCACTCGCCGTGTTTGGAGGAAGAAGAAGGATGAGTACAACCTCAAGAACACCATCCCAACCGTGAAGCATGGAGGTGGAAACATCATTTTTTGGGAATGCTTTTCTGCAAAGGGGACAGGACGACTGCACCGTATTGAGGGGAGGATGGATGGGGCCATGTATCTCGAGATCTTGGCCAACAACCTCCTTCCCTCAGTAAGAGCATTGAAGATGGGTCGTGGCTCGGTCTTCCAGCATGACAACGACCCGAAACACACAGCCAGGGCAACTAAGGAGTGGCTCCGTAAGAAGCATCTCAAGGTCCTGGAGTGGCCTAGCCAGTCTCCAGACCTGAACCCAATAGAAAATCTTTGGAGGGAGCTGAAAGTCCGTATTGCCCAGCGACAGCCCCGAAACCTGAAGGATCTGGAGAAGGTCTGTATGGAGGAGTGGGCCAAAATCCCTGCTGCAGTGTGTGCAAACCTGGTCAAGACCTACAGGAAACATATTATCTCTGTAATTGCAAACAAAGGTTTCTGTACCAAATATTAAGTTCTGCTTTTCTGATGTATCAAATACTTATGTCATGCAATAAAATGCAAATGAATTACTTAAAAATCATACAATGTGATTTTCTGGATTTTTGTTTTAGATTCAGTCTCTCACAGTTGAAGTGTACCTATGATAAAAATTACAGACCTCTACATGCTTTGTAAGTAGGAAAACCTGCAAAATCGGCAGTGTATCAAATACTTGTTCTCCCCACTGTATATATATAAATATATTCATATTTTTATTTTGTTTTGCATGTTATTTCGGCATTAATACGTGTCACATATCAATGCCCAAAAAAAAAAAAAGTTAATAAAGCCGCATACAATCATGGTCTCTTTTTTGGTTTCTTGAGTAAGGCAGCTCCAAAATGCAGGTGTTTCAGCCTAGCTCAGTGCTTTCTGTGGTGGTGGGGCAGCCAGCGGAAAATACGGAGTGTAGGGGTTGGTAATGTTCTCTAGTTGCGCCGTGATTGGCTCAGTGTTCTGTCACTCATGGGGACACTACGTCACCGTAGATTAATTAAAGCCCATTGGGTGCTGCCGTAGACTTACATTAGAAGTGCCCATCCAAGAAGGCTCAAGGCCATTGGCCACAGATAAAATGACGTCAAATCACGTTATATCTACCGTAGTTTTGATAGGACTGATCATGTCAACAATCATACTTTCAAAATCTTAGCTAGCAAGTTGGACAAGCAGTCATCATCATGCATCAAGTCGGCAATCTACTGGCAAATCCTTTTCAATCCTTGTCATATGAAGATAAATTGTAGATAATACGTATCGGTGCTCATCGGCCATTGGACATAAACATTACACAACAAGTTGGAAATCGCAAATTCAGCAATGAGTGCTAAGGCACCACTGCAGCCCCGGGTTCGATCCCAGGCTGTGTCACAGCCAGCTGTGACCGGGAGACCCATGAGGCGGCGCACAATTGGTCCAGCGTCATCCGTGCTAGGGGAGGGTTTGGCCGACCGGGATGTCCTTGTCTCATCGTGCTCTAGCGACTCCTTGTGGCGGGCCGGGTGCCTGCAAGCTGACCACGGTCGTCAGTTCGACAGTGTTTCCTTCGACACATTGGTACGGCTGGCTTCCGGGTTAAGCGAGCAGTGTGTCAAGAAGCAGTGCGGCTTGACTCTCAACCTTCGCCAAGTCCGTAGGGGAGTTGCAGCGATGAGACAAGATCGGAAAAAGTAAGGAACTTGTCTGTCGGCCCTGCATTAAAGAACATAATTGGTTAAAGAAAATTGTGATAAATAAAAAAGTATACCAGTTTCATTTAAGGACCAAATGATTGACAGCCATCCCATATAGATTGCAAAATAGTTGGGAAGAGATTTTTGACGTACCGATTCCATGGCATAGTGTTTATGAACTGATGCGCAAAAACGACGACTGATTCAAAACTTAGAATTTTTCAATTTAAATTATTATATAAAATTCTTGCTACCAATAGAATGTTATTTATATGGGGGATACAATCTTCCCAGCTCTGCAGATTTAGCTGCGAAGAGACTTATTAGATCATTTGTTTTGGCACTGTCCATTTTATACTTGCGTACTATTGTTTGTACAGATGAACGTGGTACCTTCAGGTATTTGGAAATTGCTCCCAAAGATGAACCAGACTTGTGGAGGTCTACAATTTTGGCTGATTTCTTTTGATTTTCCCATGATGTCAAGCAAAGAGGCACTGAGTTTGAAGGTAGGCCTTGAAATACATCCACAGATACACCTCCAATTGACTCAAATGATGTCAATTAGCCTGTCAGAAGCTTCTAAAGCCATGACATAATTTTCTGGAATTTTCCAAGCTGTATAAAGGCACAGTCAACTTAGTGTATGTAAACTTCTGACCCACTGGAATTGTGATACAGTGAATTATAAGTGAAATAATCTGTCTGTAAACAATTGTTGGAAAAATTACTTGTGTCATGCACAAAGTAGATGTCCTAACCTACTTGCCAAAACTATAGTTTGTTAACAAGACATTTGTGGAGTGGTTGAAAAACGAGTTTTAATGACTCCAACCTAAGTGTATGTAAACTTTCGACTTCAACTGTATGTATATGTGTATATATACAGTGGCTTGCGAAAGTTTTCACCCCCCTTGACATTTTTCCTATTTTGTTGCCTTACAACCAGATAGAGCAAGTGCAAAAGAGTCAGTGCAAAAAAAAGGGGGTCAATGCAAATAGTCTGGGTAGCAATTTGATTAACTGTTCACCAGTCCTATGGGTTGGGGTTAGAAGCTGTTCAGGAGCCTTTTGGCCCCAAACTTGGCGCTCCGGTACCACTTGCTGTGCGGTAGCAGAGAGAACAGTCTATGACTTGGGTGGCTGGAGTCTTTGACAATTTTTAGGGCCTTCCTCTGACACTGCCTAGTAAAGAGGTCCTGGATGGAACTTTTTGAGGATCTGAGGGCCCATGCCAAATATTTTCAACCTCCTGAGGGGGAAGAGGCGTTGTTGTGCCCTCCTCACGACTGTGTGGGTGTGTGGACCATGATAGGTCCTTAGTGATGTAGATACCGATGTAGATTGAAGTTCTCGACCCGCTCCACTACAGCTACAGCTGATGTACAGTGGGGAAAAAAAGTATTTAGTCAGCCACCAATTGTGCAAGTTCTCCCACTTAAAAAGATGAGAGAGGCCTGTAATTTTCATCATAGGTACACGTCAACTATGACAGACAAAATGAGAAAAATAATTCCAGAAAATCACATTGTAGGATTTTTAATGAATTTATTTGCAAATTATGGTGGAAAATAAGTATTTGGTCAATAACAAAAGTTTCTCAATACTTTGTTATATACCATTTGTTGGCAATGACACAGGTCAAATGTTTTCTGTAAGTCTTCACAAGGTTTTCACACACTGTTGCAGGTATTTTGGCCCATTCCTCCATGCAGATCTCCTCTAGAGCAATGATGTTTTGGGGCTGTCACTGGGCAACACAGACTTTCAACTCCCTCCAAAGATTTTCTATGGGGTTGAGATCTGGAGACTGGCTAGGCCACTCCAGGACCTAGAAATGCTTCTTACGAAGCCACTCCTTCGTTGCCCGGGCGGTGTGTTTGGGATCATTGTCATGCTGAAAGACCCAGCCACGTTTCATCTTCAATGCCCTTGCTGATGGAAGGAGGTTTTCACTCAAAATCTCACGATACATGGCCCCATTCATTCTTTCCTTTACACGGATCAGTCGTCCTGGTCCCTTTGCATAAAAACAGCCCCAAAGCATGATGTTTCCACCCCCATGCTTCACAGTAGGTATGGTGTTCTTTGGATGCAACTCAGCATTCTTTGTCCTCCAAACACGACGAGTTGAGTTTTTACCAAAAAGTTCTATTTTGGTTTCATCTGACCATATGACATTCTCCCAATCCTCTTCTGGATCATCCAAATACACTCTAGCAAACTTCAGACGGGCCTGGACATGTACTGGCTTAAGCAGGGGGACACGTCTGGCACTGCAGGATTTGAGTCCCTGGCGGCGTAGTGTGTTACTGATGGTAGGCTTTGTTACTTTGGTCCCAGCTCTCTGCAGGTCATTCACTAGATCCCCCCGTGTGGTTCTGGGATTTTTGCTCACTGTTCTTGTGATCATTTTGACCCCACGGGGTGAGATCTTGCGTGGAGCCCCAGATCGAGGGAGATTATCAGTGGTCTTGTATGTCTTCCATTTCCTAATAATTGCTCCCACAGTTGATTTCTTCAAACCAAGCTGCTTACCTATTGCAGATTCAGTCTTCCCAGCCTGGTGCAGATCTACAATTTTGTTTCTGGTGTCCTTTGACAGCTCTTTGGTCTTGGCCATTGTGGAGTGTGGAGTGTGACTGTTTGAGGTTGTGGACAGGTGTCTTTTATACTGATAACAAGTTCAAACAGGTGCCATTAATACAGGTATCGAGTGGAGGACAGAGGAGCCTCTTAAAGAAGAAGTTACAGGTCTGTGAGAGCCAGAAATCTTGCTTGTTTGTAGGTGACCATATACTTATTTTCCACCATAATTTGCAAATAAATTCATTAAAAATCCTACAAAGTGATTTTCTGGATAATTTTTTCTCAATTTGTCTGTCATAGTTGACGTGTACCTATGATGAAAATTACAGGCCTCTCTCATCTTTTTAAGTGGGAGAACTTGCACAATTGGTGGCTGACTAAATACTTTTTTTCCCCACTGTAGCTACTGTGGCTATTGTACAGTGGATTGCGAAAGTATTCACCCCCTTGGCATTTTTCCTATTTTGTTGCCTTACCACCTGGAAATAAAATTGATTTTTTGGGGGTTTGTATCATTTGATTTACACAACATGCCTACCACTTTGAAGATGCAAAATATTTTTGGGGGTGAAACAAACAAGAAATAAGACCAAAAAAAATAACCTGAGCGTGCATAACTATTCAGCCCCCCAAAGTCAATACTTTGTAGAGCCACCTTTTGCAGCAATTACAGCTGCAAGTCTCTTGGGGTATGTCTCTATAAGCTTGGCACATCTAGCCACTGGGATGTTTTCCCATTCTTCAAGGCAAAACTGCTCCAGCTCCTTCAAGTTGGATGGGTTCCGCAGGTGTTCAGCAATCTTTAAGTCATACCACAGATTCTCAATTGGATTGAGGTCTGGGGTTTGACTAGGCCATTCCAAGACATTTAAATGTTTCCCCTTAAACCACTCGAGTGTTGCTTTAGCAGTATGCTTAGGATCATTGTCCTGCTGGAAAGTGAACCACCGTCCCGGTCTCAAATCTCTGGAAGAGTGAAACAGGTTTCCCTCAAGAATTTCCCTGTATTTAGCGCCATCCATCATTCCTTCAATTCTGACCAGTTTCCCAGTCCCTGCCGATGAAAAACATGCTGCCACCACCATGCTTCACTGTGGGGATGGTGTTCTCTGGGTGATGAGAGGTGTTGGGTTTGTGCCAGACATAGCATTTTCCTTGATGGCCAAAAAGCTCAATTTTAGTTTCATCTGACCAGAGTACCTTCTTCCATATGTTTGGGGAGTCTCCCATATGCCTTTTGGCGAACACAAAACGTGTTTGCTTATTTTTTTCTTTAAGCAATGGCTTTTTTCTGGCCACTCTTCCGTAAAGCCCAGCTCTGTGGAGTGTATGGCTTAAAGTGGTCCTATGGACAGATACTCCAATCTCCGCTGTGGAGCTTTGCAGCTCCTTCAGGGTTATCTTTGGTCTCTTTGTTACCTCTCTGATTAATGCCCTCCTTGCCTGGTCCGTGAGTTTTGGTGGGCGACCCTCTCTTGGCAGGTTTGTTGTGGTGCCATATTCTTTCCATTAAAAAAAATGGATTTAATGGTGTTCCGTGGGATGTTCAACGTTTCAGATATTTTTTTTATAACCCAACCCTGATCTGTACTTCTCCACAACTTTATCCCTGACCTGTTTGGAGAGCTCCTTGGTCTTCATGGTGCCGTTTGCTTGGTGGTGCCCCTTGCTTAATGGTGTTGCAGACTCTGGGGCCTTTCAGAACAGGTGTGTGTATATACTGAGATCATGTGACAGATCATATGACACTTAGATTGCACACAGGTGGACTTTATTAAATTAATTATGTGACTCCTGAAGGTAATTGGTTGCACCAGATCTTATTTAGGGGCTTCATAGCAAAAGGGGTGAATACATATGCAGGCACCACTTTTCCGTTATTTATTTTTTAGAATTTTTTTAAACAAGTAATTTTTTTTATTTCACTTCACCAATTTGGACTATTTTGTGTATGTCCATTACATGAAATCCAAATAAAAATCAATTTAAATTACAGGTTGTAATGCAACAAAATAGGAAAAACGTCAAGGGGGATGAATACTTTTGCAAGGCACTGTATATATATATATATATATATATTTGCGAGGAAAAAAACATATGGGGGATTGGAAGTGATGCAGACAATTACATTGATGGAAGTTACAATCTATCTGCAATATTAAAGCTGATCTACCCCCTAAAAAAAATCGAAAAAGGGGGTAACGCCATGGGCCAGAAAAGGTTGAATACATTGGCCATGCTGTCAATCCAGCATGACCTCTGCTGCGTTCAAAACAACTAGAAACTCGGAACTGAGAAATCTCATACTTCAGTGAGTTCAAGACAACTGGGAACTCGGATAGAACTACAGTGGGGAAAAAAAGTATTTAGTCAGCCACCAATTGTGCAAGTTCTCCCACTTAAAAAGAAGAGAGAGGCCTGGAATTTTCATCATAGGTACACGTCAACTATGACAGACAAATTGAGAAAAAAAATTCCAGAAAATCACATTGTAGGATTTCTAATGAATTTATTTGCAAATTATGGTGGAAAATAAGTATTTGGTCACCTACAAACAAGCAATATTTCTGGCTCTCACAAACCTGTAACTTCTTCTTTAAGAGGCTCCTCTGTCCTCCACTCGTTACCTGTATTAATGGCATCTGTTTGAACTTGTTATCAGTATAAAAGACACCTGTCCACAACCTCAGTCACACTCCAAACTCCACTATGGCCAAGACCAAAGAGCTGTCAAAGGACACCAGAAACAAAATTGTAGACCTGCACCAGGCTGGGAAGACTGAATCTGCAATAGGTAAGCAGCTTGGTTTGAAGAAATCAACTGTGGGAGCAATTATTAGGAAATGGAAGACATACAAGACCACTGATAATCTCCCTCGATCTGGGGCTCCACGCAAGATCTCACCCCGTGGGGTCAAAATGATCACAAGAACGGTGAGCAAAAATCCCAGAACCACACGGGGGGACCTAGTGAATGACCTGCAGAGAGCTGGGACCAAAGTAACAAAGCCTACCATCAGTAACACACTACGCCACCAGGGACTCAAATCCTGCAGTGCCAGACGTGTCCCCCTGCTTAAGCCAGTACATGTCCAGGCCTGTCTGAAGTTGGCTAGAATGCATTTGGATGATCCAGAAGAGGATTGGGACCCCATAGAAAATCTTTGGAGGGAGTTGAAAGTCCGTGTTGCCCAGCGACAGCCCCAAAACATCACTGCTCTAGAGGAGATCTGCATGGAGGAATGGGCCAAAATACCAGCAACAGTGTGTGAAAACCTTGTGAAGACTTACAGAAAACGTTTGACCTGTGTCATTGCCAACAAAGGGTATATAACAAAGTATTGAGAAACTTTTGTTATTGACCAAATACTTATTTTCCAACATAATTTGCAAATAAATTCATTAAAAATCCTACAATGTGATTTTCTGGATTTTCTTTTCTCATTTTGTCTGTCATAGTTGACGTGTACCTATGATGAAAATTACAGGCCTCTCTCATCTTTTTAAGTGGGAGAACTTGCACAATTGGTGGCTGACTAAATACTTTTTTCCCCCACTGTAACTCCGACTGGGAAAATACAGAAAATAATTTTGAACGGTCATCCAACTCGGCATTCCAAGTCGGGATTTCGGGCCTCTTTCTAGAGCCCCACAAGAATGACCGCCGCGCCACTTTCCTGTTCAAGTGAGCACAGCACAACAAGGTGAGTCCAAATGTATGCTGCTGCATAAATTAGTAATATGCCAGGGAGATATGTATACTGTAGCTAAGAAAGTAATACTAAGTGTATGTTGTGTAGTAAGCTGTTAGTAGCCCATGTGCCTCACCCTAATAATTAGGTCCCTTTCCTCCCTCATAACTTAGCCTACTGTGCTGACTTGATGGTGCACATGTAGCCTATAGCCTGTTTTAGAGAAATGTAATCGAATATTGTAAGAGCTTTCATTTTCTGCTTATATGCCCCCTTTATTTATCCTACTGTTCTGACATGGTGTACAGGGAGAATACTGTAAGAACGGCCCATGTTCTGAATTCTGTCGCTGTACATTTCAAAGTGCTGAACAAATAGTTATATTGACTACCTCCGTCCTAGCTCGCTCATTAATGTCTTCATTGAAATTAAGATTTGCCTCTTATCCGCTCGTTGTTCCATTATGCCATAGTTTGTACATCTCAATTGTCAGTAGAAATCACATTTGTTTAAGCAAGTCAGCCATTTCAGCTATGTTTTTTAAAAAGACAGTAAATGAGGCTGAATGGTGACTAACAGTTTGTGGGCACCGTTTGTCACCATTATAGTGCAATTAATGTATTGTTTAGTGTTGTGTTGTGTACTGGCTTTGCTGGCATGCATAAAAAAATTAAATAATAATGTTTGCCCCACCAACATTTACATGCTAACATCGCCACTGAGTAGGCCTATAACTTCCATCATCAACTAAGTAAAATACATAGACCTAAAGCCGACAAATAAAAACGGTAGAAAATATCCAGATGAAAATTCTGGTTCTTTCAATCACATTCATCTCTCTTCTCCGCCTGTCTGCCTCCCTTTCTATCTGTCTTCACTTGAGCTATTGCTAGTGAAGTTCAACATTGTATCAAATCATCACAGGGTCCAGCCTGAAGCTGTCTTTAACGAACTTGAAACAGTGTATCAACTAGCCTATTCCGGGCCCTTAAATCTTCCTGTGCCAGTGAGCTCAGGACAGAAAGCTGTTTTTTATGACGTTTGCACTGGATATATGGGATCATCAGATCATTATATTTTGCTCTTTCACACGAGGCTTGGTGATTATTGAGGCCAGGATTTTTAAAATACTGAGGAACTATCATTCGCAATGGATGTTAAAAAAATTGACTGTTGACTTGTGTGAGGCAAAGAAAAAATCAGTGGTGTACGTTAAAACAATCCAAAATAAGACATTGCCAAATGGGCACTTTCCTACATATGCATGCACGATATCTTCGCCACACCCCCTCCCTTTCTTGATGCAACATTTAAAGTTATACTAAAGACACATTATCTTCACACATATTTTAGACGCTTTTGACTGACAGCCGCAACTCAATCAGCTAGACCTATTGCCACGCGCACTACCCAAATCGCGGGCTTCCCAAACACACTTGTGATTTGAAACAATCCACAGCAAAACATTTTAAAGAAGCTAATGATCCTCTGTGACTAAGTCATGCTCCCTGGTGAAGTATTTTGAATTATTTTATTTAGACAGGAGTAATTATATAATTTTGGCGAAACCATTAGGGCAATCCAGCATCCTAACAGTGCACTATGCACCCGCCAACTTTCCTTTCTAATTCGCAAGAGGCTGAAACCAGAGATCTGTATATAATGACGAGATGCTCATGTCTCCGCCCTAACAATGGGAGTCTTTTATGGAGCCAAATAGCTGCCAGAAGGTTGAACGTACGTAAATTGTTAGGATCGTAAGAAAAGCCGTGCGTGAAACATAAAACATAACCGTTAAATTAGATCTGTAAACGTACAACCCCTACGTTATGACTATGAATGAACATTTACACGTTCAATTCTTACTTTACGTCTCCCTTTACTCGGCTACAGATCTTTTTTGTAGTACAAACTTTTGTCAGGAATGTGGCATCTGCAAAGGACATAAACCGAACGTAGCTAGTCGAAGTTAGCTAGTCAATCAAGCAACTCTAGCCCAGACGTTAGAGTTGCTTTGCAGCTTCCGGTTTCATTTCCAAGGTTATTTTTTTTTTTTTTTTTTTTTTTTTGGCATTCGATAACGACGTTATACCAGTACATGGCGTAGTATAGGCTTGGGCTTTCAGCAAATGACTTGTGTGAGAATGATACTAACAAAAATAATGATACTAAAGACACAGAAGAGCCTTGTCTAGAATAACCGCCTGAGCTGCAAAATAGAAAATAAATATGATTTAGGCTAGGCCTTTTCCACTATCTAAATATGCCATGCTTTTGTGTGTTATTTAATGGCCATATAATTGCCTAATTTATTTGTATAGCCGCATGGGGCTACTGTGGTGATCACGTAACCTAATGAATCACACTTTTTCCAGTATTTGGGAGCACGGACTGTAGGCCTTATATTAGGCATTTTGATTGTTGTATTTGCGAATTCCACTCTGTATGTAGGCTTGTTATGGCCATTTGCATTGCACAACCCCATCATGCAGAGGCTATGTCCATGTCAATAAATGAGACAAAACTAAATATTGATCAATTATTGTCTATAACCTGTCCTGAGCTAAATAGCCATGGGTTCCCAAATGGTCAAGACTATCTGTAGCCTATTCTTATTGCCAGATCTGTTTTCCCTATCAGCCACTGCACGTGCTTCTTCAACTATTGAGGCCTGTGAGCTACGGTTTCTTTTTAAGGGGAGGCCTATAATAAAAACAGTTATAAAACACAAATAGAATTCTAAAATTATTTTGCAAGAGACCAGTACCCAAAATGATAGCCTAAATTGCAATTCCTACAAGTTACTGGCCTATTCTTTTTATTTGGATAGGCCTAAATTAAACATTGAATTATTAAAGTGATAGGCTAAAGAACTTAGATAATTTTGAATACACATATGGATTTCAATAAACAAATGGATAAGACTGTTCTATTCTCTTTGATTTAGTTCCCATTGCAACTCAGACAAATTACAGAATGGATGACATACTGACTGAACTGAATGAAGGATTAATTAAATGTTCAAATATGTTGGATTGATGAGTTGCATGCTCTGCGCTTTATTTGGCTAGTAGGCAAATAGGCCTACATTAGGGTATTTTTTATTTTTTTTATTTTTTTAGTCATTTAGCAGACGCTCTTATCCAGAGTGACTTACATGAGCAATTAGGGTTAAGTGCCTTGCTCAAGGGCACATCGACAGATTTTTCACCTAGTCGGCTCGGGTATTAGAACCAGCGACCTTTCGGTTACTGGCACAACGCTCTTAACCACTAAGCTACCTGCCTCCCCCATATATAATGACTATATGGCTGCATGCCTCCAGAAGGGCATCTTCTGAGGCTGAGGGGTGCTTTTCCGAAGGCGCATGGTGTTGTGGTGCTGCATGGAGATCACAAACTCTTCAACTGGGCAGCAGTGTCGCGATGGAGGGAATAGCCTATATGGAGACTACCTAAGATCACTGCAACAGAGTTATTGTAAAGTGTGGTAATAAGCTAATGCCAGACTTGGCCTACGTTTAACCTCTCCCTTGTTCATTTCAAAGTCCATATGTTCATGACCCGATTGATATAAATCTTGTCAAATTACGTTAAATTCATATTAACCCCTCCTACAGAATATACTTTGGCAAGATTTTGAGTGATGAAATACATTTAAAAATATTCTATAAAAAAAGACTACAGTGGTCATACATAATTCATAGATTCACCAAACATCTATTATTCTGTTTCATTATTCCTGGTATATACTACTGGTTATGATTGCAGACAGAGCCCAGAGAATGGGGTGGTGCAATATTGAATTAGTCATATTTTGATAAGGTGCATGCATGGGGATGTCCACGTCACCCAGAGATATGCCCATGCTGTAGAGATACACCTAGCGGACTGAAACTTCACTGTTGTAGGCATAATACAGCTAGTGCTATTTAGACTTCAGCTTGCAAACAGATCCATTACATTACATTAGCTACCTAAATGTGAAGTAAACTCAACTGACGAGTAATAGAGAATGGAGACTTTTAACTTGAAAACGTGCAGGATACCTCTTTCCGGTTTCCCTGACTTTTTTTGTTGGTGAGATGAAACTGCCAAAACTCTGAAAAGTATTATTGTAGGTCAGAATTGCAACACAGGATTTGTTGAAGCCTAAAATGTTAGTCCATAATCGTAACATGGTGTTTATATGTTCAGATGAAATTTCACGTTTATGTTCATGTTTCACGCATGGCTTTTCTTACAATCCTAACAATTTACGTATGGATTTTCTTATGATCCTAACGATACTGTCACGACTTCCGCCGAGGCTGCCCCCCCTCCTGGTTCGGGCAGGCTTCGGCATTCATCGTTACCGGAGTACTAGCTACTGCCGATCCCATTCTCATCACTCCACTTGTCATGTCTTGTCAATCACACACACCTGGTGCTCATTCCCCTAATTAGTATGTGTATAAGTGTTCCCTCTGTTCCCCTTGTCTTTGTGAGTGGTTGTTGTGAGAGCGTGTAGCTCGGTTGAGCTACTATTCACTGTGTTTATGCCAAGGTGGATGTTTTCCCTTGTAATAGTTTCATTTGACGCTTTGGGCGTTTGATTTATGTAAACGGAATAAACTCTGGACTTCGGTATTTAACCTCCTGCGCCTGACTCCTTCATTCACACCTCGTCACAGATACATACATTCAACCTTTTAGCAGTTATCTGGCTCCATAGTCTTTCTCCCAAAGGCAGGAAGGCAGGCGACAAGTTTAGGTCTGCATATTATTCCCATAGAAACGCATTGGGCTTATACTGAACAGATTTTGGCGAGAGAGCCCTCTTGCTCGCCTCTTCCTCTCTGCTGAAACTATATCACTGGAGAAAGCACCCGAGTGAGTGAAACAGCGCCCCTCTATATGTAACCATGTGTCTCAGTATGGGTAGACCATGTTCTGATGCTGTCTGGCCAGAAATAGTATGACATGCCATACTCCATTGGTCCAGACAGCATCAGATACATGGTCTACCCATACTGAGACAGAGGGGCGCCGTTTCGCTCGCTCTGATTCTTTAACTGAGATTGATGCGTCTTTCTGTTGGTGTGCGTCTCGGTCAAATACATGATCAATATTTCAATATTTTATTTGGACGGCAAGGAGGTACGGTAGGGCGGGTCAGGCCCCCTAAGGCCCGCCCATAACGCCAGCCCTGTATGTTGCACATAATTAAAGGCCCAGTCCAGTTAAAAACATGATTTTCCTGTGTTTTATATATATTTCCACGCTATGAGGTTGGAATAATACTGTGACATTATGAAAATTATGATAATGCCCTTTTATTGTAAGAGCTGTTTGAAAAGTTTCAGCCTGTTTTGGTGGGATGAAGTTTTGGCCTGCCTGGTGATGGTAAATTAGTTAATAGACCAATAAGAAAGAGTGTTCCAAACCTCTCAGTTTTCCCCTCCCCACTCAGGCCACTCCCAGACAGTCCTAGTCAAATTCTTGCTTGAGAAATTGCTCTTCTCTAATAAGCTTTTTTGTTTATTTTTGACCATTTTAAGGTACTTAATTGTTACCCAGAACTTTTTTGATATTGACATAAAAACGGCTGCATTGGACCTTTAACAGTCTGCATTGAAGAAAATAATGTATATCGATGGCATGATATGCAGTCTCTGAATCCTCTCACATCCTTTCTTTTGCTAATGCTACTCAATCAATAAAGGGAATTTGTGATCAACACTGCCACATAATTGCAAAGCAAAGAGCCAGAGATGATAACAAGTGAATCAGTCACAACACAAGGGAAAGATGAAACTGTTTCTGATTAACAAAGCAGTAGCTGATGACCCAGAGGGCTCCTTGAAACAAGATACA
This sequence comes from Coregonus lavaretus, assembly GCF_964263955.1. Taxonomy (NCBI): domain Eukaryota; kingdom Metazoa; phylum Chordata; class Actinopteri; order Salmoniformes; family Salmonidae; genus Coregonus; species Coregonus lavaretus. Next base: position 38,873,876 of record NC_139997.1, on the reverse strand, counting down.
TCCTGCTCAGTAGAAAACAAAGAAAAATAACATCTCAGTAGAACACTACAGACATCTAAAGTATATTTTCTTATTCCTCCTGTTTGAGAATGAACGGAGAACAATGCCACAGCTCCATCTGTGAATGCTCTGAAACGGATAATAGGCCTTAGATAATAAGCTGTTTACCTACTGTACATTCTGTTGCAACCAAGAGAGCATTCTATTAAATAAGCACACTAACTAACCCTACCATCATAGCACTGGTAGTAATGTTAGAAAAAATAGTCTTACATTTATATTTTAGTCATTTAGCAGATGCTCTTATCCAGAGCGACTTACAGTTAGTGAGGGCATTTTTTTTTTTTCATACTGGCCCCCCGTGGGAATCGAACCCACAACCCTGGCGTTGCAAGGGCCATGCTCTACCAACTGAGCTACACGAGGCCCGTGTTCTTACCTGTTCATCTCCTCCAAACAGTCTGTGGCGAAAAAGAAACTCTTGATTTTGGGATGGCAGGCTTTGAAGGCACTGTAGCAGAAGCAGAAACAACATCCATTTAGTCTGTGTAATGTTTTAGTTCATCTGATGCTTAAACATCTCAATTCTGCATGATTCCATTCTGTTAGCCTGAGATCCAGACCACGTGGTACAATGCGATTTGGTAATGGCCAAGTAAGTGTACTGTATGTGATCTGCTTATCACTGCTGTAGTCCCCAGAGGCCAGCGGTTCTGTAACAGTGGACACGAGGCCTGGCTGGCTGGCATGTTGACCCCTCTTTGATCCCTACATGACCCAGTCAGCTTCTCAGGTGGAAACAGACACCTATTACTTCTACTACTTTGTGCCACAGCTATTTAAAGCTCTTATTATGAAAATAAAATAATCATGCCACGCAACAGCATAATCTGTTTCTGTGTTGTCCCTTTGAAGCCAAACAGAAGCACTCGTGCTGGCAATAATGTATGATGTGCTTGTCTCTGTGTTTCATTTAGGCTTTGTGTTTTCTTTTAAATCCCCAGGTTCACTAACAGTTTGAGAGACAAAATAAAACATTAATCACAAAAACACTCACTGTTTCCTTCTGCATTCAATAGCTCGATCTATTCGGAACTCAGGTAGGCTGATGAAACCTTCAGCCTTCTCGTCCTAGGAAAGGAGAGGTAAGGGACATAAGAAGCAATACATGACCATATGTCTGCAGAGATGACACATCTTATTAAGTATATCAGACGTACTGGAATATGCTGTACACTACATGTCACTGCAACATACAGTGCCTTCAAAAAGTTATCACACCCCTTGACTTTTCCCACATTTTGTTGTGTTACATCCTGAATTTATAATGGATTAAATTGAGATTTTGTGTCACTGACCTACACACAATACCCCATAATATCAAAGTGGAATTATGTTTTTAGAAATGTTTACAAATAAATTAAAAATGCAAAGCTGAAATGTCTTGAGTCAATAAGTATTCAACCCTTTTGTTATGGCAAGCCTAAATAAGTTCAGGAGTAAATATGTGCTTAATAAGTCACATAATACGTTGCATGGACTCACTCTGTGTGCAATAATAGTGTTTAACATTATTTTTTAATGACTACCTTATCTCTGTACCCTACACAATTATCTGTATGGTCCCTCAGTCGAGCAATGAATTTCAAACAGATTCCACTACAAAGACCAGGGAGGTTTTCCAATGCCTGGCAAAGTAGGGCACCTATTGCTAGATGGGTAAAAAAAAAAAAAAGCAGACACTGAATATCCCTTTGAGCATGATGAAGTTATTAATTACACGTTGGATGGTGTATCAATACACCCAGTCACTACAAAGATACAGGTGTCCTTCCTAACTCATGATTTCACCATGAGGCCAATAGTGACTTTAAAACAGTAACAGAGTTTAATGGCTGTGATAGGGGAAAACTAAGGATGGATCAACAACATTGTAGTTACTTCACAGTTCTAACCTAAATGACATAGTGAAGCCTGTACAGAATACAAATATTCCAAAAAATGCATCCTGTTTGCAGTAAGGCACTAAAGTAAAAGTGCAAAACATTTGACAAAGAAATGAACTTTATGTCCTGAATACAAAGCGTTATCTTTGGGGCAAATCCAACACAACACTGAGTACCACTCTTCATGTTATGGGTATACTTGTCATTGGCAAGGACTAGGGAGTTTTTAGGATAAAAAAAACGGAATAGAGCTAAGCACAGGCAAAATCCTAGAGAAAAGCCTGGTTCAGTCTGCTTTCCAACAGACACTGGGAGACAATAACCTGTAGAAAATAGGCAGAATCTACTGCACACCCAAAGCTGATTTGTGAAGGTGCTGGAGGCAAAAGGCAAAACTGGAAAAAATCTCTGCACACTTCCAGTCATATGCAAATGTAGTGTAATATAGCTGAGCTTTCGGTCAGTCGACCTTCATCAGAGCATATCTCCACAAACAATAGTGGGACAAATAAGGCCACACAGTGAGCCAGAGCCAGCGAGCAGGACAATAACCTAAAACACAAGGCCAAATATACACTGGAGTTGCATACCAAGACGACATTGAATGTTCCTGAGTGGCGTAGTTACAGTTTTTACTTAAATCGGCCTGAAAATCTATGGCAAGACTTGAAAATGGCTGTCTAGCAATGATCAACAACCAACTTGACAGAGCTTGAATAACTTTTAAAAGAATAGTGTGCAAATATTGTACAAGCCAGGCATGCAAAGCTCTTAGAGACTTATCCAGAAAGACTCACAGCTGTAATCGCTGCCAAAGGTGATTTTAACATGTATTGACTCGAGGTGTTGACTACTTATGTAAATTAGATATTTATGTATTTCATTTTCAATCAATTTGTTAAAATTTCTAAAAACATGTTTTCACTTTGTCATTTTGGGGTATTGTGTGTAGATGGGTGAATTCAGGCTGTAACACAACAAAATGTGGAATAAGTCAAGGGGTATGAATATTTTCTGAAGGCACTTTTCAGTGGGGGAAAAAAGTAATCAGCCACCAATTGTGCAAGTTCTCCCACTTAAAAAGATGAGAGAGGCCTGTAATTTTCATCATAGGTACACGTCAACTATGACAGACAAAATGAGAAAAATAATTCCAGAAAATCACATTGTAGGATTTTTAATGAATTTATTTGCAAATTATGGTGGAAAATAAGTATTTGGTCAATAACAAAAGTTTCTCAATACTTTGTTATATACCCTTTGTTGGCAATGACACAGGTCAAACGTTTTCTGTAAGTCTTCACAAGGTTTTCACACACTGTTGCTGGTATTTTGGCCCATTCCTCCATGCAGATCTCCTCTAGAGCAGTGATGTTTTGGGGCTGTCGCTGGGCAACACGGACTTTCAACTCCCTCCAAAGATTTTCTATGGGGTTGAGATCTGGAGACTGGCTAGGCCACTCCAGGACCTTGAAATGCTTCTTACGAAGCCACTCCTTCGTTGCCCGGGCGGTGTGTTTGGGATCATTGTCATGCTGAAAGACCCAGCCACGTTTCATCTTCAATGCCCTTGCTGATGGAAGGAGGTTTCCACTCAAAATCTCACGATACATGGCCCCATTCATTCTTTCCTTTACACGGATCAGTCGTCCTGGTCCCTTTGCAGAAAAACAGCCCCAAAGCATGATGTTTCCACCCCCATGCTTCACAGTAGGTATGGTGTTCTTTGGATGCAACTCAGCATTCTTTGTTCTCCAAACACGACTAATTGAGTTTTTACCAAAAAGTTCTATTTTGGTTTCATCTGACCATATGACATTCTCCCAATCCTCTTCTGGATCATCCAAATGCACTCTAGCAAACTTCAGACGGGCCTGGACATGTACTGGCTTAAGCAGGGGGACACGTCTGGCACTGCAGGATTTGAGTCCCTGGCGGCGTAGTGTGTTACTGATGGTAGGCTTTGTTACTTTGGTCCCAGCTCTCTGCAGGTCATTCACTAGGTCCCCCCGTGTGGTTCTGGGATTTTTGCTCACCGTTCTTGTGATCATTTTGACCCCACGGGGTGAGATCTTGCGTGGAGCCCCAGATCGAGGGAGATTATCAGTGGTCTTGTATGTCTTCCATTTCCTAATAATTGCTCCCACAGTTGATTTCTTCAAACCAAGCTGCTTACCTATTGCAGATTCAGTCTTCCCAGCCTGGTGCAGGTCTACAATTTTGTTTCTGGTGTCCTTTGACAGCTCTTTGGTCTTGGCCATAGTGGAGTTTGGAGTGTGACTGTTTGAGGTTGTGGACAGGTGTCTTTTATACTGATAACAAGTTCAAACAGGTGCCATTAATACAGGTAACGAGTGGAGGACAGAGGAGCCTCTTAAAGAAGAAGTTACAGGTCTGTGAGAGCCAGAAATCTTGCTTGTTTGTAGGTGACCAAATACTTATTTTCCACCATAATTTGCAAATAAATTCATTAAAAATCCTACAATGTGATTTTCTGGAAAAGAAATTCTCAATTTGTCTGTCATAGTTGACGTGTACCTATGATGAAAATTACAGGCCTCTCTCATCTTTTTAAGTGGGAGAACTTGCACAATTGGTGGCTGACTAAATACTTTTTTTCCCCACTGTAAATGGTTCAGTATCTGGAATATGGCCTGTAGTGTTGCTATATCTGTCTGAGTCACCAAGACACATCTGCAGATCGTGTTGGTAAACAGCAAGCCTGTTGTGGATAAGAGAAAATAAAGTCACGTTTAAAGTCTAGTCCCCTGTAGCTCAGTTGGTAGAGCATGGCACTTGCAACGCCAGGGTTGTGGGTTCGTTTCCCACGGGGGGCCAGTAGGAAGATTTATGCACTCACTAACTGTAAGTTGCTCTGGATAAGAGCGTCTGCTAAATGACAAAAATGTAATGTTTGACGGCTGTATTGTACTGTCAGAGAGCAGCTTACATTCTGGTTGGTGTACCAGTAGAGCGAGGAGTCCTTGAGGATGAACCAGTACTTCTTCCACTTCTGGGTGAAGTAGCCCTTGGCATCTTTCTTCTTCCACAGCCAGCCCTCACAGTCCCCATGGCCCAGGTCCTTACAGGAGATACGCCTGCGGCTAGCGCTAGTCAGAGAACCTGGGTGGAGAACAGGGAATTCTTAAGGACACACTAAACATTCCCTGGATGATACTGTATCCTTAATACTAACATCATTCCAGCCCCATCACAAATCCTAATAAAAGAAAGGAGGAGGTCGTCGGGTAAGCTTGGCGTCGGGTAAGCTTGGCTTTATACATAGCTTGGGCTTTGTCGAGTAAGGCTTAAACTATGTATTTAGATTGTAGTTAGGTATTGTAGGTAGTTATCGTGGGTTGTTGTATGTAATTATTGTAGGTTAGTATTGTATTCGGCTGTGCCCGGTGTAGCACGAAGCTAGCTAGCTAACCCACCACCTGGACTAGCTGGCGAGTAGCTATTAGCAACGGTATAGTTGTTTCACGCCTGAGAGTGCCTGTAATTATGCCAGCTGGCTGCCTGCAATAATTACATACAATAATTGCCTACCATTCAGCTGTTTTCTAACCTCATTGTCTGAACCGTTAACGTTAGGTAGCAAGTGGCTACTGTGCTTGAAATTTAGCTAGCTTGTTGCTACCTGGATAGCTACTAGTAAACAATAGCTGGAATGACCGAGCGAACAGACGCGAACTGGCTGAGTCAATTCAGTGGCTAGCTTTGCACTTGGCTAGCTAACAGTAGCTGCTAGGGGTAAGTCATAACCTACATTTGTGTTTTGTTTTTTACATATTGATAGCCCGAGTCGTTCAAGGAATTCGGGACATGGGTGACTAGTTAACGTTAGTTTGGCTCTCTCTGTGTGTTCGTGCCGTGAAAGGAGGGGTTCTTCTTTGTCTGAAAGCAATGGCTAGCTAGTTTGCTAACTATTCTAGCTAACTAACTGGCTGAATAAGTTGACGACGGACTCGCTCAAGGTGTCGGGACTAACCCACAACGTTAGACACGGACACGAACGATCTGCTTGCGTGTTGATACACTGGTGGTTTGTTGTGGCCGAGTATTGGCGCTAAACCGTGTTGTTGGAGTCCGGCATGCTAGCTGGCTGTGGCGTCTTATGACTAGGTGCCCGGACGATTTTCACGGAATAATACTGCACCTAGTTAGCTAGCTGAATAAACTAAGTTAGTCTATTCCTAGAAAACATTGAACCACTGTAGTTTACAACAATTATAGTTTCTGAGGTGGAAGTTGGGAGAGTTATATATGGGAGTTGTGGTGAGGGAGGCCCCGCTCTTTCCTTTCCCAGATGTTTAGTTCATTTCATTCCGATCTCCTCTGCATTATTGTAGCAATCTGCTGCAGCCTGTCAACTATGCCTCTGCCTATCCCTGTTCTCTCCTCTCCGCACAGGCTACACAAACGCCTCACACCGCGTGGCTGCTGCCTCTCTAACCTGGTGGTCCCTGCACGCACCACCCACGTGGAGTTCCAGGTCTCAGGCAGCCTCTGGAACTGCCGTTCTGCTGCCAACAAGGCAGAGTTCATCTCAGCCTATGCTACCCTCCAGTCCCTCGACTTCTTGGCGCTGACGGAAACATGGATTACCACTGAAAACACTGCTACTCCTACTGCTCTCTCCTCGTCTGACCATGTGTTCTCGCATACCCCGAGAGCATCTGGTCAGCGGGGTGGTGGCACAGGAATCCTCATCTCTCCCAAGTGGACATTCTCAATTTTTCCCCTGACCCATCTGTCTATCTCCTCATTTGAATTCCATGCTGTCACAGTCACTAGCCCATTTAAGCTTAATATCTTGTCATCTATCGCCCTCCAGGTTCCCTTGGAGAGTTCATCAATGAGCTTGACGCCTTGATAAGTTCCTTTCCTGAGGATGGCTCACCCCTCACAGTTCTGGGGGATTTCAACCTCCCTACGTCTACATTTGACTCATTTCTCTCTGCCTCCTTCTTTCCACTCCTCTCCTCTTTTGACCTCACCCTCTCACCGTCCCCCCCTAATCACAAGGCAGGCAATACGCTTGACCTCATCTTTACTAGATGCTGTTGTTCTACCAATCTCACTGCAACTCCCCTCCATGTCTCCGACCACTACTTTGTATCCTTTTCTCTCTCCCTCTCCTCCAACACTACTCACTCTGCCCCTACACAGATGGTAATGCGCCGTCGCAACCTTCGCTCTCTCTCTCCCACTACTCTCTCCTCTTCCATCCTATCATCTCTTCCCTCTGCTCAATCCTTCTCCCTCCAATCTCCTGATTCTGCCTCCTCAACCCTCCTCTCCTCCCTTTCTGCATCCTTTGACTCTCTATGTCCCCTGTCCAACCGGCCGGCTCGGTCCTCCCCTCCAGCTCCGTGGCTTGATGACTCATTGCGAGCTCACAGAACAGAGCTCCGGGCAGCTGAGCGGAAATGGAAGAAAACTAGACTCCCTGCGGACCTGGCATCTTTTCACTCCCTCCTCTCTACATTTTCTTCATCTGTTTCTGCTGCTAAGGCCACTTTCTACCACTCTAAATTCCAAGCATCTGCCTCTAACCCTAGGAAGCTCTTTGCCACATTCTCCTCCCTGCTGAATCCTCCTCCCCCCCCCCCCCCCCCCCCCCCCTCCCTCTCTGTGGATGACTTCGTCAACCATTTTGAAAAGAAGGTTGACGACATCCGATCCTCGTTTGTTAAGTCAAATGACACTGCTGGTCCTGCTCACACTGCCCTACCCTATGCTTTGACTTCTTTCTCCCCTCTCTCTCCAGATAAAATCTTGCGACTTGTGACGGCAGGCCGCCCAACAACCTGCCCGCTTGACCCTATCCCCTCCTCTCTTCTCCAGACCATCTCCGGTGACCTTCTCCCTTACCTCACCTCGCTGATCAACTCATCCTTGACCGCTGGCTATGTCCCTTCCGTCTTCAAGAGAGCGAGAGTTGCACCCCTTCTCAAAAAACCAACACTCGATCGAACTCCGGCGCGGCTCACTCTTGGATTGCGTCCTACCTGACCGGTCGCTCCTACCAAGTGGCGTGGCGAGAAGCTGTCTCCGCACCACGTGCTCTCACCACTGGTGTCCCCCAGGGCTCAGTTCTAGGCCCTCTCCTATTCTCGCTATACACCAAGTCACTTGGCTCTGTCATATCCTCACATGGCCTCTCCTATCATTGCTACGCTGACGACACACAACTAATCTTCTCCTTTCCCCCTTCTGATAACCAGGTGGCGAATCGCATCTCTGCATGTCTGGCAGACATATCACTATGGATGACGGATCACCACCTCAAGCTGAACCTTGGCAAGACGGAGCTGCTCTTCCTCCCGGGGAAGGACTGCCTGTTCCATGATCTCGCCATCACGGTTGACAACTCCGTTGTGTCCTCCTCCCAGAGTGCGAAGAGCCTTGGCGTGACCCTGGACAACACCCTGTCGTTCTCCGCTAACATCAAGGCGGTGACCCGATCCTGTAGGTTCATGCTCTACAACATTCGGAGAGTACGACCCTGCCTTACACAGGAAGCGGCACAGGTCCTAATCCAGGCACTTGTCATCTCCCGTCTGGATTACTGCAACTCGCTGTTGGCTGTGCTCCCTGCCTGTGCCATTAAACCCCTACAACTCATCCAGAATGCCGCAGCCCGTCTGGTGTTCAACCTTCCCAAGTTCTCTCACGTCACCCGCTCCTCCGCACACTCCACTGGCTTCCAGTTGAAGCTCGCATCTGCTACAAGACCATGGTGCTTGCCTACGGAGCTGTGAGGGGAATGGCACCTCCGTACCTTCAGGCTCTGATCAGTCCCTACACCCAAACGAGGGCATTGCGTTCATCCACCTCTGGCCTGCTGGCTCCCCTACCTCTGCGGAAGCATAGTTCCCGCTCAGCCCAGTCAAAACTGTTCGCTGCTCTGGCACCCCAATGGTGGAACAAGCTCCCTCACGACGCCAGGACAGCGGAGTCACTCACCACCTTCCGGAGACATTTTGAAACCCCACTTCTTTAAGGAATACCTGGAATAGGATAAAGTAATCCTTCTACCCCCCCCTTACCCCAACCCCCCCCCCCCCCCCCCCCCCCCCCCCCCCCCCCCCCAAAAAAAAAAACTTTGTAAAGTGGTTATCCCACTGGCTATAAGGTGAATGCACCTATTTGTAAGTCGCTCTGGATAAGAGCGTCTGCTAAATGACGTAAATGTAAATGTAAAACAATTGACAAAGGGTCACCAAAATAATCCTCACAGTGAATGGGTTTATCCCTCATGTCTTACCTTTGGTTCTCTTTTTGGTCTTAGTCCTTAAAGACGCATAGTGAAATGACTGCAAGGAGAGGGAAGAGGAGATGGTTTGATTAGAAGAGGTGTCTAAAGTACAGTACAGTACTCATATTAGGGGAGTACCATTAGTATTAACTGTTTCATATAATTGACTTTACCTTCCTCATGGATGGGCCTCCTTGTCTCTCGATGCCAAAACTAGCATACCTGAGGAGAGGGAAGATCAGGTGAGTAAGCATGCAACAAAATGGAGGCTAACACTCTTTATCTGGGGATAAGCTGATCCTGTACTGCTGTCAATGTAATGATACTATTCATAAATAAAGGGCAGAATTATAACTTCATATCTATGTGAATAAAATACTAATGCATATATTCCATTGACATGAATGCATGAGTTACATACATTAAATATTGATTTGTTTGAGTGTATCTCATGCTAAAATTTGTCCCAAAGAACTTAGTCCCCATTTCAGCATCTTTATCATCCCCAGGGCTGGCCTGAATTCCCATCTGGACATGCCTCTACTGACAGATGGTACCATGCATGGTACTGGAACATGGACACTGTCTGAAGAAATGGACATCACATATCATTCTCAATCTAAGTTTCACTACTTACTTTTGTGATATACTAAATGTAGATTTTCTACTGTATGTCAGTGTATTAGGTAAAGCAAGTGTGTGTAGCATGCAGTGGACTGGATGTGAAACACATAGCAGGTATCCATCATACTGACACCTTGGCTTTAACATAATTACTCTAACACTGAGTGAGGCCTTCGTCTATCCAAAAACTGAGTGCCGGTGCATCCATTCTACCAATGAGAATGAGCTAAAGCTTAATACAGTTGGACAAATACTGTATTGCCTCCAGCAAGTGAAACAAGCGACCTAAACCACAGAGCAGGTGGCAGGAAATCCGGTTCAGACAGTCTCTGTGTCTCAGTAGAGCTCAGCACAGCACAACAGAAACCACTCAGGGGATGTGCTACTCATGCTGGCTATCTATGATGACCTTATTAGCACTCATCACCGTAACAATGGCTGCGAGGAATTCTCTACTGCCAGACCCACATTTTAGGACTACATGGTTTGAGCACCCACTGAACACTGACTATGGGTAAGGTGTTGAATTGGGTAGGATTGTAGCAAAATTCAAACAAAGCACAGTGTTTTTTAAATAGAACCAGGAAATATGATTTAGGTCAGTGAAAGGTTGAGGAAATATGTTCTGCTTGGCAACCCTCAAGATTTATGTTAAAATGTCCTTCCCTTGAGGCCTATTGACCAATTCAATTAAAGAGATGCTCCAGAGCTTTTGTATAATTTCAGCCAGTAGTTAAGCAAGTAGTGCTCATGAGCCAAAACTGGTCCCCAAAAATCTTCCATAATTGTGTAGTACATCATCCGTTTCGTATGATATGATACGTCCTGCAATTTTTAGCAATTCGTATGATATGTTACAAATTCCAATTCGTACAATATGTTAGGAATTTGTAAGTGCTTAAGATCCCGGACTGCATCTTTAAGTTAATACATTGTAACAACACACTGAAGGCAAAAAGTCCTCTCTACTAGAATAATTAATATGATGGTATGCAGGATGACGGCAATTTACTTCACTCACAAGAAGTAGAAGTGGGTAACTAATACAAAGCATTCACAAGATAAAGTATCTATCAGTGACATGTTGATAGTTTATGAAAAGCTCTCAATTTACTTCAGAGGAAATGATACCCATCAAATTAGCACAACTAGCCTCCATAGGTTAAGCAAAAAAGTCCCACAAATCAATTTCTGAATCAGCAAATAAATCCATGTTCCTCACAAAACCATGGCTATATTTTCTGGCCTTGAGTTGGCCTGTCCCGTTGATCCCCAAGGAGAAGAAATGCTCACTCACCTGTCAGTGTCAGCTCTCAGTGTGTCTCCAGCTCTCTGCGGAAAGGTAAAGAGCAGATTAGCGTATCACAGAAAGAGAGAGTGTGAGAGAGATCACAGCACACTGTCATCTCAGAGGGTGGCCTGGGTTTCCTGTTGTGACCAGGCAGGCAGATCAGTAGCTCAGGGGTAGGTAGAGTCCCTGGGCCCAGGCAGAAACCACGGGGTGTCTGGGGTTGTGGAAATAGAGGTGGTATGGGTGACACTATTCTGACTCACTTCTTATTTAATATTGATCGTGACCTCAAAAAAGCTTAACCCACAGAAACATGTCACTGCTCTGTGACACAAATATGTTGAACCTGCATTATCAGACCATTATGCCACTATGTCTGAGTGTTAAGCTATAATATCCTTCTTGAACTGGTGCAGGTTGATAAAAAATAAACAGTAGCTGTGCTGACTCACGTGGTACATTGGCACAGTGTTGCTCTCAGGCAGTGAGAAGGGCAGGCCCTCTGGGGGTCCTGAATCCAGTCTGACAGGCGGGGCCAGCAGGGATGGGCTGATGGGATAGCTGGGACTGCTGGGGTTGTGGCTCTTCTTGCGGGAACGCCGCCCAGTGTCCCGCTTGCATTCCCTGGACACGTCCGGCTCCTCCTGGATTACTAGGATCTTGTCGTCATTCAGGTAACGTAGCAGGGAGTTGTCTGAATCTAGCAGAGGTCAGGGAGGGAGAGAAAGAGGGTGCAAAGTTGTGTTATTTGGAAGCCTAGAGAGGTAATTATTTGTTAATTAGGAGGCCCAGAGTGCCTATCACATTCAAATGCTTGACGGCAAAACAAACTCTTACCAAGGGTTTAGTGAAACAACATTTGGAATGGAAAAGAAAGTCAAAGTGAGAGCAGTCCTGAGGTAATGTTTCCCATTCTCACAGACCAGCATGTTTCCACAGAAACCAACCTCTGTTACGTGACCTCCCATCAGTGAGGGCAAGCCCCAACAGTGTGTGGTTTCAGAGCAGAGGGAGGCAGATATGTTTTTGCACTTGCTATTTATAACACAAGTCATGTGAGTGAGATGCTATCACTACAGCCCACTCAACATAACTGCTATACATAGTCTCACGAACCTAAACAACACTGAAATCAGCCACGTGCAAAACAAAGATTAGGTTTTCAACTGAATTAATGCCTGACATGAAGATGTTGTCTCTATTTAGCTGATTGAATCTAATTTTGTTCAAATAAAATTGATTGAGCTTCTTGTGATAGCTTCATGAAAAGAGTTCTAAATGCGCAATCATGTTTCTGTCAAGATTCTGTGGTAATGTCTAAAGAAACCAGTGTATGTGTGGCAGTTCCAGTGAAATTAATAAAAGGTTACCAAAGAAGCAGACGATTAGTCATGTGTTATTGAAAGTGGGGACTGTGATTGGTCCTCATTGTGCGTCTGTACTTTGCAGACGCAGTGAAGCAAAAGCTATTTCCTTCTCTAAGTCAAAGCATTTAAGGGGGGGACTGGGGAGACTACCTGAACTGAAGGACCCACCTCTGCTACCTCTCTTGTACATATTTGGCTCCTTTGTCTCTGCCATCCAGTTGTAATCCGTTGGCATGGAAACTGGCCTGAGGTCACCTGGAAAGAAGTCCAAGTAGCATGTCAGCTGAGGTGTGAGTGGAGAGAGAGCTAGGAGCTGAGGGAAGACGGGGGGGGGCTGTCTCACTGAGAGGGATAGGAGAGGGTGGTGGAGAGAGATGGTGAGAGAGGAGTGGCTGTGCGTGGGTGGATGTCTGCATGACAGAGGTTAAAGTGCAGGCAGGGCAGTAAGGGGTATAAGAGGAGTAGGTGATAGCATGGGAATCCAGTTGAAAATAAGTCATCTTTAGAGTGAAGGGAAAATGGTAGGCTTGTTGCACGTGTGTGAAAGTGTGAGCATGAGAGTCTGTGATGGAGCCTTGTCATGGCACATGGTGCCTCCACAGACTGGGATGAGCGGAGCATACCCTGCTTGGAGCCATTATGAGCTTGGAAGCAATCCACCCTCACTTCCCTGGCAGGCTGTTAACATGAAAAACACTCCGTCTGGCAGAGCCAAAGGGATTTATCCCTGCACCACTACACACTGTACAATACACGACAAACTGAGCCTCAACAGAGCCTCAACAGCCAGGAGGGGGCTGAAACAATGCATCGCCATCTCTCTGTCAGATGGACGAATAGAATACTGTACATTATCAACGGCTGGCAAAGGCCTCCTTTCCTTGTCTCAGTGTTGGCAGACAGTGTGTCACTCACTAAAGATTCCAGAGTCATCCCATGCAGTAATGTGAATGAGCTCATTATGTAAAGTGCAGACAGAGGTGGCATGTAGAATATTCATCCTGCTGCTGGCCATCCTACAGCTGCAGTGCTGATGATGATGAAGGGGAAATGACAGGGGAAGGGGCCGTCTGACTGTGGGGGTGGGGGTGGGGGTGGGGTGGGGCTGGACTGGACTGTAAGAGGGAGAGGTTTATGTGAAACATAAATACGCTGGGGTGCATAATAATAATCTCTTCTATGCATAGCAATTGCCATGGGGCTTTACTGTACGTTCTCCACGTGCCATTCACAGCTGGATACACTGTATGATAATGAGCTTAAATGAAGGCAGGCGAGGGGAGCTACCCGCCTTGCCTGGAATTCCACCCTTCAATGCTCCTCTAACATTACACTACTGCCCAGAGGGAAAAGGGTGGTTTGTTGGTAGTGCTACATATCTGGGCTGTGTGACTCACCATGGGTGGGTGTCCTGTCCCTCCGCCTGACCCCCGTGGAGCGGCCCCTGGTCTCGTACTCCTGCCCCAGGGCCAGACAGTCCTCCTCCACCAACGTGAAGTACTTTCCCCCATCATGGTCCAGGTAGAAGCTGGGAGACTCCGAACCCTTCATACCCATCTTCTCCAGACTGTACTTGTTGATGTCATCGCAGGACATGATACCTATCTCGTCTCTGTGATTGACAGGTATGGTTATGGAGAAGATCAGTCAGGTACTACAGGACTAAACAGTGAAGTGAACAGTAGCTGTATGTATGGCTCACCTGTGTCCATAAAGGCCAGAGACTGGGGACAAGATGAAGACGTCATGGCCACTGTCCAGCGTAGAGGACATCCCCATGGTCCCCATGCTGTTGGGTGGGGTGTTGGAGTCACTGTTGGGACTGGTGGGGATGGGCTGTAGGGACAAGGGTGGATTCATGTAGACAGCAGGACTGTAGTAGTATGAGACAATTTCCTAAATACAATAATTTTTTATTAATGGCATCGTACGTCAAGATTCATGAGTAAATTCCTATAGAACAGCGTACTCCATGTTTGAGCTAATAGAGGATTGTGGTGCAATGTTGTGAGCTTGTGTCCTAGTCACACAGTTCACTTAACACAGTGGCACATAATAAACACTATGCTAGTAAAAAGGATAGGATGCTTTGTTGAATGAAGTTCTTGAGACGGAGAGGATGTGAAGTGGCTCTTATTAGCAACAGCGATCTCGTCCATAGCAACCGAGAAATTCTTGAGAGAGGTCTGTTGGCAGTTATGGAGGGGATAGCAACAAGACCCCTAGCAACAAGGGATTATGTGATAACGACTATACATCATTAATGTCAAGATGTGTCAAGTGTGGTGATGATGAGCCATCTCTCCCCAGGAGATGCACTATGAAGTGTAACCTATTGTGATGACTTAACCCTTTGACCAACGACATCTGATTGGTAAAGGTCCTGTGACCATCAACTTTCGATGTAAACAACTACATTTTCATATATTTTCCTTTTTCTCTTTTGAGTCTACTTCTAAGATGAATCAGGGGTGAAAGTAAGGCGGTACGGTCCGGTACAGCGTCCCGGCAAAATAAATAATTGGGGTACGCCGTACCGGTAAAACATGAGCCTATCACAATAATTTAAACAAAATGTCAAGAAGACTGTAGGCTATTACACCACTTTTTATCATTACCGCATGTCAGAGGCATGACAAATGAGAGAATGGACTTGAAAACGGGTGGTATAGCCTACGCTCCAAAATGCGATGTGGTTCGACGAGAATACTGACATTTTGCCAAGGCAGAGATGAGCAGCCGACACTGAGACGTGCGCGGACAGCAGTGGACGCATAAAATCTGGCCTGATGACAATCACCAAATCACTTTTTGGTGTTTTGTGTAACAGATGTCTCTTTCCATTCGCCACTGTTTGTAGGCTGGAAATACACTACATGGCCAAAAGGATGTGGACACCTGCTCGTCGAACATCTAATTCCAAAATCATGGGCATTAATATGGAGTTGGTCCCCCCTTTGCTACTATAACAGCCTCCACTCTTCTGGGAAGGCGTTCCACTAGATGTTGGAACATTGCTGCGGAGACTTGCTTCCATTCAGCCCCAAGAGCATTAGTGAGGTCAGGCACTGATGTTGGGCGATTAGGCCTAGCTCGCAGTCAGCGTTCCAATTAATCCCAAAGGTGTTCGATGGGGTTGAGGTCTGGGCTCTGTGCAGGCCAGTCAAGTTCTTCCACACTGATCTCGACAAACCATTTCTGTATAGACCTCGCTTTGTGCACGGGGGCATTGTCATGCTGAAACAGAAAAGGGCCATCCCCAAACTGTTGCCACAAAGTTGGAAGCACAGAATCGTCTAGAATGTCATTGTATGCTGTAGCGTTAAGATTTCCCTTCACTGGAACTAAGGGGCCTAGCCCGAACCATGAAAAACAGCCCCAGACCATTATTCCTCATCCACCAAACTTTACAGTTGGCACTATGCATTCGGACAGATAGCGTTCTCCTGGCATCCGCCAAACCCAGATTCGTCCATCGAACTGCCAGATGGTGAAGCGTGATTCATCACTCCAGAGAACGCGTTTCCACTGCTCCAGAGTCCAATGGCGTTGAGCTTTACACCACTCCAGCCGACGCTTGGCATTGCGCATAGTGATCTTAGGCTCAGCCATGGAAACCCATTTCATGAAGCTCCTGACGAACAGTTCTTGTGCTGACGTTGCTTCCAGAGGCAGTTTGAAACTCGGTAGTGAGCAGTGGTGTAAATTACTTAAGTAAAAATACTTTAAAGTACAACTTAAGTCGTTTTTTGGGCTATCTGTACTTCACTTTACTATTTATATTTTTGACAACTTTTACTTTTACTTCACTACATTCCTAAAGAAACTAATGTACTTTTTACTCCATACATTTTCCCTGACACTCAAAAGTACTTGTTACATTTCGAATGCTTAGCAGGACAGGAAAATGGTCTAATTCACACACTTATCAAGAGAACATCCCTGGTCATCCCTACTGCCTCTGATCTGGTGGACTCACTAAACAAAAATGCTTCATTTGTAAATTATGTCTATGTATTGGAGTGTGCCCCTGGCTATCCGTAAATTTAAAAAACAAGAAAATGGTGGCGTCTGGTTTGCTTAATATAAAGAATGTGAAATGATTTCAACTTTTACTTTTGATACTTTAGTATATTTTAGCAATTACATTTACATTTGATACTTAAGTATATTTAAAACCAATTACTTTTAGACTTTTACTCAAGTAGTATTTTGCTGGGTGACTTTCACTTTTACTTGAGTCATTTTCTATTAAGTTATCTTTACTTTTACTCAAGTATGACAATTGGGTACTTTTTCCACCACTGGTAGTGAGTGTTGCAACCAAGGACAGACTATTTTTACGCACTACGCGCTTCAGCACTCGGCGGTCCCGTTCTGTGAGCTTGTGTGGCCTACCACTTCGCGGCTGAGCCATGTTGCTCTTAGACGTTTCCACTTCACAATAACAGAACTGTTGACCGGGGCAGCTCTAGCAGGGCAGAAATGTGATGAACTGATTTGTTGGAAAGGTGGCATCCTATGACAGTGCCACGTTGAAAGTCAATGAGCTCTTCAGTAAGGGCCATTCTACTGACAATGTTTGTCTATGGAAATTGCATGGCGGTGTGCTCGATTTTATACACCTGTCAGCAACGGGTGTGGCTGAAATATTCGATCCACTAATTTCATACTTTTGGCCATGTAGTGTATGTTGCGAGTGAATTAACATGCACGGGTAGCCTAGTAAAGGAGCCCTTTGAAGTGATTGTTTGACAATCAGATGAAAATCTATGCCACAATAAAAGGTAATAGATTTTAAAAGTTAAATGCCAAATCTTTATGACTAGGCCCACAGAGATCCTTTTGAATTCATAGGGAATCTTTATGACTAGACCCACAGAGATCCTATTGAATTCATTCACCAGTACCCCCCTGTATATATAGCCTCCCTACTGTTATTTTATTTTACTTCTGCTCTTTTTTTTCTCAACACTTTTTTTGTTGTTGTTTTATTTTTACTTTTTTTGTTTAAAATAAATGCACTGTTGGTTAAGGGCTGTAAGTAAGCATTTCACTGTAATGTCTGCACCTGTTGTATTCGGCGCATGTGACCAATACAATTTTATTTTATTTTATTTTATTTCTATATGTAATTCTATGATTAGGCCTATAAAATGGCGGCTTCAGAACATCTAGAGCTCACTCCTTCTCCAGGACTTGTGTAATTAATTATAAATACCACTCTACAAGAAAATCTAAATAGAATCAATTTTATGTACTTCTTCATTATTAATACATTACTACAAGAAAAGTAAAAAAAGATGGCCTAAATGTGTTGGCTCAGTGCTGTCAAAAGAAAAGACCCCAACTGTTAGATTGTTCATGTCTCTCAGAGCAAAGCAGGACAATGAAGGAATGGGTCAGGAAACAAAACAAGAGATAAAAAGACACTACTGTACAAAATAAAGATTAAAGCTGGTAGTGCTCCCACTATGTTTGTGTCCTATCAGTCTGACCACGGCAGCTGAGGGTTCTCCTATATTCAGGGGTTCCCAAACTTTTTCACTCAGGCCCCCCTTCCAGCTGTCACGATCGTCTAAGGAGGAGGACCAATGCGCAGCGTTGAAGGTGAACATATTTATTTAGAGAATGATCACACGATCAAAACAACAGACGATAACGTGATGTCTACGGTTGAACACAAACCAAATAAGAACAAGAAACCACAATGAATGAGTGCCAAACGGCTACCTAAGTATGACTCCCAATCAGAGACAACGAGCTACAGCCGTCTCTGATTGGGAGCCACCCTGGCCAACATAGAAAAGCAAAACTAGACCCACAACCTACAACACAAAACATAGAAACTAACACCCTGGCTCAACATACGAGAGTCCCCCGAGCCAGGACTCCGACCGCGCCAACCAAACACAACAGGGGAGGGACCGGGTGGGCACTCCGCCTAGGCGGCGGATCCGGCTCCGGGCATGATCCCCACTCGCTCTCTAACCCCCCCAAAGTACCCCTGGTCCGGTCTGGCCCTGCTGACCGGAGCTGGACTGCACACTAGTGGAGCGGATTGCTCTAGCTCCGGCGTGAAGCAGCTGACCCGTGCCGAACCAGGCACCAGTGGAACAGGCACGGGCTGTGCCGGACTGACGACGCACACCACTGGCTTGGTGTGGGGAGCAGGGACGGCCCGAGCCGGGCTGACGAAACGCACCCCTGACTTGGTGCGGGGAGCAGGAGCGGGCCAAACCGGGCTGATGAAACGCACCACTGACTTGGTGCGGGGAGCAGGAACGGGCCGAGCCGGGCTGACGAAGCGCACCACTGACTTGGTGCGGGGAGCAGGAACGGGCCGAGCCGGGCTGACGAAGCGCACCACTGACTTGGTGCGGGGAGCTGGAACGGGCCGAGCCGGGCTGACGAAACGCACCACTGACTTGGTGCGGGGAGCAGGAACGGGCCGAGCCGGGCTGACGAAGCGCACCACTGACTTGGTGCGGGGAGCAGGAACGGGCCGAGCTGGGCTGACGAAGCGCACCACTGACTTGGTGCGGGGAGCAGGAACGGGCCGAGCCGGGCTGACGAAGCGCACCACTGACTTGGTGCGGGGAGCAGGAACGGGCCGAGCCGGGCTGACGAAGCGCACCACTGACTTGGTGCGGGGAGCAGGAACGGGCCGAGCCGGGCTGACGAAGCGCACCACTGACTTGGTGCGGGGAGCAGGAACGGGCCGAGCCGGGCTGACGAAGCGCACCACTGACTTGGTGCGGGGAGCAGGAACGGGCCAAGCCGGGCTGACGAAGCGCACCACTGACTTGGTGCGGGGAGCAGGAACGGGCCGAGCCGGGCTGACGAAGCGCACCACTAACTTGGTGCGGGGAGCAGGAACGGGCCGAGCCGGGCTGACGAAGCGCACCACTGACTTGGTGCGGGGAGCAGGAACGGGCCGAGCCGGGCTGACATTACAACATTACAACAACATCTATGGGCTAAAATATCTAGCTAAAAAACATTAGCTAACATGGGCTAGTTGATCTATACATTTCTGACAAGTTATAAATAGCTCTCTAAAGTATGCAATGACTGACATGACAAGAGGAAAACTGATGATGCACTATCCAATTTTGATATTGCACCTTGTGCATTCTACTATTACAACTTTCAAAAGTAAGTTGAAAGCCAGACTGAGTTCCGACCCCTCACGCCCCACAGTTTGGGAACCACTGCTGTATACTGAATGAACAGATGGCTAGGTTCACTCTTCATTGACTTATTCACTATGGGAAACACTGAGTGCTTGATCGGAGTTCACTGAGGACTCATTTCAAATTCATCTCACATTATATTTGTCCTCTAATACCTGGATTTTCCATATGCTTCTCTGTCATCATATGATTCGTAAAGAGTTGATTTAATAATAGAACAGGCCTACCCTTTCTCCAAGCTGTGTTGAGCTGTCGTGGTTTGACTCTTTCTGACTGAAACATCCATCATAAACAATCCTGGGAGACAAAGTCACCCTTACAATGTTCGTAGCATAAGTCAGTGGCTCCTACAGCCATCCGGCATGCTGTCATTTAACTCTGAGGTGCTTCATTAACCAAACACTGTTTGTGACTGATTGGTAACCTTTGTGGGTATTTGTTTGTGTTAACTGTAAGACTGCCAACAATGGGTGATTCCTCATGAAACTAGAACAAAAAGGACCATGAATTGTCGGAATTTCATGACATTTTATCCATAGAAGGGTCCTTTGGAGGAAGGATTGTTGGCATACTGTATATTTGACATTTACATCTTAAAGAATAATTGAGAAATAATTAATTGAAGTTGGATTAATTGAAGACTACAATGTTTCATCTGTAGATGCTGGGTCATTCCACGAAATGAGTGCCTTTTGCGTCCCTTTGATATTTTAAGTAGACATTGTGCACCAATATTGAATTTTAAAATCCTGTTATATTCAATTGAAGTGCCTTTTAATATAGACCACATGGATAATTCAATATATCCTAATTTTTATATGAATACAGACATGTCCCTCCACTTAAAGGGGAAGTTTACCTAAGATTTAAAAAATCCCAAGTGATTCCATACATTGAAACTAGTTGGGTGGACTTTGCCTCCTCCTCTCTTTCCCTGCAGTCTAGAACTAGAAAGCAGAAAAAATGGCTCACGTGACTCGTGACGTGTCTTTGTGCACTGCTAGCTCTGCTCAGTTATCAGTCAATGAGTGATTGAGAAATTCTTTGTTTTACTTTTAAAATAAAAAAAGTATTCAGACCCTTTACACAGTACTTTGTTGAAGAACCTTTGGCAGCGATTACAGCCTCGAGTCTTCTTGGGTATGACGCTACAAGCTTGGCACGCCTGTATTTGGGGAGTTTCTCCCATTCTTCTCTGCAGATCCTCTCAAGCTCTGTCAGATTGGATGGAGAGCTATTTTCAGGTTTCTCCAGAGATGTTAGATCGGGTTCAAGTCCGGGCTCTGGCTGGGCCACTCAAGGACAATCAGAGACTTGTCCCGAAGCCACTCCTGCATTGTCATGGCTGTGTGCTTAGGGTCATTGTCCTGTTGGAAGGTGAACCTTCGCCCCAGTCTGAGGTCCTGAGTGCTCTGGAGCAGGTTTTCATGTACTTTGTTCCGTTCATCTTTCCCTAGATCCTGACTAGTCTCCCAGTCCCTGCTGCTGAAAAACATCCCCACAGCATGATGCTGCCACTACCATCCTTCACCGTAGGAATGGTGCCAGGTTTCCTCCAGACGTGATGCTTGGCATTCAGGCCAAAGAGTTCTATCTTGTTTTCATCAATTCCAGAGAATCTTGTTTCTCATGATCTGAAAGTCCTTTAGGTGCCTTTTGGCAAACTCTGAGCAGGCTGTCATGTGCCTTTTACTGAGGAGTGGTTCCGTCTGGCCACTCTACCATAAAGGCCTGATTGGTGGAGTGCTGCAGAGATGGTTGTCCTTCTGGAAGTTTCTCCCATTTCTGCAGAGTAACACTGGAGCTCTATCAGAGTGACCATCGGGTTCTTGGTCACCTCCCTAACCAAGGCCCTTCTCCCCCAATTGCTCAGTTTGGCCAGGCGGCCAGCTCTAGGAAGAGTCTTGGTGGTTCCAAACTTCTTCCATTTAAGAATGATGGAGGCCACTGTGTTCTTGGGGACCTTCAATGCTGCAGAAATTTGTTGGTACCCTTCCCCAGATCTGTGCCTCGACACAATCCTGTCACAGGGCTCTACGGACAAAACCTTTGACCTCATGGCTTGGTGTTTGCACTGTCAACTGTGGGACCTTATATAGACAGGTGTGTGCCTTTCCAAATCATGTCCAATCAATTGAATTTACCACAGGTGGACTCCAATCAAGTTGTAGAAACATCTCAAGGATGATCAATGGAAACAGGATGCACCTGAGCTCAGTTTCGAGTCTCATAGCAAAGGGTCTGAATACTATTTAAATAAGGTATTTATTTATTTTATATATTTACAAAAAAATCTAAAAAACTGTTTTCGCTTTGTCATTATGGGGTATTGTGTGTAGATTGATGAGGATTTTTATTTATTTAATCAATTTTAGATCAAGGCTGCAACGTAACAAAATGTGGAAAAAGTCAAGAGGTCTGAAAACTTTCCAAATGCACTGTATGTAGTCTAATCATTGCAGTTCGAGTTGATCTTATTGTGTTGTAGCATAGGCGCTCTACCGCATATGTTGAGGCGATAAGACAGTAATTGTGTCATCTTACATTGCAGAATAGACTAAATAAAAATGCATTTTAATTACTTGGGATCGTGTCTACTTGCTTTTTTTCAAAATCTTAATCTCCAATGTCTGATGTGTTGGCTAGTCATGGTTTATTTGCATGACAACATTTCATGTTTTTAACAATTGTATAGCCTTTTGTGAAATACATGGTCCCAGGAAGCACATGGGGTAGGCCTATTTGGTTGCATGTAGTCAAATCAAATCAAATTGTATTGGTCACATACACGTGTTTAGCAGATGCTATTGCGAGTGTAGCGAAATGCTTGTGTTTCTAGCTCCGACAGTGCAGTAATATCTAACAAGTAATATCTAACAACTTCACAACATATACCCAATACACACAAATCTAAGTAAAGCAATGGAATTAAGAATATATAAATAAATATATAGACGAGCGATGTCAGAGCGGCATAGACTAAGATACTGTAGAATAGTATAGAATACAGTATATACATATGAGATGAGTAATGCAAGATATGTAAACATTATTAAAGTGACTAGTGTTCCATTTATTAAAGTGGCCAGTGATTTCTAATCTATGTACACTGCTCAAAAAAATAAAGGGAACACTAAAATAACACATCCTAGATCTGAATGAATGAAATAATCTCATTAAATACATTTTTCTTTACATAGTTGAATGTGCTGACAACAAAATCACACAAAAATTATCAATGGAAATCAAATTTATCAACCCATGGAGGTTTGGATTTGGAGTCACCCTCAAAATTAAAGTGGAAAACCACACTACAGGCTGATCCAACTTTGATGTAATGTCCTTAAAACAAGTCAAAATGAGGCTCAGTAGTGTGTGTGGCCTCCACGTGCCTGTATGACCTCCCTACCACGCCTGGGCATGCTCCTGATGAGGTGGCGGATGGTCTCCTGAGGGATCTCCTCCCAGACCTGGACTAAAGCATCCGCCAACTCCTGGCCAGTCTGTGGTGCAACGAGCAAGACATGATGTCCCAGATGTGCTCAATTGGATTCAGGTCTGGGGAACGGGCGGGCCAGTCCATAGCATCAATGCCTTCCTCTTGCAGGAACTGCTGACACACTCCAGCCACATGAGGTCTAGCATTGTCTTGCATTAGGAGGAACCCAGGGCCAACCGCACCAGCATATGGTCTCACAAGGGGTCTGAGGATCTCATCTCGGTACCTAATGGCAGTCAGGCTACCTCTGGCGAGCACATGGAGGGCTGTGCGGCCCCCCAAAGAAATGCCACCCCACACCATGACTGACCACCTCCAAACCGGTCATGCTGGAGGATGTTGCAGGCAGCAGAACATTCTCCACGGCGTCTCCAGACTCTGTCACGTCTGTCACGTGTTCAGTGTGAACCTGCTTTCATCTGTGAAGAGCACAGGGCGCCAGTGCGAATTTGCCAATCTTGGTGTTCTCTGGCAAATGCCAAACGTCCTGCACGGTGTTGGGCTGTAAGCACAACCCCCACCTATGGACGTCGGGCCCTCATACCACCCTCATGGAGTCTGTTTCTGACCGTTTGAGCAGACACTTGCACATTTGTGGCCTGCTGGAGGTCATTTTGCAGGGCTCTGGCAGTGCTCCTCCTGCTCCTCCTTGCACAAAGGCGGAGGTAGCAGTCCTGCTGCTGGGTTGTTGCCCTCCTACGGCCTCCTCCATGTCTCCTGATGTACTGGCCTGTCTCCTGGTAGCGCCTCCATGCTCTGGACACTACGCTGACAGACACAGCAAACCTTCTTGCCACAGCTCGCATTGATGTGCCATCCTGGATGAGCTGCACTACCTGAGCCACTTGTGTGGGTTGTAGACTCCGTCTCATGCTACCACTAGAGTGAAAGCACCGCCAGCATTCAAAAGTGACCAAAACATCAGCCAGGAAGCATAGGAACTGAGAAGTGGTCTGTGGTCACCACCTGCAAAACCAGTCCTTTATTGGGGGTGTCTTGCTAATTGCCTATAATTTCCACCTGTTGTCTATTCCATTTGCACAACAGCATGTGACATTTATTGTCAATCAGTGTTGCTTCCTAAGTGGACAGTTTGATTTCACAGAAGTGTGATTGACTTGGAGTTACATTGTGTTGTTTAAGTGTTCCCTTTATTTTTTTGAGCAGTGTATATAGGCAGCAGCCTCTAATGTGCTAGTGAAGGCTATTCAACAGTCTGATGGCCTTGAGACAAAGCTGTTTTTCAGTCCCTCGGTCCCAGCTTTGATGCACCTGTACTGACCTCGCCTTCTGGATGATAGCGGGGTGAACAGCCAGTGGCTCGGGTGGTTGTTGTCTTTGATTATCTTTTTGGCCTTCCTGTGACATCGGGTGCTGTAGGTGTCCTGGAGGGCTGGTAGTTTGCCCCCGGGGATGCGTTGGGCAGACCGCACCACCCTCTGGAGAGCCCTGCGGTTGCGGGCGGTGCAGTTGCCGTACCAGGCGGTGATACAGCCGACAGGATGCTCTCAATTGTGCATCTGTAAAAGTTTGTGTGGGTTTTAGGTGCCAAGCCAAATTTCTTCAGCCTCCTGAGGTTGAAGAGGCGCTGTTGCGCCTTCTTCACCACACTGTCTGTGTGGGTGGACCATTTCAGTTTGTCAGTGATGTGTACGCCGGGGAACTTGAAGCTTTTCACCTTCTCCACTGCGGTCCCGTCGATGTGGATAGGGGGGTGCTCCCTCTGCTGTTTCCTGAAGTCCACGATCATCTCCTCTGCTTTGTTGACGTTGAGTGAGAGGTTATTTTCCGGGCACCACACTCCCAGAGTCCTCACCTCCTCCCTGTAGGCTGTCTCGTCATTGTTGGTAATCAAGCCTACTACTGTTGTGTCGTCTGCAAACTTGATGATTGAGTTGGAGGCGTGTTTGGCCACGCAGTCATGGGTGAACAGGGAGTACAGGAGGGGGCTGAGCACACACCCTTGTGGGGCCCCAGTGTTGAGGATCAGCGAAGTGGAGGTGTTGTTTCCTACCTTCACCACCTGGGGGCGGCCCGTCAGGAAGTCCAGGACCTAGTTGCACAGGGCGGGGTTCAGACCCAGGGCCCGAGGTTAATGATGAGCTTGGAGGGTATTATGGTGTTAAATGCTGAGCTATAGTCAATGAACAGTGTTCTTACATAGGCATCGTCTGTGGATCTATTGGGGCGGTAGGCAAATTGAAGTGGGTCTAGGGTGGCAGGTAAGGTAGAGGTGATATGATCCTTGACTAGTCTCTCAAAGCACTTCATGATGACAGAAGTGAGTGCTACGGGGCGATAGTTATTTAGTTCAGTTACCTTTGCTTTCTTGGGTACAGGGACAATGGTGGCGATCTTGAAGCATGTAGGGACAGCAGACTGGGATAGGGAGAGATTGAATATGTAGGTAAACACACCAGCCAGCTGGTCTGCGCATGCTCTGAGGATGCAGCTAGGGATGCCATCAGGGCTGGCAGCCTTGCGATGGTTAACACGCTTAAATGTCTTACGTCGGCCATGGAGAAGGAGAGCCCACAGTCCTTGATAGCGGGCCACGTCGGTGGCACTGTATTATCCTTAATGCGGGCGAAGAAGGTGTTTAGCTTGTCTGGAAGCAAGACGTCGGCTGGGTTTCCTTTTGTAGTCCGTGATTGTCTGTAGACCCTGCCACATCCGTCTCGTGTCTGAGCCGTTGAATTGCGACTCCACTTTGTCTTTATACTGACGTTTTGCCTGTTTGATTGGCTTGCGGAGGGAATAACTACACTGTTTGTATTCTGCCATATTCCCAGTCACCTTGCCATGGTTAAATGCGGTGGTTTGCGGTTTCAGTTTTGCGCGAATGCTGCCATCTATCCACGGTTTCTGGTTAGGGTAGGTTTTAATAGTCACTGGTGGTCTATTGTGTATTCGTAACCCCCACCTCCCCCTGTCGATAGTGGCCATGAGTATCCTAACAATGGAATTACTTTTAGCCCCATGGCCATAAAAAATGATTTACAGATTATAAACATTGGTGCCCCACCAGTAGTTTTCTTCATCACTTGCGAGCATTTCGTCGTCAGACATGTTTGTGGGTTGTTGTTTACTTCGTATAACTAATCTGTAACGTTAGGCTACTGTCTTCACTTCTCCCCCGAAATTGTTTTTGCATCTGTGATTGTGAATAAGGGCCTTACGTGCAGTTTTTACATAAAGGGATTCCCCCACGGGAGCGCAGTTGTTACCTATTTACGCTGTTGCTGCAGTGGGCCACATAAAATAATGATATTAAATATTCGCAATCGTTTTAGGTGGAAAAGTACACATTTCCTGTCTCAAAACCGATAGTACTTTTGATAAAAATAGCTATTTCGGCCGTATGCTTTCAATAAAACAAAGAATTTGTCCACAATTCGCAGATTTCTTAATCGCTCTTTAACAGTGGAGCAGAGCTAACAGTGCACAAAGACATGTCACAAGTCACTCACTGGAGGTTGGTGGCACCTTAATTGGGGAGAACGGGCTTGTGGTAATGACTGGAGCGGAATCAGTGGAAAGGTATCAAATACATGGTTTCCAGGTGTTTGATGCCATTCCATTTGCTCCGTTCCGGCCATTATTATGAGCCTCAGCAGCCTCCACTGGAGTAATGTGACCCGTTTTTTTCAGCTTTCCAGTTCTAGACTGCAAGGAGAGAGAGGGGGAGAAGGCAAACTCCACCTAACTAGTTTCAATGTATGGAATCACTTGGAATGACAAAGTCATTTCTGAAGATTATTATTTCATGTGATTAGTGATTCACTTTAAGAAAATACAAATAAACCTGTCCCTCATTTTAAGGTCAACCCTGTTACGTGAACGGCACTCTCGTTTTAATATGGTGAAAGTATTCCTTAAAAAAAAAAAATAACAATTGTCAAATCATAGTGTAAAGACAGGTGAGCTGGTTCTATAATTTTTGGCAATTTTCTGGTGTTTTGTGGTGGAAAACTGAGTGGATCGAGCATAACAAGTTAACCCTGTTACGCATAGATAGACAGGCTAGAAATGTTTTAACAATGCAAATGTTTTTGTGAAGCTTGCATTCAATTGCCCCTACCTGTTTGTTACGTGAATTTCTATCTCTACTTCAACCTAAGCTTGAATCATTACCAGAGGTTGTAAGGCTCTGGTTTTAATCATCAATGATTCAAGGTCCACAACCCACAAGTATTATCTGTATTTTTATTCATGGAGAGAGCTCTGGCGCTAAAAACACATACATACTGTTTTTATACCTCTTGACAAACAAAGGCACTATGCTCCTCCCACCTTTAGGTGGCTTTCTTAAACAGTTCCCGCCTTCTCCTTTACCCTTGAATGTTTAGTACCCCCTCAGTTAGTGGGTTGACACTACATGATCATTCGAATATCGTATACACATTTCTACTGTATTTGGGGTGAAATCCTTTAGTCATTATTTTTAATACACAAATTAATCTATCACTGTTGCACACAACAAGCTTCAATTTATCCTGTCACAAGGGGATTTATGGCTGATTTAAGATGAAATCATCAACCCTGTTACGGTCAACCGTGTTACGGTCAACCCTGTTACTTTATTTGGCACTTAATAGGCACTTACTATAGTATTTTTTATTCAACCTCTTGAGATGGGACTTTTTTATTTTATTAAGTTGAACATGTGCTCTTTATTTCCACCATCATTTGCAAATACAGTGGGGGGAAAAAGTATTTAGTCAGCCACCAATTGTGCAAGTTCTCCCACTTAAAAAGAAGAGAGAGGCCTGTAATTTTCATCATAGGTACACGTCAACTATGACAGACAAATTGAGAAAAAAAATCCAGAAAATTACATTGTAGGATTTTTAATGAATTTATTTGCAAATTATGGTGGAAAATAAGTATTTGGTCACCTACAAACAAGAAAGATTTCTGGCTCTCACAGACCTGTAACTTCTTCTTTAAGAGGGTCCTCTGTCCTCCACTCGTTACCTGTATTAATGGCATCTGTTTGAACTTGTTATCAGTATAAAAGACACCTGTCCACAACCTCAAACAGTCACACTCCAAACTCCACTATGGCCAAGACCAAAGAGCTGTCAAAGGACACCAGAAACAAAATTGTAGACATGCACCAGGCTGGGAAGACTGAATCTGCAATAGGTAAGCAGCTTGGTTTGAAGAAATCAACTGTGGGAGCAATTATTAGGAAATGGAAGACATACAAGACCACTGATAATCTCCCTCGATCTGGGGCTCCACGCAAGATCTCACCCCGTGGGGTCAAAATGATCACAAGAACGGTGAGCAAAAATCCCAGAACCACACGGGGGGACCTACTGAATGACCTGCAGAGAGCTGGGACCAAAGTAACAAAGCCTACCATCAGTAACACACTACGCCGCCAGGGACTCAAATCCTGCAGTGCCAGATGTGTCCCCCTGCTTAAGCCAGTACATGTCCAGGCCCGTCTGAAGTTTGCTAGAGTGCATTTGGATGATCCAGAAGAGGATTGGGAGAATGTCATATGGTCAGATGAAACCAAAATAGAACTTTTTGGTAAAAACTCAACTCGTCGTGTTTGGAGGACAAAGAATGCTGAGTTGCATCCAAAGAACACCATACCTACTGTGAAGCATGGGGGTGGAAACATCATGCTTTGGGGCTGTTTTTCTGCAAAGGGACCAGGACGACTGTGTAAAGGAAAGAATGAATGGGGCCATGTATCGTGAGATTTTGAGTGAAAACCTCCTTCCATCAGCAAGGGCATTGAAGATGAAACGTGGCTGGGTCTTTCAGCATGACAATGATCCCAAACACACCGCCCGGGCAACGAAGGAGTGGCTTCGTAAGAAGCATTTCAAGGTCCTGGAGTGGCCTAGCCAGTCTCCAGATCTCAACCCCATAGAAAATCTTTGGAGGGAGTTGAAAGTCCGTGTTGCCCAGCGACAGCCCCAAAACATCACTGCTCTAGAGGATATCTGCATGGAGGAATGGGCCAAAATACCAGCAACAGTGTGTGAAAACCTTCTGAAGACTTACAGAAAACGTTTGACCTGTGTCATTGCCAACAAAGGGTATATAACAAAGTATTGAGAAACTTTTGTTATTGACCAAATACTTATTTTCCACCATAATTTGCAAATCAATTCATTAAAAATCCTACAATGTGATTTTCTGGAGAAAAAAAATCTCATTTTGTCTGTCATAGTTGACGTGTACCTATGACGAAAATTACAGGCCTCTCTCATCTTTTTAAGTGGGAGAACTTGCACAATTGGTGGCTGACTAAATACTTTTTTCCCCCACTGTATGTTCAACAATATATTGAAAAATTAGCCAAATCAAAATTGTTATATTTTCAGTGCCTTCAGAAAGTATTCATACCTCTTGATTTATTCGACATTTTTTTTGTGTTACAGCCTAAATTCAAAGTGGATTACATTTATATTTTTCTCACCCATCTACACACAATACCCCATAATGACAAAGTGAAAACATGTTTTTAGACATTTTTGCAAATCTATTGAAAATTAAATACAGATTCACACCCCTGAGTCGATACATGTTAGAATCACCTTTGGCAGTTATTACAGCTGTGAGTCTTTCTGGTTAAGTCTCTAAGAGCTTTGCACACCTGGATTGTACAATATTTGCACATTATTCTTTAAAAAATTCTTCAAGCTCTCTCAAGTTCATTGCTAGACAGCCGTTTTCAAGTCTTGCCATTGATTTAAGTCAAAACTGTAACCAGGTCACTCAGGAACATTCAATGTCGTCTTGGTAAGCAACTCCAGTGTATATTTGGCCTTGTGTTTTAGGTTATGGTCCTGCTGAAAGGTGAATTTGTCTCCCAGTGTCTGCTGGAAAGCAGACTGAACCAGGTTTTCCTCTAGGATTTTGCCTGTGCTTAGCTCTATTGCGTTTCTTTTTATCCCAAAAAACTCCCTAGTCCTTGCCGATGACAAGCATACCCATAACATGATGCAGCCACCACCATGCTTGAAAATATGAAGAGTGGTACTGTTGTTTTGGATTTGACCCAAACATAACGCTTTGTATTCAGGACATAAAGTTAATTTCTTTGCCACATTTTTTGCACTTTTACTTTAGTTCCTTATTGCAAACAGGATGCATGTTTTGGAATATTTGTATTCTGTACAGGCTTCCTTCTTTTCACTCTGTCAATTAGGTTAGTATTGTGGAGTAACTACAATGTTCTTGATCGATCCTTAGTTTTCTCCTATCACAGCCATTAAACTATGTAACTGTTTTAAAGTCACCATTGGCCTGGTGAAATCCCAGAGCTGTTTCCTTCCTCTCCGGCAACTGAGTTAGGAAGGACACCTGTATCTTTGTAGTGACTGGGTGTATTGATACGCCATCCAAAGTGTAATTAACAACTTTACCATGCTCAAAGGGATATTCAATGTCTGGTTTTTTTAATAAATAATAATAATATGCCATTTAGCAGAAGCTTTTATCCAAAGCGACTTACAGTCATGTGTGCATAAATTTTTACGTATGGGTGTTCCCGGGGATCGAACCCACTACCCTGGCGTTACAAGCGCCATGCTCTACCAATTGAGCTACAGAGGACCACAATCTACCCATCTACCAATGGGTGCCCTTCTTTGTGAGGCATTGGTCTTTGTGGTTGAATCTGTGTTTGAAATTCACTGCACGACTGA
This sequence comes from Coregonus lavaretus, assembly GCF_964263955.1. Taxonomy (NCBI): domain Eukaryota; kingdom Metazoa; phylum Chordata; class Actinopteri; order Salmoniformes; family Salmonidae; genus Coregonus; species Coregonus lavaretus. The sequence continues at coordinate 38,843,010 of NC_139997.1, read as the reverse complement.
GGGACCTTACAGATAATTGTATGTGTGGGGTACAGAGATGAGGTAGTCATTGTAAAAATCATGTTACACATAATTATTGCACACAGAGTGAGTCCATGCAACTTACTATGTGACTTGTTAGGCACATTTTTATTCCTGAACGTATTCAGGCTTGCCATAAAGGGGCTAAATACTTATTGACTAAAGACATTTCAGCTTTTCATTTTTTATTAATTTCTAAAAATTTCTAAAAACCTAATTTCACTTTGACATTATGGGGTATTGTGTGTAGGCCAGTGACCCAAAATCTCAATGTAATACATGTTTGATTCAGGCTGTAACACAACTAAATGTGGAAAAAGTCAAGGGGTGTGAATACTTTCTGAAGGCACTGTACATTTTTCAATATCCATGTTTATATTTTTCAATATTCATAAATGTATGTAAGAAATGTGTTATTAAAATCAAAATACTACTCATATTACAGAGCAAGCGGTAAAGCTTCATATGACACCAATTTTTGCTTGTAGCACAGATGAAACATTATGGAGTCCTAAAGGAGGCCTGGGTAAGGCCAAAATGTCAAAAATATTCCAAATTCAATTAATTATTTCTCAATTATGCTTTAACATACAAATGTCAAATATATGTCAACAATCCTTCCTCCCAAGGACCCTTCTATGGATAAAATTTCATGAGAATCCCAAAAATGATTATCTTTTTTATTTTTTTGGAATCACCACAATATCCTCCCTGGAGAGAAATCCAATACTACATTTTTTTCAATTCTATTCAGCCACAATAATGGAGCATAACTCAAGCAGAACCCTGTTTATTTCAAACTGAAAAACATGCCACCGTGCCAAATAATCAATACATAATTATTTCCCTGACATGACTGCAGTGCTTATCCACACACCCCATCACAGTTCCATACAGGAGCAACCATTCTGGTTTCACATATTGAGATATGAGGATGAGGTGCTGATTATCTGAGCACATTAACTGATTTCACTGCAGATGCCAAAGACACGTAACCACAGAAACGTTCCTGGGCGTCATCAAGGCAACCCATGCAGCATGAACAAGAGTGAGCCTAGTGCAGAGCTAAAAATAGCTCTCACACAGTCCAGGGCTCCCGAAGAAAAAAACATCCAGGCAGTTATGATGTAAACCCCCAACCCCCCTCTACCATCATCCTCCCCAGCTAGTGTTCTGTCTTTGTTCCTCCTCCTCAGGCAGCCCCTGTTTCCCCAGCCAGTCCCACATACTGTACTGTCTGTACTCCATCCACACTGAGCAGCACAATGGATTCACTAACTCCATTCACTGATGCTCCACACAATCCATTAGAACTCAATTAAAGGGTGACCAGGTATGAGGTACAAGTTAAGTGCTTATGTATCATAATCTCATCTATTCAAAATGCGGCACCCATAAGGAACTACTAAGCCAGTTGGCCATTATCAATAATGAGAGCTATTTTCCTTATCGCTCAGATCACACAGCGCCCAGGTGAATTGGTGAAAAAACGCTATTCTTATCTACCAGAAGGAATCCTAAACAGATATCCAAACACAAACACCTATAGGAACCCCATTCTCAATATCACATCATAACATAATTACCTGGAGTGCAAGGGGTTTCCACCGTACATTCTTGAGCAGGGCAGGGGCAGACGGGAGAGTGTTCTGAGGTCTCTTCTTCAGGGTGAGGATGACTCCGTTGGGGTCTTCTCTGAGGGCGTTCACCAGGTTCTTCAGCTGCCAGCCCACCTGCACAGATACGCCACAGTGGAGAGAGACAATACAACACACTCAGTAAGGCTGATGAAATACTCAACCAATCATGAGCTAGTAAATTGCAGTAGCTAGGTACTGTGGTTCTGAACATCTCCTCTACCAACCATGTCTGAGGTAAAACACCGGAGATAATGACGGTGAAAACAACTGCACTACCATTCCAATAAACTACAGTCCATTCCCACAAATTACAGTGCTTGGATAATAATGGCGTCTGGCACAAAAACAATTAGCTAAACAGTATGTGCTGTTTAGACCAAATATTGTTCCATTTATTTATTTTCTTGACTGAACATAAAAATTTTCAGAATCTGTTGTTACAACGTTATACAACGTTTAATAAATAGTGCTGCACCTCGTGCCGACCTATAATGCGTCACAAAGCATCAGCACCATGCTCAACTGGGCTCTGTCCCGCAGCAGACAGACAGTGTGCAGCTGTGCTACAGTGAGCTTGGTTCTGCTGATGGCAGTGTGCTCCCAGGCAGGCTCCAGTAGAGGCAGGGGAGCAGAGAAAGCAGGTCACGTCCCCCTCCCTCTCTACCTTCCTCCCTCCCTCTCTATGCTACGCTGAGCAGAGCACATCTCTCTCTTCCTCTGTGCTTCAGTTCCCTTCAACTCACCCGTGCTCTGTAGAGTGCCAATGTTAATAATGTAACTTATCTGTAAACAGGTTACATTATTCAACTCAGGGACTGGCATGGCGACATAGTCAAACTATAAAAAGACTGATATAACGTCTTGTCATATTGTTGTATGAACAAAGTTAAATCTGTTAGATGGGTAACTCTTGGTGCCACATGGTGCCACAGGGTCTGAAGGATTCCATTATGTTGAGGGAGCTTACTACATTTTACATTTTAGTCATTTTAGCAGACGCTCTTATCCAGAGCGACTTACAGTTAGTGAGTGCATACATTTTCATACTGGCCCCCCGTGGGAAACGCACCCACAACTCTGGCGTTGCAAGAGCCATGCTCTACCAACTGAGCTACACGGGGCCAGTATGATACTAGGGTTTATCTTAGAATGATTGATAGATGGAATATACTGACTTGAGGTACAAGGTAAAAACATCAGAGTGGGGAGTGCCTACTGATGGTTACCAGATGTTGTTGAAGAAACGTGTAACATGAAGTATATAAACAGAGTTCGGATGACAAGAGGCGAAGCACGTGCCGTTTGTTATGCGAACCCGGTACTGTATCTATTAAATAATTTGCATCAACTCTCCATCTAAGTGTTAAATATCTTCTTGCATCCTGAATTACTTGATGCCAGAGAAACTCATCTTAACAAAGACCAACAGATCCCTCTATACACACACATTTCTGTTTGTCCGAGACACTGTCTCTGTGTTCACACCAGCTTCTGTGCTGACTGGAAACTGCAGTGGCAGATCGCACTAGCATGTAATAAGCTAGCTAGTCTCTGGCCCTCAGGGCAGGTGTGTCAGTTGTAACCTTCTATTGGAGGTTTGCCCAGGCATATGACAGTTCAGTTAATATGTCAAAGTTAATTGGCACATCCACTATCTCATGTTTCTGAACACAGCATCATGTCATAAAATGTGTAATCTCTGTGATTGGTTGATCATACATTAAACTAGTTGTCTTACATACTGCAGTAAGACAGGCTACCGCAACCACACCTTATTAGTATGTATTTGTTTGGGCAGGAGGAGCTATAGTGCCCTTTTTCTTTAAATATACATCACAAATGTGCAATTGGGCCTACTATAAATTGTCCCCTACTGAGCTAGGACACTGCCCCTGCTCAGTATGACAACATCACAAGTGGCCTGATTAATGCATCCACCATGGTGACACCAACCTAAATAATTTACAGAAAATGCCACAGTCCTCCCAATCCATTGATTATAGTAGTTGTTAGTTTATAACCTCCTGCCTGCTGTTTTTATACTAAATCTCAATTTCCGGCAGAATCATATTGACTGGACTATACAGTGCATTCGGAAAGTATTCAGACCCCTTCACTGTTTCCATATATTACGTTACAGCCTTATTCTTAAATGGATTTAATCGTTTATTTTCTTCATCAATCTACACACAATACCCCATAATGACAAAGCAAAAAATGTTTTTTTTAAATGTTTGCAAATGGATTACAAATAAATATCACATTTACATAAGTATTCAGACCCTACTTACTCAGTACTATTTAATCAGTGTTGAAGTACCTTTGGCAGCGATTACAGCCTTGAGTCTTCTTGGGTATGACATTACAAGCATGGCACACCTGTATTTGGGGAGTTTCTCCCATTCTTCTCTGCACATCCTCTCAAGCTCTGTCAGGTTGGATGGGGAGCGTCGCTGCACAGCTATTTTAAGGTCTCTCCAGAGATGTTCGATTGGGTTCAAGTCCGGGCTCTGGCTGGGCCACTCAAGGACATTCAGAGACTTGTCCCGAAGCCACTCCTGCGTTGTCTTGGCTGTGTGCTTAGGGTCGTTGTCCTGTTGGAAGGTGAACCTTCGCCCCAGTCTGAGGTCCTGAGCACTCTGGAGCAGATTTTCATCAAGGATCTCTCTGTACTTTGCTCCGTTCATCTTTCCCTCAATCCTGACTAGTTTCCCAGTCCCTGCCGCTGAAAAACATCCCCACAGCATGATGCTGCCACCACCATGCTTCACCATAGGGATGGTACTGGCCAGCTGATGAGCGGTGCCTGGTTTCCTCCAGACGTTCAGGCCAAAGAGTTCAATCTTGGTTTCATCAGACCAGAGAATCTTGTTGCTCATGGTCTGAGAGTCCTTTAGGTGCCTTTTGGCGAACTCCAAGCGGGCTGTCATGTGCCTTTTACTGAGGAGTGGCTTCCATCTGGCCATAAAGGCCTGATTGGTGGAGTGCTGCAGAGATGGTTGTCCTTCTGGAAGGTTCTCCCATCTCCACAGAGGAACTCTGGAGCTCTGTCAGAGTGACCATTGGGTTTTTGGTCACCTCCCTGACCTTTGTGGTTCCAAACTTCTTCCATTTAAGAATGATTGAGGCCACTGTGTTCTTGCTGCAGAAATGTGTTGGTACCCTTCCCCAGATCTGTGCCTCGACACAATCCTGTCTCGGAGCTCTACGGATAATTCCTTCGACCTCATGGCTTGGTTTTTGCTTTGACAAGCACTGTCAACTGTGGGACTTTATATAGACAGGTGTGTGCCTTTCCAAATCATGTCCAATCAATTAAATCTACCACAGGTGGACTCCAATCAAGTTGTTGAAACATCTCAAGGATGATCAATGGAAACAGGATGCACCTGAGCTCAATTTCGAGTCTCATAGCAAAGGGTCTGAATACTTATGTAAATAAGGTATTTCTGTTTCTTATTTTTAATACATTTGCAAACATTTCTAAAAACGTGTTTTTCGCTTTGTCAATATGGGGTACTGTGTGTAGATTGATGAGGAAAAAAATCATTTAATCAATTTTAGAATAAGGCTGTAACGTAACACAATGTAGAAAAAGTGAAGGGGTCTGAATACTTTCCGAATGCACTGTAAATGGGCCAACGGTGCCTCTGTAGCAACAACAAGGAGAAACATATACAGACCTCACGCAATGCAAGGTGGCACAAACAGTAGGCCTTAACCTCTAAAGCTGCCACTGTTGGCACTCTAAAGCTGCCAATGGATCAAATCAAATCAAATGTTATTTGTCACATGTGCCGAATACAACAGGTGTAGACTTTGTCTGTGAAATGCTTACTTACGAGCAAAATAAAAAAGGAAATAGTAACACAATAAAAAAACAATAACAAGGCTATATATAAGGAGCCCCGGTACCGAGTCAATGTGCAGGGAGGCTATTTACTCCCCAAATAGCCTCCCGAGTGGCGCAGTGGTCTAAGGCACTGCATCGCGGTGCTAGCTGTGCCACTAGAGATCCTGGTTCGAATCCAGGCTCTGTCGTAGCCGGCCGTGACCGATGGGGGCGGCGCACAATTGGCCCAGCGTCGTCCAGTGTAGGGGAGGGAATGGCCGGCAGGGATGTAGCTCAGTTGGTAGAGCATGGTGTTTGCAACGCCAGGGTTGTGGGTTCGATTCCCACAGGGGACAAGTATGAAAAAGAAAATAATGTATGCACTCACTAACTGTAAGTTGCTCTGGATAAGAGTGTCTGCTAAATGACTAAAATGTATGAGATAATTGAGGTAATATGTAGGTAGGGGTAAAAATGACTAGGCAATCAAGATAGATAATAAACAGAGTAGCAGCAGTGTCTGTGTGTGAGGTGTCAATATGCATACTGTGTATGTGTGTGTTGGAGTGTCAGTGTAGTTTGTGGGTAGAGTCCAGTGAGTGTGAATAGAGCAAGTGCAAAAGAGTCAGTGCAAAAAAAAGGGGGTCAATGCAAATAGTCTGGGTAGCAATTTGATTAACTGTTCACCAGTCCTATGGGTTGGGGTTAGAAGCTGTTCAGGAGCCTTTTGGCCCCAAACTTGGCGCTCCGGTACCACTTGCTGTGCGGTAGCAGAGAGAACAGTCTATGACTTGGGTGGCTGGAGTCTTTGACAATTTTTAGGGCCTTCCTCTGACACTGCCTAGTAAAGAGGTCCTGGATGGAACTTTTTGAGGATCTGAGGGCCCATGCCAAATATTTTCAGCCTCCTGAGGGGGAAGAGGCGTTGTTGTGCCCTCCTCACGACTGTGTGGGTGTGTGGACCATGATAGGTCCTTAGTGATGTAGATACCGATGTAGATTGAAGTTCTCGACCCGCTCCACTACAGCTACAGCTGATGTAGCTACTGTGGCTATTGTACAGTGGATTGCGAAAGTATTCACCCCCTTGGCATTTTTCCTATTTTGTTGCCTTACCACCTGCAATTAAAATTGATTTTTTGGGGGTTTGTATCATTTGATTTACACAACATGCCTACCACTTTGAAGATGCAAAATATTTTTTGGGGTGAAACCAACAAGAAATAAGACATAAAAACAGAAAACTTGAGCGTGCATAACTATTCACCTCCCCAAAGTCAATACTTTGTAGAGCCAACTTTTGCAGCAATTACAGCTGCAAGTCTCTTGGGGTATGTCTCTATAAGCTTGGCACATCTAGCCACTGGGATTTTTGCCCATTCTTCAAGGCAAAACTGCTCCAGCTCCTTCAAGTTGGATGGGTTCCGCTGGTGTACAGCAATCTTTAAGTCATACCACATATTCTTCATTGGATTGAGGTCTGGGCTTTGACTAGGCCATTCCAAGACATTTAAATGTTTCCCCTTAAACCACTCGAGTGTTGCTTTAGCAGTATGCTTAGGGTCATTGTCCTGCTGGAAGGTGAACCTCCGTCCCAGTCTCAAATCTCTGGAAGACTGAAACAGGTTTCCCTCAAGAATTTCCCTGTATTTAGCGCCATCCATCATTCCTTCAATTCTGACCAGTTTCTCAGTCCCTGACGATGAAAAACATCCCCACAGCATGATGCTGCCACCACCATCCTTCACTGTGGGGATGGTGTTCTCAGGGTGATGAGAGGTTTTGGGTTTGCGCCAGACATAGCGTTTTCCTTGATGGCCAAAAAGCTAAATTTTTATCTCATCTGACCAGAGTACCTTCTTCCATATGTTTGGGGAGTCTCCCATATGGCTTTTGGCGAACACCAAACGTGTTTGCTTATTTTTTTCTGGCCACTCTTCCGTAAAACCCAGCTCTGTGGAGTGTACGGCTTAAAGTGGTCCTATGGACAGATACTCCAATCTCCGCTGTGGAGCTTTGCAGCTCCTTCAGGGTTATCTTTGGTCTCTTTGTTGCGTCTCTGATTAATGCCCTCCTTGCCTGGTCCGTGAGTTTTGGTGGGCGGCCCTCTCTTGGCAGGTTTGTTGTGGTGCCATATTCTTTCCATTTTTTAATAATGGATTTAATGGTGCTCCGTGGGATGTTCAAAGTTTCTGATATTTTTTTATAACCCAACCCTGATCTGTACTTCTCCACAACTTTGTCCCTGTCCTGTTTGGAGAGCTCCTTGGTCTTCATGGTGCCGCTTGCTTGGTGATGCCCCTTGCTTAGTGGTGTTGCAGACTCTGGGGCCTTTCAGAACAGGTGTATATATACCGAGATCATGTGACAGATCATGTGACACTTAGATTGCACACAGGTGGACTTTATTTAACTAATTATGTGACTTCTGAAGGTAATTGGTTACACCAGATCTTATTTAGGGGCTTCATAGCAAAGGGGGTGAATACATATGCACGCACCACTTCTCCGTTATTTATTTTGTAGAATTATTTGAAACAAGTTATTTTTTTCATTTCACTTCACCAATTTGGTCTATTTTGTGTATGTCCATTACATGAAATCCAAATAAAAATCCATTTAAATTACAGGTTGTAATGCAACAAAATAGGAAAAACGCCAAGGGGGATGAATACTTTTGCAAGGCACTGTACATGTGTGCTCAGAGTTAGCATGGTACAGGTGCACACAATGTTGGGGAAGCAAATAGACCACAATGCCAAACAAATATTACAATGAGGATAAACAAATGTGTACTTCTGGCAAAAAATAATATTGGAATGAATGCTCTTTCTACTAAAAAGGAGAAAACATTGATGTAGATAACATTGATGTAGAACAGTGGTTTTCTCTCCGCCAACAAGAGGGGTGTGAACAGTTTGTGTTCAGGACCCGTATCCACAAAGCGTGTCCGAGTAGAAGTGCTGATGTAGGATCAGGTCCCCACCTGTCCATATAATAGTATTCATTATGATCTCAAAGGCAAAACTAGATCCTAGATCAGCACTCCTACTCTGAGAGGCTTTGTGGATACTGGCCCAGATCAGATTAAATGGATTGCCCACTGCTGTCAACCCCCTGTGGGTTAACTGAACTGACTTGGTTACTTTGGGAACTAAAAGCTCATTATTAATGAATGACTAACCAGTCCCCTGTATTTTTACAAGTACAACACCCCTAAACTACCAGATACTAAATGATTAATTGAGGACTAATTAGGTACTAGGAAGCACTAAATAAGCACCTTGTTCTTGGCTTCCAAAGACAAAGCGTTTAGTGCCCAGACAGGCTGGGCTGGAAGAGTGCAGAGTCTAGGAAAGTACCCGTTTCTCATTCATGATGGCTGACCTTTCCTGACCCAGACTGAACAGAGTGTCTTTCCCCCAGACCCTGAGTGAGATCCTGTAGGACTAAATAACAGTGCAGTACTCAGAGCTGTACTCAGTGCTTTACAGTGGAACACTCAATCTGGACTCACCACTGTCTGGTGGTTGACCTGAATAACCTCGTCTCCCGCATGGATCTTCTTGCACTGGTCAGCTGGAGACTGCAGAGACAGTGACAAACAGAGACAGACAGAGGTGGGGGTCAATTATCAGTATTCAAGTAGAATAAGTAGAGGTTAGGACACATCGACTGCACCATCATAGCAATTAAACAAAAATATCATGGTTATTAGAGACCTTTGTCTATGGTTTGACGGTTTTGGTTATATAGCGCTTTGGCCAACTCCTCTGACTTCATTGTCATGCCTGGGACAACATGTATGCCATGATAATGAACAGAACAAAGGAGTTGGCTAAAGTACAATCAGGGCCTGTATCCACAAAGCATCACAAAAAAACTCCCAGCTCAAAATAGGGTTTAGGATGATGTTAAGACACTGCCCAGACCAACTCTGAGCCAGGAGTAAAATCAACTCATAAAAGTTTATCTCAGTTGGTAATCACGACAGTTTGAGGTACTGCAAAGGAAAGATAGTGATGACGCTCATTGATATTGTTGCAAATGATGGGGAATAACCAATCGTGATGAGGCATCGCCAGCTGTGAACTCTGTAGCGCGCTTCAGACAACCACGGTGACTGTGACTGTCCATCAAATGTTGCAATGGTAAAATTTTTGATATAATTTTCACCTGAGACAATCACTTTGCCTACTCTTAATGATTGCATAATATGTTGGCATGCATAACTTTTTTTTTAACCCAATTCTGATGGTTGTTAATAGCGGAATTTTGACAATATTACCGTTATATCAACACACTCGTCACTCCTGTTTAACAACTGAAAGGTCTATCATTTTCATCAACACAATCAAAGGTAACATAAGCCAGCTAGATGCTTTCAATTGTCGAACTTATAGGCAAGCCCAATTTAGGCATCGTTTTTAACGATGTGATGTTGCGCTCCAAAGAGAGAACTTGAAATAACATAATGTAGGTAATTAAATAATCGAAAGAAAAACATGTTTATTTATTGGATCTTAATTTGAGACCATTTACTACAGAAGGAAAATAATTATGTGGATTATAATGAATGGCATTTTTTGGTAAGGGTTGACACATTTTTCCTTAGGGCAAATCAAGTCTGTCATTTTAAAGTGGAAATAGCAAACTTTTGAATCCTTTTTAAACCTTGAATACCCTACAAGTTTGCTATGTAGTAAAATTCTCAGAAACAAAAGAGTGATCAAATTAAGATCCTACATCTGTAGGTATATTGTGAAATAGGCCCCATGTGAAATCATTGTCAAAAGCGCAAGAGATAGTGTTGCATGTATTGTTGCATGTAGAGATTATTTAACAACTTTAAAGCGATTGTATGTGGTGCAGGAACCACTGACTCGCTGTATTTTTCTATTTACAAGACACCTGCTGGTAACTCTTAACTGGTTCGGAGAGCTCATGAGGTCTCCTAAATATCTGTCAACTAGGTGGGCTCTTATGACTAAAGAGGCTTCATACATTGCTTTTATTTTTAGAAGTGAAATGTCTCTATTCTCAGCACTTACGACCAATTTTTTACTCTGAGATGCTTTGTGGATACGGGCCCAGATCTGCAAGGACAGGCTACCATGGCACGGCTTTATAAGACAGATAAATTATGTTTTCCCCCAAAATGTCCAGTAAGTCTAAAGAGTGATGATCTCAGCCTCCATTTAGCAGCAATTGAAAGGAGTCACATCACTTGGCAGTGAATCAAACATCACCAGCCTCTATAACTCCCTTCATACCATGGTACTACAACTTCACACTTTGTATAATATCACCAATAGTAACTATTTTCCTTCTGTAGGGGCTCGAAAAAAAAAAAAAAACGCTGATTAATGAACTGTCACAGTCACAGCACCCATTCCCTCTCCATCTCCTCCAGAGAATCCACGACATCCCAGTCCTGCTTTGAAAGTGTTGCTGATTAGAAGAGCTGTGGTTCCCTGTGCCATGCTGCCATCTGTAAGCCTCTGTCATCCCTCCTCTGTTGCCAACCCCAATTAAACACCCAGATGCTAATTAGGGGGTTCACTATTTGCTGCACTAATTGAACAGTTATCCCAGAGCCCCAACCAGAGAGGCGGGTTTACTACAGGGACCCAGGATCGAGGAAGTAGACTTACGTTCTCAGTGGTCCCAGTGATGACATGAAGGCCGTCGTATGTAGATTTGATGTACATTCCCTAAATGAGAGGAGAGAGGGTAGACTTTATTAAACTAAAAAGGAGAATATTGTAGTTATAATGATGAGACTTACACTTCATATCTTGGTATGACATTTGGAAGCAACAGCAAACAAGTAAAGTTAGCCTGTTTGCTCTGTCACAGAACTATCCTGACAGAGTGTGTATCTTAGACAAAGTCCTGGTTCAGCTCCTGTGGAGGTATGATTGAAGGTGTCTATAGTGTAGTCTGAGTACTCACCAGGCCCTCACTGGGCATGACGTTGGTCAGGTGCACAACCTCCAGATGGGCCGACTGGGACACCAGCGAATCAGAGGACAGCGAGATGATGTGGTCACAGATCCCAGACAGTGTTTTACACTGCAGACACAAGAAGACAGGACGGGATCATTCAATATGCTACAGCTCACACTGTCAACTGGGTGATATGAATTACTGCCTGAATGTCTCTCATTCGTCAGATGACTGTATGGTGGAGAGAAACCACACAGTGTAAAGTATTACTAGTAAACTCTCTGCTACATTGTCTATTGTGAACATCGGGATCTTGCATAATTTCCTGGAGTTCAAGAGTACCACTTTGCTGGCGTAGGACAAAGAACCAACTGGGAATGACAAGTAGTGATGGGGGAAAAACCAATACAGTTACATATCGCAATATTATTTTTGGACAATATTATTTAGCTACTTTGACTCCAAGTATCGATTTGTAAAAAATATATATACATATTTTTATTTTATTTTGCTAGGTAGCGTTAGCTAGTGCTAGATAGCTGTACCTGCGCCAAAACTCCACCATTTTTCATCCTATAGCTTGTCCTCCATCTTGTTTTTAAACAGTGAGCCAACATATTTTCAGCACTTTTATTTCCATGATTGATCAAAAAACTATTATCATGTTCACTCTTGTCTCTCTGCAGCAGCCAAGAGCAATATGTTTGGAACATCAAATCGCAATAAAATCACACTTTCGAATCAGAATACATATAGAATCGTGAGAATCGTGATAATTGTGAGAATCGCAAGTGTCGTGATAATATCGTATTGTGAGGTCCCTGGCAATTCCAAGCCCTAATGACAGAGCGCATGGAGTCACTTTCTTCTTCTTCTCCTGCTTGCGTTTCAGAGCAGCAAGAATGAAGCACTGCATGCAATTATCTGAGAATCTGACCCGCTTTTTAATGAGCGATACTTTGGCTTATTCATCATCTGAGACACACATGGCATTCTTCAAAGGCACGCTACGGCTCGTCTTCCCTGGTTGAACAAGCTGAGGAGTAAAGGGGCTCTTATTGCTCTATGCAGCACTGTATTAGCAGCACTGGATACGGTCATGTCCTTCAGATGTCATGTCGAATGTACTGTATGTTGATTTCTATTACTGCCACAAGTAGCACAGTGGCCAGAACTGGCTAGCTACAGTGACACAGCCATGACCTTCCATCTATTCCCTTAGTCTCCAGTCTCTCTCTCTCTCACTCGCTCTCTCTCTCACACACACACACACACACACACACACACACACACACACACACACACAGACTGACAGACACAAACACACATCTGGCCTGTACATAGTTTGTCCTAGCTTCTCCCTCTCTCGCCCTGTCTAATTGTTGTAGGCAGGAATGCCCGTGGGAGCAGCAGGGAGGTTCTGCATTATTCAACACAGACTGCCAACCAAAGGCCTTAAAACTGTGGCTTTAGAGAAATACACAGGCAGACTCACAAACTCTTATTAATAACCCAAACCATCTTCTTCCATAGTGCTGCCTGCCTGGCGATGAGGAGGCTGCATGTGACTGCATTATCACATGTTCAAGTGTGGGCATGTGCCCTAAATAAAGTAGAGAATGTGTCTGCCTTTGTGTGTGTGTGTGTGTGTGTGTGTGTGTGTGTGTGTGTGTGTGTGTGTGTGTGTGTGTGTGTGTGTGTGTGTGTGTGTGTGTGTGTGTGTGTGTGTGTGTGTGTGTGTGTGTGTGTGTGTGTGTGTGTGTGTGTGTGTGTGTGTGTGTGTGTGTGTGTGTGTGTGTGTGTGTGTGTGTGTGTGTGTGTGTGTGTGTGTGTGTGTGTGTGTGTGTGTGTGTGTGTGTGCGCGCGTGCGTGTGTGAGTGTACAAACAACATGTAAAGATTAATTTGTGTTTCAAAATCATTGACCAACATAACGTTTGATGATTCATATGCCACTGTTATTTTGAAAACATTTGTTCATTTTTGTCATGACTACTGTTGCTTATCTTATGACTGTAAATAAGATGGTAACACTTTTTTTGGATAGTCCATCTGTAGATGCTCTACAGACTATCTACAGACTATCAATAACATGTCAACTAACTATCTACTAATCCTAACCCTAGCCCTAACCTTAACCCTTATACTAACCCTAAACGTAACCCTTACCCTAACCCTAGCACTAACCTTAACCCTTACCCTTATTCTAAACCTAACCCTAACCGTAACCTTAGCAAGCAGTTGCTTATCAACAGATAGCTTGTTGATAGTATGACCATCTGTAGAGCATCTACAGATGGACAATCTGGACTATCCAAATAAAGTGTGACCAATAAGATTTGTGTATGGGGCCAGTTAATGATTGATAGGAAGATTTGTGAATCCTTGTGTGTCCTTGTGGGCAGTAAACCCCATGAAAAAAGACTCAAAACTCACCACATGAAGAATCTTGTTTTCTGTCTCATACACTGTGCAGTCCTGCAAGACAATTAAAAAACTGTTAGAGAACGAAAGTATTAAAAAAAGAGATCGCTAGTGTAGTTGGCAGACTGTCTATTGAGAGTGTTTAAAACAGGGAAGTTATTTTCAGTAGGCCTTCATCTATTCCTGACAAAACTTTAACAGAAGTATAAAATGGAGGTATGTAGCTAGGTGTTCTGTGAGAGACATATTGACGCAATAGTATCTAGTTAATACAATTCCCTAACCTTTTCCTACCCTTGGACAACTCACCTGTTGTACTATGGTGGTTAACTCCAGGCACAGTTGAACAATGTTGTTCTTTAGTAAGGAGTACTCTGTCACACTGACAAATGGGGATCTGGCAGGAGGGAAGAAAGTACAATATGTAGAGTTCAGAGACGTCAGAGGATAGGAGAGGGCAGAACAGAACAGAACAGTCAGTCAGATAAAAAATCAACTCTTTGCATAAGCCCTCGCCAACAACTTTACAATGAAAGAGAACCATATATAAACTATAAGACAATTATTTATTTTTCTAAAGGGCTATTTATAACCTATGGAGACGGACCCTACGGAGCGTGTCGCAATGTCGTTTTTCATCACAAAAGGGGCGGCTCCTTGTAGTGCGCTTAGACATTCTACATACTCCAGTGCCTCATGAAAATCGTAATAGGGGCAGTGTTGTGTAGGCAAGGAAGCTCGCTTGGATCCTTGATCTGATCTATAGGCTATGCATCAAAGTAACCTTCACTGAACAAACATTTTAACGCAACCTGCAACAATTTCTATGATTTTACTGAGTTACAGTTAACATAAGGAAATCAGTCATTTTAAATAAATTCATTAGGCCCTAATCTATGAATTTCACATGACTGGGAATACAGATATGCATCTGTTGGTCACAGATACTTTTTTTTAAAAGTAGGGGCGTGGATCAGAAAACCAGTCAGTATCTCATGTGACCACCATTTGCCTCATGCAGCGCGACACATCTCCATCATGGGGCACTCTGTTCACAACGTTGACATCAGCAAACCGCTCGCCCACACGACACCATACACGCTGTCTGCCATCTACCCGGTACAGTTGAAACCATGATTAATCTGTGAAGAGCACACTTCTCCAGCGTGCCAGTGGTCATCGAAGGTAAGCATTTGCCCACTGAAGTCAGTTACGACGCCGAACTGCAGTCAGGGTAAGACCCTGGTGAGGACAACGAGCATGCAGATGAGCTTCCCTGAGACAGTTTCTGACAGTTTGTGCAGAACTTCTTCGGTTGTGCAAACCCACAGTTTCATCAGCTTCTCAGGTGGCTGGACTCAGACGATCCCGCAGGTGAAGAAGCCAAATGTGGAGGGGCTGGCATGGTTACACGAGGTCTGCGGTTGTGAGCCCGGTTTGACATACTGCCAAATTCTCTAAAACAACATTGGAGGCGGCTTATGGTAGATAAATGAACATTCAATTCTCTGGCAACAGCTCTGGTGAACATTCCTGCAGTCAGCATGCCAATTGCACGCTCCCTCATAACTTGAGACATCTGTGGCATTGTGTTGTGTGACAAAACTGCACATTTTAGAGTTGCATTTTATTGTCCCCAGCACAAGGTGCACCTGTGTAATGATCAGCTTCTTGATATTCCACACCTGTCAGGTGGATGGATTATCTTGGCAAAGGAGAAATGCTCACTAACAGGGATGTAAACAGATTTGTGCACAAAATGTACATGTTGCGTTTATATTTTTGTTCAGTATATTTTGCATTGATAAATCAATATAATCTCAGTGACTGATCAAACAATTAAAACAAACAACATTGTAGCCTTATTAGAATCCCCCCTAAATGTATTTTGTTTAGACGTGTTAACTTTATTCTAGACTATTTGGAAACATAAAAACAGATAGCCATGTGCTTTTCTTTCTCTGTGACCAAAAATGATGAAATTTTTCGCTGATATGGAAGCGAATACGTTGAAGCAGCTTATCAAATTGGGATAATGTTGTACGTTACAACTGCAAGTATAAGTATTTGCCCGGGCATATTATTTAATTATAAATAAGATTATTTCACAAAGGCTAGCTAGCTTGCAGTGTTTAGCCAACTCGCTAGCAAGGAAAGACAACAAGACCAAAGATTTGTATAACTAACCCAAGATAGACCACAGCCTGTCGTTTCCAATGGGAGCAAATTAATAGTGGGCAAAACAAGCAAGGAGGTTAGCAGAAGCAAGCACAAGCTAGTGAGATCCTTTTGGCGCGTTCTAGCATGTATTTGCATATTTTCCGTTCTGTAAAGTGCGCGTGTGCAATACTCAGTTCGTAACAGATTCTAGTATTTGGAACAGAAAACTGTATTGAGATCAAATGTTTCATAGATGAGAAAATTAGCAGAACGTCGGCCAAAATCCATCTCGCTCCATCTTCTCCCACTGCCGGTCACTAGGCTTCCTCTCATCACCATATTTGGTGGTGAGTGGAAATGCCAACCAGATGCTTCAGATTTATACATCCGGTGAAACATAACGCTCATTATTCTATCTGTGACAAGACGAGAGACTTTTCTCAAACTAAATACGCTAGACAAGGTGGGATCTTTTTTTGTCTGTAAAATTCATTTTGCGAGAAATGGCTGTGGAAACACTTTTATGCGCAAATATTGATATTATAACCATCATTGCTGGTATCAAATCCTAGATGCCATTGCCTGCTGTTGTGCCCTTGAGCAAGGCACTTACCCCCCCCCCCCCCCACAACAACAGCTCCCCGGTCACCCACACCTCTCCAGAATAAAACTGTATGTGTATGTATGTCTGTCTTTCGGAGGGGTTGGGTTAAAAGGCCAAGTCAAATTTCGGTTGGACCTTGCGTGCTTCATTCTATAGCTAGAGGACTCCTGATATCTCCAGGAGTGATAAGTATAATTTTGTCTTAATCTGTGTTGTCTAGTACTGTCTTTTTGCTAGCTACGGCCATCTACTTTAAGTGCTGCCTGTCTTCCCAGTAGCCTACTTGGTGTCTGAACTGCTGACTGCTCATAACTTGCAGATGATTGTTAACACATCAACCAGAATTAAGGGGCAGGGAAATGTGTGACTGTTGTGGTTTTCATAATCAGTGGCTATATTGGAGGGGGTGTTGTTTCTCCACTCCTAGGCAATCAGCAATTAGTACCGGGAGGTGTGCTCTACACCTCTGCAAAGCAATTAGCAATTACTGTTAGTACTTCAGTATTCCCTGTTTTCTCAGCGGCGCCGACAAAGTCCATCGCCGACAAAGCCTGTCGCCGAAACAAAGACTGTCGCCGAAACAAAGATGGTTCTGCCGAGTTATTAGAGGAAAGATAGAGAGCAAGGCTCAACACCACTCTCTCACTTGATTATCTTATCTAGTTATTTTCAGATGATCTCATTTTGCTATTTTGTAGCTTTGCCAACTATGTGTGTGTTTTCTATCCCAGTTCGCTCCTCTCCTTGTAGGCTTTATAGACGCTCCCCACCTCTTGGTTGCAACCCTTCTAATTTAGTGTACCTTGCAAGCACAACCCATGTGGAATTACTGGTCTCTGGCAGCGTTTGTAACTGCCGATCTGCGGTCAAGAACACAGAGTTCATCTCAGTCTATGCTGCCCTTCAGTCCCTAGAATTTCTGGTCCTGACGGAGACATGGATCACCCCAGAGAACACTGCTACTCCAGCAGCTTCATCTGACTACGTTTTCTCTCATAGTCCGAGAGCATCTGGTCGTCGCGGTGGTGGAACAGGGCTGCTCATTTCTCCTAAATCGAGATGTTCTATTTTTCCCTCACTCACCTATCCATCTCCTCATTTGAATTCCATGCTGTCACTGTCACTTGTCCACTCAAGCATAACATTGTTATCATCTATCGCCCACCAGGTGCCCTTAGAGAGTTCCTTAATGAGCTTGACACCTTGATAAGCTCATTTCCTGACGATGGCTCACCACTCTTCGTACTGGGTAACTTCAACCTCCTGACGTCTACCTTCGATTCATCTCTTTCCAACTCTTTCTTCCACTCCTTGCCTCTTTTGATCTCACCCTTTCCCAGTTCCCTCCCACTCACAAGGCAGGCAATACACTTGACCTCATCTTTACTAGAGGCTGTTTGTCTACTAATCCACTGCAATCCCCCTCCAGGTCTCTGATCACTACTTTGTTCCCTTTTCTGTCTCCCTTTCCTCCAACCCTATCCACTCAGCCCCTAACCAGATGGTCATGCGCTGTCGCAATCTTCGCTCTCTCTCCCCCACTGCTCTCTCCTCTTCTATTCTATCATCTCTCCCTTCTGCTAAATCCTTCTCCCTCCTATCTCCTGATTCTTCCTCTTCAACCCTACTCTCCTCCCTTTCCGCATCCTATGACTCGCACTGTCCCCTTTCCTCCCGGCCGGCTCGGCCCTCCCCTCCTGCTGAGTGACTCATCACGCACAGCC
Organism: Coregonus lavaretus; assembly: GCF_964263955.1. Taxonomy (NCBI): domain Eukaryota; kingdom Metazoa; phylum Chordata; class Actinopteri; order Salmoniformes; family Salmonidae; genus Coregonus; species Coregonus lavaretus. Next base: position 38,824,657 of record NC_139997.1, on the reverse strand, counting down.
TTTTAGCTGCAACAAGTCAATTTCATGGAAACACATCTCTGGTGGGAAAATGCGCATATTGTTTTTATGCAGATTTTAGAATTTTCGCATGAAACTCTGTCGCCAATTGGATGGAAACCTAGCTAATAATCCTAAATACAAAAATAGCCAAAAAAAACACCCTGCACACATTGAAAGGTTTGGTATCACATTTTAGGCTTGTATTAAAAAACGTGTTGCTGAGGTTGCAAGAATATCCTCGCATTATGACGTGTGGCCAAAATGTATTTCAGATAGCATACCGTTATGAAATAAAGCCCCCACAAAAATTACGTTTGTAGCCACGCATTTCGTCACGCTCCCAGTGCAGCACCCTGAAAACCACTTTGCGGAGGTATGACGGTACGCTCTCGTCACGGTGTCAGTGTAGTTTCGCTGTAAGTCTAACAAAACTGGGATGTTCTGGTGCATAAGCCTCCACCCCCCCCAGGGCCGAGGTGTAACACCCACCTGTCCAGCCAGGCCAGCAGGTTCTTGGCTGCTCCGATGAGGTCCACCACGGAGGTGAGGAAGTCGTTGGGCAGCCTGCGGGAGGCCCTGCCGTCATAATGGCCGCCTCGACGCCTCCCTGTGATGAAGTTTTGCAGGTTCTTTGCTGAGGCATTGAGCTTGTGGGATAGGGTACGCAGGTTCTCAGTCTCCAGTCCATAGTTCTGGAACAAAAAGTACAATACCCTCATGGTCCAGAAGTGTTTAACTTTAAAGTTAAGATGTCATTCATCTAGAAAATGTGGATACATTTAGTTAACATGGAGAAATAACAGTAACTTGCATGCACAGTGTGGTGCGAGTCAACGTTGAATCAGCGTTGTTTCCACGTAATTTCAATGAAATTACATTGAACCAACGTGGATTAGACGTTGAATTGACGTCTGTGTCCAGTGCGGTCCTTGTATTTGAAAGCTCATACAAAACAGTGCTACAGCAAATGTATAGTGGATATAAGATCCAAATAGATAAATAGAGACAAAGTCCCTCCAGTAAAGAAAATCTCATCTTTGCCTCTTCATTTATCAACCAAACCAGGTTGACTGAGCTGTATCTTTTTGATCAAGTTATTCAAGTAAATATAAAGGGATGATTGCCTCATCAGAGACACAATAAAGACCACTCATCTGCTACACTTTCGTTAAAGTGTACAGAGCAACATGCAGTATTCCACTCTAACCGAAATGTATGTTGTGTGTGTGTACGTAGCTTGTCACAATGGTGTGTCTGTTGGAGATGTGTGCCTGTGTGTGAATAGCTGTCTCTCATTCTGCGGGTCTTGTTAGCAGTCATCGCTGTCACCATGGAGAAATGCCTCCTTCCTGTCTAACTCACGACTATGTAGCTTAGCCAGCCCGGTTGCCATGGTGACTCCTGGCTTTGTCACTCTTAATTACACCGAGCCCAGTGTTTCCATAGCTCCTTCTTCCCTTATTGATTTTCCTCTTGCTTCATTAAAAATATCAAAGTAATGCGCTGCTGTCTGATAGCCTTTACGGGGCTTCTCCATCACTAGTCGGTTATATATGTCAATGCAGAGGATGACGAGACAAAAGGAGGGGGAGAATTAAATATGCTTTACATTCATAGAAATATGCTAAGCAACACTATAATAAGTCAACCCACTGTAGAGGAAACACACCATTATGCTGCTAGGTGGTGGTGAGTACTGACCAGCTCAGCCATTTCCCTGCTACCTTCCTTCCAGTGAGCCATTCAGGCAGAGAGAGGCTTCACTGCATGGAGAGGACACTTTCCTCTGATGGCTGTAATGTAGTGAGAGTAAAACCCCTGTTGCATCAACAACTCAGCACCAGAGCCCTGTCTGTCTGTCTGTCTGTCTGGTCACTGCCAACTGATGAACAATTATCTAACTCCCAGCAACAAGCAATCCTCAGTTTGATGTCAAAGTGAGTCAGCAGTCACACTGACACTAAGCCAGCATTTTCTTTCAATCCATCACACTCACATAATCAACCCACGAAGGAGAAATTCAATCCTAAAATGTCTCTGTTGAGAAGCTTGTCTTTCACAAGCAGAGCAGAGAGACTGACATCTATTCAGCTGACATCCATTTTGGACGGGCCATGTGATAGGGCTGTGTGTGTGTGTGTGTGTGTGTGTGTGTGTGTGTGTGTGTGTGTGTGTGTGTGTGTGTGTGTGTGTGCACGTGCGTGTGCATGTACTGTCCCTCCCGGCCCCTCAACCTGCAGCTCTCCCCCAGTGCATTCATTACTCATGTCAGTCTCCTCTCAGCAGTGACGCAATGTTCAGCTCTAGTGCACTCTGCCAGGATCAATGGGGACATGAGAATCACAGCACATCACCATGCTGGCGATGAGATGCAGAACACACACTATACTGTGTTAATGCATATGCACACACACACGTTCACACAGTCAAACACACACACTCACACAGTCGCACACCTATATTATAGCCCCTTATGTGAACGATCCAGTCTGCTCAACATTCACACACACACACACATTCTGACACACACACACCCAGGCAGCCTCCACCGGACTGTCTAACTAACAGACACAGATTACATGTGTGTGGGTGTGGAGATGTTGGCCAGACAGGATTTCAGGCAGTCCAGGCACGTTTCCCAAGCCTCTAATGATGCTCTGCTGCGGGCCGCTCTGTCACAGCGAATCATACACTAACCTCAGTTAGCTCCACACACGCCGCATACACAGGCAGCCTCACACACACACTCCCTTCCAGCTGCTGCTTTCTAGGCCTATGGATCCATTACCAGCCCATCAGCGAGGACGTGTGCTGTGTGGCCCCTCTCTGATTCAGTCAAATCAATACACAGCTCTTAGCTTGCTCTAACAGGGCTCTTCCCATGCCCACGCCTGACTCTCTCTGCATGACTCATCATACACCAAGGCTAACGACACCCACTTCATGCCACCCTTACTGATGTACACAGCACAGGTTCCTCCAGCTCCACCTCTATCTGCCCCTACAAGGATATATCACCAATTAATCTAAATTAGCCTTTAGCTCCAACAGACACAAATCATTGCCGCGACTCTGGAATTAGCCTCTGGTCCTAGCCTTTTTAGCCCTGTGTACTGAGCACTGCACCTGACCCTCCCCTACTCAGCAAATAACACTGATGATGACAGTAGATGAAACACATGTTGTTGTTTTTTATAATAAAGGGACACTTTTTACTGAACTTCTATGGTCTTCAATCTTGTCTGTCATGCCTTGCCTGTCAAACGGTGCACAAACAGATCTGGCAACTAGGCTAGCTGGACATCTCCTGCACGTCTACTGTGTTCCTCCAGTTCGAGCACCTTGACTGCACTGACTTGGTTGCACTGGAAGTCATCAATAGTAAAGTTGTTCCATCATGTCCGTGCACCAGAGCTCTAACTCTACAGCCATATCTCCTGACCATCCTTCCTGACTCCAACTCTTTATGTCTAGATTGACTACTCACCAGAGCACAGAGTAGGTCCACAGCCTCCAGGATGAGCTCCTGGTGTCCGATGCGGGTGACCCCCAGCTCCTCCAGCTCCTGATGAGTGATGTGGAGCAGTTGCTCCCCGTTGATCTTCTCCCGCTCAAAGTTCTTAATGTACTGCTGCAGACAGTCATCCAGGCCTGCATGGGGGACAGACAAGAGAGCATGAGGGGGGAACTATGTTAGGCACACCTTTGTTCTAATAGTATGTCTTTGTCCCCTTTACTGTCAACATCCAAGTCATTTACTAGGTGTATAGGATGTGGATTGTGCTGGATTATTTAGAAGTATTACAGTTTGAAATATACCATTCAAAAGCATAAATATGACAGAGCTGTATAACATGCAGTGTGACTGGCAGATTCAGAGTAATTGCTGTAAAAAAAGAAGAAGATGCATATCAAACCCCTACCGGGCTACTAAAAACTCATTTTCCATTTCAGTCACTTTGTTAGTTCCTACATAATACCAGGAGCATGCTTCCAACCATAAACATGTTCCAAGTCCTGAGTGTGCTCTTACCCTCTGAGCAGAGAGAACATACTTTTCTTTCAACTCCAGAGAACTGTGCAGAACCAGTCTACCAGTTGAGCTGCTCTTTGTGTAAAACAGAGCAGAGCAGAACAGAATGGGGGCAGAGAGAAACGGGACTAGTCTAGGAGATCAACTGCTCTCACCACAGCGTATTAAAGCCATCCTTATCAGAGCACAGCAGAGCCACACAGACACATAGAGTCCTCTGCAGCATTCTGTGTTGGAGCCATGTCAAGCGGTCCAGGCGGCACAGAGAGAGAGAGACAGAGAGAGAGGAGCCCAGATAGCAGCAGAGCAGACTAGCAGAGTCTCGGCTTTCAACCACAGCATCCATCCATGGCTCCCGGGAGATGAGTCATCTCCAGCCACAGAGCAGAGCGGAGCGGGCCACAGCCACAGCACAGAGCTGACCCACATTACACACACTGGCTGGGCCATGTCAACACCACAGCACAGCACACACACATCCATGGACACAGGCATTCAACAGGGGACAAATTAGCCTACGTAGATCAAAGGATGGTACAATCAAATCATATGCTGTATGTAGATGGCTCTGTATAGTCTGTGCATAGTCAGGTGAATCATCTGAACTAAGTTCCCCATTTGTATGTGGCAAACACTTGTCTTGCCGTGTTATGTGCTGCTGCCCAGACCTCTGTTTCTTTGAGCACACAGACAGGTCCGTGGCCTTGAGACAGGTCCGTGGCCTTGAGATAGGTCTGTGGCCTTGAGACAGGCCCGTAGCCTATGTTCGTGGGAGTGAAATTTGTGAAAGCATGATTGCGCAAGTGTGTGTGTGTGTGTGTGTGGCGTTTGTGTGTGCATGTGCATGTGTGTGCGCACACGTTCATGCATCCATCTAATGATCATGAATGGCTGCTTTCATTAGAGAGCTTGCTGCTTGTGGGATTTCAATTCTGTTGCCTTCCTCTAGCTATCAAGGCTCCATGGCAACAGTTGCCAGGTGACCAAGAGGTAAGCCCCTTGAAGAAGTGAATTATCAGCAGTACTTCATTATTGCCCTCAGACCTATCACAAAATGAAATAAGACAGGTGTCTAATATTCATTCTAAATTACATTTTACCCAAGGGAATAATCCAGAGCCCTCAATGCCCTCAAAAACAGGTCAGTCCCTCCCTCTTACTCTCATGGGCATTGAACCTACTCTCATACACAGCAAATAGTGGTTATGAAATAGATGCAGTACAGTTCAACTAGCTTGCTGACTGCTCTACCTCGAGCCACAATGTTGGAACGTAGTATCAATGTAAGGCAGTATTACCAATCCAGGTTCGCTGTCCATGGTGCTAGTTCTTCTTGAACGCCTCAATTGGTGTGTGTGTGTGCCGTGATTGTGTGCTGTAATGTCTAATATTTAGACTTTGTTCTTTGTAACAAGAAGTGCAAACCCCTAATCATAAAATTACATAATCACAATTATAGGATCTCTATTGCCCTAATGATCTTTCCTTTAGAAAAATCAGGTAAGAAGCAGTCTCTATTGAGTGAAGTTCCCCTTTTACTTTACAACTGTGTCCACTGGCCACCTCTCAAAAAACCCTCAAGAAGAAGAGAGCCAAAGCATCCAATAGCATATAGTATACAGTGTGAAAAGGATGTGAATATTCTTTACAGCTGTGGTAGCACAAAGACATTTCTCAACTTTCATATCAGCATCCTCTGTCTCAACTTTCATATGAGCATCCTCTGTCTCAACTTTCATATGAGCATCCTCTGTCTCAACTTTCATATCAGCATCCTCTGTCTCAACTTTCATATGAGCATCCTCTGTCTCAACTTTCATATCAGCATCCTCTGTCTCAACTTTCATATCAGCATCCTCTGTCTCAAATGTCCTTAGGTTAGTGATTAGACCAGCTCAATTCTTTATGTCAGTTGTATTCTACCAGTTTTATAGACTGACAAGCTTTTGCTGTGTATTGGCTTCATCTGTTGGCGGCCTACAGAATTTAATATGACAACAGATGACATAGATGTCACTTGCCTATGCACTTCCTTCCCATGGTGTTTTGGGTGGAGAATTTGAGAGTGAACTAAAGTTTCTAGTTGTGTTGTGTATCAGCTGCACAGAAGTTGTGCCGTAGGCGAGCCCTGCCCTTGGTGCGAAGGCTGGAGACACATCTGTGACAGCAGCGCCAGAGGCAAGCACGGCTGTGCACTTCTGGACTGACACTTGCCTGGCAAAAACTATTGTGTACAGTACGTGGGAAAACATAAACCATGTCTGTGTTGACACATAACAGCTTCTTTAGTTGGACGATAGTAGACCTAAAATAAATCCCTGTGCCCTGGTGAGAGAGAAAGTTATTAAACTTGTGCTTGGATGTTACAGTACTAATAGGTCTTTCTTTTGAACATTATTTAAGCATTCAGCTCCTCATGCTAGCGTTTCAGTTGCTAAATGAAAATAAAGGATTTGTTGTCAATCAGCGTCTCGCCTTCAGAATGACAGAAGTCTGCCACTACTAAAGTAACGGTGCCCACAATTTGTTTATGGCAGGTAATGTAGCGCAACAATCGTTTTGTCATTTTGGTCTTACCTAAGGGTTATTTCACGTCAGCTGTACTGTTGGCCAACACAATAATAAAAACAACTATAGTTAAGTATGTTTTCTCTCATAGAAATATGAATGTTATGGCAGATAGTGAAGAAATAGCACTAATACTCTTGAACATAAGGCATCTTTAAAACATACCACACATCATAACGCCAACCATTTTGAGTTCAGTGTAACAGCATATCTAAAAGATGAAATTGACTATTGTGTTTCAAAAGCTGCTGTACAGTTCAATTAGCTTGCAACCTACAATATGTTCCCTATCCCTATCCACAATGCTGAATTGTAGTATCAATGTAGTAATGTGAATCATTGTCTAGGTCAACACCATTTCAAATTAAGTAGGTTCGCTGTCCATGGTGCTAGTTTTGCAAACGCCTCAATTGTTGCCAACACTTCTTCAACCTGTGTGTGTGTGTGTGTGTGTGTGTGTGTGTGTGTGTGTGTGTGTGTGTGTGTGTGTGTGTGTGTGTGTTTGAAAGAAAGAGAGAGAGAGAGAGAGAGAGAGAGAGAGAGAGAGAAAGAAAGAGAGAAAGAAAGAGAGAGAGAGAGAGAGAGAGAGAGAGAGAGAGAGAGAGAGAGAGAGCACCAGTCTTTATGGTATGAGGTAATCTAAATGTGAACATTATATAGGTCAACTGATTGTTGAACCCCTTTACATGTAATGCGTTGGTCTCAGTATCTAGTTGGTGGTCTACAAATGCGTAGCCTATCAGGCCAGGGTGATAATTACACTAAATAGCGCTTCCATCAGGGTCTGATACACAAAATGGCACACGTTCAATATTTCAATGCAAGGAATAGCACCGTTTTAGCTCAAAACAACTCCATTGAACCATTAATTTGGAGAAAGAGAAAAGATGTACACATATCCATGTTAGTCGTTTCCAAATGTATTCTGTCAAGCAAATTAAAATAAACATGTTGTATAATCATTACCTTTCATCCAATCCAGTACTTGCTTGGGTGTCCATTTGCTTATAGGTTCCATCACCAGAGCCATCATCGATGTCTTTAAATCCTTCAAACGAGGACTTGATAGAGCTTGAAAATCGTGTTACAAATCAGAAATGTTGCATCGGTATACAAGAGAACACATAGCATAGGTGCACCTTACTGGGTAAAGGCATGGCTGGTGACAGTATCCTGGGTAAGGAATGCGATGGTGCAGTCCACGCGCTCACAGAAACGACTCCCCCGCCCATCTCCCTCTCTCACTCTCTCTCTCTCTCTCTCACACACAACAGTACCTGCCGACCACTGTATAGAGAAGGGAGTCTCTATGAGTGAGAAAGTCTTGCAACCCCTCCCTCCCCTGCACACCGCAGCATCACATGCTTCGTTCCAGAGACGGAAGGAATGGTGCAATAATACATAATTACCCGACGCCTTTATAGAGAAGCATTGGCAGCTGAGCGTGAGGCATTATATTTCGATTGGACATTTCTGTTAAATATAATATCAACAATTATAATACCTTTATTATCAGAAATATGTTCACCCCCTTAACAGACGTCATTTCCAGCCCATATGAGTTGGAACCGAAACGAATCCATTGTGTTTTAACCAATAGAAACCTAGTGATGCTTGCTTGCATCAAGCTTGTATGGATATTGTCATGAGCCTCTCACTCCACCGGGTTACCACCTTAATTTTCTTCCACTCTGCTCACCACTCTCTCTACTCAGCCTAACTAGCTCCACCTGTCCCTGCTCTGCTCTGCTCTAATTACTCTGCCAGCTGCGCTGCATTACCCACTACCTCTCCCAGTATTTAAGGCCCTGTCTTTCAGCTCTCCGGTGTCAGATCGTCTGCAAAGCTCACACCCGGAACCTGTTTGCTCGCGCTTCTGGCTCACCCTGGTTTTGTGACCCCGGACCTGCCTGATTTTTGGATACTCTTCTGCCCCAGGAGATCCAGACCTGCTTCTGCCATTACGACTCCTGACTACTCTTCAATCCCGGTAACTCTGACCAGCCTTCTGCCTTGCTACTACGTATTTTGGATTTCCCTTGAACTGTACTGCTGCCTTGTTTCATTCCGCCCTGTTGTGTCTGTGTCTCCCCCCCCCAGGACTTCTGGACCACCCACCACCGGCTTCATAGGACGCATCGCTGCCACTGGGGGGGGCACAGACCCAGCACATTGGACGGGATCCCTGTTACCCCTGGAGCCTTCATTCACTCCCTACTTCCCTTTTCCCTTAAGTTTTAATAAACTTTCTGGTGTGACGCAATTGTGGTCCTCTGGTCGTCTGTCTGAACCGTGACAGTACGATCTGACCATTATGGACTCAGCGCACACTTTCCCCGACATGGAAACCGATGAGCATGAGCAGCAGTTCCAGCAGCAGCAACAACAACTCGCCATGATCATTCAACTCCTCACCAACCTTACCCCAGCCAGTCTGCCCACCAGCCCTGCCCCCGAGTTACCTGCCCCGGTCATTGCAGCCGCTGCTCCGGAACCCAAGATTGGAAACCCCGAGCGGTTCAACGGCGATTCAACCCAGGTCCGGCCATTCCTGACTAGCTGCCGACTTCAGTTCTCCTTGCAGCCAAGGACCTTCGCCACGGAGGGGGCTAAAGTTGGGTATGCCATCACTCACCTGACGGGCCGAGCTCGACTCTGGGGAACAGCAGAGTTCGAACGTCAAACCCCCGCATGTGCAACCTTCGACCTGTTTGCTGAGGAGATGCTGAAGGTGTTTGACCTGGATTCACCAACCGCAGAGGCGTCTCGTGAACTGTTCAGTATTCGACAAGGCAGACGTACAGTCGCAGACCATTCCATCGACTTCCGAACCCTGGCTAGACGAAGTTCTTGGAACACACCATCGTTGGTGGACGCGTTCTTCCATAGTTTGGCTGACTATATCAAGGACGAGTTGGTCTCCCATGAACTGCCTTCCACTCTTGATGAAGCCATCGCACTGACTGTCAGGATCGACAGAAGGATACAGACCCGTCGTCGTGAGAGGGGGCGCCAAGGTCCACCTACTACCGGCATTCGGAGAGATCCGACTGGGCTCCTGTCATCTACTGCCACTCACCCAGGTCAGCTTGATCAGTCTGAGCCTATGGAGATTGGGCGAGCCTCTCTCACTCCTGCAGAGCGCCAGCGCCGCTTCACCTCAAACCTCTGCCTCTATTGTGGAGGTGATGGACATCGTGTGGTAACCTGCCCTTTAAAGGGCCGAAGCTCACCGGGCATAGGGGGAGTCCGGTTGAGTTCAATGACCATCCAGTCCTCCGACCGCAAACCCCTGCTGCAAGTTCACCTCCGCCTCTCTGACTCAACTCACACCCTGGCTGCTCTGGTGGATTCTGGCGCCGAAGCCAACATAATGGACATCAAGCTGGCACGCCAACTGGGACTGGAGAACCTCCGTTTGACACCTCCTATTCCTGCCCGGGCACTGGACGGACACTTACTCGGATCGGTCACTCATGTCACGGCCCCGGTCTCGATGGGTCTGTCCGGAAACCATCAAGAAACTATCCAGTTTCACCTGCTCCCCTCTCCAGGCCAACCCCTCATCCTGGGTTACCCATGGCTCCGCCGGCACAACCCTCAGCTCGACTGGGTGACCGGGGTGATCAGGGAGTGGGGAGAGGACTGCCACCGAACCTGCCTGCTTGCTGCCGCACTACCCCCTCGGCCAGTACCTACTAACTCCGCTCCTGACCTCTCCAATGTCCCAGAATGCTACCATGGTCTCAGAGAGGTGTTTAACAAAGCAAGAGCCACATCTCTGCCCCCTCACCGACCGTACGACTGTGCCATCGACCTCCTCCCTGGAACAGCCCCTCCAAAGGGTCGTCTTTATTCGTTGTCTGCTCCTGAAAGAAAGTCCATGGAGGACTACATCAATGGCTCTCTGTCCGCAGGATTAATCCGTTCATCTTCATCTCCTGCTGGTGCTGGCTTCTTCTTTGTGGGGAAGAAGGACGGATCTCTTCGCCCCTGCATCGACTACAGGGGACTCAACGACATCACAGTGAAAAACCGTTACCCTCTGCCTCTGCTCACCTCTGCTTTTGAGTTGCTCCAGGGAGCCACTGTTTTTACCAAGTTGGATCTCAGAAACGCTTACCACCTAGTGCGGATCCGGGAGGGAGATGAATGGAAAACCGCATTCAATACACCAACAGGCCACTACGAGTATCTGGTTATGCCTTTTGGCCTCACCAATGCTCCTGCTGTGTTCCAGGCTCTAGTGAATGATGTACTGCGGGACATGTTAAACAAGTTTGTCTTCGTTTACCTGGATGACATCTTAATCTACTCCAGAAACCTGTCTGAACACACCCGCCATGTCCAGCAAGTCCTTCATCGTCTTCTGGAGAATTCCCTCTACGCCAAGGCAGAGAAATGTGAGTTTCACGTCAAGACAGTGGCCTTCCTGGGGTACATAGTGGCAGAGGGAAGTATCCAAATGGATCCTGCCAAAGTATCAGCAGTCACTTCATGGCCAGTTCCGGAGAACAGAAAGAAGCTGCAACAGTTTCTGGGGTTTGCTAACTTCTATAGAAAGTTTATCCGGAACTACAGTACCGTTGCTGCCCCTCTCACTGCTCTAACCAGCACCAAGCAACCCTTCACCTGGACCCCAGCAGCCGACAAAGCCTTCAGTACCCTCAAGGTGAGGTTCACCTCCGCTCCCATCCTCCAGATGCCTGATGTGGACCGGCAATTCATTGTGGAGGTGGACGCCTCGGATGTGGGAGTTGGTGCTGTGATTTCTCAGTGGGCTGCGGAGGATAGGAAGCTCCATCCCTGTGCCTTTTTCTCACGTCGGTTGTCCCCCTCTGAGTGCAATTACGACATAGGGAACCGTGAGCTGCTGGCTGTGAAGCTTGCCTTGGAGGAGTGGCGTCACTGGCTGGAGGGGTCCACCATTCCATTTCTCGTTTGGACCGATCATAAGAACTTGGAGTACATCCGCACGGCCAAACGGTTGAACTCCAGGCAGTCCCGCTGGGCCCTGTTCTTCACCAGGTTTAATTTCACTCTGTCATACCGGCCTGGATCACGCAACACCAAGCCAGACGCCCTCTCCCGTCAATTCCAGAAGGATGACACCCCCTCCAAGGACCCTGTGTCGATTCTGCCAAGTCCCTGCATCGTTGCAGCTCTGACCTGGGCTGTTGAGGAACAGGTGCTGGAGGCTCTCCGTAACCAGCCAGGTCCCAGCACTTGCCCAGCTGACCGCCTTTTTGTCCCCGAAGACCTGAGGTCCCAGGTCGTTCAGTGGGGACATGACTCCCGCCTAGCTTGTCACCCTGGCTCCACCCGCACTTACAACCTGCTCGCCCAGAGGTTCTGGTGGCCCTCTCTGAGGAAGGATGTACGGGAATTCGTCCAAGCCTGCCCCATCTGCAACCAACACAAGTCGTCCTGCCAGCCCCCAGCCGGATTGCTGCAGCCCCTGCCTGTGCCCAGACGTCCCTGGTCTCACATCGCCCTTGACTTTGTCACGGGGCTGCCCCCTTCAAGTGGCATGACCGTCATTCTCACCATAGTTGACCGTTTCAGCAAGATGGCACACTTCATTCCCCTCCCCAAGCTCCCAACCGCCAAGGAGACCGCCCAGGTGGTCCTGGAACACGTCTTCCGGATCCACGGACTGCCCAAGGATGTAGTTTCTGACCGTGGTCCACAATTCTCCTCCGCTTTTTGGAAGGAGTTCTGTCACCTGCTGGGAGCCACAGTCAGTCTGACTTCCGGATTCCATCCCCAATCCAATGGGCAGTCAGAGCGGGCTAATCAGGAGCTCGAGAAGGCACTGCGATGCATGACTTCACGCAACCCCCACTCCTGGTCGCAGCAATTGACATGGGTGGGAGTACGCACACAATTCTCTGACCTGCTCTGCCATCGGTATGTCCCCTTTCCAATGTGTTTATGGATACCAGCCTCCTCTATTTGCCAGCCAGGAAGAGGAGGTTACTTGCCCATCTGCACTTGCTTTTGCCCGTCGATGTCGCCGCACCTGGTCACAAGCCCGAGCCACACTCCTCAGATCCGTTGCCAGCTACACTACCGGGGCCAACCGTCGGAGAATTCCTGCTCCCACCTACCATGTTGGTCAAAGGGTGTGGTTGTCATCGAAGAACCTGCCACTCAGGGTGGAGTCGCAGAAGCTGGCACCTCGGTTCATTGGCCCATTCCCTATCATAAGAGTGATTAGCCCAACTGCTGTCCGGCTCCAACTGCCTAATTCCCTGAGGGTGCACCCCACTTTCCATGTGTCTAAGATTAAGCCCATCCATGAGAGTCCGCTGGTCCCTGCTGCGCCTTGTCCTCCTCCTCCACGGCTCGTCGATGGTGGTCTGGTTTACACCGTCCGCCGCCTGCTTCGGTCCAGACGGAGGGGTAGGGGTCTCCAGTACCTCATTGACTGGGAGGGCTATGGACCTGAGGAAAGGACCTGGGTGCCAGCTAGTCGGATTGTGGATAGGACTCTCATCACCGCTTTCCACCAACGGCATCCTGATCAACCTGCAATCCGTAGGGGCCGCCCCAGAGGGGTCCCTAACCGTCCTGCCCGCTCGGCTTCCTGTCCTGTGCCTGATCCTGTCTCGGGACCTGTCCCACCTCCCGACCACGGCCCTCCGGCTTCCTCCGAGGATGAGGACGTTCACTCGGACCGTTCGGAGGAGTTCTAGCCCTCCTCCGGCTCCCCTCCTCCCGCCCGGCGTGGTGTTGCTCTTGGGACTTCTGGGGCCGTCCCTTGGGGGGGGGGTTCTGTCATGAGCCTCTCACTCCACCGGGTTACCACCTTAATTTTCTTCCACTCTGCTCACCACTCTCTCTACTCAGCCTAACTAGCTCCACCTGTCCCTGCTCTGCTCTGCTCTAATTACTCTGCCAGCTGCGCTGCATTACCCACTACCTCTCCCAGTATTTAAGGCCCTGTCTTTCAGCTCTCCGGTGTCAGATCGTCTGCAAAGCTCACACCCGGAACCTGTTTGCTCGCGCTTCTGGCTCACCCTGGTTTTGTGACCCCGGACCTGCCTGATTTTTGGATACTCTTCTGCCCCAGGAGATCCAGACCTGCTTCTGCCATTACGACTCCTGACTACTCTTCAATCCCGGTAACTCTGACCAGCCTTCTGCCTTGCTACTACGTATTTTGGATTTCCCTTGAACTGTACTGCTGCCTTGTTTCATTCCGCCCTGTTGTGTCTGTGTCTCCCCCCCCCAGGACTTCTGGACCACCCACCACCGGCTTCATAGGACGCATCGCTGCCACTGGGGGGGGCACAGACCCAGCACATTGGACGGGATCCCTGTTACCCCTGGAGCCTTCATTCACTCCCTACTTCCCTTTTCCCTTAAGTTTTAATAAACTTTCTGGTGTGACGCAATTGTGGTCCTCTGGTCGTCTGTCTGAACCGTGACAGATATAGTATGGGGGGAAACCATATAAAACTGGGCCACCCTGCAATTTCAGGTAATGATTCTAAATTGAAGTAATAATTCTAAAACAAAACATGAAAGACACAATTGTTTGTCCAAGTCGTTTTTTTCAGTTAATTACAAAATATCTCAGTTACTGTAAAACCACATCGTGACAAATGGTGGGATGTGTGCTAATCACTTATTTCTGATGTCCCCATGCTTTATTATATGGAAAGGAAATGTAGTACATACTTATTGAGCTATAGTCATACTAACTATTACAGCTATAATCAACTATTTATGGTGTGTGCACACTGTATGAGTCTGTGAGTCCCACCATGATATGGTTAATAATTCAGTCCTTGCTGTGCTGGGCAGCATGATGACACATATTTACCTAATACTGTACCTGCTAAGCCTATTACTGACTATTTGAAGATCTGGCCATTTCTTGTATCTTTATTCAAGTCTCCCCATAGGTTTCACTTTATGGTGTAAAATGGCAGAAACCTCAACATTTTGTTCTGGAAAATGATCAGAGGTATGGGAATAGTCACACACGTGCGCACACGCACAGACACACTCACACACTCACACACACATGGCCACCACTCTCCATAACCCTTACCCTCTCCTCTGCTGCTCTAACAATGCCATGCTAATAGTCCTTGGCATGGCTGCTGTATGACCCAGTGGCTCCCGACAGGGTGTGAATTGGTGGCATTGGCACTCACTCCCGACACACACTGGTTTACTGTTAATCCTCTCGGTCTAGTTCCCAAGCAGCATGCCACTATGATCACTAGCAATGCCCAGATGGTCCATCATAGCCTACCCCTAGACTAAACATGTGCTTAATGTCGCTCAATACTGGTTTTCACATTAGATGCACCCAACTGAAAGAAAAATGCATGCATATCTAGAACATGCTATCACATAGTCACACTCACGTAAACCCTTCCAGCCATACGTCCCTGCTTTGAATTCTGAAATTAACCTATCCACAAGTCATGCCAGTGATCCAGATGGATATTTTACAAATTAAGATCAAGAGGCTCACTCAGGCAAAATATCAACCCACCATGGCTAAACCAGTAAGTGTATATTATAGTCAATTGCAACCCCCATTCCAATGGCCAATACAGTTTATTCTCCACAAGACATGACGGCAATAACTCAGTTCTTTAGCATATTAATGTTTATTTTTTATTCAGTCAGTTGCATTCAAGATTAAACCGCATTAGAAATTTGGCACAGCGTGATATGTTGATCTAACACAGATGTTGTGTAATATGCTTTCTTGTCAAAATGCAATGTGACACTTCCAGTAAACATGCAATGCTTATGTATGACAGCAGGTGGCAATAATTTCCAGCTTCGACACCCAAGATAGCAAAATTGCATTTTTTCTTTACGGTTTTGTAAGTCTGTGTTTAAAACTATATAATTTCAGATCCGCAATATCTGTGAGGAATCCTTTCTCAGAAACAAGATTCTTTACAACGTCAGCTCACAGTTCCCTGTTTTTATACTCTTTGTCTTTAAACTTGAAAGCTTGACATTGTCTCAGGCTCCCAAGCATTACATTATAGCAACTGGTTGCATTTATGTAGTAAATATTTCGGACATTGTGGCATTTTCTAAAGATATTTCTTCCAACAATTCAACAAAATAATGGGATCTCCTTCCCAAATATCAATTGAAGTTACCCCTTGAATGCAATACAACTGACCATCAAGTATAGATTCAGTGGAATGCTTTAGCATTGTCAAGTACGTTAGAGTCGGCAGACAAAGTGGAAATACTGCTGGTTTCAGTCAGGTGGGCTTCCTCCTGGGCTCAGGGTTGGGGATGCGTAGGTTGGAGATGCGCAGGTCGGGAGAGCTGAAGTTGGAGCTGGCCACGGTGCAGGTGCTAAGGTAGTGGATGACGATGCTCTGGGCCGTACTGGAGTCTAGGCCGTGGTCCTGACAGAGATACTGGCTGAGCTGCTTCACTGGTGCTGGTACCAGGCCCTGGGGAGGGGTCTGGACCAGGGGAGAGCTGCCCCGGGCCAGGCTGTCCTGCATGTGCTGTCTGTACACCTCCAGCAGCTTACTCTCCAGGTAGCTGTTCAGCATGGAGTTGGACAGAGGCTCCCTGTTCAGGGTGATGATGCTGCTGTCTATGACCAGGTAACCCTCATCCTGCAGGGGCTGGGACTCCACCCGCACCCCAGGCTCCACAGGCCCTGTGGGTTCCAAGGACTCCAGCTCTCCCAGGTCCTGAGATTGAAGAAGTGGCCCTTGGAACACCTCACTCTCCAGCCGCAGGCTCTTTGAGCTCCTGTTTCCCACATGGTCTCCTCTGAGCTGCAGGTCGGGGTAGTCTTTGCAGAAGGTGGTGCAGCACCAGGAGCGATAGAGCTCCAGGTCACCATAGTCGTCACTGTGGCTATTGGGGATGGTGAGGGCATCACTGGGCCTAGTTGTCGCTCTAGGACCAGACTGCACCAGGCCTTCCATGTTTCCTGTGCAGCCCACACACCAGAAGCACATTTTTTAATTTGACGTATTCAATCAAAAATGAATGAAATTATTAAACATCGTACTCATGCCTGGATGCACTTAATCTCAAATCTTCTAAAATGCAGCATAGCCAACTGATCCAGGAAGACATGCAGTATTTCGAACAAATCCAAAATGCTTACCTAACATTGAACCTGGGTTCAGAATGATATTGGGAGCAGGGTGTGGTGGACGTTCCTGGGCCTTTGTGGAATCACAATCACAATCCTCTTTCCTATACCTGAAGACTCTGATGAAGGCTTCTCCCAACATGACAACCACTACACAACAGTGCATATTATCTCAATACAACATAGCAGCAAACCACACCAACTAGCACTTTCAATTGTGTATGTCCACAGATTTTATTCCAGGACTAGCATTCATCTGGTTCCAGTAAACTACCCCAAAGTATTATGTTACCATGACATAGATTATCAGGCTCGAAATATAGATAAATACTCAGATTCTCTTGCCAGGTCACATAAAACATAAAATAGTATAAAACACAGGACAGGTGCTGAGAATATCCCTACCTCTGTTTTTAGAATATATTATGTTTCCTTCAGTCTGTCGACTAATACAAGGTTTACAAGTTAGCTACAGATGTCTCTGACTGGTAAGCAGCCACGGTATTGTGCTGTCCCTAATTGTATGGAACATCTGAGTAGCAAATGTTAAAAACAGGAAGTATTTTCAGAAATAAAGTGAAAACACTTACTGCCTCTGCTCTTCAGCTGCTACCTTCCGTGGTGTGACACATCAGATTTAAAATGTAAGGAGAACTGAAAGAATATGTGACGCAGTGGCGGTCGGTGCCGTTTAAGGTGAGGGAGGACGATTCTTTTTTTATGGGCCTTATTTCTATTACAGCATATTGGATGACTGTCATTAATTTTCCCTTCACACAGCTCAATGTAACAGCGATAGGTTTAGGCTACTACAGTGCCTTGCAAAAGTATTCATCCCCCTTGGCGTTTTTCCTATTTTGTTGCATTACAACCTGTAATTTAAATAGGGTTTTGTTTGTATTTCATGTAATGGACATACAAAAAATAGTCCAAATTGGTGAAGTGAAATGAAAAAAATAAATAACAGAAAAGTGGTGCGTGCATATGTATTCACCCCCTTTGCTATGAAGCCCCTAAATAAGATCTGGTGCAACCAATTACCTTCAGAAGTCACATAATTAGTTAAATAAAGTCCACCTGTGTGCAATCTAAGTGTCACATGATCTGTCACATGATCTCAGTATATACAGTTGAAGTCGGACGTTTACATACACCTTAGCCAAATACATTTAAACTCAGTTTTTCACAATTCCTGACATTTAATCCTAGTAAAAATTCCCTGTCTTTGGTCAGTTAGGATCACCACTTTATTGGGTCAAACATTTCAGGTAGCCTTCCACAAGCTTCCCACAATAAGTTGGGTGAATTTTGGCCCATTCCTCCTGACAGAGCTGGTGTAACTGAGTCAGGTTTGTACGCCTCCTTGCTCACACACGCTTTTTCAGTTCTGCCCACACATTTTCTATAGGATTGAGGTCAGGGCTTTGTGATGGCCACTCCAATACCTTGACTTTGTTGTCCTTAAGCCATTTTACCACAACTTTGGGAGTATGTTTGGGATTATAGTCCATTTGGAAGACCCATTTGCCACCAAGCTTTAACTTCCTGACTGATGTCTTGAGATGTTGCTTCAATATATCCACTTAATTTTCCTTCCTCATGATGCCATCTATTTTGTGAAGTGCACCAGTCCCTCCTGCAGCAAAGCACCCCCACAGCATGATGCTGCCACCCCGTGCTTCACGGTTGGGATGGTGTTCTTCAGCTTGCAAGAGTCCCCCTTTTTCCTCCAAACATAACGATGGTCATTATGGCCAAACAGTTCTATTTTTGTTTCATCAGACCAGAGGACATTTCTCCAAAAAGTACGATCTTTGTCCCCCATGTGCAGTTGCAAACCGTAGTCTGGCTTTTTTATGGCGGTTTTGGAGCAGTGGCTTCTTCCTTGCTGAGAGGCCTTTCAGGTTATGTCGATATAGGACTTGTTTAACTGTGGATATAGATACTTTTGTACCCGTTTCCTCCAGCATCTTCACAAGGTCCTTTGCTGCTGTTCTGGGATTGATTTGCACTTTCCGCACCAAAGTACGTTAATCTCTAGGAGACAGAACGCGTCTCCTTCCTGAGCGGTATGACGGCTGCGTGGTCCCATGGTGTTTATACTTGCATACTATTGTTTGTACAGATGAACGTGGTACCTTCAGCCGTTTGGAAATTGCTCCCAAGGATGAACCAGACTTGTGGAGGTCTACAATTGTTTTTCTGAGGTCTTGGCTGATTTCTTTTGATTTTTCCCATGATGTCAAGCAAAGAGGCACTGAGTTTGAAGGTAGGCCTTGAAATACATCCACAGGTACACCTGCAATTGACTCAAATGATGTCAATTAGCCTATCAGAACCTTCTAAAGCCATGACATAATTTTCTGGAATTTTCCAAGCTGTTTAAAGGCACATTCAACTTAGTGTATGTAAACATCTGACCCTCTGGAATTGTGATACAGTGAATTATAAGTGAAATAATCTGTCTGTAAACAATTGTTGGAAAAATTACTTGTGTCATGCACAAAGTAGAGTCCTAACCGACTTGCCAATACTATAGTTTGTTAGCAAGAAATTTGTGGAGTGGTTGAAAAACGAGTTTTAATGACTCCAACCTTAGTGTATGAAAAATTTCCGACTTCAACTGTATACACCTGTTCTGAAAGGCCCCAGAGTCTGCAACACCACTAAGTAAGGGGCACCACCAAGCAAGCGGCACCATGAAGACAAAGGAGCTCTCCAAACAGGTCAGGGACAAAGTTGTGGAGAAGTACAGATCAGGGTTGGGTTATAAAAAAATATCCAAAACTTTGAACATCCCACGGAGCACCACCAAAACTCACGGACCAGGCAAGGAGGATTTAGATTTTAGTCATTTAGCAGACGCTCTTATCCAGAGCGACTTACATGAGCAATTAGGACTAAGTGCCTTGCTCAAGGGCACATCGACAGATCTTTCACCTAGTCGGCTCGGGGATTAGAACCTGCGATCTTTCGGTTACTGGCACAACGCTCTTAACCACTAAGCTACCTGCTAATAGCTTAATAGCCTTAATCAGAGGCAACAAAGAGACCAAACATAACCCTGAAGGAGCTGCAAAGCTCCACAGCGGAGATTGGAGTATCTGTCCATAGGACGACTTTAAGCCGTACACTCCACAGAGCTGGGCTTTACGGATGAGTGGCCAGAAAAAAAGTCATTGCTTAAAGAAAAAAATAAGCAAACACGTTTGGTGTTCGCCAAAAGCCATGTGGGAGACTCCCCAAACATATGGAAGAAGGTACTCTGGTCAGATGAGACTAAAATTGAGCTTTTTGGCCATCAAAGAAAACGATATGTCTGGCGCAAACTCATCACCTATCATCACCCCGAGAACACCATCCCCACAGTGAAGCATGGTGGCAGCATCATGCTGTGGGGATGTTTTTCATCGGCAGGGACTGGGAAACTGGTCAGAATTGAAGGAATGATGGATGGCGCTAAATACAGGGAAATTCTTGAGGAAACCTGTTTCAGTCTTCCAGAGATTTGAGACTGGGACGGAGGTTCACCTTCCAGCAGGACAATGACCCTAAGCATACTGCTAAAGCAACACTTGAGTGGTTTAAGGGGAAACATTTAAATGTCTTTGAATGGCCGAGTCAAACCCCAGACCTCAATCCAATTGAGAATCTGTGGTATGACTTAAAGATTGCTGTACACCAGCGGAACCCATCCAACTTGAAGGAGCTGGAGCAGTTTTGCCTTGATTAATGGGCAAATATCCCACTTATCACGATAAAATAAAGGCGGAGCAAATAATCTAAAAAAACCCCGGCTGACAGCCCAAATACGAAATAGTACCTACGACTGAAACAAATAACGAAACGGGGAGAACACTTCTCAAGTATCTGTACATAGGTCTCCGATCGTACACTGAGTAGTACTGCTGGACATAGACAAATTAACACAGAAAACTGAGCAATGGAACACAGGGAAGTGAGGGCATAAATACACAGGTGAACAGGTAGACACAGGTGTCACCAATAGGATACTGATTAGTCCAGACTGTGAGTGAGGAGGTGCCTAAGGTTGTCGGAGGATGACACCTAGTGGGTCGCTCCGGAACTGCGACCCCCTCCTGTAACAGTGCCCCACCCCCCCGACGAACGGACCCAGCCGTTCACCTCGGCGCCTCCGAGTGGAGGCGACGGAATGTTGTTATCAGCCCTGGGTCCATAATGTCCCTCCTGGGCACCCAGGACCACTCCTCCGGCCCATAACCCTCCCAGTCCACCAGAAATTGGAGACCCCTCCCCACCCGCCGGTAGTCCAGGATCCGGTCCACAGTAAAAGCCGGCGAGGCGCAGCAGGGGAACAGGATGAGGAGGGGGAGCCAGGGGAAAGGTGGCGATGGGCTTGAGGAGGGACACATGGAATGTGGAATGCACCCGCATGGTGGGGAGCAGGCGGTAGGCCACTGGGTTGACTCGCCGGACCACTCTGAATGGCCCGACGAACCGGGGGGACAGCTTCCTGCGTGGAGAGCCACACCCTCTGTCCCGGGCGAAAAACCAGGGCCAGGCGACACCTGCGGTTGGCCTGATGTTGAGACCTGAACGAGGCCCGCTTAAGCATCGCCCTTACCTGCCTCCAGGTGCGGTGACAGCGACTGATGTGGGCCTGGATAGACGTGACCGCCACCTCCTCCTCTTACTCGGGGAATAGGGGGGGTTGGTACCCGTATTGGCACTGGAAGGGGGAAAGGCCGGTGGACGAGCAGAGAAGGGTGTTGTGGGCGAACTCCGCCCACGCCAGTCGCTGACTCCACGTAGCTGGGTTGCTGTAGGCGTAGCACCTCAGCACCCCCTCCAGATCCTGGTTGACGCGCTCCGTCTGCCCGTTCGACTGGGGATGGAAGCCGGAAGACAAGCTGACGGAGGCGCCGAGGAAGGTGGCGAACGCCTTCCAGAACCTGGAGGCGAACTGAGGGCCCTGATCCGACACCACATGTTGGGGAAGGCCGTGGACCCGGAAAATGTGCTGCACCACCAACTTAGCCGTCTCCCGGGCCGACGGGAGTTTGGGAAGGGGAATGAAGTGGGCAGCCTTGGAGAATCGGTCCACAACGACCAGGATGACTTTGTATCCATCAGAGGGGGTAGGGTGGAAATGAAATCCAGAGAGATGTGGGACCAGGGACGCTTGGGGATAGGCAGGGGTCGGAGCAGCCCTGCCGCAGGCTGACGTGAGCTCTTTGTGCGCGCGCACACTGGACAAGCAGCCACGAAGGCGCGCATATCCCCCTCAGCAGATGGCCACCAGAACCTCCTACGCAGGTACTACAACGTCCTGGCGCCCCCCGGATGGCTGGTGAAGTCGGATGCGTGCACCCACTGAAGCAGTAGCGAGCACACAGCCTTGGGTACGTACATCCTCCCCGATGGACCTCCGCCCAGATCGGGCTCCCGCCGTAGCGCTGCTCTGACCAGCCTATCTATTCCCCACGAAACTGGTGCAGCAATCAGGGCATTGGGGACAATGGGGTCATCCCTCTCCACCAGATCCACGGGGTCGAACTGCCGGGAGAGCACCGGACGCTATGAGATGGTGAACCAGAACCTGGTGAAGAACAACGCCCACCTGGCCTGGCGCAAGTTGAGCCTCTTGGCCCCCTGAATGTAGGCTAAGTTCTTATGGTCCGTCCATTTGACGAATGGATGGGCGGCCCCCTCTAGCCAATGCCTCCACTCCCCCAGGGCGAGCTTGACCGCTAGCAACTCACGGTTCCCCACGTCGTAATTCCGCTCTGCCGGGGATAGCCGACGAGAAAAAAACGCGCAGGGGTGAGTCTTACCGTCTGTGAGGAACCACTGTAGGACAGGATTGCTCCCACCGCAACATCTGAAGCATCCACCTCCACAATGAACGGCTGGGACGGATCAGGATGCCCTAGGACCGGGGCCGATGTAAAGCGCTGCTTAAGCGCATCAAATGCGTTCCCCGCTTCCGGGGTCCATGCTAAGGAGTGCACGCTGTCAGGGGAGTGGCTACGGAGCTAAAATTATGAATAAATCACCTATAAAAATTAACAAACCCTAATAACCGCTGTAGTTGCTTGAGGGATGAGGGCTGGGGCCAATCCAGTACATGCTGGTGTTCACTCATGTCCTTTGAGAATATTAGAATGTCATCCAAATACACGAATACGCTGTAGTCGAGGAGGTCCCTGAGCACGTCATTGACCAATGCCTGGAACACCGCAGACGCGTTGGCTAGACCGAACGGCATGACTTGGTACTCGTAATGCCCACTGGGTGTGGTAAAAGCCGTCTTCCACTCGTCCCCCTCCTGAATTCTCACCAGGTTGTAGGCATTGCATAAGTCCAGCTTGGTGAAGAACCGGGCTCCCTGCAACGACTCGAATGCCGTCGTCATCAGGGGGAGTGGATAGCGGTTCTTAACCGTGATGTCGTTGAGCACCCGGTAATCAATGCACGGCCGCTGCCCACCGTCCTTTTCCCCCACGAATAAGAAGCATGCGCCCACGGGTGAGGTAGAGGGACGGATGTGACACTCGACGAGTGCCTCATCAATATATTTTTTAAAACATTTTAGTCATTTTAGCAGACGCTCTTATCCAGAGGGACTTACAGTTAGTGAGTGCATACATTTCATATCCATCATGAGGTTGCTGCAACATAGCCTATGAATTAAAGTTTACAATGTAGGTGCACGGGTCGAGATAACATTTTTAGTAATCAAAGTGACAGACAGTGACACATTCAATACCGCCTTGCACACTCTTGCCTGCATCTAGCTGATCTAGGGTGTAATCATTAGTCCAACAGTTCCAAACAAGAGTTTCTATTGGACAAATTCAGGTATGTTTAGCCCCGTTTGGTTCTGTTTGCTTCCATTTAAGATTATTTTTTCAACAGAATCGACGGAATGAATACACCCCTGATCACACGCATAACACAGTTCACTTTCATAGCAGCCACATACAAACAGCAAGACCACATAATTATTTCTGCAATCTACGCGCTCTCACCTTTACCCTTCAGTGCACAACAAATCAGCTGTCTGTGACCAGGTGAAAAAACCTTTCCAAGTCAAACCTTCATATCATAACCGCTACACACAGCCTACATCGCTGTCACCATATTAGCTAACGTCATAGTCAACATAGCTACTAGAACTAAGGCGTTAGTAAACCCGCTACAATAATGCAGTACAGTCAGCAAGCAATTTAGCAGTTACACCGGCAGGCCCCGATGGTAATAAATTAATCAAACCAAAAGCTTGGACTTGGAAGAGTTCCAGTGTTGGATAGCCATAGCCAGCTAGCTAACATAGCATCCCTCTCTGTTTGAGACAGGTGTTTGAGTAGGCTAAACTATCTAGCTGTATTCGCTAGCTAAGTGAAAGTGAAAAAAATATGACGATATATATAGCTAGCTCTCTCTCTCTCTCTTGCTTCTCCTTCATTTTTAAAGAAATGTATTTGTTCAAAACTGTCTTTCTGTCTCTTTCAGTCAACTAATTACCACATTTTATGCACTGCAGTGCTAGCTAATTGTAGCTTATGCTTTCAGTACTAGATTCATTCTCTGATCCTTTGATTGGGTGGACAACATGTCAGTTCATGCTGCAAGAGCTCTGATAGGTTGGAGGACGTCTTCCGGAAGTTGTCATAATTACTGTGTACGTCTATGGAAGAGGATGAGAACCATGAACCTCTTAGGTTTTGTATTGAAGTAAATGTACCCAGAGTTGGACGGAAACTAGCTGTCCTCTGGCTACACCATTGTGCTACAAGAATAACAAGGAAACTGGTTAAGAATAAGATAGTAAAGTAACACTATTTTATTATCAAACATGAAAATATCTCATTGAATTAAATATTCTCATATGTGCAAAGTATGTCTATATGATCTACTAAATGCCTAGTATTTGGGAACTCATTCCGCCTTGATTTCAAAATCATATTGAACACTGGATACTGCCCAGCATTGGCTTGAACTATTGAAACAGTACAAGGTTACCACTTTAAAGACATTGTCAAACAACACAACATTTGGCCATGCTCTGTTGGTCAATTGGATACCAGTCTGATTACCTTTCACAAAAAATAAAGCTCTATGATTGGTCTGAGAAGACGTGTTCCAGAAGAGCACTGGCAAGCTGCTGTAGAGCTGACTGGAAGAAGCCAGGAGAGGGCACTGTGGTCCGCTAACCAAAACCATACGGCTACTGTTGTTCCTGTCTGGCCAAGGCCTCTGCTTCCTGTGGGTGGTATGAAAACAGTGCTAAGAAAATGATACAAAACCAGGGTTGAGACCAACTGTAATTATGCTTCCACCAAAATGTTTATGTCATTTTAAAACCACAATTGTGTGTAAGTGTTGTAATGATATAGTAAAGTAGCCAACAGAACAGTCTGGACTTGCAGCTTAAAAGCAGGTCAGCATTCATTGCCTCTATATTGTGCAACAGTGCTGTGAAATACATGGTAAAAGAGGAAACACTGCCTGGGAATTCAAAGCAACATTGAGTTCTTACAACTAACTACAATTAACTACTCACCCTGTAGGATCAACAATGTTATTGTGAATCATCAACTACTTTGTTATTGTGAATCAATTTGTATTGCATTCGTCTTTTGTGAGATATTTATTATATTTTGCCTGGACAAAAAGC
This sequence comes from Coregonus lavaretus, assembly GCF_964263955.1. Taxonomy (NCBI): domain Eukaryota; kingdom Metazoa; phylum Chordata; class Actinopteri; order Salmoniformes; family Salmonidae; genus Coregonus; species Coregonus lavaretus. The sequence continues at coordinate 38,799,283 of NC_139997.1, read as the reverse complement.
AAAACAATCATTAAAAGGGCAATCTGCATTTTGCAACATCCATTTTTGGACTTATACATTAATTATATGTACCTGTTGATTCTTGAAGATTATAATGTATAAATGCCTTATGAGCTTAGTTCAATTGTCGTACCCCATCAGAACCCAAAATATAAGCTTGTTTTACTCCAATGTTTGTAAACAGGGTAAACACTATATAGCCTCAAAACATGGTTAAAACTAGAATTTTTATATAATGGATTGTCAGTCATTGCATCCATACCACTGTCTGTGAATTTGAGAGTGGTTACATTTCTCCAGCTCCATCCCTCAGCTTTCTACCGAATCAGGGACGGGGAAAACGGGTTGTTAATGTTGCAACTGCTGATTGCCGCTTTAAAACTCACAGTCATTGCATAATGGCCATTTAACATACATTCTGAGACCTCAGAGAGAAGTACTACAGGTAGAAATCTAAAAATAAAGCTAAAGCCTCAGTTGAACCAGATACTAAACACGTGTTCAACACATGGAGATGAATTGCATAGATTTAGCATAATAACATGCCACAAAAACCTTCCTCCAGAACATGAATTTACATTTCATAATCTACCGTGTGTTAGTCAAATGCTTTTGAGTGTCACGTTCGTTGAATGACGGGTCAGACCAAGGCGCAGCGTGATATGCGTACATGTTTATTAAACTTAATAAACACACGACAAAACAATAAACTAAACGAAACGTGAAGTCCTAAGGTAGACACACAACAAACCTTAACCGGAACAAGATCCCACGACACACTAGTGCCAATAGGCTGCCTAAGTATGATCCCCAATCAGAGACAACGAGCGACAGCTGCCTCTGATTGGGAACCACACCGGCCAACATAGATATACACCTACTAGAAAAACAACATAGAACATACACAACAAAGAATATACACACCCTGACTCAACATATAAGAGTCCCCTGAGTCAGGGCGTGACATTGAGCTTCTTTTTGGGACAAATGTAACTTATACACTGATTGTGTTGTAGTCTAACTGTGGGGTTGATTATCATTGTCTTACGTCAGATGTCATCACTCTTACGCGACACTCTTCCCTCAACGGATAGAACAGTTAATTAGGCCACACATACCCATTGGCCAAAAATAGCATTCCAGTCATGTTATAATGGCTGTATACAGCTAGGGCCAGAGGGCAATTTAGGACCATATTTTTTTTAGTAAGCTACAAATTCAGCACTGTAAGGTTCACTTCAAAACAACAAGCAATCAATTAAAAGTAGACGGACTGGTCACGTGCACATTCGTATGTTACTCTGTGTGTGGTTGTGACAGACTGAGTATGTCCATAAGACCATTGTCTTTACCTTGGAGCCTGGAGGGGCTGTTAGGCCCAAAAAGGCATACACTGCATGCTCCTCACGGGCATCAAAGAAGGCCTCATAGTTCTGCAATGACAATACAAGGGAAGCGGTCTCACTAAGTGTGTTTCATTAGGTTATTACACAAATTGTTACAAAAGGTACCGGGCTGTGAAGGGGTCTTTACAGTACAACACTCACCCCACAGTATTGTTCTTCATTAAATATCTGTGGAGGCAGGGGGACACCCGTCGTTGGTCTGAAGTCCTCAGGTACGTTCTCCCTCATCCACTTCCTGTTGTCTTCACTAGTGACGATGTCACACTCCTCAAAGTCAATCTTGTTGACAGTTAGGAAACCCATGATGTCTTGCTGCTGCTTCTTAATCTACAGGCAGAGAGGGGATATAGATATTCAATTAGTTAATGTAATAATGATACAATAACAATACTGTTTGGGTGGAGTATAGGGAGATAAGCCTCTGTTCACTTTGCAGAGCCTCTGCAGCTGGGCTGCATTCTGCAGAAGAGCCTGAGGACTGAGACAGACCCAATAAGGCCTCTCCACAACCAGGATCAGCTAAGAAGTCAGGCACAGACCAAATATGGCAGCAGGAGGAGAGCCCAGTGTTCCCATGCTACCACTTCTGTTCTGTCTAAACTCAGCGCTGCATGAGTTTATTTAAGAATTAGAGGAAGAATACTTTGGAATATGACATCAAATTATATAGATGAAACATGTTGTCAACTCTTGTACACAAAGAAGCCTGGCTAGACAATTCTGTATAGATAACTATTTCTGTATGGTCATGGTTGTGACTTGCAAATTCACAGTAAGCAATAATATCCGTCTTTCAGACCAGATAATTATGAGGTTGGCTGAGGCAGTTGTTCTGTAGCCGTTGTGCTTTTTGACTGATTCTTTAGAGGGTGATGTACTGTAATTGGGTGAGGTATGAAGCTCAGATGTCCAAAGACTGATCCTGTCCAGCTGTTCTGGCCCAGAACACCACTGGCAACGGTCCTATAGGCTAGGCGTGTTGTTTTACAGTATGTAGGGAAGGAGTGGTGGGACAGGAAAATGGAGGAAGGTGGTGGTGAGGGAGTCAACATCTGCTGGGAGAGTCTAGTTAAGCCTGACCCCTCACCCTCACCACTTGGACAAAAACAGTTGCTTGAAAAAATCTGAGATGTTTCACCAAGTGCTTCACCTAAACATTCTTGTCTGCATGCTCACTCATAAAAATACTCCAACACAGATGGGTTTGAGCAGTAGTAAGAGACTGCTATTCCTATAGACAACAAATACGTGACTATGTAACCTCTTTTTTATTATACTGTGTTGTAAATGCATTTTAGATACAATACAATCATAGTATTGTGCTAATACTATATTAACACTATACAAATTAATACAATAATAGTCATATGACAAATCAATATCTGCCCAAATGGCAGGTCCTACTTGTTTTAGGGCCATTACAATATGCATTGTCATGCTGAGAAGCCTTTAGAATCTAGTGTATTTGTGCAGCTGTCAGTCCCAGCTTCTACTCTATTGCTTGGGACATCCCATGCACAACTTGCAGAACTTTCAAAACAAGTTTATGTCGATGCTCATTCAATACTCGATAGAGCCTAATACACATGATAGTATCTGCGTAGCTACAACAGAGCAATTGCTCACTCGTATGAGCCCACCACACCTACCTAATCATGCAAATACATGTCATTTGAATTCGCCAAGAAAATGAACATAAACGGTCAATAGGCTACAAAGCTTATGCAATACTCGAGGTTTCTTACCGCTGTCGATCCAGAGGATGACGCTATGAAGACTTTTATCACCATGGCTGTTTGATTCACTCCCCAAAACCAAGTGAACAGTGCACACTGTACCAACGTCTCCAAATGATATCTCTCTCTCTCTCTCTCTCTCTCTCTCTCTCTCTCTCCCTCTCTCTCTGTGTGACTGTAACAACTGATGGAAATCAGATATCTAAAAACAATTGGGAACACTATCCCAGTGCTTTCGAAATGTATTTCCAAATACGTTTGACTATGTTCATATTTTTTACGCCTATTTGTATAGCCTAATAAATACATAATAAATGTCTCTCCCATATTTTTCAAGTAAGAATTTAAATTAATATAACTGAAATAAAGCAAAATATACATATGCGCTGACATAAGGAAAATACAGTAATAGGGTTATAACCTACTAACTACCCAACGTAGGCCTAAAGCTGTCTGATTAAGAGAATATAGGCCTATCAAAAATCCGGGTGATTATTTGGCGACATGTTTTTTTTCCCCAGATTTTTTTCAAGAGAACAGACGTGAGCTACAGGTCATATGAATGCACAAGACATGGCTATGAGATTTCTTTAGACTCAGGGTCCAGTTTGGATATTGTAGAATATCCTTTCGTGTGGTAATGCCACGACAGACTTTTGACTAGAGGGGTTTGACTTGAGGTTGTCAAAATACTATACACAATGTAAAAGTTTTATACATCTGTGCCCATAGCATGAACCAGCCTATTCCTCACTGAACAGAGATGACTGGGATGAACATGAACTCGTTCCCTGTTCCCCTGCCATATATAAGATTCAGTGCCATTAGAGGACACCGCCTTGCCCAGTTGACAGGGGGGATGGTTTTTCTTTTTAAGAAGACCCTATTGTGTCTTCCAATGTTTTCATGTTTTCATCTCATGGTGGCTGTTCAACACTAAGCGCGTGAATGCAAGCAGAATTGCAACATTAACGTCTGTGATTTCTTAAATGTTCTTGCACCGTGAATAGGCCTAGCTGTTACAAATGATAAACACGTCATTCACTTTCACTGGGAATTTCGCGCGTAAATTAACTACATTGAAAATCTGTTTCTTTTGTGACACCTAGTGCCATCCTTCGATTGGCCAAGCATAACATCAGTCACCATTTAGCCGCACCTACCCCCACCCCCATCCAACCACTGGGTTTAATGTGCTGTATCTTTACTACAGTATTAATAAGAAGACGCCAGTCTCTGCAAACTGTGAACTCTGAATCACAAAATATAGCTAGATCTTTAGTTTCTATTAAAGAAGAAAACCTACACAAGTCCAACATGCCCAAGAGAAAGGTATGTAGAGAGCCTAGATTACAGTATGCGGATATACTTTTTGCCCTGTATAAATCAGTCGTGATATTATGAAGCCTTCGAGAGAACGGAGATTTAATATAAAATCTGACGTATGTATTTATGTTCACTCTTGCAAAAAAATCTTTTGAAATAATTATTAGATTTTTTTGGTTTGCAAATAGCGTCTTATTTCGCCGAATTTAGAATGTTCTGAGGGATTTCTTGAGAGGCGCACACAATCTTCTGTCTGATCTGAAGTCAGGCTGGATCTCCATGCTATTGAAACCACAAGCAGCCATGCTTTGCAGTTCCTACCCACATCGCGAACACAGCCAAACAAAACGGATGCCTTTTGATAGTTCGACCGTGTAAATCTGCATTGAAAGGGTACAGAAAAATAAAGTAAAAACTCTTCATTTCTTCCTCGATATAATTGTATTCTAAGACGGTCGCAAAAATGATAATTTTAATGTTTTCTTTGTTCGCGTTAAATGGGTGCTATTGCGCCTTCTTATCGCCAGGGGGCGGAACACAGTTGGTTCTGCCCCTCCCCCTAAAATTCATTTGGTGAAAACCGATGAGGACTAATGTCCCAATGAAGAAAAAAAAAACTGTGCCACTGCTTCTTCTACTCAACGCATAGAATATGAAGCACAAATCTAGAATGAATAGAGGCTGTCTGTAAAGGTCAAGTGTAGGCTATTGCGAATGTTTGCAAGAGGCTAAGTTTCTGTGAACTTACAGTTACACATTTTAGACAATATTGAAATATTCAGCAATATATATTATGTTTTAGATATGCATGCTATTGTTTCCAATCATTTTGAGTAATGTATTTTTAAATACATTTTGCAGGGAGCCGATGGAGATGTCAAGGGGGAGGTAAGTGATACACACACAAAGACACACACACTTGAATATCACCCTTGTAGAATAGGCTACAGGTTGCAATCTTCACCATGATTAAAATCATCACTAGTGATTACTGGTGATGATTTTATCACATTATTTGCTTGTGAAAACCTGAAAATATTCAATTTGTTGAAAAGGATAATGTATTCTTGAAATAGGGAAATATTCAATTGTCTGCATTATGAAGATGAATCAAGCATCATCATTCAATTATTTTAAAATGTTTTCACACACCTTTGATTGAGTAATATTATTCTCTTTCCTTACATTAGCCGTCAAGGAGATCTGCACGGTTGTCATCGGTGTGTACATTTTGTTTCTTTAAAGCTTCCTTTTGGAAATGTAATACGTATATAGGCATCAGCACTACAACTATTTAACCTTTAAAAATAGATTTTCTTATTTTCAACTATAACTTTTGTTTTTTGGCCTGTTTCATGGTATCTATTGTATCAATATACTCTTCCTTCTGTATTTTTCAGAAACCAGCCCCTCCCAAACCAGCACCAAAACCAAAAAAGCCAGCTAAGGTAATACTTACCTGTCTTCAACATTTACACATTCAATATAATTATGCATGTCAGGTGTTTAGTATTACATGTTGTCTTCTCGGCACATTCACACCCATATTAAGTGTCAAGACAATTACATCACTTTGAGGTGCCAGGCAGAGAAGATTTGACAGATATGTATGTAAATTGTCCACACAGAAAGAAAAAGAAGTAAATGACAAGAAGAAGGAAGACAAGAAGAAGGTGAAGGCAGCAGCAGTCGGGGAGCCTAAAGAGGAGACCCAGTCTGAAAATGGCGAGACCAAGACAGACGAAGTATGTCATGCCATATCAGTGATACACTGATACTTTTATATTAACAATCCTTTGTACTTGGAAGTATTATCTCGAGAAGGTTGTTTTTAGTTAGTTGTATCTGACTATTTCTGGAGGCAAATCCATCTAAAAGCATGAATCATTCAGGATTCTCAGTGTCTCACAGTGAATGGATCTCAAGGTCTTACTTTTGTCATTTTACAGGTAGAGACTCCAGAAGAGAAGACTGAGTAGCACCTGTCCTGGCCGTCCAATCCCCTCCCTTGTATGGCCCCCAAGTCTCATGTGTTTTCCCTAAAACCTCCATTACCTTATTAACAGAGGAATATTTTTATCAACAATTTTGTAATTATTGGTACAGGTTTTTAGCACAAAACAAAGCTAAATATGGAAGATTGTTCTGTTGTGCAGTGGTCATATCAAGTGTTTTTAAGCAAACATAATTACGGTTTCGTTTTTTTTATTAGTGTTGGTAGCTTGTTGGGAGTTAAAAAAAGAATGCTGGCTGGCAAACTAATTGCAGGTGGTATAGTATCACATTGTAGGTTTGCCAACTCAACAAAATCACAACATCTCTTTAGTTGGTGGCTGTATTTTTACCCTTGATATGTGCAGTGTTTTTTCTTTATGTGGGGGTTTACTTCTTTTCAACGTGATTGTCTGTAAGAGGAATTTAAATATTGAAAAAATATTGAAAACATTCCAGGCTTAATAATGATGTGGGCATACCTGCTTTTGAAATAATCTTGCTCTGAATTATTTTGATGACAAATTATTTTAATGGCAGAAGAGGCTTGTTGGAAGTCGCTTATGCTTTTTGAAACAAATGTTGGGATTTTTTATTGAAATATGCCGCCATCTGTTGTGTTCCCACTGAAGTTCTGGATGTCTAATTGGAATCTAATAAAATAGTAATTGGAATTTTCCTCATGAGGTTGCACTCTGTCTCATTACTTTACATGTCATTATTACTGTTTCATTACCATATCATATGTAAACTCACAATAATCTTAATACGGACGCAACTAATGACCGATGGAAAAGTTTTGGTCAGAGGTAGCATTTTGCAACCTACTTTCTGTATTTGGCAAAATGTCCTAGTCACTATTTGCTGACCAAAACTCAAATTGAGAGTGAATGGACCCTAGGTACACTACATGACCAAAAGTATTTGGACACCTGCTCGTCAAACATCTCATTCCAAAATCATGGGCATTTTCTATGGAGTTGGTCCCCCCTTTGCTGCTATAACAGCCTCCACTCTTCTGGGAAGGCTGTCCACTTGATGTTGGAACATTGCTGCGGGAACTTGCTTCTGATGTTGGGCGATTAGGCCTAGCTCGCAGTCGGTATTCCAATTCATCCCAAAGGTGTTCGATGGGGTTGAGGTCAGGGCTCTGTGCAGGCCAGCCAAGTTCTTCCACACCGATCTCGAAAAACAATTTCTGCATGGATCTCACTTTGTGCACAGGGGCATTGTCATGCTGAAACAGGAAAGGACCCTCCTCAAACTGTTGCCACAAAGTTTGAAGCACAGAATCGTCTAGAATGTCATTGTATGCTATAGCGTTAAGATTTCACTTCACTGGAACTAAGGGGCCTAGCCCGAACCATGAAAAACAGCCCCAGACCATTATTCCTCCTTCACCAAACTTTACAGTTGGCACTATGCACTGGGGCAGGTAGCGTTCTGCTGGCATCTGCCAAACTCAGATTCGTCTGTCGGACTGCCTGATGGTGAAGTGTGATTCATCACTCCAGAGAACGCGTTTCACTGCTCCAGAGTCCAATGACAGCAAGCTTTACACCATTCTAGCCGACGCTTGGCATAGCGCATGGTGATCTTAGGCTTGTCTGCGGCTGCTCAGCCATGGAAACCCATTTCATGAAGCTCCAAACGAACAGTTATTGTGCTGACGTTGCTTCCAGAGGCAGTTTGGAACTCGGTAGTGTTGCAACCGAGGACAGACGATTTTTACGCGCTTCAGCACTCGCCGGTCCCGTTCTGTGAGCTTGTGTGGTGCCGTTGTTGCTCCTAGACATTACCACTTCACAATAACAGCACTTACAGTTGACTGGGGCAGCTCTAGCAGGGCAGAAATTTGACTAACTGACTTGTTGGAAAGGTGGCATCCTATGACGGTGCCACGTTGAAAGTCACTGAGCCCGTCAGTAAAGCCATTCTACTGTCAATGTTTGTCTATGGAGATTGCATGGCTGTGTGCTCAATTTTATACACCTGTCAGCAACGGGTGTGGCTGAAATAGTCGAATCCACTAATTTTAAGGGGTGTCCACACACTTTTTATATATATAGTGTATCATGACAGCTTACTTGTATACAGTGGCTTGCGAAAGTATTCACCCCCTTATTTTATTGCCTTACAACCTGGAATTAAAATTGATTTAGGGGGGGTTTGTATCATTTGATTTACACAACATGCCTACCACTTTGAAGATGCAAAATATTTTTTCTTGTGAAACAAACAAGAAATAAGACAAAAAAACAGAAAACTTGAGCGTGCATAACTATTCACCCCCCCAAAGTCAATACTTTGTAGAGCCACCTTTTGCAGCAATTACAGCTGCAAGTCTCTTGGGGTGTGTCTCTATAAACTTGGTACATCTAGCCACTGGGATTTTTTACCATTCTTCAAGGCAAAACTGCTCCAGCTCCTTCAATTTGGATGGGTTCCGCAGGTGTTCAGCAATCTTTAAGTCATACCACAGATTCTCAATTGGATTGAGGTCTGGGCTTTGACTAGGCCATTCCAAGACATTTAAATGTTTCCCCTTAAACCACTCGAGAGTTGCTTTTGCAGTATGCTTAGGGTCATTGTCCTGCTGGAAGGTGAACCTCCGTCCTGGTCTCAAATCTCTGGAAGAGATTTTTGAGCGTGCTATCTCTCTCAGAATGACCTTCTTGATCCAAACCAGTCAGGTTTCAAGACTGGTCATTCAACTGAGACTGCTCTTCTCTGTGTCACGGAGGCTCTCCGCACTGCTAAAGCTAACTCTCTCTCCTCTGCTCTTGTCCTTCTAGACCTGTCTGCTGCCTTTGATACTGTGAACCATCAGATCCTTCTCTCCACCCTCTCCGAGCTGGGAATCTCCGGCGCGGCTCACTCTTGGATTGCGTCCTACCTGACCGGTCGCTCCTACCAAGTGGCGTGGCGAGAATCTGTCTCCGCACCACATGGTCTCACCACTGGTGTCCCCCAGGGCTCAGTTCTAGGCCCTCTCTTATTCTCGCTATACACCAAGTCACTTGGCTCTGTCATATCCTCACATGGCCTCTCCTATCATTGCTACGCAGACGACACACAATTAATTTTCTCCTTTCCCCCTTCTGATAACCAGGTGGCGAATCGCATCTCTGCATGTCTGGCAGACATATCAGTGTGGATGACGTATCACCACCTCAAGCTGAACCTCGGCAAGATGTAGCTGCTCTTCCTCCCGGGGAAGGACTGCCCGTTCCATGATCTCGCCATCACGGTTGACAACTCCGTTGTGTCCTCCTCCCAGAGTGCGAAGAGCCTTGGCGTGACCCTGGACAACACCCTGTCATTCTCCGCTAACATCATGGCGGTGACCCGATCCTGTAGGTTCATGCTCTACAACATTCGGAGAGTACGACCCTGCCTTACACAGGAAGCGGCACAGGTCCTAATCCAGGCACTTGTCATCTCCCGTCTGGATTACTGCAACTCGCTGTTGGCTGGGCTCCCTGCCTGTGCCATTAAACCCCTACAACTCATCCAGAATGCCGCAGCCCGTCTGGTGTTCAACCTTCCCAAGTTCTCTCACGTCACCCCGCTCTTCCACACACTCCACTGGCTTCCAGTTGAAGCTCGCATCTGCTACAAGACCATGGTGCTTGCCTACGGAGCTGTGAGGGGAACGGCACCTCCGTACCTTCAGGCTCTGATCAGTCCCTACACCCAAACGAGGGCATTGCGTTCATCCACCTCTGGCCTGCTGGCCCCCCTACCTCTGCGGAAGCACAGTTCCCGCTCAGCCCAGACAAAACTGTTAAAGTAATCCTTCTACCCCCCCTTACCCCCCCCCCCCCCCCCCCCCAAAAATAAATAAATATATATATATATATATATTGTAAAGTGGTTATCCCACTGGCTATAAGGTGAATGCACCAATTTGTAAGTCGCTCTGGATAAGAGCGTCTGCTAAATTATGTAAATGTAAATCTCTGGAAGACTGAAACAGGTTTCCCTCAAGAATTTCCCTGTATTTAGCGCCATCCATCATTCCTTCAATTCTGACCAGTTTCCCAGTCCCTGCAGATGAAAAACATCCCCACAGCATGATGCTGCCACCACCATGCTTCACTGTGGGGATGGTGTTCTCGGGGTGATGAGAGGTGTTGGGTTTGCGCCAGACATAGCGTTTTCCTTGATGGCCAAAAAGCTCAATTTTAGTCTCATCTGACCAGAGTACCTTTTTCCATATTTTTTGTTGTCGTTTTTTTGTCATTTAGCAGACGCTCTTATCCAGAGCGACTTGCAGTTAGTGAGTGCATACATTTTCATACTGGCCCCCCGTGGGAAACTAACCCACAACCCTGGCGTTGCAAGCGCCATGCTCTACCAACTGAGCTACAGGGTAGAGCATGGGGACACTTAGATTGCACACAGGTGGACTTTATTTAACTAATTATGTGACTTCTGAAGGTAATTGGTTGCACCAGATCTTATTTAGGGGCTTCATAGCAAAGGTGGTGAATACATATGCACGCACCACTTATCCATTATTTATTTTTGAGACATTTTTTAAACTATTTTTTTTTCATTTCACCAATTTTGACTATTTTGTGTATGTCCATTACATGGAATCCAAATAAAAATCCATTTAAATTACAGGTTGTAATGCAACAAAATAGGAAAAACGCCAAGGGTGATGAATACTTTTGCAAGGCACTGTAGAGCCTACAAATCACCACAAAGACATGATTATCTGTCTTGCAAAAGCATGCGATTTTTCAGCTATACATTATATAATTGTTTGACATGCAAATTGGTAACCTTGCTCTAACTAGGCCTAAATAGTGTTTGGCAGTACCCATTGCAGCAGCATTATTTTTGCCATATGGTAAGTTGTCTGAAAAGAACCCTGTACTTGAAAGTTGCAACTAAATTGTAATATTTGGAAGTACATAGGCTAAAAGTAAAGGCAAGAAATGAGATCAACATCCATGAAATCTCATCAGCAGAATATAATAGGCCTTACTTGTTCGTTTATTTGAAATTACATAATACTCAATACCCCAGAATATGCTCTACTGTCATAAAAACAACTTTAATATCTACCAATATGTCCTAAATAAAAGGTCTCTGCCCTGGGCTCGATTTCCCAAATGCATCTTAAGGCTAAATTAATCTTAGAACCATAACGATGAACTAAGCCTTAAGATGCTTTTGGGAAACCGTGCCCAGTACTGTATGACCCACTATAGGGTATGACCTCCTCACCAAAACCAGGTGGTATGGCCACCAGGTGGCTCGTGCTGGAATTGCTTTCATTGGTCGCGGGAGGGCGCTAACAAAGCTGTGTGATAGCTTGAGAAAAGAAAAGGCCAAACGCTGGGGAAACAATTCAAGTAGCCATTCTCCAAATACACCTAAACATTAGTGAATCAAATGTCGATATTTTTATCAAGTGATGGCAGAAGAACAGTGTTCACAAATCGAAGCTGGTGAGTGTTGTGTCTAGCTATTTCTCTATTAAAATATGAACGCAAACACAGTTTAGGGCTTGAGTCAGTTAGCCTAGCTAGCTAGTAGTTAGCTAGCGTAGCTGGCTAGCTTAACAAGCTATTGACTGGCTTAATAATGCGCCTCTCTATTTTCAGAATTGTATTACCTCATTGCCAGATTTCTCCAGTCCGGACCGTGTAAAAAATCGGCACAGGTAGGAATGACAAGTTATATCGATAACTTTAATAGCTACAATTGCTATCTAGCTATCTAAATATGTCTGAATGTGTGCTAAAGACTAGCAACTCTCTCCATAGATCCTGGTTGAGGAACTGGAAGAGTATGAGGTAAGCTGCGCCCGCTCTCGTCTATATTAGCTTGTTCTCACGTCTCGTTTCCGCGATATTGGGCGCTTTCTATTTGTATTGGTATGGTGTACTTTGTTATTGATAGAGGCATGAACAATACGGCAAATACATTATTGTATTTATTGAGTTTTGATGCATTTATCTAACCGCATGTCTTCCGTTTAGTTGATCCCGAAACGATGGAGTTGGGACGGCAAACAATACAAACGAAACTTCCAAGACTGGGTTAGTTATTATAATAAGTTCATAACCGGCTATCCAATTCTGTAACTTTTGTTTTCGAGAATACATTTGTATATCAATATTTTGCCGGCTTTCAAATGTTTTGGTTCAGTTGATGGATGATGGTTTAAAAATAACTAACTGTGCGTTTGAGTAATAGCCGGCATTTAATTACTTAAAATTAATATATTTGGTCAGGAATTATAGCCGTGTTGTGTGTCTGCAAAGAGGAGGGGTAAACAGAATGAGGCTATACAAAGGCTTGGGAAACGTCAATCTTCACAGACAGCCAATGAAATAGCAGTTAAGGCGTCCGCATGCTTCCCATCAGTTCGTGCATATATTATGACGTCGTTTTGGTATCCGCAAGGGTTTTTTCGGTAGTTTGTACACAGTACATATTTTTTCTCGAGGCAAGCGGAATGGTGCTTTCAGGACAACTGGGAATTTGGAAAAACTAGGTAACATCATGACGTCAGTGATCTTCAGGTCGGAAAGTCGGAACTCTAGAAAGAGGCCCTATTTCCCGACTTGGAATTCCGATTTGGATGACCGTTCAAAACGATTTTTCCCAGTTGGAGCTCGTTTTTTTCCGATTACCCAGTTGTTTTGAATGCTGCGTTCAGAACCTCCCCGTTTTTTTGAACGCAGCAGAAGTTCGGTCGCCGAAGTCTAGGACCCTTTGTCAGAGATTGGTCAACAGTGGGGATTATTCAATGAAGTGTGTGTCATTGAGTGAGAACTCGTTTTCATGCACGTTTTTAACTTGAGAAATACTGCACCAAACATCTTAGTTAGATGTAAAATTGCGCAACTAAGATCTCTGCAAAAACGTAAAAATTAATGACAGATTTCTTGAGTTATTTTAGATTAATTAGGTCTATATAGTGGCTAAGGCTTCTCATGATACACAAACCGCACCATTCCCGCTTTGTTGTAGTTTTAAAATATTTTAAGGGAGTATGCGAGGCACCGACGTTCACTTAACCTAGCCGAGTTCTGCTAGGTGAAAACCGACCCTAGAATGCAGAGCCTTTACTATTTGAGCCAGCTGGGAGAACGAAGGTGATTCAGATTGGCCTTGGCTGTCGAGATGGCTAACTGCAGTGTGTGTGTACTACATTAAAGAGAATCCACCCCAAACCACTCATTCCTATGATTAACAGTGTTAAATAACATTGTGGGGGGGAAAAAATGTGAACATGTTTAATTTGGTCATTATAACAAGGTTGGTAGCAACATTTGAAAATCGTTGTGGAAATCAGTTAAAATCAATTTGTCACATGCTTAGTAAACAACAGGTGTAGACTAACTGCTTACTTATGGGCCATTCCCAACAATTCAGAGAGAAATAATAACACAAGGAATAAATGCACTGTTTAACAGTGCGTGGCTTGTTATAGAGGGCACATTTAATCTAATCTAAGAACTACTGCATTTTTTGTTTAAGTCTGAATTGGAGTAGCATTTGTGCTCACAAGCCACTTTCTCCCCTGCCCAGTGTCTGTTTTGGGGGGAGAACATAAAATCTAACTAAAGATGCATTTTGCCTTATGTCCTCTAGGTTGTGAATGTAAGGCATTTCAAGTATCAAAGTGTCTAGGAATACGGTTACATATTCCCTAATGATGTTGCTTTGATTACGTTTTACTACTGATTCCTCTCACACAGTCTATATGATGACTGTTTTCCCTGATGTGTCCACAGGTGATCTTGAACCAGCACATCCCTGCAGACTACCTGCTGAGAGTATGCCAGCAGATAGGTCCTCTCATAGACAAAGAGGCCCCACCTAGCGTCCCTGGGGTCCAGACCCTCCTGGGCTTGGGAAGGCAGTCTTTGCTTCGCACAGCTAAAAGTGAGCCCCCCCCCCACCTCTGTTTACTGTTTCTTTCTCTATTTCTTTCTCTTGCCATCAAAGACCAAACTAACTAATGTCATAATCACTACATAGGTACTTGATTACACAGATACAGAATACATGTCCCAGACTCCTAGGTCATACAGTCTGTAATGCTTTAGAACCATGTCTTCTCTTAGGTTGTAGCCACACAGAATGGAGTGGAACTGCTGTTGCTGCGCTCCACCGGGGTCGCCCCCCAGAACCACCAGTCAGCTTTGGGAAGCCCCCCAGCATCGGTAAGCTGTGCTGTTTAAAAAACAAACATATTCCTGAAACCTGTAAATGATTGGTAACACTACAGAGCAATACATATTTCATAGTAAATTCCTTTACCTCTGCCCAACTGACCTCTACTCTCTCGCTGTCTAGTGTCCATCATGGGTGCTCGCCAGGCTACTGGCACTGCCCGCTTCGGCCATGCCCTGCCGTCCTACACCTACCAGCATATGAAGATGCACAGGCGCATCCTGGGCCACCTGTCCTCTGTGTACTGTGTGGCCTTCGACCGCAGTGGCAGACGGATATTTACGGTAAGAGTCTGACAAAAGAGGAGAGAAGATATACCAAAGACAGTTGTTGTCAGTTCCCTCTGAAGTGTCAGTCTCTATACCGCCAGTGTCTAATCATGACCCCTCTCCTTCCAGGGTTCTGATGACTGTCTGGTGAAGATCTGGTCCACAGATGACGGCCGGCTGCTGTCCACCTTGCGTGGCCACGCAGCCGAGATCTCCGACATGGCGGTAAACTACGAGAACACGCTCATAGCCTCGGCCAGCTGTGACAAGGTCATCAGAGTGTGGTGCCTGCGCACCTGCGCCCCCATCACTGTGCTGCAGGGCCATGCAGCCTCCATCACCTCCATACAGGTCAGAACAGCCCACATAACTAAGTAATAGGAACCTAGCTAGTTATACCCTTCATTATTAATTCATTTACCTTCTGTGATGTAAAATATCTTGCATGAAACCTGTTGGTTTTTTTAGTGCAATTTTGTGACCCTTTCGATTTGAGAAATATCAGTGTGTTTGACACCCCCTGTCCTCCTCAGTTTTGTCCGGCGGTAAAAGGACCGATGCGGTACCTGGCCTCCACTGGCGCAGACGGCATGGTGTGTTTCTGGCAATGGCACTCGCTCAGCATGAAGTTCGTGTAAGTGTTGGACCACAAAGCAGAGTTTGTCTGAGGCATCCAGGGAGGGATGAGAAGGTGTTGGTGTCTTTATTTTCAACAGATCTGTTTTTTTGTGGTCTAGGTGACCCTAACCTGTGTTGTCTTCTGTTTCCTCCTCAGTGACCGGCCAGTCAAGTTCATTGAGCGGTCAAGGCCTGGAGTCCAGATCTCCACCTCCTCCTTCAGCTGTGGTAGGTGGCCCCTTATAAACAACATGCTTTACATTACATTCATTCCTCTTCACATTTTCACTGAATTAAGGAGTTATTTGCTCAATTCAAATGACTATTTGAACAACGTGATTGAAGGTAAAGTTTTCACAAAGCCACAGAACTACATCTGTTTGTTAGTTTAATGTACTTACCTGTTGCTCTGTCGCTCTTTGATTTAGGTGGGATGTTCCTGGCCACGGGCGGCACTGATCATGTGATCAGGGTGTATTACCTCGGCTCTGAAACACCCATGAAGCTGTCTGAGTTGGATGCTCACATGGTAAGACACAGCAAAGAAGAACAGATCAAGAGAGAAGAAGAGAGAGGAGACAGAATAATCAATGGAACTAGATCACAGCACTTGTACTGTTCAGTTTGTTTCTTACTACTCCTTTTAACTCTTACCTCTCTTCTTCCAGGACAAAGTTGTGGTAGTCCAGTTTTGTAACAACAATAACAGGTTAGTGTGTACTCTTGTCTCTTTAATTAGATACAACTATTTTGATTTGTTGCTGTGTGGGCTCTAACTGCTGTGTCTGTCCCCAGCCTGAGGTTTGTGAGTGGCAGTCGGGACGGCACGGCCAGGATATGGCATTACCAGCAGCAGGAGTGGAAGAGCATTACTCTGGACATAGCCACCAGACTGCCAGGGTAAGGCAATACTGTCTAGAATTGTCTGTGCAGAAGCAAATGGGTGTATGGGTTTATGTTTGTCTCATTAGTAAGTGTGCTTAACGTATGACTGTGTCACAGGAGTGCTGTTGTGAATGGCGAGGACAAGACCAAGCTGGTGCCGACGATGGTGGCCTGGGACCGCGGTGACCGCACGGTCGTCACAGCGGTCTCTAACTACCTGCTGAAAGTGTGGAGCTCCACCACGGGCCAGCTACTACATGTACTGTCTGTGAGTACATGTCTGTCTCCTCCACAAACAGCTGGAGACCTCTGGCTCTGTAGAAAGGCATAAAGCCGTCTGTGGAATTGAAACATTAGATATCTCTGTAGTGTGTCTGGTCTCTTCAGTGAGTGTGACCTGTTGGGACTGAATGTGTTGTGTTCCTCCTCCAGGGTCATGATGATGAGGTGTTTGTCCTGGAGGCCCACCCCTTTGACCACCGCATCATGCTCTCTGCTGGCCACGACGGCAACATCTACATGTGGGACCTAGCCAATGGAGCCAAGATCCGCAACTTCTTCAACATGGTGAGAGACTGACGGCTGTTCCAGTTAGCAAAGGATCTTCATATGTGTACTACATGGTGACTGTGTTTGTGGCATACCAGTTTTTTTCACCCTGGCCGACATTCACACAAGCCTTCCTCTGTCTCAGATTGAGGGCCAAGGCCATGGAGCGGCGTTTGACTGTAAGTTCTCAGCTGATGGACAGCACTTTGCTTGCACTGACTCCCATGGCCACCTGCTCATCTTTGGCTTCGGCTGCAGCAGACCCTATGAGAAGGTGAGTGTCTGGCCTTTACACATGGCTCATTTGGATAAAGATATGTTAGTTCCATGTTATCTTATTGCTTGTAAAGAGAATAACAAATCCCCTCTTTCCTCCATTTCCCCCCTCCAGATTCCTGACCAGATGTTCTTCCACACTGACTTCCGGCCGCTGATCCGGGACGCCAATAACTTTGTCCTGGACGAGCAGACCCAGCAGGCGCCCCACCTCATGCCCCCTCCCTTCCTGGTGGACGTGGATGGCAACCCCCACCCCACACACTACCAGCGCCTGGTGCCCGGCAGGGAGAGCTGCAAGGAGGAGCATCTGGTGCCCCAGCTGGGCTACATGGCCAACGGTAAACCTCCTTACCAACGCTTTCAACAATGTTTCTTTACCTGGCTCTGAAATCAAAATGTTGGGAATTGTAACTTCTCTGTTGCTTAGGTGATGGTGAGGTGGTGGAGCAGGTGATTGGCCAGCAAACGGCAGATGAGGGTCAGGGAGAAAGCCCATTGGATGTCCTGATCAGACAGTTGCAAAACCAGCCAGATGAGAGGCAGGACCAAGAGGGAGAGCCTGAAGGAGAGGGGGGTACGTTCCACAGTCTCATATAACCATATTTACATACCAGGATGACCCTCATACAGTATGTGCATATTGGATTTCAGATGTTGTAGTCATGAATGAAATATGTATGTATGTGTAACTCTGTTTTTCCTCATTTGCAGCTGGTGAGGGAGCAGAGGATGTGGGATCGGCCCCTAACGTGGGCCTGAGGAGGAGTGGTCAGGTGGAGGGGGTGCGTCAGATGCACCACAACGCCCCTCGCAGTCAGATGGCCACGGAGAGGGACCTGCTGGCCTGGAGCAGGAGGGTTGTGGTCAACGAGGTCCAGCGAGGGGTCCTCAAGTGAGACTGACTGACTAACTGACCAGACAGAACCTACCTTAGATGGCCTCAAACATTATGTTCTAACCAGTCCTGCCCATCTTCTTAATTTTGGGCCTTGGACCATTTGTAAGATTGGTGCCTAGGTAGATATCTCCCAGTGGCTGACTGAAGCTGTGTGTGTTTGTGTTGTGTAGGGTGATGGAGGAGACCAGGCGGGCCAAAGGTGAGGTGGAGTGTTCCATCTACAACACAGAGAGGAGGAGGAAACCTGTACATAGTTCTCCTAAGGTGATTCACTACACTACTGTCCCACAGCTCTCTTATTTCTTTCAGGACAAATGTGTCCCCCTTTGTTGAATTCTACCAATTGCTTTCTCTTCTATCAACGACTTCTCCCCCCTCCCCCCTGTAGACTGAGCAGCAGGCTCCATGCAAGCGCTCCCTGCGGCGGACCCAGAGGAAGAAGAAGCAGACCAGACCTCCACCAGCGTACCAGACCCGCTCAGCAGGAGAACGTCGCCCTGTGGACAGGGGGAGGATCTCTGACAGCCATATGGACTCAGACAGCGATGGAGAGGTGGGGGTGGTTGTAGTCTGTTCTTGAAGTAGCAGAGGACTCTGTGTTGTCATGTCAGAGGAGGTCTAATCATGTTTCCGTGTGTTTACAGGCAGAGGAGCAGGCAGAAGCCAGCGATGCTTCCTCTGATGGGGAAGCACAGTGGCAGAATGACAGCAGTTCCAGGTAAATGTCTGCCATCTCCTAAAAAGTCAGTATACTGCAGGAACATGGGTATCCATTCATTACACTACCTTATGTCTGTGATTACAAAATACACATTTTGATACCACTTTTCTCCCCCTCAGTGTCTCCTCCAGTGACTACTCTGATTGGACAGCTGATGCAGGGATCAACCTCCAGCCCCCCAAGCGAACCAGCAGAAGGCAGGTCCGACCGCCCGGTGGCTCCAGCAGTTCAGAGGAGGCTGAGGGCCAAGGAGAGGAGGCCGGAAGGAAGCAGGCAGAGGAGAAGAAGAAGCCCAAGCAGACCAAACAGAAGGTGAGCTCACAGAACGTACAGTAGAGACATGGGCATTGGGCAGGGAATGGCACAGCCAACTTGCTGCTTGGAAATGGCATATTATTATTCACTTTGTCTATTTTCTCAGTTACTGGCTATACAGAGTGCAGTGCCTTTGACTTGTTTATGTGCTGAGGTCTCGTGACTGAGGGCAAGTTCCCTTACTTAAGAGTGTGTGTGTGTTATTTCAGACTGTTTAACCGCCTGTCTCTGTGCTCAGAAACCTAGCTCATCTCTGTCTCTGGCTGGGTGTGATGCGGAGGAATGGCTTCCCCCCTCCTGGATCATGGAGACCATCCCCCGCCGCTCTCCTTTTGTGCCACAGATGGGTGACGAGGTAAGGAACCATACTGCCTTATGGGCCATAGGAGGTCCAGCGAATATCTTCACAATTTGACATTTCGAGACCTTGGAACTATAAGGTTCAATCAGCAAAAAGATGATTCTGTGATAATTGGCTTAAAAGTTCCAAACCCTCATTGCTTTGAATGGTGTCAGCAATTTTTTTCTTGTATTCTTTTGAACTTAACAACATGAATTGAGGTATTTAGAGTACTATATAGGTAGAGAACATTGAACAGGACAAGGCTATGTCAATAACTGAATTTTGACAAAAATGCTGATAGAACCTTATAGTCCCAAGCTCTCGAGTTGAGCTAAATCTGTACCTCATTTATTACAATAGTGCATGGTTTGCGTCATAGTTAATAGACATGTGGCCTGTGTGATGACCCTCCCCACCTGTTCCTCTTCAGCTGATGTACTTCAGGCAGGGCCACCAGGCCTACGTCAGGGCTGTACACAGGGCCAAGGCCTACAGCATCAATCCTCAGAAACAGCCCTGGAACAAGCTCAACCTCAGGGTAAGACTAACTCTCAACACTTACTCACACTGCTTCCTTTGTCTACCACATATTTGTATTTGATGTATTACATATCCTTTGTGAGGCCCCTCTCTCTTATTTCAATATATATTATATATATATATATATTTTTTTTTTTTTGTCTGTTTTCTCGTCATTCAGGACCAGGAGTCTGTGAAGGTGGTTGGCATTAAGTATGAGGTGGGCCCTCCCACCCTCTGTTGCCTAAAACTGGCATTCCTGCACCCCGTCTCAGGCAAAATGACCAATGAGTCATTCTCCTTAAAGTGAGTCATCCATCTTATTCTCTTGTTTGGAAAAGAATATGGTAATAACCAGCAATAAATGGCAATGAATGACATGTCCTTGCTCTCTCAGGTACCATGACATGCCGGATGTCATTGATTTCCTGGTGCTCCAGCAGTTCTATGACGAAGCTAAAGAGCACAACTGGCAGACTGGTTAGTGTTGCTTCACTCTAACAGGCTTATGTACATGGTGGTTAGAGGCTGGCAGAGGATTGGTCCAGCTCCCTGGCCTACATGTGTTTCTCCTCCTCTCTACTTTGTGCCATATAAGCAGTGTGGTGCGCTCTCCCACATATGTTTGTGTTCTGTGGGATGTAGCTTTACAGTTCATGCTCCCATACATCAGTGCTCTGTAAGTGTGATTCACGGACCAGCTGTTGTCATCTACTGAAACAAGCATGTTTTATCCCGGTTAGGTGTGCGCTTCCGGAGCATCATCGATGACGCCTGGTGGTTTGGCTCGGTGGAGGACCAACAGCCACTCCAGCCAGAGTACCCAGACAGCCTGTTCCAGTGCTACGCTGTCAAGTGAGTCAATGTGTACCCCGCACTCAATAGGTTGGTTAAACACGTCTGATACTGTAGACTTAAGCTTACAGTCTAGAGTGGTACATCAGTGTGACCCTCAATAGCTCATACTGTAGCTGACACCCAATAGGAATGTATAAAATATAAGTGTCTTATGATACTGAATGCTGAGGTGTGATTTCTCTTGACTAGGTGGGATAATAGTGAGAGGGAGAAGATGAGCCCTTGGGACATGGAGCCAATTCCTGATGAAGGTTAGTATCACTGCTTCTATCAGTGGCTCTTCACCCATCTCAGGTCATCTACTGGAATAATGCAGTTAGTTTTCAGTCCGAGTACACATTGAAGTGTCTTCCTCGCTAGCACACTCAACATAACACATGCAGTCTCTGTATTTTTATTTTTTATTTTATTTAACCTTTATTTAACCAGGTAAGCCAGTTACAACTGCGACCTGGCCAAGATAAAGCAAAGCAGTGCGATTAAAAACAACAACACCACAGAGTTACATATGGAATAGACAAAAACAAAACGTACAGTCAATAACACAATAGAAAATCTATATACAGTGTGTGCAAATGTAGTAAGTTATGGAGGAAAGGCAATAAATAGGCCATAGTGCAAAATAATTACAATTTAGTATTAACACTGGAGTGATAGATGTGCAGAAGATGATGTGCAAATAGAGATACTGGGGTGCAAATAAGCAAAATAAATAACAATATGGGGATGAGGTAGTTGGGTGGGCTAATTACAGATGGGCTGTGTACAGGTGCAGTGATCGGTAAGCTGCTCTGACAACTGATGCTTAAAGTTAGTGAGGGAGATAAGAGTCTCCAGCTTCAGAGATTTTTGCAGTTCGTTCTAGTCATTTGCAGCAGAGAACTGGAAGGAATGGCGGCCAAAGGAGGTGTTGGCTTTGGGGATGACCAGTGAGCTATACCTGCTGGAACGCATACTACGGGTGGGTGTTGTTGCTATGGTGACCAATGAGCTAAGATAAGGCAGGGATTTGCCTAGAAGTGATTTATAGATGACCTGGAGCCAGTGGGTTTGGCGACGAATATGTAGTGAGGGCCAGCCAACGAGAGCGTACAGGTCACAATGGTGGGTAGTATATGGGGCTTTGGTGACAAAACGGATGGCACTGTGATAGACTACATCCAATTTGCTGAGTAGAGTGTTGGAAGTTATTTTGTAAATGACATCGCCGAAGTCAAGGATCGGTAGGATAGTCAGTTTTACGAGGGCATGTTTAGCAGCATGAGTGAAGGAGGCTTTGTTGCGAAATAGGAAGCCGATTCTAGATTTAACTTTGGATTGGGGATGCTTAATGTGAGTCTGGAAGGAGAGTTTACGGTCTAACCAGACACCTAGGTATTAGTAGTTGTCCACATATTCTAAATCAGACCCGCCAAGAGTAGTGATTCTAGTCGGGCGGGCGGGTGCAAGCAGCGTTCGATTGAAGAGCATGCATTTAGTTTTACTAGTGTTTAAGAGCAGTTGGAGGCCACGGAAGGAGTGTTGTATGGCATTGAAGCTCGTTTGGAGGTTTGTTAACACAGTGTCCAATGAAGGGCCAGATGTATACAAAATGGTTTAGTCTGCGTAGAGGTGGATCTGAGAGTCACCAGCAGCAAGAGCGACGTCATTGATATACACAGAGAATAGAGTCGGCCCGAGAATTGAACCCTGTGGCACCCCCATAGAGACTGCCAGAGGTCCACACAACAGGCCCTCCGATTTGACACATTGAACTCTATCTGAGAAGTAGTTGGTGAACCAGGCGAGGCAGTCATTTGAGAAACCAAGGCTATTTAGTCTGCCAATAAGAATGCGATGATTGACAGAGTCAAAAGCCTTGCCCAGGTCGATGAAAACTGCTGCACAGTACTGTCTTTTATCGATCGCGGTTATAATATCGTTTAGGACCTTGAGCGGGGCTGAGGTGCACCCATGACCAGCTGGGAAACCAGATTGCATAGCGGAGAAGGTACGGTGGGATTCGAAATGGTCGGTGATATGTTTGTTAAGTAGGCTTTCAAATACTTTCGAAAGGCAGGGCAGGATGGATATAGGTCTGTAACAGTTTGGATCTAGAGTGTCACCCCCTTTGAAGAGGGGGATGACCGCGGCAGCTTTCCAATCTCTGGGGATCTCAGACGATACGAAAGAGGTTGAACAGGCTAGTAGTAGGGGTTGCGGCTAATTTTAGAAAGAAAGGGTCCAGATTGTCTAGCCCAGCTGATTTGTAGGGGTCCAGATTTTGCAGCTCTTTCAGGACATCAGCTATCTGAATTTGGGTGAAGGAGAAGCGGGGGGGGGCACGGGCAAGTTGCAGCGGAGGGTGCAGAGCTGGTAGCCGGGTTAGGGATAGCCAGGTGGAAAGCATGGCCAGCCGTAGCAAAATGCTTATTGAAATTCTCGATTATCATAGATTTATTGGTGGTGACAGTGTTTCCTAACCTTAGTGCAGTGGGTAGCTGGGAGGAGGTGCTCTTATTCTCCATGGACTTTACAGTGTCCCAAAACTTTTTGGAGTTAGTGCTACAGGATGCAAATTTCTGTTTGAAAAAGCTAGCCTTTGCTTTCCTAACTGATTGTGTATATTGGTTCCTGACTTCCCTGAAAAGTTGCATATGGCTGGGGCTGTTCGAAGCTAATGCAGTACGCCACAGGATGTTTTTGTGCTGGTCAAGGGCAGTCAAGTCTGGGGTGAACCAGGGGCTATATCTGTTCTTAGTTCTGAATTTTTTGAATGGGGCATGCTTATTTAAGATGGAGAGGAAAGCACTTTTGAAGAACATCCAGGCATCCTCTACTGACGGAATGAGGTCAATATCCATCCAGGATACCCGGGCCAGGTCAATTAGAAAGGCCTGCTCGCTGAAGTGTTTTAGGGAGCGTTTGACAGTGATGAGGGGTGGTCGTTTGACCGCGGACCCATTATGGACGCAGGCAATGAGGCAGTGATCGCTGAGATCCTGGTTGAAGACAGCGGAGGTGTATTTAGAGGGTATATTAGTCAGGATGATACCCATGTTTACGGATTTAGGGTTGTACCTGGTAGGTTCCTTGATAATTTGTGTGAGATTGAGGGCATCTAGTTTAGATTGTAGGATGGCCAGGGTGTTAAGCATATCCCATCTAGATCCGGTTATTGATAGTGAGACTGAGCAGCCAACCAATGAGCTGATGTTGTCTCTGACTGGCGTGTTGTGTTCCCTCCCAGCGGAGCTGCCAGAGGAGGTTGGTGACGGGGTGGCGGTGACAGAGGAGGAGGTGAAGGCTCGCCTCTACAGCCCCCAGGAGGGGGAGTGGGGGGCTCACACACGGGACGAGGACTGTCAGAGGGTCATCTTTGGCATCGACGAGCTGCTTACGCTGGGTAGGTCACTGCTACCACACAGGAATAGTTTTCATGCTAGGAATTC
Source organism: Coregonus lavaretus (assembly GCF_964263955.1). Lineage (NCBI taxonomy): Eukaryota > Metazoa > Chordata > Actinopteri > Salmoniformes > Salmonidae > Coregonus > Coregonus lavaretus. The sequence goes on along the minus strand of NC_139997.1, from coordinate 38,774,933 downwards.
TGCATTAAATAGATTGTAACTGGAAGTGAATTTGCATATGGATTGGTATTGACTGATGAGTGTGATGTGTTTTGTATGTAGACCTGGCCAAGGCTTTTGCGTCACCTGTGGACCTGCGGGACTACCCCCTCTACTGCACTGTGGTGGCCTACCCCACTGACCTCAATACCATCCGCAGACGGCTGGAGAACCGCTTCTACAGGTCAGTACTGACCTCTTAGCCTGCACCCCACCACACTCACACTGTAGTCATCCCTCAAACCAACTGTAATTGTCGCTAATATTCCATTAATCCGCTCTGCCCCATTGTACCTCTGTGTTGGGACTTTGGTATGTGCCAGTTTGGGGAGGTCAGTGACTCTCACTCAGCTTATCCCCTCCGGGTGTTCCTCTCTCCTAGGCGGATCTCGGCTCTGATGTGGGAGGTGCGCTACATCGAGCACAACGCCCGCACTTTCAACGAGCCCCAGAGCCCCATCGTGGCGGCAGCCAAGGTGGTGACCGACGTGCTCCTCCGCTACATTGGGTAAGGCGCCCCTGAGATCATGTTAATAATAATAATAATAATAATAATAATATGCCATTTAGCAGATGTTAAAATGAATGGTGTAGATTTCCCCAATGTGAAATGGTAAATCGTAAAGAACTTGGTTTTGACTGTAAATTTGACGAGTTGTGTGGTTTTGTCAGGGACCAGAGCTGCACAGACATCTTGGATCTGTACCACAAGGTGAAGACTGAGATGAGCAGTGGAGAGGATGAGGTGAGACATGGAGAAATACATGTATTTAAATTGTCTTGGTGGTCTATTAAACTGTACTAAGAGTTTGTGTCTCTGTGTTGGTGTGTAGACTGCTGAGGTGGACGTGGACTCTGACACTCCTGGGACATCCACAGGACAACGGGTAAGGGAGTGTTTAGTATCAAACATGGAATATGCGTTGTTGTTGTTATGACTGTGATTCCTGTTCCCCATTGTCTCTTTCTACCTCCTGTTTTTTTATTTTTTTACCTAACTGGAAACCTTCCCTCTCTCCCACTTTCAGCGGGCCAATCCCAGTCCTAAGAAGCGTGGGGTTGTGTTAGATGTGCGTGCGTGGCGGGGCCAGTGTCGGGAGCTGCTGCGGCGTATGATGGACGGCCCTGACTCTGAGCCCTTCAGACAGCCTGTGGACCTCTTCACCTACCCAGTAAGGCTTGTTATCATTATCACTACCACTCACAGAGAGAGATGATAACATCCCCCTACAGGATAAGTGCCTTAGGATCTGAGTGCTTTACAATCTGACATGTTCCCCCACAGTGACATGTTAAAGGTTATGGCCCATTTAGTCCCGTAACAAGAGAACCTGCTCCTGGACTAAAAAGCAATGCCGATTCTTTGAAAATATTTTAGGATTAGGCTTAATCTGTGTCTGGGAAATCAACCTATTATGTGTCATTTCAATCAGAGAAGCTGATAGTCTTATTAGTCTGACTGTAGTGGTTCAGAATTATTACAAACTATCTGTCCTCAATTCTCAGTTAAGGGGTTTCTGACGTCCTAAACACAGCACTCTCTCCCTCCTCTCCCAGGACTATCGAGACATCATAGACACTCCCATGGACCTGGGTACTGTTACAGAGGCGCTGGTCGTCGGAAACTACGAGAACCCCATGGAGTTTGCCAAAGATGTCCGCCTCATATTCAGCAACTCCAAAGCATACACACCCAACAAGAAGTCACAGGTTAGTGTACCCATTCTGACAAGATTTTCAACTATCAAGTTTTTGGGTTGAGCACTCTCCACTTCTTTCCAAGATTCAAGGGGGGGAAAGAAATGCGGTGGGTCTTATCTCAACGGTTTATAACCCCTGACCCTTGTGTTCTGTGAGAGAATGGTCTTTTGATCTTCATTGTTTCATCTCCAGATCTACACCATGACCCTGAGCCTATCAGCCTTCTTTGAAAGACAAATCATCTCCATCATCTCCGACTACAAGTCTGCAGTCCAGAACCAGCGGAGGAGGAGTCGCCAGAGTGTCAGCTACCGGAAGAGGCTGAACAGTGGAGGCAGCTCCCCTCCCACCAGCCGACCCTCCAGGTACTGGCCTGGCTGGAACCCCTCTCTACAACTCTAACTTTAACCCTTACCACTGTAATAAACCCACCTGTTATGTACCACTCCTTGTAGGATCTATTTAGATTCCACCTCAAACAATCTGTCTTGGTGTCTTATCTCTAGTCCTAAAGGGAAGCACAAGTCAGGGAAGAAAGCAACACCCAAAAAATCCCAGACCTCATCCAAGAGCCGATCTCGCAGGCCATCTCAAGGTAACAGTCTTGTCGTGTATGTTTGTGTCTGTGTGGCTGTATGTGTTAGAGGTGTGAAATGCTTGATGCGATGGGAGGTAGGGTGGTAACGTGAGGTGCTGCTGTTGCAGCGTCGGAGTCAAGCAGCGTGGTGGTGGATGAGGACAGCCAGCCCTCGTCCTCCTCCAGCTCCGGGACAGGCAGCCACAGTGGGGACCCAGGGGCCGACCGTGTCACCCGCAGCCGGACCACACCCGTCAAGAACTCTGGTATTACTACACAGGGTAACCAACACCAACAGGCAGTGGCTAAATAGTCCTTCATAGAGGTGTTTCACCAAGCTATCTAGACAAATTTATGATTTTCCCAACTACTTGAATGTTTGAAGTCAGCCTGGTTAAATCGCAGCAGTTAATGGCATCATTTATATGTTTTTCAATGCTGCCAAAATCACACAATCAGAAAGGGTTATCATGGGGGCCTCCTGATTGGTGCAGTGGTCTAAGGCACCTCATCGCTAGCTGTGCCACTAGAGATCCTGGTTAGATTCCAGGCTCTGTCACAGCCGGCTCCGTCCGGGAGACCCATGGGGTGGCGCACAATTGGCCCAGCTTCGTCCAGGTTAGGGGAGGGTTTGGCCGGCAGGAGTATTCTTGTCCCATCGCGCACTAGCGACTCCTGTGGCGGGCCGGACGCAGTGCACGCTGACAGTGTTTCCTCCGACACATTGGTACGGCTGGCTTCCGGGTTAAGCGGGCATTGTGTCAAGAAGCAGTGCGGCTCGGCTGGGTTGTGTTTCGGAGGACGCACGGCTCTCGACCTTCGGCTCCTGAGTCCGTACGGGAGTTGCAGCGATGGGACAAAACTGTAACTATCAATTGGATACCACGAAATCGGGGAGGAAAAAGGGCTAAAAAAAAGTACAATAAAAAAATAGAAAGGCTTACCATGTAAGCCTACTTGGTAGCTGTTGCTGTGCTATGTTTAACAGGGAGACTGTGTGTGTGTCTCTCCAGAGCGTAACAGACCTCTCACCAACGGTGCCAGACAGAGCCACCGGCGACGAGTGCTGCAGGAGGGGGAGGAGTCTGGAGGATCCAACAGCTCCTCCTCTTCATCATCGTCTTCCTCATCATCGTCCTCCTCCTCATCAGACAGTGAGTCGGACAGTGAGTCGGAGGTTGGGAAGTTTGTGGAGGGGGGAGATCACGACTACAGCAAAGCTCCCCGCTTAAAGACCCGCCACAAAGCCAAGGGCAAGATGGCCGTTTCTGGGAAGAGGAGGCGGAAAGAAGAAGAGGAAGAGGAGGAGGAGGCTCCAGAGAAAGCCAAGAGAGCACGAGTCCAGGCAGAGGATGAGGAAGAGGAGGATGAAGAAGATGAACAAGATGAAGAGGAGGAGGAGGAAGAAGAGGAGGAGCCACAGCCGCAACAGCAGCGAGAGGAGGGAGGGGAGGAGGATGATGACGAGGAGGAGCCTGAGGAGGAAGAGGAGCCTGAGGAAAAGGAGGAATCGGAGGAGGACGACTCTGAGCAGGGTGAGGGTGGGGCGGAGGGCGGTCAGAAAAGCAGCAGCCGCAGTAAATCTGGTCAGGTGAACACCCGGAACCAGGGCCGCAGGACAGTGTTGTACAACGACGAGTCAGACGAAGAGTCGGGGACCACAGAGGACCCCCTCAACCTAGGCATGTCCCGCTCAGGACGGGTACGCCGCATGACCGAAAAGGCCCGGGTCAGCCACCTCATGGGCTGGAACCACTGACACACACAGCCCCCTCAAACCACCTCAAACTGGGCTTTCTAACCCCAACCAACCACCATCTACCTTACCCACCAGGCGTGACACTGAGACTGGACTCTGTTCAATTGACTAAATTAATACTTCAGGGATTTCTTTTTTTATGATTTTTGCATAATTTTGCTTTGTGTAGGAGACTGTTTACGACTCTACTGGCAGTGGTGCTCCTGATAATCTTGCCAAGGAACCTCCCTCCCTGGTCTTCAGTGCTACTCATCAACATGGACCTGATCAAACTCAACTCCGTCTAACTTACTGCTCTCCTGGGCCTTAAAGACTCCTCTTACTCCTCCTCTTCTATCAACTCCTAACTCCTCTCCTTCTCATCCTCTTTTCCTCCGCCATCTTTCTTCTTGCCCCTGCATTCTCCCTTCTTCCTGGTCATACAATAACAAAGGTTCAGATATGCCAAAAACCGGTGCTCATGTTATATCTCAAGTAGACTGTACGGTCTGTTTTTCTTTACATGTGGGTGACAGACAGTGATGCTCCCTCTACTTCTCTCTCTGTTTGTGTCCTGTCTGAACAGTACAGTATATCTTTCCCTAAATGACCCTCTTCCACATGACCCCTTCTGTGTTGGGTTGTCTGATTGACGCTAACCCGGCCACTATTCTTCATCCTTCCAAATCCTCACCCTTCTCACAGGTCAACTCTGATGTGCTCATTCACCGCATTCATTTCCCCTTTCAGGCATCCAGGCTAGGTCATAGAGGCAAGCTGATTCTGTGGGTTTTAGTTGAAGACTTTATTTTCCCGTGGGAAATGATTGATTCTAATTAGTTGAGGTGGTGACATCATTAATTATGTCTAGTTATAAAATGCTGCATGCCTACAGTAGACTGTTCCGCCATTGAATCAGAGGCAGACGTAGCTCCTTAGTTAAATCCTGGGCCACTGAATGTTTTTAACGCTATAGTCCCCCTAATCCCTATCAGTTCTGTAGAGTTTGTATATTTGCACATACAATAGTTTTATAGAGGATTGGCCGTGTCCTCATCCTTTAGCGTGTGGTTGTTAGGGTTGATTTGATGTCTAGTGTGGTAGTGACGTGAAAGAGAGTGGGTAATTGGAAAGGAGAAATGCAAAGCTATTGTATAAGGATTGGAACCATTGTTCTATTTCTGTTGGACGGAACATACTTTCATGGATCAAATCGAAATCAAATGCACACATTAATTTATAACTTCCAGGGCACTGTCCTTCAAACACCAATGTGAATCATGGTACTTTTTGGGAGAGGTTCGCCCATAACCACCACTTACTTCCACCTCATACTGAGAAGAGCATTTTTTTTACTACAGAAATATTTATATTTTTCCACTGTGTTATACACTTTGCAATTATTTCTTAGCTAATAATAATGGTGAAATATTTGCATATTTATCTATTGTATGTGGCAGCTGAATTTGAGATGGCTTTTGTTGGGCTGAGCATCAATTGCCCTCTGATTTCCCTCTAATTGGACGACCAGAAAAGTTACAAAGAGCAAAGGACAGATTTTTTTCCCCATGCAATTTTAAAGAACAAAGGACTTTATTTGTGTATACAAATCTTAGATACATTTAGCCAATAATATTCACACCTTTGTGTACAAATACATGTGATTTAGAGATTTTCTGTTTTATTGTTGTGAGCATTACTGATCAGAGGGTTGTTTGCTGGGTCAAAGGTCGGAGCGCCGGGTCTGCCTAAGGAACAGACCGCATGGCTACAGACAGGCAGGTTCTCTTCTCCTTTCCTTCCACTTCCTAACATAAGGTGCTCCGTGTGTGTCATACAGTAAGTGTTCCATGACTTAGCCCTATGCTCCCCATGCCCCCAGGATCCACCCAGCTCCTTTACCCAATTATTCCCCTACTACGCTCTGGTTTAGTGGCTCTGACCTCCCCCTTATGTGTAATGTGGTGGTCCATGCTACTGCTAGTCATGTTGCCACACTAGAGAAGGAGATAGGACTCTGGGAACTCAATTCATTAAGCAAGGTTTTGGTTAGTCAATCGCCAGCCAGCAGTAACTCTCATGTCTGCAAACTGTCTTTGTGGGTATAGAGTTTGAAAAGACCTCAATTGGGCCAAAAGATAGGCCTAAATCCCTACTCAATATTTTGGGAAGTGCTCTCTTCATATAATAGATGGTAACTGGACTTGCCTCTAGCAGCAGATTAGTAATTTCTGAGTAAATGATGATGACATTCTAGGTGTAATAAGCGTGACTGTTTTTTTTCCTACACAATGTTTTTGATTTTGATTTTTAAATAAAGGAGCAACATAGATTTTCTCCAAACTTGGCACCCCTGGTATTTCGGTTTTATTCATTCACATTCTATAAACACAAACATGTTCACTTTAGTCATCATGTAGAGAAACAAAACCATGATTTACATGTTCTGTCACTTCCCATGGAAAGATGGGACTGTGAATTCTCACTTCCTCTAGCTAAGTGTTCTAGCCGTTTTCTCCTGTACCTCATATTTGTTTTCCTAAACCCCTTGCTGTCAATGTGTTATCATTTGAGTCCTCACGACATGGTTTGCACTTCCTGCCAGTCAACACGCTTGGCACAAACTGAGCTGCCACTCTTCCCCAGGCCCTGTAAATTTGACTAAAGCCACTCTTGTCTGGCTGTTTCAAACCTATCCCTGGCTTGGTGAGTCATCTCTGGCTGCCCCTTCAAAGAGCCATGATGAGTCATAAAGATGCACCATGGGCCATATCTCTGTAGTGATGTCAATCCCACCCGCCCCTGACCACACCACTTTCCCCTCTGAGTTGCCTGCTCTACCTCAGAGAGAGTGGGGAGTAGTAGTAGCCTAGGTGTTGGATAGGGTATGGAAGCTAGGAGGAGAGTAGAAAAGTGTGGCGGTATGGTTGGTTTGTTAGCAGCCAGTTAGCCTTGTGATAGAGGTGACTCAGCTAGCTGGGCTATGGACAACCAATCTAGCTAATGCACTGAAGAATGGAGAGGTGAGTCAGATTGCCAGCTAGCAACAATATTTAGCGCTCCTCTGATGCATGGCGCTTCAGCACTCCCAGAGAGACTGCACTGCAGTGTTGTCTCTGGATGGAAGCAGGCAAATTTATCAATTTGGGTTGTTATAAAAACAAAGTGTGTTACTTCCCCTGGAATGCTGAAGTCACCTCAGCTTTGCACGTGTCGGAAAGCCATGATAATTACGTTCAGCACCAACCAGCCACTTTTCACTCCAGAGAAATGAGTATCTGCATCACTGTCTGGAGGCTGAATGCAAGAAATCTGAGGAGGCTATTTAAGTGAATGAGGTTTATTATCAAAATGACCATACAAATTCAGCAAATATTTGAATATGAATGGGTATACAGAGATCATGAAACTGCATGATGTTTCTCTAGTAGGTCCAGAACAAGTTCAGACACAAACTAATTCCACCTAAAGAATCCCAACAGATTACTGTATTACAATTTACAATCAAAGCTATGGTATATGAAAAGTACCAGATTACTGCACAGTTACATTTACATTTAGACTTTCATCAATACTGAATTGGTGAATCACAAATACATCCGCTACATCTATAGTTAACTAATTAACAATAAGGTTGCGTACATTTATATTGTGCTTCAGATTCAATTGCCTGTTAGGGTAACTCACCTACTGCCATGCCTGTGCTGAAAATACATGTTGTAGGTCTTTTACAGTACCTCTTGTGTATCTTATACAATGAAATGCCACACGCTGAGAAATAACAATTGAGAGTGAATCTACATTTGCTGTGAGTGTCATTCTGTATCACATGGTCACAACTTATAACTATTATCTGTAAATACTACCACATAAGAGCAATTGCGGGGTGATAGTTTAAAACACTTTGGAATCTCATCTTAATGACACTGATTTCGCCCTGATAAATTACTGTAGTCACTCATTAGACACTAAAACATTCACCAATGATGCAATCAGACATTGTTAACACCCAGATAACAAATCAATATGTACTCTACTCCACATTTTCCCAAAACCTAAGCACAGCTGATGTCATTTCAAGATTTGTGATGTTACAATACAATGTTAAACAAGTATGATCACTTCAAGAAAGTTAATTCACTTAAATTTGTGAAGAACAACAACTAATGATATATTGAGGTTTTCTCTAAAGCACAGCAGGCTTGATCAGATACTGTCTAATTTGTACATTGTGTGTTGTGATTTTGGTCTATATGGTATGTCTAATTTAATTTGAAGCGTTTCTACCTTCATCCACTGCAGCATACTTGACCCTCATCTACATCACTATAGTATTTTATAAGAAACGCTCTGTCTACACTTCGTACAGTATTTCTTTCATGTTAAACAACTTTCTCATTAATTGACAATATAGGATCCCCGTCACAGGAAGGTTACAAAGACAAAGGGCTTTTGTTCGACATTGCAGCCGACAGTGCAGGCGACTGACGACTGATCTACAACTAATTTTGCATCATAAATAACTACTCATTATTATTTGTAAATCAGTCAGTCAACATTTACCCACAATGCATCATGGATTCTATGCTTTTGAACTCTGCCTGCCTGCCCTGCTGCTGCAGCTGAAACAGCCACGTAAACTGTTTTTTTCCCTCTGTGACATTTTCCCTCACAGTTTGGTCTCAGTGAGTAATCAGCTATTCTCTCACATTCAAAACACAATTTTTTTTTAAACAGTGACGTGGTGGCCTTTATCCAAAGATAACGCCAATCCTCCCTATTCTGTGTCCACTGTCTCTCACATCATAGGCAGCGTCTTTTCAAAGCATTGAACAAACTGCGCTCATGCCAGCCTGTTTTCTTTTTTAAATCCATTTTGTGCCTCTGGTTACAGAGTAGAACCATATAGAACGCAGCCCGCATGCTCTCCCCCACTCACATGCTGAGGCTACACCAGGCCGGTCTGCATGTGGACATGTAAAGGGTAGGGGTGGTAAAGGAGGGGGGGCTGTGCTGCCTGGGGAATGTAGTAGCTGCTGAATATGGGGTCAGCCATGTACGGCGCAGGCTGGTAGAAGCAGGTGACGTTGGCAGTGTTTGGAATGGCATTCTGTTCCCCCAGCACCCTCAGAGCCAGGACAGTGATCATATTGAGTGTCTGCCTCCTCTCATGTCCCATCAGACACACTGTACTCTCATCTATCACCCGACGCAGGGTCATCAGATAGTCATACTTGCTCGTCTCCTCGTCGCCAACAAAGTGGCAGCGCAGGTAGGCCTCGATCTTGCACTGCTGCTCGTTGGGGTCAGGAAAGTCAATAAAGAAGCGGGAGCACATGTAGCGCTCTAGGGACTTGATCTCTGTCTCACTGGCTGGCCTGAAGTTCCTCACCAGCAGGTCACTGTACTTCAGAAGTCCACCTCCTCTGATCTCCTCTGGGTTATGGGTGGCAATGAGTCGGAAGCGCAGGTGATCCATGGCTTGCTCAAAGTCCCCGTACATGCACTCTGCTACCACAGTGATGCTGGCCTTGTCCTTTGGGGCCGAGCTTGCCCCTGCCCCTGGCCCTGGAAAGACCGTGGTTGTCTCTGGTGGCCCTGGTTCCTGAGCAGCAGCAGGCTCAGACTCTGGGACTCTGTCCCCTATGGTTTGAAGGGACACTGATTCCTGAGTAGCTTCAGAGTCAGGAGGCTTTTTTGAATATTTCACCCTGACTATTTGTTCTATGGTGTGGGGTGATATGTTTTTATCCTGGGATGAAACAGCTGGAGTAAGGTGATCTGTGAGTGTTTTAGTGCTCTCTGAGTTCCTCTGTCTGGACCCTGATGAGGTTGAATAATGGCCTTGATCAGTGTCTAATAGAGAGGGATTTGGTTGTATTGTTGGGAGTATTTCTATAGGCTCAAACAGCTGTGTTGTAAGATCTGACAAATCTTTTAACAAAGACCATTTTTCAGGGAGTGATGAAGTGCTGCTGAACTTTCGTGACATCTTCCTTAGAGGTTTAGGTGAGGGGCAAAAGTCAGGGACAATTTCCTTGGACGTGTAACAGGTTTTCTTGGCTGGGGGAAGGAATGAATGTTCAAGGTGTAAGTTTTGTGTGACAGCAGTGCAGTCTTGGGATGTGGATTGAGGCATCACTTGAAGTTGAGCTTGCTCTTGCAGTGCTGAGTTCTCTGTGAGCAACATGCGGGATGGATTGATGTCTTTTGACTCAGAAATCAGTGACTCCTCTGTGTTACTTTGAGGGTTTACAGATACATTTGGCACCAGAGGTTCCATCTTGTCTGTCAATGTTTTGGAGGATATAACTGAGAGGTAATCTGTATTCTGAACAAATTGTATTTTTACTGTATCAACCGTTACCACCTCCTCTTCTACCTCTTCCTCATCCTCTAGAGATCCCAGGTCTAGCTCTGCTCTCTCTATCACTTTCTGTTCCTCTTGCTTTCCAGTTGCATGCACATCCATTGGATGCGATGATTCTTCCTCTTGAACAGTAACCTCTTCCCTGTGGCACGGACTGTCAGCAAAGTGTGTCATCATTGAGTCATTGTCTTTATCTTCTTTTAGATTCTCAGAGGTGGAAGGGTACTGGGGTTCCATTATGGTTTTCTCTGCCCCTCTATCCAGCTGTAACACATTGCCATTGTGTAACTCCAATCCCTCACACTGACCCCCTTGCCTCCTCTCAGTCTCCCAGTATGACTCCAGCATACGGTCCAATATAATCTGGAAGGAGTCCACACTGAATTCAAACTGTCGTCGCAGGGAACTTACGAACCTGAGCCCCACAGTCTTACCCCTGTTATTGGACAGTGAGATTAGGCTCCAGCGGTCGTGCTCATTGAAGACCTTGACCATCTTCTGCACGTAGGCCTCCTTCATGGTGAGGCAGGTGATCTTGCGTCTGTTGACCCCGCGGGGAAGGAGGTCACGCAGGCTGCCCAGCACCACCTCCTTGATGACCTGGAAGTCCTCCTGTCTGGGCAGCTCCACTCCAAAGATGATGTCCAGGTCTCTGTAGCCCGTGCCGTTGTCCCTGACCATCACATAGCTGGCGGTGGATCCGTTGAGGCGGATGTCCCTGACCCTGATCTCCCTCTCCACCAGCCGGTCCTTCACTACGTGGATGATGTCCTTGGGTCTCACCTCCAGGGTGGGGAAGTTCCCTCTGCCGTGGATGGGGATCACCTCTGTCAACACCTGGTCCAGAGTTTGGACTTGCTCCAGGGTCAAGTTGTGGAATCTTCTATCCATTTGGAGCTCCATTAACTTGGGTTTACCTGAAAAAGGACACAATATTGTATTTGGAAGAAGCTGGGTAATTTCATGCCACAAAATGTGTGTGTTCAATGGGAAGCATTCTAATGCATTTTACAACAAGTGAAGAAATACTACTATCATTCATTCACATTGAGTTCAGGGGATGTCAATGTCAACTCTGAAACACAAGAGACACCAAAGGCACAGATTGCACCATTAAAAACTAAAACAGCTGTGTTGCTACTACTAAGCATAAGATAGTGCCTCAGCGGGATACAAGGCACCATTTATGGAATATGCTGTAGCATGCCTCCTCCAACTCACAAACCTTGCCAGTTACTGTCACACATGTACATGTGAATTAGATCTCCCCCACTCACATGCACACAGGGGGGTGGAAGATGTAAAATGAAAAATTAAACAGGAAGGTAACCAGTTTGGAACTTCCTCTCAGAGGAGATGTATTATGACTGAGCAAACCTTGTCCTTGTTGTCCTTGTTTGCACAAGATCCTCTGATCCAATGGTTTAATTTTTAACTGCATAATTTTTGTATTTTAAACTTAGTGATAAATGAACTCATTGAATAATAAATACTCTTGTCTATAAACAAATCAATAAGGCTACGTAAACATTTGAAAATGATATCCCACAAATCAGATTAGCTTGATGAAGGCTACTTTGAAAGATTTAACATGAACAGTGGTGGGAGGTCAACAGCTGGGGTATGTATAGGATACTTTCCCAAAAGCTCCAAAAGTTTGCATGGACAGTTCTTATGGAATCCATCAAGTACTAAAATAATAGTCGCATGCTGCAGAATGTTGGTCTCATGTGCAACCCCTTCTCGCCCGCGCGCCTGCTCCCACTCTTTAGATAAGACCGTATGAGTCATACAGTCACTGAATAAAGCACCCCTCGCCGCGTCTTCTGGATTTTCTGCATGCGTGTAAAAACCATCATCGCCACTTCACACATATTCCCATTGTTGTATATTTTAGATTTATGCTATACAAATATGGTATATCAAGCAGGGAGTGCTGTTGTTGATAATCAGAATCGATCTAGTAAAATATTGCGTAGTCTATCAATCTGTTCTCTTGAGTTTTTATTTTATTTTACAGTCATTATTAGCCTATAACGACTCATCGACATAATGCCGCATGTGCACAGTCTATGCAATTTCCCTAAATAATATTTACAAAACCGTTATTATTAGCCTAGGAAACACTCACATAACACTGAATAGACAATGTACGTAGATAACATAAACATGATTAACAACAGCTAAATATATTATTGAACAGAAACTAATAAAGTATACAAAATAAAACATTTTGGTGAGTTTAGCCTACACCTCTTCTCCCACGTCTTCACCTGATGCAATATTGTTAGATATAATTTACACACTGGCCAACATTGTTTGCTATTAAATATTTACACACTGGCCAACATTGTTTGCTATTATTTAATCCATCCATGGACAATGCAAATCATTAGCCTATCAAATGTGCATTTGTTTGTGATCCATTTACATTCAAAATGTATAAAACACAAACCTTATGTATTTCAAAATTGATGATCATACAATTAAATAATTGACTTTAGCCTACTCACCTGACTGCTGAATGAAAGGGTAGAACTTAGCCAAAGTATTGTGAGAAAAACAACAATAAGTGATATCCAACAGGTTTAATTGGGATCTCCGAGCGAAGACACAGTTCGCTATTATCGTGAGAAGCTGTAGGTTCGCTTTGCAACAAGACAGTGGTGCTGAAACAAACTGAAGTTCTACCACGTACTGTTTTCTCTCAACTGGGAGCGTAATCTAGTTTCCATGGCAATCTGGCGTCACGACTTTACGGTAACAAAAATATGCTGTCTGTTCATTATGGGATTATCTATCAATCAATCAATCAATCTACAGTATATATACAAAAGTATGGGGACGCCCATTCAAATTAGTGGATTCGGCTACTGCTAGATCTGCCCGGGTCAACTGTAAGTGCTGTTATTGTGAAGTGGAAACATCTAGGAGCAACAACGGCTCAGCTGTGAAGTGGTAGGCCACACAAGCTCACAGAATGGGACCGCCAAGTGCTGAAGCACATAGCGAGTAAAAATCGTCTGTTCTCGGTTGCAACTCAGTACCGAGTTCCAAACTGCCTCTGGAAGCAACGTCAGCACAATAACTGTTCGTTGGGAGCTTCATGAAATGGGTTTCCATGGCCGAGCAGCCGCACACAAGCCTAAAATCACCATGCGCAATGCCAAGCGTTGGCTGGAGTGGTGAAAAGCTCGCCGCCATTGGACTCTGGAGCAGTGGAAACGCGTTCTCTGGAGTGATGTTTCCATCTGGCAGTCCGACGGACAAATCTGGGTTCTTAACAATACAGTATACAATGACATTCTAGACGATTCTGTGATTCCAACTTTGTGGCAACAGTTTGGGGAAGGCCCTTTCCTGTTTCAGCATGACAATGCCCCCGTGCACAAAGCGAGGTCCATACAGAAATGGTTTTTCGAGATCGGTGTGAAAGAACTTGACTGGCCTGCACAGAGCCCTGACCTCAACCCCATCGAACACCTTTGGGATTAATTGGAATGCCAACTGCGAGCCAGGCCTAATCGCCCAACATCAGTGCCCGACCTCACTAATGCTCTTGTGCCTGAATGGAAGCAAGTCCCCGCAGCAATGTTCCAACATCTAGTGGAAAGCCTTCCCAGAAGAGTGGAGGCTGTTATAGCAGCAAAGGGGGGACCAACTCCATATTAATGCCCACGATTTTGGAATGAGATGTTTGACGAGCAGGTGTCCACATACTTTTGGTCATGTAGTGTATCTATCTATCTATCGAAAGGATTCATACCCCTTGACTTATTCCAAAAAATTTTGTTACAGCCTGAATTCAAAATGGATTCAATATATACTTTTTTTTTACCCATCTACACGTAATACCCCATAATGTTAGCACATTTATAAAACAATAAAAACGGTATATATCACATTTACATAAGTATTCAGACCCTTTACTCAGTACTTTGTCGGAGCACCTTTGGCAGCGATTTCAGCCTCGAATCTTCTTGGGTATGACGCTACAAGCTTGGCACACCTGTATTTGGGGAGTTTCTCCCATTCTTCTCTGCAGATCCTCTCAATATCCTCTCAGGTTGGATGAGGAGCGTCGCTGCACAGCTATTTTCAGATCTTTCAATAGATGTTCGATCGGGTTCAAGTCTGGGCTCTGGCTGGGCCACTCAAGGACATTCAGAGACTTGTCCCGAAGCAACTCCTTTGTTGTCTCAGCTGTGTCCTTAGCGTCGTTGTCCTGTTGGAAGGTGAACCTTCGCCACAGTCTGAGGTCCTGAGCGATCTGGGGCAGGTTTTCATCAAGGATCTCTCTGTACTTTGCTCCATTCATCTTTCTCTCAATCCTGACTAGTCACCCAGTCCCTGCCGCTGAAAAACATCCCCACAGCATGATGCTGCCACTACCATGCTTCACCGTAGGAAATGGTGCCAGGTTTCCTCCAGACGTGACTCTTGGCATTCAGGCCAAATAATTCAATCTTGGTTTCATCAGACCAGAGAATCTTGTTTCTCATGGTCTGAGAGTCTTTAGGTGCCTTTTGGCAAACTCCAAGCGGGCTACCATGTGCCTTTTACTGAGGAGTGGCTTCCGTCTGGCCACTCTACCATGAAGGCCTGATTGGTGGAGTACTGCAGAGATGGTTGTCCTTCTGGAAGGTTCTCCCATCTCCACAGAGGAACTGGAGCTCTGTCAGAGTGACCATCGGGTTCTTGGTCACCTCCCTGACCAAGGCCCTTCTCCCCCGATTGCTCAGTTTGGCCCGGGAGGCCACCTCCCTTCCCCAGATCTGTGCCTCGACACAATCCTGTCCCGGAGCTCTACGGACAATTCCTTCGACCTCATGGCTTGGTTTTTGCTCTGACATGCACTGTCAACTGACAGGTGTGTGCCTTTCCAAATAATTTCCAATCAATTGAATTGACCACAGGTGGACTCCAATACAGTTGTAGAAACATCTCAAGGATGATCAATGGAAACAGGATGCACCTGAGCTCAATTACGAGTCTCATAGCAAAGGGTCTGAATACTTATGTAAAAAAGGTATTTGTTTTTTATTTTTAATAAATGTGCAAAAATGTAAAAAATACTGTTTTTGCTTTGTCATTATGGGGTATTGTGTGTAGATTGAGGTAAAAAAAAAAAAAAACGTTTTAGAATAAGGCTGTAACGTAACAAAATGTGGGTAAAGTAAAGGGGTCTGAATACTTGCTATATACAGCAATAGTTGAATAGGATGACATTGACTAGAATAAGGTATTTACATATGAAATGAGTAACACAGTATGTAAACATTATTAAAGTGACTAGTGTCCCATTATTAAAGTGACCAGTGATTCTATGTCTATGTACATAGGGCAGCAGCCTCTTAGGTGCAGGGTTGAGTAACCGGTTAGTAGCCGGCTAGTGACAGGGTGGAGGCCGGCTAGTGATGGCTATTTAACAGTTTGATGGCCTTGAGATAGAAGCTGTTTTTCAGTCTCTCGGTCCCAGCTTTGATGCACCTGTACTGACCTCGCCTTCTGGATGATAGCGGGGTGAACAGGCAGTGGCTCAGGTGGTTGAAGTCCTATGATCTTTTTGGCCTTCCTGTGACATCGGGTGCTGTAGGTGTCCTGCAGGGCAGGCAGTGTGCCCCCGGTGATGGGTTGGGCAGACCGCACCACCCTCTGGTGAGCACTGCGGTTGCAGGCAGTGCAGTTGCCATACCAGGCGGTGATACAGCCCTACAGGATGCTCTCAATGGTGCATCTGTGAAAGTTTGTGAGGGTCTTAGGGGCCAAGCCACATTTCTTCAGCCTCCTGAGGTTGAAGAGGCACTGTTGTGCCTTCTTCACCAGTGTGGGTGGACCATTTCAGATTGTCAGTGATGTGTACGCCGAGGAACTTGAAGCTTTTCACCTTCTCCACTGCGGCCCCGTCGATGTGGATGGGGGAGTGCTCTCTCTGCTGTCTCCTGAAGTCCACGATCAGCTCCTTTGTTTTGTTGATGTTGAGGTAGAGGTTATTTTCCTGGCACCACTCCGCCAGGGCCCTCACCTCCTCCCTGTAGGCTGTCTCGTCATTGTTGGTAGTCAGGCCTAGTACTGTTGTGTCTTCTGCAAACTTGATGATTGAGTTGGAGGCATGCGTGGCCATGCAGTCATGGGTGAACAGGGAGTACAGGAGGGGGCTGAGCACGCACCGTTGTGGGGCCCCTGTGTTGAGGATCAGTGTAGTGGAGGTTTTGTTTCCTACCTGCACCACGTGGGGGCGGTCCGTCAGGAGGTCCAGGACCCAGTTGCACAGGGCGGGGTTCAGACCCAGGGCCCCAAGCTTAATGATGAGCTTGGACAGGTACTATGGTGTTGAACGCTGAACTGTAGTCAATGAACAGCATTCTTACATAGGTATTCCTCTTGTCCAGATGGGATGGGGCAGTTTGCAGTGCGATGGCGATTGCATCGTATGCAGATCTATTGGGGTGGTATGCAAATTGAAGTGGGTCTAGGGTGTCAGGTAAGATGGAGGTGATATGATCCTTAACTACCCTCTCAAAGTACTTCATGATGACAGAAGTGAGTGCTTCGGGGCGATAGTCATTTAGTTCAGTTACCTTTGCTTTCTTGGGTACAGGAACTATGGTGGACATCTTGAAACAAGTTGGGACAGCAGACTGGGATAGGGAGAGATTTAATATGTCCTTAAACACTCCAGCCAGCTGGTCTGCGCATGCTCTGAGGACGTGGCTAGGATAGAGTGTAGGATAGTCTTATGAGAGTTTATGTTATAGGGAAATTGCACTCCTCCAGGATTGGTGAATAAAGGCCTCAGTATCATTTAGGGGTGAGTGAGCAGACATTCATAGAGCAGAGCAGGAGGAGCTTGGGAGGTATGCACTGGCTGCCGCAAAGAGGGTGAATATTATATCAGACAGAGGGTGAGTCATCCCCTCGCTCACTGCCGGGATCCAGAGAGGCAAACCTAATCATCAATCAAGCTTGATCACTGCCCACTCCCCAGTTATGCCACTGCAAGCACAGCTTGTCTGTGAGGAGAACCCCCAGCCCTAACCTGATTGGATTGTCTCTGCACTGACATACCACCAGAGATAAGGGATAGAGGGAGGAATAGGCTGTGCACATAATAGATAGCAATATTGTGGTAAATGTAATAATCCAGAATAATTTTCAATTACAGAACTTTACACGTCCATTCAGACATCCACTGACAGAAATAAAATCGTTATTCTTTTTTGGGGGTTGTTAGTGACGTCAAATGCAACGCACAGAACGCACCCCATGAACATGTGATGGTGACGTCATTCTATTTGGTAGTGTAGCCGGAAGTATCAACGAGAGTAAAATTTAAATTAGAAAAGCGAGTGTTGCATTACGTCTAAATCGAGAAGAATAAGAGCAATAACAATACATTAATTATTGGACCATCAAGGAGCCTACCAGCATGTCGAATATGGAGAGTATCCTTTCGAGAGTGTTAGCTAGCTACGCGAGGCATGAAAATGCCACCAGGAAATATAGCTAGACAAGGAAAGTCTCTTGTTTAGTTCACGATAAAGCCTCGTCTGAATATGATTTTAAAAGCCATATATAGATATAGCTATCAGGTTTAGATTTGTATTCAAGCTTAAAGTTTATACTTGGATTGCTTGGTGACAAAGGTAAACGCTTGTTTGCTATTATTGATATTGTAACGACATCTTCCAAAGTAGGCATAATCTATAAATACACAACCAGTTTAGTAAACAATTTTACTAGTCTGAAGACACCCAGTGCCTAGTAGCATGGCTGGCATTTACAGTTTATTCACATGACTACATCACTGGTCTTTTTGTTCTGTAGTGGGAGCACGTCACCATCGAGTAAGGTTTGTTTGTAAAGAGGGTACGAAGAAAGGGACACAAATACTGAAAATGTGGGTTTAATTTATGTATGACAATTTTGAAACAGTCTTTAACTTCCCATCACAGAGCATCTCTTCAATCTCAAGTTTTCAGCCAAAGAACTGCAACGAAACTCTAAAAAATGTGACAAAGAGGAAAAGGCAGAGAAGGCAAAAGTCAAAAAAGTAAGTAGGCCTTTTACCTCATTAGTCAATCCCCCAATCACCTCACCTTAACTCTGAACATATCAACAGTGAATATGTAGGGATACTGAACCTTTATCCTCGCCATAGGCTATCCAGAAAGGAAATGTGGAAGTGGCACGGATCCATGCGGAAAACGCCATCAGACAGAAGAATCAGTCAGTCAACTTCCTTAGGATGAGCGCTCGGATCGATGCAGTGGCTTCCAGGGTCCAAACAGCAGTCACAATGAACAAGGTGCAGTTGTTATACATACCTATGCCCTACGAGACTTCACACAGCGACATTCTTGTTTTGTAGATAAATAGTTGTTCACACTTTACAACACTTAATACATTGGTTTGGATGTTCAAAATGGAGACACTGATTCTGCTTAAGATGGTTCCACACTTTTACTTTGGAGGGAAAATGTGGTACAATGTCTGTGAAAGTGCAAGGTAACTACAGCAATAACTGCTGTGTCCAACCAGGTACCTTTCTATTTAAGTAATGTTGGTTAATTCTACAGGTCACTAAATCTATGGCTGGAGTGGTGAAAGGCATGGATGCCACGCTGAAGAGTATGAACCTGGAGAAGGTAACGTGTGTATTTTTGTATTTTATTAGGATTCCCATTAGCTGTTCCGAAACCAGCAGCTACTCTTCCTGGGGTCCACACAAAACATGAAACATGACACAATACAGAACATTAATAGACAAGAACAGCTCAAGGACAGAACTACATACATTTTAAAATGTCACACACAGCCTACATATCAGTACACAAAATATCTAGGTCAAATAGGGGAGAGACTTTGTGCCGTGAGGTGTTGCTTTATCGTATTTTTTATCCAGGTTTTGCTGTTCACTTGAGCAATCACAGATGGAAGGGAGTTCGGTGTGATCATGGCTGTGTGTGTGCACGCTCATAATGCTCAGTCAAATACAGCTATTTGATAGGTGTCACTCTTTTTAGATGGTATACATCTTATTATGTTTTTCACAATCTGAGAGGGAAATTGGGTAAGGAATGTCTCATCTCTCTAGATCTCAGGCCTCATGGACAAGTTTGAGCATCAATTTGAGACGTTGGATGTGCAGACAGCCCAAATGGAGGACTCCATGAGTAGCACAACCACCCTTACCACACCACAGGTAATAATGCTTGTGTCTGTGCTCCTGCTAGACAGACCTTTGGTCTTTGACCAGATTTGTGGCCTTTGATCTTGAAGTCTGTAACAGTAAATACACACGTGCAGATCATGACGAGATACATTTATTGTGATTAGTTTATTCTGCTCTGTTCACAATCAATGGAGGTTAATGGTCAGTGAAATTTACATTTACATTTTTAGTCATTTAGCAGACGCTCTTATCCAGAGCGAGTTACAGGAGCAATTAGGGTTAAGTGCCTTGCTCAAGGGCACATCGACAGATTTTTCACCTAGTCGGCTCGGGGATTAGAACCAGCGACCTTTCGGTTACTGGCACAACGATCTCAACTACTAAGCTACCTGCCGCCCCACACGTGTGTTTCAGAATCAAGTGGATTCACTAATGCACGAATTGGCTGATGAAGCAGGGTAAGTATTCCTCATTTTGTGGTTTTCTCTATTCTTTAAAAAACGTGTATATAAAGGAGGGAAATGTAATGTATAGCAATTTGTGTGTCTGTTTCTTTGTTTAGTTTGGACCTGAACATGGAGCTCCCACAGGGGCATACTGGATCAGTGGGCACCAGCGTAGCATCAGCAGAGCAGGTACAGAAACAGGCCCTGAACAAGAGCCATTATATACCCTACCACACTTTCAATTGTCAACTGAACAGGATCTTTAAAATGAATGATTGGGATAATAGAGCAATGATAACATTGCTGATATTATTATTGTAGCTGTGCCTCGGGCTTGCAGAAATATTGCCCTCAGCCCCACCCCGCCCCCTTCTTACACAATGAAAAAGTTATGTTTTTAGAGATGTCTGACTTACTGCATCTGCAACAACATTAACGCCAGTTTTCTTTGGTTCTCAGGATGAACTGTCTTCAAGGCTTGCCAAACTCCGAGACCAAATGTAAAGGAAGAACTCAGTCTGAGACCTCAATGCATGGCCTGAACTGGCCTAAACTGGATAATGTCTTTGTCTCTCATTTGGTTTCTCTTTAAATATCTATCTTCTTTGAGAGCCTTTCCCTTGGGTCCTTATTGGTGTTCGAAATGTACTATTTTATATAGAGAGTATCAAGGTACAGGAATATAGGCCACCAGCCTACTAACACAGACTTATTGGTTATGGAAAATTCATGAATTTTTGAAATATATTATAACTGGGATGGTTGCATCTCCAACTGATGCTTTTGGTATGTCTTTTTTTCTTGTGTTGTAGTTTGGCAGACCTCTCTTGTGTCTTTAAAGGAAACTGCAATGTTATTTCATGCGTTTCTTTCTGGTGTGCCTCCATTTACCCATTTCCTCATAAGATATTTTATTCACATGAATAATTGTGTAAAAAAAGTTTTATATATTCTCCTATCCTGTATCAGAACGACATGGTTTTATGAAGAGATTGGTTGGTTGATTCTTACATTTGATAACAGAGTTTTTTCTTTCTTTCTGGATATTAGATAATATAATTTTATAACACTTTTAGCCTCTTGTACCATGTACCTTTTTCAGTCTCATTTCCATGTATGTCTCATGCTATTTGTATGTATGTAAACAATGTTGAAAATAATAGGATTTAAAGCAGTGCTTGACTTGGACCGAAATAGGTGCCTGTACTCATTTTGGGTTCCGGTACTGTTTATATTTAAGTGCAGGAGCTCCACAATACTTTTGAGCTAATATTCTATTAGAGGAACAGGAGCTCAAGCAGTAGAACATGTGAGGTGCAGGTACTCAGCTCCGGTGAGCTCCTGCCTAAGTCGAGCACTGGTTTAAAGTTGAAAATGTTGAATGCACATGTCAACATCAGTGTTGCCAACTATCAGTAAGGAAAGTAGCTATTGGCTGTCCTAAAAGTCACCTGAATGACGTCATCACCTAATTTGCATAATTGGCTATGTGCATGTAATTGTGATGGACGCTGTAGGAGAGAAGAATAACGTTGTGGGGGAGACAAAAAGTTAGTAAAAAACACCCTACATTTACATCCCGCCCTGAATGTAAGCCAGGGCGGGATCAGCCAGCGGCGGCTTCCCGCATGCGCGATTCATTTGCAGTCTGGAGGGAGGGGTGAACATCTCCTGCTCTGACTGCAGCTGGGAGGGACTTCTGCGCGAGGACTGGGCCGCCTGTGAGTGCTTTGGGAACGGGGTAACGAAGCACCCGCTGCTCGTTGAGAAGAGTAAGAACGATACGTGCTTTCACGTCAGTCTCCAATAACACCAGAAAAACTTGCTAGATTTGTCGCTTGTCGCTTTTTTGAAAATGTGTCGCTAGAGGGGTCTTAAAAGTCGCTAAATTGGCAACACTGGACTCAACATTACATAGTCTGATGAAATTTGCCACGTTACAACAAAAACATCCCCAAAATTTGACGCTCTGGAACGCACCCACACTTCTGCATTCTTGGGTCACTTGAAGTGGCCCCTCCCCGCTAGTAATCACGTGAAATGTCTAAGACGCTGTACTAGTGGAGCTAGTTTCTGTACCTCTAGCTACACAACTAACCAAATATTTATTAAAGTAGTTTTTTTCTGTTTTAATTTTACGGGCCTCGACCAGCACCTTCAGGTGATAAAGCATCAGATGACCCGTCGGTAGTATAATCGTAACCGAATGAAATTGCATGTTTTGTGGGCCTGCCAGTAAACGTTAGCTAGCATCAGCATGTTTGTGAAGGCTTAGACACAGCAAGCAATGGACCTGTCTAGCTATCAAAATCAAGTAATGTATAAGCTATTTTAAATCCAAAATGTTGACATAACTAGCTATAGTTACTGAATATTTTGTCAAGAATGTAGTTGTTTTTTCCTCGCTAGCTAAACTAAACCCTTTCTGAATGTTGTTTAACGTTTAGTAGCTTGCTAACGTCGTTAGCTAGCTCGCTTGTTGTATAAAGCTAGTTTTATGTAGTTAGCTAGTTCTTTTGATAGCTGAGAAAACGTACTCTAGCTAGCTACACCAACATTATAGTACATCTCTGGCTACACTTCAATTACCAAAGCTACAGTTCCCTTTCTTCATTTCACTTTTTATGCTGTATCCCCTCTTGTAAATAATACTTGTTAATTGGTGCAATGTAGCACACTGGTGATACAAATGCTTTCATTTAACATTTTCACATAGCCCAGCTATATCTGGCCCTCTAGTGTCATATAATCTAGTAATCATATAATCTTGCAATCTAGATCATTACCTATTATATAGCTAATATGTTTTTTACCTTACCAACTGTTTAGTTTGGGTGACACTAGCTAGTAACTACATCACATTACAGATAATGACGTGTGTTTGTGCTGTGTTCCTTGTTATGCATGGTATGTCTTCTGCTGAAGCTTTAAGTTAAACGAACAGAAAGCACCTGCTGAAGAGGGCAAAAGTCAGACTGACTAGATTCAACATTCTGCAAACTGAACGATTAAGGGGATGTCAAGCACAGCCATGAAGAAAAAGGTAGATCAACCAAATATTAACACTACACTGTTGTATTTGTAAGAATTGAAACACTAACATTTTCAATGACAATAGACACTGTAGGCTTAGAAGTAGTAGTAGTCTGTGGTTGTCCCCTTATATGCAATTGGTTGATGTCCTCTAAAGGTGTTGCTGATGGGCAAGAGTGGGTCTGGGAAGACGAGCATGAGATCGATCATCTTTGCCAACTACATAGCCCGAGACACACGCCGCCTTGGAGCCACGAGTAAACACTAGCTAAAGTTTCTAAACTAAATACATTTTAAGCCAGTTGAAAATGAATAATTACAATTGTCAGATAGCTAAGTTGTGTTGCATTGATGCTCACCCTATTCTAGTTATTGAATTCTCTTTCTCCTATCTTGCAACTTAGTTGATGTAGAGCATTCCCATGTGCGATTCCTTGGCAATCTGGTTTTGAACTTGTGGGACTGTGGAGGGTAAGTCAACCTGTCTCTTTCAGCCTCATTTGACAAGCTGTAGGGTGTTTCTCACCACAATTAACACTGCTTCCTGTGTCCGTCAGACAAGACACTTTCATGGAGAACTACTTCACCAGCCAGAGGGACAACATATTCAGGAACGTGGAGGTGCTGATCTATGTGTTTGATGTGGAGAGCCGTGAGCTGGAAAAGGATATGCATTACTACCAGTCCTGTCTGGAGGCAATCCTCCAGAACTCCCCCGATGCCAAGGTCTTCTGCCTGGTGCACAAAATGGATCTGGTTCAAGAGGACCAGAGAGACCTGGTGAGCTGGGGTTCACACAAACACCATGCCAATCAGACACTTAACGTTTTAATGCTTAAACTCATATTCACTTATTCATACACACATTACATTTTAAGACATACTTCACTAGGAGTCTGGCTTAATAACACTATTGTGGCACTCAGACATTCCTTAAAATGGCCAGAGGACTGCACCACTAGCCAACTATTAGTAGGCTATTTATTTAGCATGTGGGTGTGCTCAACTCTTAACACCTATGTGGATGACTGATTGTCCTCCCTCTCTTCAGATCTTTAAGGAGCGTGAAGAGGACCTGAGGCGTCTGTCCAGGCCATTGGCTTGCACTTGCTTCAGAACATCAATCTGGGATGAAACGCTGTACAAGGTAGCTGCTCTGTCTGTATGACTGTTTATCGCTGTGCGCTCATAAGTCTCTAACATGTTGTTTCTCTCTTAAGGCATGGTCCAGTATTGTTTACCAGCTGATCCCCAATGTACAGCAGCTGGAGACAAACCTGCGTAACTTTGCCCAGATCATTGAGGCAGACGAAGTGCTTCTGTTTGAGAGAGCCACTTTTCTGGTGAGGGCTACTAGCTATTGAAAACGGCTTTGTTGAAAAGCTGATGGTTGGATGAGTAGGAAATGATGACATTTCTGGTAGTGATGTAATGTTGTTTGTGTTACAGGTAATCTCTCACTACCAGTGCAAAGAGCAGCGTGATGCTCACCGCTTTGAGAAGATCAGCAACATCATCAAACAGTTCAAGCTCAGTTGTAGGTGAGGTCATCCTCCAGAAGGAACATCTCTGTGGTGACCCTACTACGTCTCGACACGGTATCTGTCTTTGGTGTTTCCATAATGCAGTACTTTTTGTTGTTTGCAGTAAACTGGCAGCCTCCTTCCAGAGCATGGAGGTGAGGAACTCCAACTTTGCGGCCTTCATCGATGTCTTCACCTCTAATACATATGTTATGGTGATCATGTCGGACCCCTCCATACGTAAGTATAGCCATTATTATTATGGACTTGTTTGTACATGAGAAAATGCATGTCTACTGTAATTAACTTGACACTCTGAATAATGTTGTCTCTCTCTACTTATAGCCTCTGCAGCCACACTCATTAACATCCGCAACGCCAGAAAACACTTTGAGAAGCTGGAGCGTCTGGATGGACCAAAGCACAGCCTGACCATGCGTATGCGCTAGGCACTGCATCTGGCCCAGAGGGTGCCAGCCAGCTGAACCAATCAGTCCACAGATGGCAAACTACAGGCTGTGGTCCAGCCCTGACCAACTCATATGAGCAGCCCTGCACTGTGCTACCCTTTCTCACTCAATCACACGTTTTTTTTCCTACAGAAGATCCTGTTTTCCTTTAAGTCAAATTTTTTTGATCTCATGTATCATGAACTGTGATGCCTTTCTCAGACATAATTGTCAGATTTAAAAATATATATATAGAGAAATCTTAAATGCTCATATTTTACTGTTAGGGGATACCAATGCTGTCATGGTCTGTCAAAGTCACCCTGTAAATGATAAGCACAGTATGTTGATTAAAAAAGGAAAAGGAGCCTCAGAAATTATTTTCCGCTTTGCATAGTCAAGTGACTATTTTTACAATGATCTGCTGTTGTCAAGGCTAGTGTTACGTTACTATGTGATGAGTTCTACGTCACCATGCCATCTTCTCATGTAGTCAAGGCTTTGACACTGAATTCTATGAATCAGTGCTCTAAAACCCTGTTCCTGGTGAGCTATCATCCTGTAGGTTTTCACTCCAACCCTAATATAGCACACCGGTTTCTAACAATTAGCTGGTTGATAATCTGACCCAGGTTAGTTACAAAATGGGCTTGGAGCAAAAACCTACAGAAGGGTAGCTCTCCAGGGACAGGGTTGGAGACCTGTTATAAATGCTTTATGAGGTGATGGAAACGGGTGGGGTGAGGGATATGGGTGTGAGCTCAACAAATACAGTACCTCACACACTGTTGAACACTGGATAACACATTTTGTGAAGACTTAAAACCTGGAATTGTGCATTCATTACTTATTTTTTGAACTGCCAAATAAATAAAACATATTTAGAAAGAAGTCTGGTGTGTTCTGCAACATGTGACAAGGAATCAAATATGGTGTAGGTAAATTGAGGGCTCGATTCAATCCGTAGCGCTGAAGACCTGCGCTACAGCGCGATAGAAATGTGAAGGCAATGTTCCCGCATTTGGAGAATTGTCAAGACTCCAGCCACTGAAGTCAGACTCTTCTCTCTGCTACCGCATGGCAAGCAGTACCGATGCACCAAGTCTGGAACCAACAGGACCCTGAACAGCTTCTACCCTCAAGCCATAAGACTGCTAAATAGTTAGGGCTCTATTCAATCCGCATAACGGAAGTTCAGCTTTACAGCGTGATTCAAATTTAAAGGCAATGTTCCTGCTTTAGTGGAGACTGCATTCATGATAAACTACATATGTCAGCTCAATCGGAAATTAACTTTAAAATGTGTATTGCGTAATCTGTAACGCTTCAGCTTTACAAATTGAATGGAGGCCTTAAATAGTTAACCAATAGCTACCCAGACTATCTGCATTGACCCCTTTTGCACAAACTCTTGACTTATCACATACAGTGTACAAAACATTAAGAACACCTGCTCTTTCCATGATAAACTGACCAGGTGAAAGCTATGATCCCTTATTGATGTCACTTATTAAATCCACTTCAAATCAGTGTAGACGAAGGGGAAGAGACAGGTTACAGAAGGATGTTTAGGCCTTGAGACATGGATTGTGCATGTAAGCCATTCAGAGGGTGAATGGGCAAGCCAAATGATATGTGCCTTTGAACGTGGGTATGGTAATAGGTTCGGTGTCAAGAACTGCAACACTGCTGGGTTTTTCACACTCAGTTTCCCCTGTGTATCAACAACGGTCCACCACCCAAAGGACATCCAGCCAATTTGACACATCTGTGGAAAGCATCCCTGTGGAACGCTGTCGACACCTTGTAGAGACGAATTGAGGCTGTTCTGAGGGCAACCAATGTTCCCTCAATTTTGTTCTGGCACTGAGAAAATTTTACAGCACTGAGCGCGTTTACTGTGCACACGGAGGCTGTTAACAGTAGCTATTTGATCATAATGTAGGTCTACCAGTGGCCTACCATCAAAAACAATTGAGAAAAATGCATCCCATAACGTTAAAATGGAAATAGCTGTTCTATCGTTCAGCCTACAGTAGCAGCAAATGTGTGGTATTCAATGTAGGCCTACATTCCATGAGACGTTTGAAAAAAACATGCAGGACTTGACATTAACCTGTTTATCCACTTGTCCTACAGACAAGGTGACTGAACATGTGTTCTTTCATTATTATTCCCATATCATTATTACAGAGAATCAGACAAATTATGCTACTCTCTGCTTATTGGCTACTTGGCTTATTCAAGACCGTCTCAAAATACAACGCCGTCCCTTTGACATAAAAAGAGCTCTCTACCTGAAATGCACACATTTTGTGATCTTGAAGGAAGCAACCACTCCCCCATTGTTGACTATAAATTAGCTATAACTGGGCTAATAACTCACTAACTGGCAAAGAATATGAACAAATGTGCACAGGTTCACATGCAGCTCTCGCTTTGATCTCAATACATGGCCATTTCAAATCAAACTCAAATGACATTTTATTTGTCACATGCGCCGAATACAACAGGTGTAATCCTACTCCGCTCTGCCTACAAGAAAATACCTTGCACAGTTAGTTTTACATAGTTAATTTTGTTTCGGTATATTACATTGAAAGTGGCTAATATTGCGTTGATTCTATCGCAATTCTGACAGCAGAGTGAAACGTTGAGTGTTAAAAGGGAAAAGCTCTAGAAAGTTTAGTTTGATCTCGTGTTTCTCTGCGCGGGCTGATATTTCACCTGCACGGATTTCCGAGGGGAGCTGCACGTAGTTAAGAAGGAACATTGGGTGCAACTCAATATTACGGTGTTCTTAATGTTTTGTATACTCAGTGTACGCTGCTGCTACTGTTTATCTATCCTGTTGATTAGTCACTTCATCCCTACCTATATATACAGGTGCAGCTCAATAAATTACAATATTGTGGAAAAGTTAATTTCAATAATTCAATTGACAAAGTGTAACTCATATATCGTGGATTAATTACACAAAAAGTGAAATAGTTCAAGGCTGTATTTGTTTTAATCTTGAGGATTACGGTTTACAGCTCATGAAAACCCCAAATGTAGTATCTCAGAAAATTAGAATATGACATAAAACCAGTGAAAAAATGAAATTTTATACAGACATGTCGGCCTCCTGAAAAGTATGTTCTTGTACATGCAGTCAGTACTTGGTTGGGGCTCCTTTTGCATGAATCACTGCATCTATGCGGCGTGGCATGGAGTCGATCAGCCTGTGGCACTGCGGAGGTGTTATGGAAGCCCAGGTTGCTTCGTTAGCGGCCTTCAGCTCGTCTGCATTGTTGGGTCTCTTGTCTCTCATCTTCCTCTTGACAATACTCCATACATTCTCTCTGGGGTTCAGATCAGGCGAGTTTTCTGGCCAATCAAGCACAGTAATCCCATGGTCACTGAACCAGGTATTGGTACCTTTGGCAGTGTGGGCAGGTGCCAAGTCCTGCTGGAAAATGAAATCAGCATCTCCATAAAGCTTGTCAGCAAAAGGAAGCATGAAGTGCTCTAACATTTCCTGGTAGACGGCTGAGTTGACTTTGGACTTGATGAAACACAGTGGACCAACCCCAGAAGATGACATGGCTCCCCAAATCATCACTGACTGTGGAAACTTCACACTGGACTTCAAGCAACTTGGATTCTGTGCCTCTCCACTCTTCCTCCAGACTCTGGGACCATGATTGCCAAATGACATGCAAAATGTACTTTCATATGAAAAGAGGACTTTGGACCACTGAGCGACAGAAGTTATTTTTTCTCCTTAGCCCAGGTAAGACGCTTCTGACGTTGCCTCTGGTTCAGGAGTGGCTTGACACGAGGAATGCGACAGTTGTAGCCCATTTCCTGGATACGTCTGTGCGTGGTGGCTCTTGATGCACTGACTCCTGCCTCAGTCCACTCCTTGTAAAGTTCCCCCACATTTTTGAATGGCCTTTGCTTGACAATCCTCTCAAGGCTACGGTTATCCCTGTTGCTTGTGCACCATTTCCTACCACATTTCTTCCTTCCACTCGACTTGCCATGAATATGCTTGGATACAGCACTCTGCACTTGGATATAGCAATGCTTTTTTGAGGATTTCCCTCCTTGTGGAGGGTGTTGATGACTGTCTTCTGCACAACTGTCAAGTCAGCAGTCTTCCCCATGATTGTGAAGCCTACTGAACTGGACTGAGAGACAATTTAAAGGCTCAGGAAACCATTGCCGGTGTTTTGATTAGAGTGTGACACCTTGAGTCTACAATATTGAACTTTTCCACAATATTGTAATTTATTGAGCTGCACCTGTACATATCTACCTCAATTACCTCGTACCACTGCACGTCGACTCGGTGGTGGTACCCCGTGTATGTAACCAAGTTATCGTTACTGTGTATTTATTCCTCGTTATTATTTCAATTATTTCCTCTGCATTGTTGGGAAGGGCCGGAAGTAAGCGTTTCAGTATTAGTCTACACCTGTTTACAAAGCATGTGTCAAATACAATTACATTTGATTGATTTGAATTCACGGTAAACGCTGCTTATGTCACATTTCCATTGTGCTACAGAGCTGATCTTCAGGGTTACGGATTTAATCGATCCCTAAAGGATATTGGAGCACATAATGTGTGCATCTCTTTATTTACTCAGAATGTATTATTTTACCAGCACCAGTGTTGAAATTTGGGAAGTGCATATCACACACCCTAGTTTGGAGTATTTTTCTATAAATCACAATTGATGCTGCATTAAAAGCAGAACTTTATCATAACTCTTCTCAAAAATATCTTCATTGAAAAAAAAAAAAAAAAAAAAAAGAACTTGCATAATGCACATTTACATTCACAATATCATTTTCTGATATTACAATCTCCAATTCAATTAAATGTTATGCGAAAAGTCTTCTCCTGCTCTTTGCGTCGGTTGTCGCAGAGTTTGGACACATCCTCCACCCTTCTCTGTAGAAGCACTGAGGAAAGACGGATATATTACAGAGTTAATATGGATTGAAGGAAGTCTTAACTTTTTATCAGAAGCAAGGGTCAAGTTAAAAAGTGATTTACTCAAGACCACACATGGGTTAAATACTGACCCGAGTTCTGGTCAATCCATTGAAGAGAGTCCATGTGGGCATTGAGAATTTTACAGATCTGCTGAAGCTAAAGAGAGAAAAAGTGTTAGCAGAACTACTTATACATTTCCTCTTCCCTAAATAATAAACTAACTAGGTAACCACAGTTCAGAAAATGTGCTGTATTTGCATTAGAGTAACTGTAGAAATACATAAGTAAAAGCACTAGCAGTCAGGTATTCAAAATACATCAATCTGTTTTTCCTTCTCACCGGGTCACTATTATCAGCTGGCCCGCTGGATGTGTTCAGGTGTTCAATGATCTCCTTTAGATCTTGAGACATCCTCTTCAGCTGGGCGTCCACATTCTCTGCAAGCTTGTACCTTCAGAAAGAAATTGAGATATTGCATAACCATAGTCATGATTCAGTTCTCACTGTGCTTTGGTTTTTACTCAGAAAGACATTTGGTAAAACCTTACGTCCTCTCGCGTTCCTCGTCTGCGTTCTGCATGTAGATGGTTCCACTCTGTTCTTTGACAGACTCCTCCAGCGGGGACAGCAGGTCCTCCAGCTCCTTCTGTTGTGACAGGATGAAGTCCAGCTCCTGGTCCAACCTGGGACAGGGTAGAGCGCAGAAACACAAGGTCATACAATAAATATTGACACAATAATTACCATAGATCTACTTACAGATAAGACAGAATTCTGAATTACCTGATGTATTCAAATACATTATTATAAATAAAGCTGTTAACATTACCTTCTTTGGTCCAATTTCACCTTCTCCATCTCCCTGTGTAGTGATGTGATCTGTAACAACAAGATGAACATGCTCTTTTAAATCTGCCATGAAGAGACCCCAAAGTTCAAATTCATATGAGATTAAAACAAATAGCATTGCCTAGATTCAAGTGGTGCAGTTACCACGAGAAGTGCCACTATAATGACATGTCTGGTTACCTTCTCTCCGTTCTCCACCAGCGTGCGGTCCCAGGCGTTGACCTGGGTGGCTTGCTGTAAGAAATGCCTCTCCTGGTCCTCCAGCTCAAGACTCCACTTGTTAATGAGACCCTCTAGTTGGACGTATGACATCACTGGAGGAGCACTGCAGGGGGAGGAGTAAAGGACCAGAGTCACAAATCAAAATCGGTCACACACACATATCTAGCAGATGTTATTGCAGGTGTAGCGAAATGCTTGTGTTCCTAACGCCAACAGTGCAGTAACATATAACAATACACACAAATCAAAAAAGTGTATGTATATATAGGGATTACTGCACAGTTTCCCAGACCAATTAATGTGTAGGGCGACCGAGCCCCCGATGTGACTCTACACTCTATGCAAAAGGTCTTATTGTCTTCTCAGGAATTCAGCCTTCTCTGTGTTGTAGAGTCCAGTGTGTACAGAGTCCGTGCAAATAAATAAATATATGATGGGATGTACAGACAATATATGGGATAGAATATGTAGTATACAGTATCTGAAGAATAGTGTATGTACAGCAACAGTTAAATAGGATAGGCCTTAACTATAATACAGTATATACATATGAAGAAGTGGGTAAAACAGTATATAAACATTATTAAAGTGACCAGTGATCCATGACTATGTACATAGGGCAGCAGCCTCTTAGGTGCATGGTAGAGTAACCGGGTGGTAGCCGGCTAGTAAAGGTGACTAAGTTCAGGGCAAGGTACTGGGCATATTGAAACAACTAGGGCTAAGAGTGGATGAAGATGTATTTAGAGTAATACAATCAGGGTTGGGTTAAATTCTTTTTCAATTCAGGAAGTAAACCCGAAATTCAAATTATCCTTGAAGCTTCTGTATGGGAAAAATTTGGAATTGGAATTTCAGTTTACTTCCAGAATTGAATTAATTGAAATGGACTTAACCCCAACCCTAAATACAATGGTTGAGGATACAGATGCAGTGAGAGATATTGCAGTGAGTGGTTGTAATGAACTGGACCAGGCTGAACCCTGCAGTACCTTGCTGTAACAGTAGTGATGGTTGTGGCTACTCCAGTGATGGGGGCTGTTGCACCGATGCCAGTGGCGCCCGCAGGTTTCATACCCAGTGAGAAACCTGTGGTAGTGCCAGTGGTAGGGGCAGCTAAAACATAAAAACCACTAGTGAGGAATTCATCAATATGACAAACATACTGTATGAACAACCCCATATACACCATTTTGCATAAACAGCCAACAATATCAAGCTCTAGTTATTCCAATAATCCTGTATGATAAAACAGTGAACCTGTACCGTACCCGTGCCAACTGGGGCAGTGGTTGTAGCAGTGACTGCTCCCAAGGGTTTGAGCATGAAGCCCAAGGTACTTCCTGCTGCTGAGGTGGCAGTGGGGGCGGCTGAGGTAGCGCCCACTGATCAGGAGAGAGTCAGGGTAACAAGGAAATTAAATTCCACCATAGAATGTCAGAAAGCCAATTTAACCTTAGTTTTGAGTTTGTCAACACTTGATATTTCAGGCAAGAGTTAGCTAGTAGGAGATAAAACTCACAAAATCCTGCGATTGCTGCTGTAGCAGGAGCTGCTGTTGATGCTGGTATAGCAAAGAGAGAAGAACCTAATGAGGCCTGGGTAGCCGGCGCAGTTGCAGCGGGGGCTGGAGTAGCTTTAGAGAAAGAAAAATATATCTTAAACTCACAGCCGTCGATATCAGTTAAAAAACATTTCTACAATTTGTCAGATATTCATTTGATAAATGACATATGCCAAACGTCTCCGATTCCCCCATTTACCAGAAGGTTTGACGCCAAAAGCGAATCCTCCACCCTGGGTTGTGGTTGGTGCAGCTGTTGAGGCCGTGGCCACAGAGTTCAGCGTCAGACCTGAGGAAAGACAAAATACTATAATTCAGGATGCAAAAAACACTGATGTAAAGTAATTATGGCATTTACAGTGCGTTACCCATGATCTGATCAACAGATGACTAGGAGCTCAGAAAACTCACTTGTGGGCTGGGTCCCCAGGGAGAGGCTGGCAGGGGCGCTGTTCCCAAATGAGAAGCCCCCTCCTGGGGTTACAGTAGGGGCTGGGGCTGTGGTGGCCTGGACCTTGGCTGCACCAAAACTAAACCCACCTCCCATCATTTGGGTGGCTGCAGCAGGAGTTCCTAAAGAGAGCCCACCAGCTGCTGCTGGTTGGGTCTGGGGCTGAGTTTGGGCAACAGGGGCTCCAAGCCCCCCTGCGGTCCCAAAGCTGAACCCCCCTCCTACAGGTGCAACAGTGGTTTGTGTGGCGAGACCCCCACCAATTCCAAAGCCTGTCCCAGAGGAGGCGGTTGCCATCCCCATAGTTAGCCCAGTCAGTGCTGGTTGAGAGGCGGCTGGTGTGCCCAGATTGAGTTTAGCAGTGGGAGTCCTAAAGACAAAAGCAAGAGAAAAGACCGCATTATAAAATCTACATTATGATTGCAATGCTACTAAAAGCTACACAGGCAACAACCTACCAAGTTGGTTCATCTCACCATCAATGCTGCCCTAAGATAGTTATAGCACTATTATATTATCCAAACATCCATGAAAACTACATCATCCAATACACCCACCCAAAAGAGAAGCCTCCTCCTGCAGGAGTACTGCTCTGTGCAGGGGTCCCAAAGCTGAACCCTCCAGTTGGGTTTGTGCTAGCCTGGATGGGCATAGCAAACAGCCCAGAGCTCTGGGGGGCAGCTACTGGGGCCTGGGGAGGGTTGGGGGTTCCGAAAGAGAAGCCACCACCTGGAGCTGCAGCACTTGGCATCCCAAAGCCTGTGGCTGGGGCAGTTGCAGCTGTGGTTTTGGGAGCTCCAAAGCTGAATCCAGTATTGGACGCTTGTCCAAAGTTGAATCCTCCACTCATTGTCCTATCCAGGAAGGGCACAAGGGAGAGATTAATACATTGTACCAACGTCATTATAGTCCCTTCAACATCTTCATCCACTAACACAGCTTAGCTAGAAACAGATACAATATTCAGCTGGACGTGGGCATGACCTGTCCTGGATAACAAAGACAGGCAGCAAGCTAACTTGCCAGAAGATACCGATCCTACCATTACGCTTGTTTACACTGACATGCACTGGGGTCGGAACACAACCATGGTTACATTAAGACACCTTGGAGCCTCATGCTAGTTAGCAGTAGCCCCACAGACATTTTGGAATGGCAGTGTCAGCCAATCAGTTCCTTTGTTGTTCAACGAAACACCCCATTCCATAATGGCTGTGGTGGCTACTGCTAACTAGCATGAGGCAGAAGATTGCAGTTTTCCGAGAAAACTAGCAGTATTCCAATCTTCTCCATGGCACAGTGTGGATAAAGGTACTATACAGTGGCATATCCCATCCCTGCATTAAGGTACGTTTTCCGACTAGTATCTGGCGCCGGTTCCAGTCTATTAATATAACCATGATTGCGTCCCGACCCCAGACGAGTGCAGTTCGGTGTAAACGGTAGGGTTGGTATCGAAAAGGTAGGGTTGGTATCTTCTGGCAACATGCTGGCTGACTAACTAACTTCATTTTGAGCTAGCATTTTTACACTGATCATATTTAAAAATAGCAAATGGGAGAAAGGTATCTAGCCAATTGACATTCAGCAAATAAGTTGGCTATAGCAAGTTATCTAGCTAACATTACCAAACTAGCTAATGTTAGTTGGCTAACTAGCCAGCTAACGTTGGCTAGCTACGTTAGCTACAAAAATACGAACGAGTTAGCAAACTAGATGTCTAACAAAACGCCATATCTTAAACATCCAGCTAAACAACGGTATATATGTTTGTTCACTGACGTTGAACAAAAATGGATAACATAACCATACCTTTACTTTTCTTCAGACAATAAATGTAATTGAAAAACGCACGTTATCTGCGTGCACTTTCAATGAGCGCTTTTATGGTTGCGAAAATGACAACACTGGCAGGTCCACAAACTCCCATAATGTGAGGGCGCCATCTGCTGTGATGGAGTGTGAAGCTGGACCATGCTGCACTCAGGGATGTAGCTCAGTTGGTAGAGCATGGCGTTTGCAACGCCAGGGTTGTGGGTTCGATTCCCACGGGGGGCCAGTATTAAAAAATGTATGCACTCACTAACTGTAAGTCGCTCTGGATAAGAGCGTCTGCTAAATGACTAAAATGTAAATGTAAAAAAGCACCCTTTAATGTATACCTTTACAGATGGAGAAAAATATAAAAATGTGCTTCTTTCCACACCATATTATGACTGGACATGCCATTACTTAATTCAAAGGAATGCTCCCTATTGTACGAAATTAATCACAGTCCTTTGTACTCTCCTTAGGCATGTCACCAATCAGGCCAGATGGAAGTCACTCCTCAGTTAAAGGCACATGACAGCCCGCTTGGAGTTTGCCAAAGGACTTTCAGACCATGAGAAACAAGATTCTCTGGTCTGATGAAACCAAGATTGAACTCTTTGGCCTGAATGCCAAGCGTCACGTCTGGAGGAAACATGGCACCATCCCAAGCATGGTGGTGGTAGCATCAAGCTGTGGTGATGTTTTTCTACGGCAGAGACTGGGAGACTAGGAAAGATGAACGGAGCAAAGTACAGATATCCTTGATGAAAACCTGCTCAGGACCTCAGACTGGGGCGATTGTTCACCTTCCAACAGGACAACGACCCTAAGCACACAGCCAAGACAATGCAGGAATGGCTTTGGGACAAGTCTCTGAATGTCCTTGAGTGGCCCAGCCAGAGCCCGGACTTGAACCCGATCGAACATCTCTGGAGAGACCTGAAAATAGCTGTGCAGCAACGCTCCCCAGCTAACCTGACAGAGCTTGAGAATCTGCAGAGAAGAATGGGAGAAACTCCCCAAATACAGGTGCCAAGCTTGTAGAGTCATACCCAAGAAGAGTCGAGGCTGTAATCGCTGCTTCAACAAAGTAAAGGGTCTGAGTACTTATGTAAATGTTTTATTTTTTATATTTGCAAAAAAATTCTAAAAACCTGTTTTTGCTTTGTCATAATGGGGTATTGTGTGTAGATTGATGAGGGGGGGGGGGGACAATTCAATCCATTTTAGAATAAGGCTGTAACGTAACAAAATGTGGAAAAAGTCAAGGGGTCCGAATACACTATGTACGCTCCCTGTATAGGAGTGTACTATGGCCTCTGCCAAGCGGTCTGGACCTTTATAGCACAGATCAGATGGTAGTCAGGGTAGTGTGGGTTTAAAGGAAAATAACTCAAACTATATTTTGGTATTTGTTTCACTAGTCCACTGTCGTTCTGTATTTTAAAAGTTATATATCTTGAAAACTTGATTGCTGACACGCAAAACATTTTGGGACTGTATCAACTGTGGACTAATGAAACAAATACTAAAAGTTCGTTTTTGAGTGGAATTGTCCTTTATCTGCAGTGTTGCTGGTTCAGGCTGTTCCTCCCCAAATGGTTACACTGGTAATAATTCCCCACTGTCTCAAGCCTTTTCTTAGACGTGCTCACCTGTTCATTTGGGATTTGAGTGCAGAATGCTTCTCAAGACTCAAGAGGGGAAATTGTGTAGCTTCCCTGGATGAGAGTATACTACAGCCTCTGCCACAAGCTCTGTGCTTATGACGCAAATGTAGTGCACTCAACCAAAAACAGCAGGGTTGCTGTTTCCATCACTGGGCTTTTTAATTTGAATTTTCAGTACCCAA
Source organism: Coregonus lavaretus (assembly GCF_964263955.1). Lineage (NCBI taxonomy): Eukaryota > Metazoa > Chordata > Actinopteri > Salmoniformes > Salmonidae > Coregonus > Coregonus lavaretus. The sequence continues at coordinate 38,738,163 of NC_139997.1, read as the reverse complement.
TACATGATGCTATAGGACTTCATCCCACAATGATTTAAATGTATCTTGGGTGTAGTGTAAAACTACCAACTCAGATTGTTTTTCTCCAAATGCCTTGGGGAAAAAAATAGGTTTATTCAAATTAATTAATTCAAATATACACAAGTTACATATTTTGTTAACCACAAATCCAGTTAAATGTAGTGTACCATTGTTACTTATGAGTAACCTTAAAGTATAACATTAATTAGTTAACTGTGGTCAAATACTTGATTGGTCATACAACCATTAGCTGTCAAGCCAATATTTTCATGATCACTAAACTCATTACAGGCCACAGTATTATAATAAAATTGTGTAAAAATACTAAACACTTTCATGGTATACAACAAATCTCCAAGACCATGAAATCCACCAGATGCTGACAGGTGTGTTGTAGGGGCTGCTGAGTGCTCCGGTGTTGGCCCACTTCATCATTAGGTAAGAGTTCTATGGGGTTGGTAGAGGGCACTGTCCAGGATGTGAGTCTTACCCTCTGTGCTGCTATCTGTTCTTATGTAACCTACCTTTGGGGGTAAGGATGTCGGAAAAGACTGCATGTGATGTGTGCGAACACATAGTATCCCATCAAGAGAAGAACTCATCTATACACTGACTCAACCCTATATTCTTATTCTGCTTAATAAACTCTTCATCTTATGTTTGCATTGAACTCAAAGAAAATGGTGAATATCAATAGTCTTATGTATGTTGTACAAGCTTAATGCAACAGTCACTATGTTGATAAGAAAAGCATTTTCTTATGAGGAAGGACGTTTATTGTATGTTTGTGTATACCCTTATGATTTTGAAAGTGCTTGAGAAAGTGCTAGGCCTAGAGCCATGGTCACAGGCAGCTTTCATGTTTGAAGAGTGGGCTCAGTCGACTCATCATTCCCATGGTTACCCTGTTCATCGGTATTGGCAGCAGCCAGAGTGTCTGCCTCAGCGGCTGCCTCTGCGTCAGTCTGAGAGGATCCCGAAGCCCGTGTGGCACAGCTGGCACTCCAGGTTGGTGATGTCGCTTCAGCCGCTGCTGTGTGGCCGTGTACTCGCTAAGCAGGCGGGCAAAGCGCGTCTGCAGGGTGTCCAGAGAGGACTCCAGCCTCTCCACCTTCTCCTTGGTGTCCACTCCACCCAGTCTACCAGCCTCTGCATTCTCATCTAGGAGGCCCTCCTTCATAAGGATCTCCTTCCCCCTCTCCTCCAGCACCTTCTTAGCATCAGGGTACTCTGTCACTGCCTCCATCAGGTCGTCCTTAGAAAGGCAGAAGAGGTCAGAGTAGCCGATGCTGTGGATATTGGCCGTCCTGCGATTGCCCATTTTGCTGCCCTGGATGTTGAGGATACTTATCTCCCCAAAGCAGCTGCTGGTGGTGAGGAGGGCGTACTGTGTGACCCTGTTATTTGACACCACTGCCAGCTTCCCCTGTTTGATGATGTACCTCTCCTTCCCTATGTCCCCTTTGCGGCAGATTTAGTCCCCTGGGCTGTAGACCTGTGGTCGGAGTTTCAGCACCAGCTCCACCAACAGTTCAGCCTCACAGTCCTGAAAGATATGCACTTTCTTCAGGGTCTCCAGGTACACATTAATGGCAATCTCAGCCTGGAGTTTGTTAGGCATGTTCTTCAACACCTTCTGCTCGTCTACTGCTTTATTAGTGCAGAGGTAGTCAAACCACTTAATGACGTGTGCCTCCAGCTCCTTGCTGACCCGACGGAAGTGCATGTAGTGTTTGATGGTGTCAATACGGGCCTGAAACTCTGCACGTGTGGCATTCATGTTGGCAATCATGGAGCCAACATTACCCACAACACTCAGGGTTGGAGATGTTGGGGTACACACAGGTATCAGAGCCAAAACCCAGGGATTTGGAAATAGCAAAGTAGATGCAGGCGTTCCAGTGGATGATAACCAGGATGTAGAGCACCAAGTTGCAGATGTGGAAGATGTTGGGGTAGTTGGTGCATGTCTCAGTGCGGTCGAAGAACTCAAACATGCGTGGGAAGTGCAGCAGGCGGTTGAATCTGAGCTGTGGATTCCTGTGATTATGTAGGCCAGATCAGTAGGTAGGATGGACACCACATCCAGCTTGAACTGAAACATGCGGATGTAGCGGTCTCTCAGCTTGGAGAGGCCTTCACCAGCAGACCCTGCTCCAGAAACCCTGTGTTTGTCTCTAGCTAGGATCTGGTTTAAGGGTGTATATAATGGTGATGTACCTGTGCAGAGTCAGACACAGGTGTCCAAGATGTACACACCGTCTGAAAGATAGTCCAGCAACAACCAGAAGAAGTAATCGCTTGTCTGCAGTTTGTCAAAGCATGACCTACAGACAGAAGAGAAAAATAGTACACTTTACTCTAGCATTTCAAAGTTCCACTTTAGTCACACAGTATATACTTTAATTTTAGTGATGATGAAACATCCCTTCTGATGTTGGGCTATGTGTTGACTGTGGACCAAACAGAGAAAGTCTGTGTTCTCAACTACCTAGCCACAATGAGGATCCAGTTGTAGAGCACAGCTATAGCAATGACAAACAGCCAAAGGTAGTGCATGTCGTCTGATGGGGACACACATATTTTCCTGCAAAAATGTCAAATAATGTTAAATAGCCTATTTTGTTTCTGCTGGTAGACATAGGTGAGTCTGATCTTCAAGGGCCATGTGTCTGAAAGACTAACCACTGAACAGAGGCACATTTATCAGCTTTAATGATGAGTTTGTGTCAAATGTGGTCCTTTTAAGATAATAAACCACATGATGGAATTGTATTAAACTGAGGTAGAGACGTTACATTGTAATTCAGAACAGTTTAGTGTATTTAGAGAATCACAGAGAGGCTGACATACTTAATTCTCCCTTAGGTATCGTAAAAATAAAAAATATATTTCATTTTTAAAAAAAATAGAATATTAAAAACATACAATCTACCTGCAGTGAAGCCGCTCAACATTTACATTACATTCAGTCATCTAACAGACTCCCATCCAGAGCGACCCACAGGAGCAACCAGGGTCAAGTGCCCCACCCAAGGGCACGTCGACAGAGTCAAAACGGGGACCCGAACCAACGACCTATCAGCCACCGGCCCAAGCTCCCAACCGCCAGGCCACCAACCATCCAAGATCCCCCCACAGTTCCCCAAGAGCTGCCCCTCAACCATCTGAGCACCACCCCACAAACATTAATTTAAAAAAATAAAAAATTAACCTCTTCGCTCTCCTTCTACAGACTCTGCCAGTGAAGCCACACCGATGCAAAATACTACAGGTGGCCGCCATCTTTAACCACCCTCTTGCCTGAACGGCTTTGTGGACCAAAACTCCAGAGACAGTAAAAAGCTTAGCAAGTAAAAGCTGTAAGACTAAAAGCATCTGAAACTTGAACTCTTTTGTTGTGTTACTCATTGCCACTTGTGTGGTCGGGCACACCCCACTCTTCCCGATACATCTGTATGGCACCATGGTATTTTGTCATATAATCATGAAATGTGGACTTTGTATTGCCATGGTGGATGGTGTTAAGTTTCAGGGGTGTATAGTATCTGGAAGATAAAAGCTATAGTCATGGTTTGGTAACTCTCTCTTCAGTGTTTATGGAGTATGTGACAGATGAGAGCAGTGGGACAGAGGACTACTGGGACTGCCTGCCTGCCACACCCTCACCGGGGTGACTTTTGGCATCCATAGCAACCAGGGTTGTCAGCCAGTACTACCCCCGGCTTGTCTCACTCATTAGGGTTTGGGAATGTATGTACAGGCAATTGTAAAGGGTGCATGTTGTCCGTATAAGAAGGGAAACACGGTTTGAGAGCAATAATACGGTATGGTGACACTATGATCCTCCTAACCCACCATGCTGTGTGAAATGTGGTCTCTATGCCGTAGGCCTTTGAGTAAACATCCGAGCCACAACCTTCTGTTTTGATAAGATAAATATTTTCTGAGAAAGATGTGGTAGCCTACACCATATTGAGCACATGGTGTTATTGGAAGCACTGAAAGTATTGGGAAAGGCGGTGTTAGGGCCATGGCTGGCTCATGGAAAGCTGAGGCAGACAAATAGTGGTGTTCAGACGACTGTTACCAATGTTTTACTAATTGGTGGATCATTAGGGCAAACAGTCAGCCTAAGGCACATTGCTCTGCTCAGTGAGCCAATCTACCTGCTCCCACAGGACCAAGCTCTCCACATCATAACTAACGACAGGTGTGCTTCATCACTTGGGGCAGTGAAGGTAGTGACTGTCTAAATTACCAGTGAATCATGTCTCATGACTAAGTTGCTACGGTAACATGGTGATAAATGCAGGCGGCAAGTGTGTCTTGGCCATATAACGTCATACTTTTCCAATGGGAAAGTGCCACATGCTACATAAGAGAAACAAAAACAATGAATCTGATTGGAAAAACATGACAAGTGATGGTAGTTACAACCACAATGTACAGTCCTGTTTAGCTAAAAGATAAAATGTTCTCAGGTATTTGGTCACTCACCAGCTTTTTAATATACCCTGCTTGCCTCCAGTCACTCCAGTAAAATCCTTATGGCCATTTCAGACAGCCAGAGCGCCATTCCAGCCAGTGGATCCATTGCAGAGAAGATATTACTGCAGGAGCACTACGCCAACACCTTTCATACCTCTTCCTTGGTCCTTTTTGAAGGGGTTCCTCTTTCTTCCTCTGGGGTCTCCTTTCTTCACTTGTGGAAGGCGTAGGCCTTGCTTGTCAACATGTTTAAGTCAACAAGACTTCCCATTGACTAACTGTAGGCAGAGCACAATGGGTGGAGGGGAGGAGAGCTTTCAGGTGTAAAAAGGAGTGCTTAGGCTCTGTCATCATGAAAGAACAAGCACCAAGAGAGTGAAGTCCGATCAGCAAGCCACCTCAAGCGGGTGACACACTCCATCCCCCGTGTATGGAGAATTGACTGCCAGACTGGTTCGCTGCTGTCCTTTTGATTCAGTCACTAATGAACACTAACATACAGTCGTGGTCAAAAGTTGTGAGAATGACACAAATATTGATCTTCACAAAGTTCGCTGCTTCAGTGTTATGAGATATTTTTGTCAGATGTTACTATGGTATACTGAAGTATAATTACAAGCATGTCATAAGTGTCAAAGGCTTTTATTGACAATTACATTAAGTTTATGCAAAGAGTCAATATTTGCAGTGTTGACCCTTCTTTTTCAAGACCTCTGCAATCTGCCCTGGCATGCTGTCAATTAACTTCTGGCCCACATCCTGACTGATGGCAGCCCATTCTTGCATAATCAATGCTTGGAGTTTGTGGGTTTTTGTTTGTCTACCCGCCTCTTGGGGATCGACCACAAGTTCTCAATGGGATTAAGGTCTGGGGAGTTTCCTGGCCATGGACCCAAAATTTCGATGTTTTGTTCCCCGAGCCACTTAGTTATCGCTTTTGCCTTATGGCAAGGCGCTCCATCATGCTGGAAAATGCATTGGTCGTCACCAAACTGTTATTGGATGGTTGGGAGAAGTTGCTCTCGGGGGATGTGTTGGTACCATTCTTTATTCATGGCTGTGTTCTTAGGCAAAATTGTGAGTGAGCCCACTCCCTTGGCTGAGAAGCAACCCCACACATGAATGGTCTCAGGATGCTTTACTGTTGGCATGACACAGGACTGATGGTAGCGCTCACCTTGTCTTCTCCGGATGCCCCAAACAATCGGAAAGGGGATTCGTCAGAGAAAATGACTTTACCCCAGTCCTCAGCAGTCCAATCCCTGTACCTTTTGCAGAATATCAGTCTGTCCCTGATGTTTTTCCTGGCGAGAAGTGGCTTCTTTGCTGCCCTTCTTGACACCAGGCCATCCTCCAAAAGTCTTCGCCTCACTGTGTGTGCAGATGCACTCACACCTGCCTGCTGCCATTCCTGAGCAAGCTCTGCACTGGTGGTGCCGATCCCGCAACTGAATCAACTTTAGGAGACGGTCCTGCCGCTTGCTGGACTTTCTTGGGCGCCCTGATGCCTTCTTCACAACAATTGAACCTCTCTCCTTGAAGTTCTTGATGATCCAATAAATGGTTGATTTAGGTGCAATCTTACTAGCAGCAATGTCCTTGCCTGTGAAGCCCTTTTTGTGCAAAGCAATGACGGCACGTGTTTCCTTGCAGGTAACCATGGTTAACAGAGGAAGAACAATGATTTCAAGCACCACCCTGCTTTTAAAGCTTCCAGTCTATTATTCTAACTCAATCAGCATGACAGAGTGATCTCCAGCCTTGTCCTCGTCAACACTCAACTGTGTTAATGAGAGAATCACTAACATGATGGCAGCTGGTCCTTTTGTGGCAGGGCTGAAATGCAGTGGAAATGTTTTTTTGGGATTAAATTCATTTTCATGGCAAAGAGGGACTTTGCAATTAATTGCAATTAATCTGATCACTCATGACATTCTGGAGTATATGCAAATTGCCATCAAAACTGAGGCAGCAGACTGTGAAAATTAGTATTTGTGTCATTCTCAAAACTTTTGACCACGACTGTAGAGACTCCCCAATGTAGGATTTAGTGCCTGTAAGTCCAGATAATGAAGCCCATGAGAGCCAAAGCTGTCTGCCATCCCCTCATCTCATCTTTCTCCCTCACAGAGCTCTCTGACAGACTGTGGCAGACAGTCAGAGTAGTGCTTAGAAAGCCTGAGGGGCTCGTGGCTGAGAGCATTCTCAGAATCTGTTCAGGATTCAGACTACTGAACAGCGTCCAATGATCTGCTATCTGGGTTCCCCACGGATTAATCACTACTCCACCAAAACTAAAGCACCTCTGTATGGATGGAGAATACATGCATCCGACTAACACAGAAGTTAGATCGGCATTAGGTACCATGGTGACAGAGTTGCACTTAAGTACAGCAGCCTACTGTTACTGTATGGATTGAAACTTGTGAATGCAAGCAACTAGAGCATGCTGGTATCTGGAGAAAATAAGCAAATGTATTTGGGTAAATAGGACAACTGCACTGTAGTGAAAATCCTAGGGTGGTATGACCATGTCACCCTTTCCCTCCACAGACTGTAGAGATTAGCCTGCAGAAAGAGACAGTCCACAGAGCATACATTCCTTCAGACCTCCCACAGCACACAATGATCACAGGGAAACATAACCAATCACTATGCTAATGTTATGTATGCTTGTCAAGGGACAAATACTTTATGACCACGGCTGAAATAAGGTTCCACAATGTATTGTACACTAAACAAACACACAACATGTAAAAGTGCTGGTCTCATTTTCCATGGGCTGAAATAAGATCCCAGAAATGTTTCACACACAAAAAGCTTCTCAAATTTGGTGCACATGTTTGTTTACATCCCTGTTAGTGAGCATTTCTCCTTTGCCAAGATAATCCATCCTATCAAGAAGCTGATTAAACAGCATGATCATTACACAGGTGCACCTTGTGCTGGGGACAATAAAAGGCCACTAAAATGTGCAGTTTTGTCACAGCACAATGCCACAGATGTCTTAAGTTGAGGGAGAATGCAATTGAAATGCTGGCTGCAGGAATGTCCACCAGAGCAGTTGCCAGATAATTGAATGTTAATTTCTAACATAAGCTGCCTCCAACAACATTTTAGAGAATTTGGCAGTACATCCAACCGGCCTCACAACCGCAGACCACGTGTATGGTGTCGTGTGGGCGAGCGATTTGCTGATGTCAACGTTGTGAACAGAGTGCCCCATTTTGGCGGTGGGGTTACGGTATGGGCAGGCATAAGCGACAGACAACGAACACAATTGCATTTTATCTATGGCAATTTGAATGCAGAGATACCGTGACGAAATCCTGAGGCCCATTGTCGTACCATTCATCCGCCCCCCCCCATCACCTCATTTCAGCATGATAATGTCGCAAGGATCTGTACACAATTTCTGGAATCTGAATGTCCCAGTTCAATGGCCTGCATACACACCAGACATGTCACCCATTGAGCATGTTTGGGATACTCTGGATTGACGTGTACGACAGTGTTCCAGTTCCCGCCAATAGCCAGCAACTTCACACAGCCATTGAAGAGGAGTGGGACAACATTCCACAATCAACAGCCTGATCAACTCTATGCGAAGGAAATGTCACACTGCATGAGGCAAATAGTGGTCACACCAGACACTGACTGGTTTTCTGAGCCACGCCCCTACTTTAAAAGTTCTGTGACCAACAGATGCACATCTGTATTCCCAGTCATGTGTAATGTATTCATTTCCTTATATAAACTGTAACCTAGTAAAATCTTTTAAATTGTTGCATTTATAGTTTTGTGCAGTATAAATGTAGGCCTAGGTACAAAGAAAAAGCAGATATTTATGCAAGTTCATTTTATTTGTTTCCTTGATGTATAAAGCACTTCAGAGTAAACATTTACACACAAGACCAAAACGCATTGGTATGGTAACTATGAAATATAATGCCGCTATCTGGAATGCAGAAATTGTTCAGGCTATATTTTTTGGTAATGTTGAATACAAAACAAAATAATAAGTGGAAACCTTAATGTGCAACAGAATATAGCGTCAAGACAAAAAAAAGGCACAACCAAGGAAACTGAACACTGTCAGTGAGCTCCCTCGGTTTCTTCCAGAGTAATAAGACAAACCTTTAGTCCAATACAAAAATGCCAGACAAGACACCCAGCTGCTCTCAGCTTACTAGCTACCAGAATTGAAAAAACAAGTTAAGTAAATACAGGTCATTACAAAGGTTTGACCTTATGTCTTCTGTCAAGAGATGCATGCATTTCAATAGGGCAGAGTTCAACATCTAAACCTCCACCATTTCAGTTTAACCAAGTTAAAGATGGCTAGCCACTGTGTAAGGGATGTTATGAATATGTATTGTAGTATAAACATCAAGCATAGTCGTAACAGAGTAAAAATACTCAGAAACACGTTAACTGGAAAAATACACTTATAACATACAGCATTCTGAAAGGTGAATGGAGTGTTGCATATTGAAAAGTAACATACCAAGTTATCCTCTAACAGGCCTAGTCTTCTTCAGAAACATTATGTTATGGGCTTACCTTAAATAAGATTGCACAATATTTTGTAGTAAACATACTGCTGTTCAAAACTAGGTTGAAATACCAACACGCAAAATTTTAGGGTCTCAAATGTCTGTTAGCAAACATTTTCTTCCACGTCTTTCTTCATTCCCGGGTGGCCCTTCATCAAGCAAATGGTTTGTGGGTAGTTTGCCGATGCCAAAGTGGCACAGCCAGTCGGTTAAGACCACTTCATCCCCCGGCCCATCAAGCATGCAAACACTGTCATTACCATCTTGGGCTTGACCTCCACCAGGTCATCTGGGAGAGCGTAGGCACGCGCCCCGATCTTCCTCGCCATGGAAACGGCATATCTAAGAGCGGAAATAGGTAGTTTCATTTAATATTGATCACCATTTGTTGAATATTCATACGTATGACTTCTGAATATATAAAGTGCCTTCAAAGTATTCATACACCTCAACTTACTCCACATTGTTGTGTTACAGCCTGAATTCAAAATGGAAAACAATTTACTCACCCATCTACACACAATACACCATAATGACAGTGAAAACATCTTCAGACATTTTTGAAAATGAAATATATAAGTATTCACACCCCTGAGTTAATACTTTGTGTATAAGCCCCTTTGGCAGCGATTACAGCTGTGAGTCTCTGGGTAAAAGCCAATTTATTCTTGATCTGAAAATGTGGTCAGAGGCTTCCTATGGAGGGTGTGACGCAATTGCGGAGCCTGCGGAGACACGCAGAGGCCAAATTGAGCTCCGTACTGCATCGCCGTACGGCTCCCAAATTTTGTAACTATGCGGAGGGCTCCATATAGCTCTGTATTGACATTATTGGTTGACAGTAGGTGGGGCGGGAGGTCCTGTACAGTGCATTCGGAAAGTATTCATGCCCCTTGACTTTTTCCACATTGTTACATTACAGCCTTATTCTAAAATGGATTAATTATTGTTTACCCCCACTCAATCTACACACAATACCCCATAATGACAAAGCGAAAACCGTTTTTTATGTGAAAAAAAGAAGAAATGTTTGTATTCTGACTCTTTGCTATGAGACTCGAAATTGAGCTCAGGTGCATCCTGTTTCCATTGATCATCCTTGAGATGTTTCTACAACTTGGAGTCCACCTGCGGTAAATTCAATTGATTGGACATGATTTGGAAAGGCACACACCTGTCTGTACAAGGTCCCACAGTTGACAGTGCATGTCAGAGCAAAAACCAAGCCATGAGGTTGAAGGAATTGTACGTAGAGCTCCGAGACAGGATTGTGTCGAGGCACAGATCTGGGGAAGGGTACCAAAACATTTCTGCAGCATTGAAGGTCCAAGAACACAGTGGCCTCCATTTTTAAATGGAAGAAGTTTGGACCCACCAAGGCTCTTCCTAGAGCTGGCCGCCTGGCCAAACTGAGCAATCAGGGCGGTGACAAAGCGCCAGATGGTCACTCCGACAGAGCTCCTCTGTGGAGCACCTTCCAGAAGGACAACCATCTCTGCAGCACTCCACCAATCAGGCCTTTATGGTAGAGTGGCCAGATGGAAGCCACTCTTCAGTGGGAGGCACATGACAGCCCGCTTGCAGTTTGCCAAAAGGCACCTAAAGGACTGACCATGAGAAACAAGATTCTCTGGTTTGATGAAACCAAGATTGAACTCTTTGGCCCGAATGCCAAGCGTTGCGTCTGGAGGAAACCTGGCACCATCCCTACGTTGAAACGTGGTGGCGGCATCATGCTGTGGGGATGTTTTTCAGCAGCAGGGACTGGGAGACTAGTCAGGATCGAGGGAAAGATGAACGTAGGAAAGTACAGAGAGATCCTTAATGAAAACCTACTCCAGAGCGCTCAGGACCTCAGACTGGGGCGAATGTTCACCTTCCAACAGGACAACGACCCTAAGCACACAACCAAGACGACACTGGAGTGGCTTCAGGACGAGTGGCCCAGCTAGAGCCCAGACTTGAACCCAATCGCACATCTCTGGAGAGACATAAAAATAGCTCTGCAGCGACGCTCCCCATCCATCCTGACAGAGCTTGAGAGGATCTGCAGAGAAGAAATGGGAGAAACTCCCCAAATGCAGGTGTGCCAAGCTTGTAGCATCATACCCAAGAAGACTTGAGGCTATAATCGCAGCCAACGGTGCTTCAACAAAGTATTGAGTAAAGTGTCTGAATACTTATGTAAAATGTGATATTTCAGTTTATTTGTAATAAATTAGCAACACTCCTAAAAACCTGGGGTATTGTGGGTAGATTGAGGGGGGGAAACTATTTAATCCATTCTAGAATAAGGCTGTAATGTAACAAAATGTGGAAAAAGTCAAGGGGTCTGAACACTTTCCGAATGCACTGTATAAACTAACGCACTTCCTTGACAACAGCTCTGCTCAACAGCTCTGTGCTGCTCCGCGAAGCGCAAGAAGTATGAATGTCCTGACTTCTGCAGAGGCCATATCACCGTAAATGCTGCACGGCCAATGCTGCACAATCCAGGTGTGGAAAGCCTGCAACACTTGCCCATTCATATAATTTTTAAAAAATTCTTCAAGCTGTCAAATTGGTTGTTGATCATTGCTAGACAACCAGTCAGGTTTTGCCACAGATTTTCAAGTAGATATAACTTAACTATCTCAGCCACTCTGGAACATTCACAGTCTTCTTGGGAAGCAACTCCAGTGTAGATTTGGCCTTGTGTTTTAGATTATTGTCCTGCTGAAAGGTGAAGTCATCTCTCAGTGTATGGTGGAAAGCAAACTTAACCAGGGTTTCCTCTAGGATTTTATCTGTGCTTAGCTCCATTCCGTTTATTTTTATCCTGAAAAACTCCCCAGTCCTTAACGATGACAAGTAGACCCATAACATAATGCAGCCACCACTATGCTTGAAAATATGGAGAGGGGTACCGAGTCAGTAATGTTGTATTTGCCCCAAACATAACGCTTTGGATTCAGGACAAAAAGTAAATTGCTTTGCCACATTTTTTGCAGTATTACTTTAGTGCCTTGTTGCTAACAGGACTCTGTTTTGAAATATTTTATTCTGTACAGGCTTCCTTCTTTTCACTCTGTCAATTAGGTTAGTATTGTGGAGTAACTACAATGTTGATCCATCCTCAGTTCTCACATCACAGCCATTAAACTCTGTTTTGAAGTCACCATTGGCCTCTGGTGAAATCCCTGAGTGGTTTCCTTCCTCTCCTGCAACTGAGTTAGGAAGGATGCCTGTATCTTATTGACTGGGTGTATTGATACACCATCCAAAGTGTAATTAATAACTTCACCATGCTCAAAAGGGATATTCAATGTCTGCTTTTATTATTTTTACCCATCTACCAATAGGTGCCCTTCTTTGCAATGCATTGGAAAATCTCCCTGGTCTTTGGGTTGAATCTGTTTGAAATTCACAGCTCGACTGAGGGACCTTACAATTATCTGTATGTTTGGGATAAAAAAGATTAGGTAGTCATTCAAAAATCATGTTAAGCACTATTATTGAACACAGTAAGTCCATGCAACTTATTATGTGACTTGTTAAGCACATTTTTACTCCTGAACGTATTTAGGCTTGCCATAACAAAGGGGTTGAATACTTATGGACTAAAGACGTTTCAGCTTTTCATGTTTAATTCATTTGTAAAAGAAAAATTAAACATATTTTCACTTTGATATTATGGGGTATTGTGTGTAGCCCAGTGACAATCTCAATTTAATCCATTTCAAATTCAGGCTGTAACAACAAAATGTGGAGAAAGTCCAGGGGTGTGAATACTTTCTGAAGGCACTGTACTTCTCGCAACCCCCCATATTTCATGTTTTTAACAGGAAGTATAGCAAAAACCAAGAAGTAATTGAAGCTTGAATTAGTGTCTTACAGGTCACTAATCCATATCAAAGTTTATCTGGACACGTTCATCAGTGGAAGTCTTACTTGGCATTATCCAGCTTGTCCTCAGCTGCCAGGCTGCCAGTCTTGACCAGGTCATAGCTGATGCTGCCAGGTTGGATGGCATCAATCAGGTCCACCACTGGTAAACTGGTGCTGATCTCCTTGTCCTGACAATCAAGGGGAGAAGACAGTGTCAAATACCTGCTTCACAAATCAGCTCAAGTAGTGTCAGAATTTGTGGTATGTCACAGATTAGGTCTGCTGATTGGAGGTATTGACTGAATATCACTACAGAACATAGATGCATACTAAAACTTTCTATGTCAAATAACTACCGTATTTTCTGCACTATAAGGCGCACCGGAGTATAAGCCGCAGCAGCTAAATTGAATGATATTGAATGATGTGTACATATAAGCCGCACTGGACTATAAGCCGCAGGTGTTTTAATGTTTAATTACCATATGTAAGGGTTCATGCACAGAGGGGATTGTCGGGAAAGAGACAAACTGTCTCGCTCTCGTAATGTCTGTCTGTCTTGCTCTCGTTCTGTCTCTCGTTCTGTCTCTCGTACCACTCTCGGTTCCACTTTTGCGCGCTACCTGTCTCACTCTTTTCCGGCCTCCAGCTTTTCCTGCTGGAGCCCGCCGCTTAAAGGTGGGGGGCGCGGACCGGTCATAGAGCCCATAGAGTTAAAGTTGGTGGACTGTAACCTGTAAAATCCATAGATTTAGGAGGTCTTCTAGTGGCCGTTAGCTGTAAAAATCCATAGATTAGCCGCACCGTTATATAAGCCGCAGGGTCGAAAAATGGGAAAAAAGGCGCGGCTTATAGTCCGAAAATTACGGTAACAAAGAAATGCATTTATTTAAAATATAACCTAAATATATCAATAAAGCTTGACAAACCTTGAAGCTTGAGATCTTTGTTGTTTTCCCCGCTTCTGACAAGGTTGTATTGACCCATTTGACAATGATGTCATCATTAGCCATCTGTCCATCTCCCAAGTCCTCCAGTACATTCAGCGTATATCTAGGAGAGATGTCAAGCGTTAGCTAGAATATTGATCAGTTTCTGGGGCACTCAGCAGTGGTCAGCAGGCAATCACTGAAGGTCAGGCAAGAGTAAATGAAAAATAAAATCAACTTATTTATCAAGATCTGCTTAAGAACTAACATGAACAATATTCCAGTGCTGTTGCCTGAGGGCCAGGTTTACAAAACATTTTGCCCTATGCTGCCTTCTCTTATGACCCTGATTTACTGAGAAGCAGTAAAGGTATGTTACATCTTGATCTAAGCATGTGCTAAGACTCACCTCCTCATGAGCTGCCACAGCAGAGCCAGCGTCAGGGTGGCGTTGCCATCGTTCAGGTCCTGCCCACCGATGCCAACCAGAGAGAACTTGGCCATCGTCTTCCCCAGATCCACTGCATAGTTGCAGTTCTCCAACTGAGAGAGCAGACAAAACACAGTAGGAATTAAGAGTGGTCCTCTGTAGCTCAGCTGGTAGAGCACAGCGCTTGTAACGCTAAGGTAGTGGGTTCGATCCCCGGGACCACCCATACACAAACAAACAAAAAAAATGTATGCACGCATGACTGTAAGTCGCTTTGGATAAAAGCGTCTGCTAAATGGCATATTATATTATATTATAAGAGAAACATGACGTTAGTCTCTATCCAGAACTGGAATTTGAGCGGTGTGATTTTGCTCTATGAGCTTCTGAATAGTTGAAGACAGAAATAGTCAATTATGCAGTATGATCATCATTTTGCATTCTTTCAAAGTAAAAAATAAATGGAGGAAAATGGATTGAGAATATAGTCAACCTTTTTCATGTTTGTCCCAATCTTGGGATATGGTGGCTTGTTGACTTTGTTCGTCCAGTCGACGGGTACTTTTGTCTTTTCATAAAGCTGGAGGATGACCAAGGCGTCTGCTAGGTCTCTATAGAGTAAAGATATTAGTTATATAGGTTACTCCTTGATAATAAATAAAGAAACCTGACCCTGTGTATGAATACCACTGGTAGGGAGCATGTTATCAGCAGTATGTCATTGGCATGTTAATTTTCCATGCAAGTCATTAGTTGCATTTGGTACATACCCATACAGATGATTGACATGTGGGTTCACGCCCAGGGAATTCATCCAGTTCCTGAATGTTCTCTCTTCTCGTGTCTCACCTAAATAGAAAATAGAGATGTGGGGTGATTTTAGGGTCTCAGGGAATACAATGTACACTGGACAGAATCCACACAGCAACCTCATGACCAACAGACTAGCTCAGCACCCACCTTCCAGCAGCCCCCAGTCGATTCCCTCTCCCTCAGGCTTGGTGAGAGACGGGTACTTGTTGAAGACATTGGCCACAAAGGCCAGGTTGAGTCTGGGGTTGCCAGAGACTACGTCGGTTGGGGTGACAAACTGACGACAGTCCAGCCTGTCAGCCTGCTGAAGCATGTTCTCTGCCCTCTTCAGGTCATCCATCTCCTACAGGACATAGACACCACAGGTTCATGCTAAGGACACATTTCATGTAGCCCTCAATTTTCTTAGCCATGTTAAATCAATGGTCTCAGGTTATCTGTGTATGGAATTTGTATATTCTCCGTAAAGGTGCTTACACTGAAGCCTGCCATGCTGATGTCTGTGTGTGGCTGGTCTTCCTCTGTGTATTTGGGGGCGATTTGGTTGAGGAGGTGGAAATAGGCTCTGGAGTCCTGAAACAGAGAGACCGACATCTTGTTTGAATCTTAGCATTGGAAACAAGCACACTGGGATACAAGGTTGTGCAGGCCACATGGGAACACAAGACACAATGGACAGGTATGCAATGACCATGACAGAAAATTAAAATATTAATACAGTACAATGACCTTGACACATGTATGAAGCTATTGTCAATTCCTATACAGTAAGGAAGTTGATCTATGAAGTACCTTTACAGGTTGAAAAGTCTGTCCGATAAAGAAAAGATAGTCAGAAATATAAAGCACAGGCATGAAAACACTTTCCAGCAAAGAATTGTACGCTTTGAAAGAATAGAAGGTTAAGAGTCCAGATTTGGATAAAGCCTTGTTTGAGTCTTAATCATTTTATTTAGCTATTGTTCCACTACTTCTTTGTGAGGACAACAGAATAGTATTACACTTTATTAACCATATAGAAACAGTAAACAAACCATAGACAGTGCCTTCAGAAAGTATTCACACCCCTTGACTTTATCCACATTTTGTTGCATTACAGCGTTAATTTAAAGTGATTAAATTGAGATTTGTCGTCACTGGCAATACCCCATACTGTCAAAGTGGAATTATGTTTGACATTTTCACAAATTAATTAAAAATGAAAAGCTGAAATGTCTTGATTCAATAACTATTCAACCCCTTTGTTATGGCAAGCCTAAATAAGTTCAGGAGTAAAAATGTGCTTAACAAGTCACATAATAAGTTGCATGGACTCACTTTGTTTAACATGGTTTTGAATGACTACCTCATCTCTGTACCCCACACATACAGATAATTGTAAGGGCCCTCAGTCGAGCAGTGAATTTCAAACTGATTCAACCACAAAGATTTTCCAATACCTCACAAAGGACACCTATTGGTAGATGGCTAAAAATAGAAAAGAAGACATTGAAATTCCCCTTGAGCATGGTCAAGTTATTAAACAGGCGTCCTTCCTAACTCGGTTGTCAGAGAGGAAGGAAACCGCTCAGAGATTTCACCATGAGGCCAGTTACAGAGTTTAATGGCTGTGATAAGAGAAAACTGAGGATGGATCAACATTGTAGTTACTCCACAATACTAACCTAATTGACAGAGTGAAAAGGAAACCTGTACAGAATAAAAATATTCCAAAACATGCATCCTGTTTGCAACAACGCACTAAAGTAATACTGCAAAAAATGTGACAAAGCAATTCCCTTTTTGTCCCGAATACAAAGTGTTTTGTATGGGGCAAATCCAAGACAACACATTACTGAGTACCACTCTCCATAATTTTCAAACACCTGGTACAGTCTGCATTCCAGACACTGGGAGATGAATTCACCTTTCAGCAGGACACTAGACTAACAGTTTTGACTAATCTGCTTGAAAATCTTTTGCAAGACCTGTAAATGGTTGTCTTGCAATGATCAACAACCAATTTGACAGAGCTTGAAGAATTTGCACAATCCAGGTGTGTAAAGCTGAGAGACTTTCCCATAATGACTCACAGCTGTAATAGCTGCCAAAGGTGATTTTAACAAGTATTCAACCACCTGAGTCAATACATATCTAAATCAAGATAGTGTTATATTTTTCCTTTTTTCAAAAGGTTAGAGTTTTTCTTCCACATTGACAGAAGTGTAGATCACTAACAAAATTACAATAAAAAAAATAATTTCGGTTTTAATTTCACTTTGTAACAAAATGTGGAAAAAGTAAAGGGGTGTGAATACTTTGAAGGCACTGTACATATCCATACCTTGATGTCCGAGCTGAAGTTATTGATTTTCTCCCAGCCAGCGTTCTCCAGGTGGAAGTTAACCCAGCGCAGCAGCAGCTCCTCTGGAGACAACTTCATCAAGTCCTCCAGGGTCTCTCCATCCCTCAGCAAAGCAGCCAGGGCTGAGGAGACGGGGCCACAGGACATACGGTCAGCTACTCACCGCAACACTCACGGACCAGAGAGGTCTTTAGCCAGGAAAAGCCACTCCAACACTGAGGACAGACTAGCTCAACGTCACAATGTTGTGACAAAAAGGAAAGACACCTTTGCGCCTTGTAATGGGTAAATGTACCGTGATGAGGAATAACACGTGGAAATTCTCACAGGGACACTCAAAGTCAATCTTAAATGAATCATTGTTTATTGTCAGCGCACTGGAGAGGTTCCAACAAACTTAATGCACCATAGTGAATGTCTGTCAGGAGCTCTAACGGGGCAGTCCCTTTAGTTCCCTTATATACTCACAAGTTATATTTGCATGATTTAGCTTATTCATCATTCATAATTAATGTTTGCTTCATTCATGTGACGACCAATACTGGGTCATGCATGTGACCGACCAATACCTCACAAGGCTTCTTCTCTCTAAACTGAGACCATGAAACTGAGATATCCCTTTCTCTAAACAAGGTTCTGGGCATACTGCCAAATTACAGATACTGATAGTGAGAATTCGTTCCGTCACTTGCATGAACACAGAAATTGGTTTATAGAAAAGCACAAACATAGAAGTTGGTAAATAGAAAAGCAAACAAAAATATCCATCATAACATGATGAATACCAGGTTCATGAGTCACCAAGACCATGATTGTGCTGTGAAAGTCCCTCACCTTCATTCCTGCTGAGCTCGATGTCAGCGAAAAGGCCGATCTTGATGATCTGCCACAGCAGGCCCAGCACCAGGTGGGGCTTCCCCTCCCTAAGGTCCAGAGCCCCGATGTTCACCACGTGGCAGCCAACGGCAGAGGCAGAGTTCAGAGCCAGGTTCAGATTCTCCTGTAGGACGAACAGAAACTGTTTTGAAGTCCGTGCAGGAAAGAGAAAAACAGGGCCTCCCATATTATGTACATAAACAGAGATGACAAATTATATCTACACAATAGCTTCCTTCCTCAAAACAGCATGGGGTGGAATGGCTAAATCTAACAATCACTCAAGTCAACTACAGTATATGACCAGTTTGGTTGAGTTTGTAAGGACCTGTATTGTGAACGGTGTCAGCTTAGTCTTGTTTATGGTCCTCTCGTCAATCGTGTCTGGCACCGACAGGTTGATCATTTTACTACATGGAGCACATAAAAACAAACAGCTGGTTTATGAGGGGTCCTAATGTTGGAAGACACAGGTATGCCCCATTTCAAACCAAAACGTGTAAGGAAAAATAGCTGTGTTAGGGTCTGTAAGGCTTGAAGGGCCTAATTATGTAGAACACAATTATATAAATCTATGGTCTCACCAGAGAACGATGCCGTCGCCCAGGGCCTTGAAGAGGGAGTCTGAGTTGGGGTCCATGGGCAGGGCGTGCTTGCAGTCAGGGTCATTCTCCAGCGCTGTGTTGATCCAGTTGACAAACGCGTACCGCTCCTCCTCTGCATAGGGCAGCACAGGGAAAGACTCAGCCAACAACCAGCACCACGTCATACCAGTGGCGGTCAGTGCAGTTTAAGATGAAGGAGGACGATAAAACATTTTATGAGCATGGCCTTATTTCAGCATATTGGATGACTGTCATTCATATTCCATTCACCCAGCTCCAGGTAACGTCGATAGATTTAGGCTACTACATGACACTCAAATTTCCCTACACCCATCATGAGGTTGCTACAACCTAGCCTATGAATGAAAGTTTACAATGTAGGTGCACAAGTTGAGAATCTTTAGTAATCAGGGTGACAGCCTCTGTAGCTCAGCTGGTAGAGCATGGCGCTTGTAACGCCAAGGTAGTGGGTTCGATCCCCGGGACCACCCGTACACAAAAAAAATGTATGCACGCATGACTGCCAGTCGCTTTGGATAAAAGCGTCTGCTATATGGCATATTATTATTATTATTAAACACCGCCTTGCACACGCTTGCCTGCATCTAGCTGATCTAGGGCGTAATCATTAGTACAAGTTGCAAACAAGAGTTTCTATTGGACAAATTCAGTTATGTTTATCCCCGTTCCGTTTAAGGAACGTGTTTCAACAGAATCTGCGGAATGAATACACCCCTGATCACACAAACACAGTTCACTTTCATAGCAGCCACATACAAACAGCATGATCACTTTGCCTGTTGTAATTCCTTCTCGCAGCAACACGCTCCTCCTCTCACCTTTTCCCTTCGCTTGTGGACTTCAGTGCACAACACCTCAGCTGTCTGACCAGGCGAAAAAAGCCTTTCCAAGCCAAACCTTCATATCATAACCACTAGACACAGCCTACATAGTTGTTACCATATTATATAACGTCATAGTCAACATTGCTAATAGAACTAACACATTCATAAACCCAATACAATCATGCAGTACAGTCAGCAAGCACTTTAGCAGTTACCGTGTAGCTCAGTTGGTAGAGCATGGCGTTTGCAATGCCAGGGTTGTGGGTTCGATTCCCACGGGGGACCAGTACGAAAAAAAAGTATGCACTTACTAACTAAGTCGCTCTGGATAAGAGCGTCTGCTAAATTACTATAATATAATGTACACCGGCAGGCCCCAGTGGCAATAAATTAATAAAACCAAATGCTTAACTTGACTTGGAAAAGTTCCAGTGTTGGATAGCCATAGCCAGCTAGCTAACATAGCAGCCCCCTCAGGTGTTTGAGTAGGCTAAATTAGCTAGCTAAATCTCTCGCTCTCCCACTCACTAATTTTTCAAGAAAATTATTGTTCAAAACTGTTCAATTATTGTCTGAGACAACTACTCATCACATTCTATGCACTGCTAGCCATCTGTAGCTTATGCTTTCAGTACTATATTAATTATCCGATCCTTTGATGGATGGTCAAAATGTCAGTTCATGCTGCAAGAGCTCTGATAGGTTGGAGGACGTCCTCCTGAATAATTACTGTGTAAGTCTATGGAAGGGGGTGAAAACCAAGAGCCAATACAAGGTTTTGTATTGAAGTCAATGTACCCAGAGGACAGAAACTAGCTGTCCTACAACTACACCGTGGTGCTACACTACAGAGTGCTGTTGAGGCTACTGTAGACCTTCATTGGAAAACAGTGTGTTTTAATCAATTATTTGGTGGTGTATATTTAGTATAGTTTTATCTAAAAATTGTCGCTTTAAATGTTTCACTTTATGAAATTCACCGATGGTCCTCCCCTTCCTCCTCTGAGGAGCAGCCACTGCTTCATACACATGGTTTCTCACTACACAGGAATAATATTTTCTATGACATCCCAGAAACCCAGTTATTGTTTTCGATTGACTAATCAATCCACTATGAGATTAGAGATAGACGGGGTATCTACCTAAATTAATGAGTAAGATTCCCCTAGATTAAATCAAAGAGCCTACGTATACACAGTACAACATACTGTAATGTAATGACATTAGTAGAAGTGGTAGGAGATGCAGTGAGCAGCTCACCAGAGAAGGAGTGTTGTGTTCCCTCGCTGGACTGCGTAGATGTCCCCCCTATGGCCAGGATTCCCTCCTTCCTGTTAATGGCCTTCCGAAAGCTTTTGGCAATGTCACTGCTCTTCAAGTCCTGGAAGATCTGCCGTAGAGGGCGAAGTGCATTTAAGCTCCCACAAGTCATGACTTCCCTCTTCAAGATCCTAATACATTTATGCTTACGTTAGGCTCAGTCAATATAAATTAGCATTATCTGTGTAAAAAGGAATTGCGTCGTCATCTCCAGAGTCAGTTGCACGAGTCAAAACAGAAAGTCTGTTAGCTGCCATTCTATTCAGTAAGGTTCTCACTGGGGACAGGCCATATGGTAACAAAAACACCAGTGTTTACCAGAAAGCTAAGTGCCTCTGTACCAAACATTTGATCCTCCTTTGTAAGAAGTCAACATATTATGAGATAATGTATGCTGAATGGCCAGAGGAAATGTTTTGTGCAATAAGGATATGGGGGGGGGTGTATGTTGGGTTAGAAAGACATTTGTCAATGGCCTATAATCCATACAGGAGCCAAAGTTTGAGTCAAGTAAATCAAGGTTTTTGTATTCACAGGCCCTAACGTGTATAATCTCTGACCTGACACCTGCTGATCTCAGTAGTCTGAGTGGTCACCAGCTACTCAGTCTGGTTGTGAGTGACATGTTAAAAGTATGCCACAACAGCACAAACATAGGATCATGTGGCGTTAGCTAGCTTACATTGCTCATGCACTGTAGATAAGCAAAGCCCATGGTAACCACAATAGAATGCATTTCCCTTCATAAATAAGGCATTTGTGATTTCATTTGCTTTCAATGAATGGATATCGTTCATGTTAATCTCAACATTAAAAAAATAATGTAATCCATTATAGCAACAAAAAAAATATCACAGCCCCTTTCTGACATAACACCACAACTGTGGCTAGGCTAACCCATACAAAAGAGGCTGAATATTCGGGATATAAAAATTATGCCCCCCCCCCAAAAAAATAATAATAATTGAGCTATGAGAAATGGCCTTAAATAGATTGAATTAGTTTTTTTTCCCTTCTGGGATGCCAGATGTCACATCATTACTCAAAATGGAGACTAGCACTAAATTACAGTCCTCTCATCACGGGTAAAACAAGATACGGGAACACCACTATTCTGACCTAATTTGTGTGTACCCGCCACACACATTTTACTATACTTGTGAGTACCAGAAGTACTCAACTAAAATTGAGGACATTTTGCTAGTCCTCACTTAAGACCATTTTAGGCTTAGGAATTAGGGTTAAAAATAGGGTTAGGGGTTAAGAGAGAAATAAGACTGCTAAATAGCTAACAAACTGGCTACATGGACTATCTGAAATTCATGTGAAAAATAAAATAGAATGGTCAATGCAAAGGGAATTAAACCTCACTTGATTTTACAAAGGAGACAAAAGATGGTTCCCTTAATCAGAGGGATAGGTAGCCCTCCCAACAAGAAGTCCCTGACCAACTGGAACAAATGCGCCAAACTTGACCTGCTGACACCAACTCTGACAAAGGCTGGTTATGGCACACAACGCAAATCACCCCAGACCCAGTCCACTTTGCATTCCACCCCAACAGAACCATAGACAATGCAATCTCAAGTGCACGCCACACTGCCCTCACTCACCTAGATAAGAGGAATACCCATGTGAGAACGCTGTTCATTGACTACAGATCAGTCCCCTCCAAGCTCATCACCAAGCTTGGGACTGAACACCTCCCTCTGCAACTGAATCCTGGATTTCCTGACGGGCCGACCCCAGGTGGTGAGGGTAGGCAACATCACCACCACAATAACCCTCAACACAGGGGCCCCACAGGGGTGTGCCTAGTCCCCTCCTGTTCTCCCAGTACTGGCCACACACCATCAAGTTTGCTGACGACACAACGGTGGTAGGTCTGATCACCGGCGACGATGAGAGCCTACAGGGATGAGGTCAGTGACAACCTCTCCCTCAACGTCAGTAAGACTGAGGAGCTGATGGTGGACTACAGGAAAGAGGGGGGTGGCGAGCACGCCCCGATCCACATACGGGGCTGCAGTGGAGCGGGTCGAGAGCTTCAAGTTGCTCAGTGTCCAAATCACTAAGGACTTAAAATGGTCCACACGCATGCATGCAAATAGACGTGACGATGGTGCCTCTTCCTCAGGAGGCTGAAAAGGTTTGGCATGGGCCCTCAAATCCTCAAAAAGTTGTACAGCTGCACCATTGAGAGCATCTTGACTGACTGCATCACTGCTTGGTATGGCAACTGTACCGCCCTCGATCGCTACAAAGCGTGGTGCGGTCAGCACATCACTGGGCCGAGCTCCCTGCCATCCAGTACCTCTATATCAGGCGGTGTGAAAGGAAGGCCTGGACAATTTAAGTCTCCAGCCACAGACTGTTCTCTCCGCTTCCGCACAGCAAACGGTCCCGGAGTATCAAATCTGACACCAACAGGCTCCTGAACGGCTTCTACCCCCAAGCCATTAGACTACTAAATAGCTAACAAAAATGGCTACATGGACTATCTGCATTGAGCATTCTATTTTATTTTTGCAGTCTATACACACACTCTACACCAGGGCTCTTCAAATATGTTCCTGGAGAGCCCTACTCTACACAAGGAGTGTCAAACTCATTCCATGGAGGGCCTAGTGTCTGTGGGTTTTTCCCCTTTCAATTAAGACAGACAACCAGGTGAGAGGAGTTCTTTACTAATTAGTGACTTTAAATTCATCAATGAAGTACAAGGGAGGAGCAAAAACCTTCAGACACTCAGCCCTCCGTGGAACTGCTACTCTGTTTAGCATACATCCTGATGCCTAGTCAAATTACCCCCCAAATATGGTATTTGTATCGACCCTGTATATAGCTTACTTACTCGTGTTCTTCTCATTTCTATTTCTCATGCGTTCTACCTGACTAGTCTTAAGGTGTTTTTTTTTTTTTTAATAGTACCGCTGATTTCGATTACTGCGAAAGTCTCCTCTCTCGACGACCCCCCCCCCCCCCCCAACTCACTGACACAAACTCGTCAAAGCTGATCTTGTTGTCCTTGTTGCGATCCAGCTTCTGGATGATCTCCCTGACTTTGTAGCCAGGCAGGGGAAGGTTTGCCTCCTTGAACAGATCATGGAGCTCGTAGTCACAGATGGAGCCATTGCCATCGAGGTCTACAAAATGCAGACAGGAGTTTAACCATATCATGAAAAAAAAGTTTCAGCTAACACTTTTTGTTTCTAGAAACCCTGGGCTGGTTCCCAAACAATACAAATGAAGAGCTAACATCAATCACTAAAAAGTCAGGGACTGTACAATGTAGCAGCTGTAGACTAGGTGTGTAATGTAACATGTATTATGAAAACATTTCATAATGAAAATACTAATGCAGAAAATAAATCAACTAAAATCACAGTTGTCGTCTACTCACCAACTTTGCCAAACGCCTCTCTCAGTTCCTCCAGTTCGTCTTTGGAGCTAATCTTTCCTGCCATCTTGATAAAAATGACCCGAGGTGGTCCCTGTACAGACAAACAGGGAACACTGTTTGTCAAAGAGGTTGGTACATTAGAGCGAGACAGGGAACAGAAGTCCTGAACCGGTCAAGTCATGAGGCAGAAGGTGGCAGTAAGCGTGTAGGCCCCACCCAGACTTCTGTGCGCTTTGTCACCTGGGTCCGCATAGGAAATGGCCCAAGACGATACTCAAGGACCAGTCAGCCCTTCCCCAGTTAAGAGGGCAAAATGCCTCACTCTTACAGTATCCATCAGACTGAATATTGAAATGTGTGTTAGAGTAATGCTATTGCATCCATGTTTGGCATCCACCTGCAACTTGTCCTCTGAGGAGAACTGATGCCATCTATATGGATGTATAATATCTGTGGTAAAGTGTCTCTAAAATACTGTATGCACGAGGTTGTCCTTAGGAACCTATCCCTTTCATACAGACCAAAATACCACTAATTTACAATGCCTGCTTCATTATTACCTGCTTTTTTGTATATCTGAAAGGAGTGGGGGGAGGATGGTATATTAAATCCCACCTAAAGACCTAGTCATGATTCCTACATTGTCACAGTCCCCATAACCAAAATACAGGTATTGGGTCTGTGTGAATGGTTCTCAGCTTTGGGTCAAATTCTGCCTTAAAACAATACAAAAAGGCCCTCTAGTGACCAGACCACCCACTACTGCCAAACCAGCTGAACGAGTTCGACAGTCACTTTGAATCATGAAGGGCCCTCCACCATTAAGAGTCTCCTCAGCCATTTTGCCCCCCAGCTGAAAACACAGAGCCATACTAGGTAATAGTTTTTTCCCCCCACAAAGAAGCAATTTCCTACATGAGTCATGTAGGGGCATTTCCCCACTAATCAAGTGATAACACAGAATCATGGCTCTCTCCGGATATACAGTGTACAAAACATTAAAACACTTTCCTAATATTTCCCCCTTTTGCCCTCAAAACAGCCTCAATTCATCAGGGCATGGACTCTACAAGGTGTCGAAAGCGTTCCACAGGAATGATTCCAATGCTTCCCACAGTTGTCAAATTGGCTTGTAGTGTCTCCTCCGAATAGCTGGTTCAATCTCATCCCACAGACGCTCAATTGGCTTGAAATCTGGTGACTGGGCAGGCCACTGCAGTAAGCTGAATTCACTGTCATGTTTGTGGAACCATTCCTTGATAATCCTAGCCTTGTGACATTATCCTGCTGAAAATAAATACATTTGCAGATGGATACACAGCTGCCAAGGGATGCACCTGATTGGCAATGATGTTCAGATATCCTGTGGCATTCAAACATTGCTCCACTTCTATCAAAGGGGCCCAATGTGTGGCAGGAAAACACTCCCCACACCGTCACCAGCCAGCAATGTTGATGGATGCATGTACTTGTGGTTCTCCATACCCTAGTCTTCCCATCAGCGTGATACAGTAGGAACAGGGATTCATCAGACTACGCAATGTTTTTCCAATTCTCCAGTGTTTTTGTTCATTAGCCCACTGCAACCGCAGTTTGTTTTATGCTGAAAGTAGTAACTAAGGTCATCGGCTGGCATACCCCATTCGTGTCAAGGTACAACGAGTTGTACATTCTTTTAGGAGTCTTTGGGCATAGCCAAAGACTGTAGCCAGTCTGTTGCTCTGCACAATTCGTGTCAGCCTTTGTCCCCTTTCATCAATGACCCATTTTCACCCACTGACCTGCATGTCCTTTGGGTGGTGGACCATTCTTGATACATACAGGAAACTGTTGAGCGTGAAAAACCCAGCAGCACTGCAGTTCTTGACACTCAAACCTGAGCGCCTGGCACCTACTACCATGGTGCGATTGTGGTAACGTACAGAAACTCAAGTCCTTTTGTTCTCCCGAACTGGGATACCTCACTATCAAATGTCGACCAAGATAATTTGTTTGTTAGTCACTGCCATGTAGATTCCCCCCAAGCAGACGCCGCAACGGCTCTCAAGGAACTACACTGGACTGTGTGCAAACTGGAAACCACATATCCGGAGACCGGATTTATTGTAGCTGGGGACTTTGAGCAAGGTAATCTGAGGAAAACGTTGCAGTAATTCGACCAACATCTCCTGTGCTACACGCGGCGAGAACATGCTTGACCATTGTTACTCTCCCTTCTGGGACAACTACAAGTAGTTATGAAGAAAAAAAAAAAATCTATAATAATAATGAAGACATTTCGATGCAGTTACATATTGGGATATTTTTTGACAATATATCGTTTGACAATATCACAATATTATGTTTACACTAGTTGGCTGTACCTGCACCAAAACTGCAGTATTTTCCCCCCTTCATAGCTTGCTCTCCAGTGTTTTTAAATTAGGGAGGCAGTTTGTTTTCAGCATTTTTATTTCCATGAAAAAGCTAAACTTGTTTTCTCATGGCTCACTTGTCCCTAAGCAGCAGACATATGGTGAGCAATTTTTGAAACATTGAATCGTAATACATATAAAAATCGGCACCAAAAGTGCCTTCAGAAAGTATTGAAAGCAGTTGAGTTCTTGCACATTGTGTGTTAGGGGCCGAATTTGACACACAGGGGAATTATGTTTTTCGACATTTTACAAATTAAATTTTTCAAAATGAAACGCTGAAATGTCTCAAGTCAATAAGTATTCAACCTCTTTGTTATGGCAAGCCTAAATAAGTTCAGGAGTAAACATTTGCTTAACAAATCACATAATAAAGTTGCATGGACTCACTGTGTGCGCAATAGTGTTTAACATGATTTTGAATGACTCCCTCATCTCTGTACTTCACACATACAGGTAATTGTAAGGTCCCTTAAACGAGCAGTGAATTTCAAAACAGATTTAACCACAAGGACCAGGAAGGTTTTCAATGCCTCGCAAAGGCCACCCATTGGTAGACGGGGTTAAAAAATTAAAAATAAGACATTGAGTATCCCATTGAGCATAGTGAAGTTACACTGGATGGTGTATCAATACTACAAAGATACAGGAATCCTTCCTAACTCAGTTGCTGGAGAGGAAGAAAACCGCTCAGGGATTTCACCATGAAGCCAATGGTGACAAAAACGGTTAAAGTTTAACGGCTGTGATAGGAGAAAACTGAAGATGCCGCAACAACATTGTAGTTACTCCACAATACTAACCTAATTGACAGAGTGAAAAGAAGGAGGCCTGTACAGAATAAAAATACTCCAAAACATGCATCCAGTTTGCAACAAGGCACTAAAGTAATACTGCAAAAACTGTGGCAAAGCAGTTAACTTTTTGTCCTGAATACAAAGGGATATGTTTGGGGCAAATCCAAGCCAATACATTACTGAGTACCACTCTCCATATTTTCAAGCATAGTGGTGGCTGCATCATGTTATGGGTATGCTTGTCATCATTAAGGACTGGGGAGTTTTTCAAGGATAAAAAAAAAGGAACAGAATGGAGCCAAGCACAGGCAAAATCCTAGAGGACAACCTGGGTCAGTCTGCTTTCCACCAGACACTGGGAGATGAATTCACCTTTCAGCACCACAATAACCTAACACAAAGCCAAATCTACACTGGAGTTGCTTACCAAGAAGACAGTGAATGTTCCAGAGTGGCAGAGTTAAAGTTTTGACATAAATCTATGGCAAGACGTGAAAATTGTTTTCTAGCAATGATCAACAACCAATTTGACAGAGCTTGAAGAAGTTAAAATAATAAAAATAAATAAGAATGTTGCACAATCCAGGTGTGGAAAGCACAGAGACTTATCCAGAAAGACTCACAGCTGTAATCTCTGCCAAAGGTGCATCAACAAAGTATTGACTCAGGGGTGTGAATATTTATGTAAATGGTCTCTGTATTTAAGACATTTGCGAATATTTCTAAAAATGATTTTGCACTTTGTCATTATGGGGTATTGCGTGTAGATGGGTGAGAAAACAAATCGAATTAATCAATTTTGAATTCAGGCTGTAACAACAAATTTTGGAATTGGTTGAGGGGTATGAATACTTTCTGATGGCACTAAGTATTGTGATATCGTATCGAGGTCCCTGGCAATTCCCAGCCCTAGCTACAAGGTCCTCCCCCACCCTCCCTTTGGCAAATCAGATCACACCTCCATCCTGCTCCTCCCCGCCTATAGGCAGAAACTTAAAAAATTGGAAGCACCCGTGGTAAGGACTGTTCAACTTCGGTCTGACCAATCGGAATCTATGCTCCAAGACCGTTTTGATCACGCGGACTGGGAAATGTTCCGGTCGCCTCTGGGAATAGTATCGAAACAGGGATTCATCAGACTAGGCAATGTTTTTCCAATTCTCCAGTGTTTTTGTTCATTAGCCCACTGCAAAATACTAGCCTAATTGGCAGAATGAAAAGGAAGCCTGTACAGAATAAAAATATTCCAGAACATGCATCCGGTTTGCAACAAGGCACTAACTGTAGGCTACTAACAGCAACTGTATAGTCTCGCTCACTATGCACCCTGTCCCTCTGGCCAGGGTAAACGAAGCGGTAATGATGTGTATTTATAGCGCATTCGTTTGTGAGAAAATGTGAATGGAATCAAATTTGGTTTATAGTCAAACTCGGGCTGACTAGGCTACCTAGACTTAAATCCAAATGTATTACCTGGAATTAATTAAACAGCTGAGTTAATGTTTTAGTAGGCCCAGTTTCATAGAGCAGGACTACACAAGGTAAACCTGCATATAGGAAGCTCAGTCCTGTGAGTTTGATTGTCCAATCATGTTTCTTTCTCTTTGTATAGGAAACCACCCTAGTCCTTTCAAAGATGATTAATATTAACAAGTACGAGGTTGCTGCAATCGGACAGGGTTTTCATCCCCCAAGGCCAGAAGTTTCTAAAACCATGTGACCTGATTAGAAAGACTCTGGTCCCATCATAGCCCATATCAAAACATTTTACAACAGATGAATCACGTCATACCGTATAAGGTCCAGAGTTTTACCTGGTTAGGTTAGCAGATCGGCAAAAACTACAGGCCCCTAAAAAATGTATTTTTTTTTTACACCACACCACTCTGGGTGGTGCCACCTCTGAAAATCTGTTTAATTTGGTTTTTGTATTCAGTTAGCACAGGATGTATTAAATTCATATGGTCTTATTTTAGAAACGATGTTCTCTACCCTGACACAGGTTAACAATGTCTGACGGAATTACCAAGTTTTCGCCCGAGTGTTTCAAAATCACAATATGGCCCCAAATTCTTTTTTTGCAATATATTTGTCACCCATGCAAAACGGTTTGGTGGAGGAGTAATAATAATGGTCTGGGGCTGTTTTTCATGGTTCGGGCTAGGCCCCACAGTTCCAGTGAAGTGAAATCTTAACGCTACAGCATACAATGACATTCTAGACGATTCTGTGCTTCCAACTTTGTGGTAACAGTTTGGGTAAGGCACTCTGTTTCAGCATGACAATGCCCCTGTGCACAAAGCATGGTCCATACAGAAATGGTTTGTCGAGATCAGTGTGGAAGAACTTGACTGGCCTGCACATAGCCCTGACCTCAACCCCATCCAACACCTTTGGGATGAATTGGAACGCCGACTGCGAGCCAGGCCTAATCTCCCAACGTCAGTGCCCGACCTCACTAATGCTTGTGGCTGAATGGAAGCAAGTCCCAACATCTAGTGGAAAGCCTTCCCAGAAGAGTGGGGGCTATTATAGCAGCAAAGGGGGACCAACTCCATATTAATGCCCATAATTTTGGAATGCGATGTTAGACGAGAAGGTGTCCACATACTTTTGTTCATGTAGTGTACATAGTCCAAATCGTGCAGCCCTACCCTGCTCTACTTTAACCAAATTTCAAGCAAAGTTACGCATTGGAGCGAAGCATTGTCAAGAGGAGGCTCCACCCCTGGTCAAAGCCCACTGTAAACGTATGTTTACTCCACCACAAAATGCACACATTTCGACAATTGTATGTACAGTATTAGAGGCTGTGTTACTAGCAAAGGGATAGGAAATGTGCAGTGCACTGTGGACTGTCAGTCCCTGCAGCCTTAGCTCAGTTTATGAATGTGAGTGGTTAGCCTACATTTCCATGGCCCCATCCCTCAGCTTTATACAAAACCAAGTGCTGTGGATGATGTGAACTTGGGCTGAAACGCATCAGGATTGTGGCTTTAACTCACATGTGCATAAGAGATCATGATGATACTGCTGTCACAAACAAAACAAGTGACCAGTGTGGCATTACCTCTGACAAAGTACACTGACACAGGTGAGGCAACAGGAATCCTGTGTAGCACATGAGGATGTGTGAAACTTACTCCTTAGCCTGAAGTGCCACCACTTGCACCGCAGAATTGTTAACTTTTTGGTGGCGCCGACTAGTAAGACGCTTCGGGAGGAACGGTCACATTTGCTAGCAAGGCAGTGGTCCTGGGTTCAAGCCTCATGTGAGCCAAATCAGGAGGTAGTGGTACTTAGTCGCTATGCATACAATGTGACGTCCTTTACAGTGGTGGCTAGTGACTGATCAGTTGCACTCAATGCTGGGGTCGCTGTTGAGTAAGTTTGAGGGGGTGAATGTAACACCTGGGGTTTGTGGTGACACTTCAGCTTGAAGTTGTAAGTCGCTCTGGAAAAGAGCGTCTGCTAAATGACGTAAATGTAAGTGTCGCCACTTGTACCACCGAATTGTAAACTTCAGTGGCACCAACTGGTAAGACGCGTTCATGCGTGCCGAATCAGCAGGAAGAGGTACTCACTAAGCAAGCAGCATGACGTCCTTTACACCTGCATGCATGGAAAGAATGTCAGCAGACTGACTGAATTATTGATGCAGCTAGTGTTATTTGGTCCATGTATACCACACACACCAAGACACCACCATGGGTGAGAATGATGCCTACATGAAAGAGGATATGTATGATTGCATTAAAGTAATGGAACAGACATCCTCATTTCTTTGACATTCCTGCCCCATCAGTCAGCACTACAAAAAAAATGCATTGGCATGATATTTTTACATTTCTCAAATTCACAGAAACATTGAGAGAAAATAAATAGTACACATCATGGCGTAATATTTCTGGAAATAATGGCTACAGTCCAAACGCAAAGTAGACAGCCCTCGGCCCTAAACCCTCAGTCCTTGAATTAAATTTTTACATTGTCACATTAGAGTGTACCTCAAACGTCCCTTGCCCAAGAGAGGGAGAGTGATGAGGCAAAGTCCTTGGTGGATATCTTGAAGTTGAGTTTAAAAACAACCAATCTAAAGCTATTAGTGTACCTAGCAAGTGTAGTATCTAAACAGTTTATGATTTTGCTGACGTTTGCAAATGGTGTGTTAGAGGAACTTGGCTCTGCTTGCGGAAACATCTGGAAAGCATTACTACATAGGTTTCTTGGAATAGAGGAGAGTCTGCTATGTAGAGGCCGGGGATTGGTTTATTAAAATCACGCCATATTATGTTACATAGGATATCAATACCATGTTCTGAACAAAGGACGGGGAGAGACAACATATTAGATCAACAGATTGGGCCGTTGTTCTCCAGATGTCTGTAAATTGATACTGTGATTTGATACAAATAAACCTTTATAATCAAAGTACAGTGTAAGCGGATTTCTTATCATCACAGCATAGCTCAGCATCGTTGTCTTGGACACCACATAAATGGCGATGAGGTATTTGGGACGAATTACGTCTTTTCTCTGCATT
Source organism: Coregonus lavaretus (assembly GCF_964263955.1). Lineage (NCBI taxonomy): Eukaryota > Metazoa > Chordata > Actinopteri > Salmoniformes > Salmonidae > Coregonus > Coregonus lavaretus. The sequence continues at coordinate 38,705,909 of NC_139997.1, read as the reverse complement.
CCATTCATGGGCTGCGAAGTGACTCCCGCTCAAGACGCAGGCAGATAAGGTGAGATTTCTCACAGTTTTGGGCGCTGGTTGGTTCGTGTGCTTGTGCATGTGTGTGCGTTCAGATGTACCGTCAAAGGACTTGTGTGTGCGCTTTGCTGTTATTATTTGCTGTGTGATGGGAATCCGTTCTAAAATTCTAAATTTGTTTGCGTTGGGAACAACGCAAACAGGGGGGAATGTATATAGGAATTATTAACACTGGGCACACATTTTGGCTTGGGAAAAAAAGTGTGAGAGAGTGTCCAGGAAAAGCATGAAGGAATAAGGCCAGGAAATAAGGAAAAAGTATACTTTTAGGACGTCGCTGATTAAGGAAGCCCTCAAACGAGGCGATCATTAAGATGGGCCATAAATCCTGGGAGTCATTAGATTGACTGTCGGGTCAGTTCTGGGAACTGGAGATTGTAGAATATACATTCAATTGCACGTTACCTCTCGGAATATAGTTGACGAAGTATATGTCCGAAGTAACCTCTCATTGGATAATCTGCAACTCAGGTAGCACAAATTTAGGAAGGTACAATGATAAATAAGGAGCGACGGTAGCATGCTTAGTGTATTGTATGAACGGATGCATTCTTGTTTAAACTGTGTATGTGTGAGACAAGGAGAGCCTATGTCTCTGTGTGTGTGTGTGGGAGAGAAAAAAATTAAAATAAAGGTCTCTGATGTGTTCCAGCTGTGTGTCGACTAAGGCTATGACAACAGGGGTTTTAGTTTTTTGTAAGGAAATATGTTAGTTATGGTTAAAACCTTATGAGTCTCCGTTAGAGAGAACTTTTAATACTTGTTAAAGAACTATGAGCCCCTGGGAGGACGATTATTTGTAATGGATTAGAAAATAACTATTAATCTGCAGATTACAATAAGTGATATTGAAGAAACTTCGAAGTAGGATTTGTGTTCTGTGTTGGTTTGTGAGTTTTGTTAAGTGTTACTGTTTGTGTTGGAGGTGGAGCGACAGCGGGTCTGTCTACTCTGTTGTTTAGACTTGGAGAGCTGCTTGAGAGCTCTCTCCACTCTGAAATCGCACTGGTGAATGAACTACGCACGCGTGGGATTTTATGAGTTTAGAGTTACGTAGGGAAAATGTGCCACTCCTCTGCCTGCACTGAGCTGCTGGGAGACGCAGACTCAGAACAGACAGAGACACTAATAGTCTTCTGTTTGTTAAATCGGCTTTTGCTTAATGATGAAACTATTTGATGAGATCTATTGAATTGATAAATGAGAGAGATGTGTTGATGGATTAAAAATAATTAAATAAAATGTTTGAGCCATTTATACTATTCCTGAGTTAAGTTGTTTGCTTATTTCTTAGCGCGAATGTGAACATAGGTATGCATAAAATACTAAATTCTTGTCTGTTTTTGTTCTTCTGTGATATGAGAGACGATAAGAAGGAGGAGACAGAGAGCGAGGAGGTGCTGACAAGTGCGTCACGGTGTGCTGCAACGGATCAAGTCCAACTAAGGCCAGTACTGTTCTATCCACAAAACCCACTCTCCCTTACAGGATATAATCGATACATTGTGTATGCATAGAATATTTTATGTTGTGACCATTTCACAGGAACTTGGCAACAGACTGATGAATTGATGTAATTGATAATTCCACATTAGGGTTTTTGTGAATGAGTTGTTTTGATTAGAGTTGTGTTGGAAATCCAGCACTGACATTATTCTGTAAAATTAAGGTAATTGGGTGCTTATTAAGCAATTGGTTTGTGAGTACTGTAGTGTTGCAGGATTAGAGGTGTTTATTCTTTTTGGATTGCTCTGAAGTTAACTACTTTACTTTACCTGACCGGATGTGGTAAGATTGCCACTAATCAATAATTTGGTAAAATAAAATAAATTGATAGATTAATTTTAAATTTAAAAAAATTAAAATAAATAAAAAGGAGAGACACAAAAGAGTCGTTACAATGGGGAAAAAGGACATCAAAACTACAAAAGTAATTACTCCTGTTGATATAGTACAAAATAGTAATCCTCTAGTTAATGGTATTGCAAGGTTGTCTGGAAAATTGAATAAACGTTGGCCTGTCATTGAACAACCATGGCCAGTGGAAGGGACTCTTAACCCAGACGTCGTCAAGATAATGCAAGTGCTTGTATCCACGTATAAGGCAGATCAAAAGAAGGGGTAAAAAGGGGAACAACGTAAAGAAAAGAGAGCTGGGTGTTCTTAAGCTGTTTGAAAATGAAGGACAAAAACTGATAAAAGATACAAAAGATAAAAGAGACAGAGGTATAGAGAAAATTGCAAAAGAGGTGAAGGTAACAGAAAAACTAATGGCAGAAGTCAATACACCTTTCTCACATATGGATTCAGCAAAAATACCCCCACCTTACGAGGAAGAAGTAGAGTTTAAGGACATCTATCCTCAGCTTCCAGTGATCATTCAGGAGGGTGATTATTGCATCAGAGATGAAGATTAACGAATAATAGAGAGAGGACAAGCAGAAACAACCATAAAGATGAATCCAAACGAGATGTCTGGAAACTAAGGGTGGAGTGAGGTTCAGGAGGATGGACCTTGATGATCAGAGTGATTCAGAAGAGATCATGGGTGGATATGACCCTGTGATCAGACGGAGGTTGGCCAGAGCAGAAAGGGGTGATGGAAGTTGGAAGAAGAAGAATACAAGAGACTCGAGTTCTGATGAAAGTAAAGATGGAGACAGCGATGAAGATTTGGAGATTAAAGGTGCTTCATATTCAAGAGGATTTTATCCTACAATGACTAGCACAGAAGAAATAGAACAAGATATAGACCGATGCATATCATGCCTGGATAAGGCCAATAATTTAGAAGTAGTAACAACTGGAAGAATAACTCAAGAAGCTGAAGATACAGAAGAAAAAAAAACTGCTAAAAAAAAGGATCCCAAGAATTGGAGAAGAAGTATACATTAAGGCCAAGACAAGGGAGCACCAGTAAGAAGATGATGCCAGTGATCATTCGAGGACAAAACCTGGAGTATAAGCCTTTGCAGAATACCGATGTCAGCTATACTTGTGAAGCTGCCTACTCTTCAAGATGGAGCATATCCTTGGATTTCTAAATTGGAAGAAATTACGGTGGGAACACAGTCTGCCATAGGAGACATTAAGAGACTTTTGGCTAATCTCCTTGGGATTCCAGGTATGGAAGAATTTTTTCAGAGAGCTGGACTTCATAGATATGTGGGGACTGCAGTGAACGACCCTGAATTGTTGGCTGCAAGTAGAAATCGGCTGTGGAGAGCACTGAAAGATACGTTTCCAACAAATGTGCATCCTGACAACATTCTGATTGACCCACTAGGACAACAAGAAAATCCGAGAGCCTATGTGTCAAGAGTTCATCAAGTGTAGAGAAATATTACCGGAAATGATCCAGATGTGAGTCAAATTGAGCAGTCAATTTTGAGAGCTAAACTACAGATGGGACTGGCCTCACCAGTAAGGAGCAAACTGGCAGAGGTGGTTGGACTTGGAAGCATGACAAAAGGTGTCTATACAGATCATATAGCCCATCAAGTGGATCTGTACCGGAAAAAGGAACACAACCAGAAAGAACAGGACCAAGAAACTCTCAGAAAACTCAATCAAATACAACTGGTGGAGAATAAGAAGGAGAAGAAACAAGCTTTGGTTATGCAGAATCAGTGTGCACCAAATCAACAATCACTGCCACAGCTTCAACCGAACCAGTTCCAACCGCAATTGTACCAGCCACCAATAGCAGTACCAGTCGTTTCATATCCACAGGCAGTTTCTGGACAGAGACAGAATTGGAGAGGAAGAGGACGAGAAGGCTTAGGAAGAGGAAGAAAATTTAAGCCATACTTCCAGCAATCTTCAGAAGTGTGTTATAATTGTGGACAGGTTGGTCACTTTGCCCGTAAGTGTAATGGGCCAGGAGGAAACACCAGAGGGAATTTCAGAGGAAGATACAGGGGCCAGTCAAGATCATCTGGAGGACCGGTGAACCCTTATAGGGGCCCGGTGCAAGGATTCTAGAGGTGCCCAGAAGATCAGAAAGGGGGGTGTCAGCTGGTAGCATCAGGACCGGAAAAAGATCCAACAATTGAGGTGAAAGTAAACAAACGACCACCTGTGTCCGGCCTGAAGATGCTACACACTCCCTATGTCCAATCAACTAATTAGGACAATCGGATTTGAGGGAGTGAAACAGCTGATTCCTCTTACGGAACCAATTGAGCTCTGCTATGAAAATCAGAAAATTACAATACCCATACTGGTATCAGAACATACACCTATTGCATTGTTGGGAAGAGATGCATTGTGTAAATTGAACTGTACAATAAAATGTACACCAGACAGCTATCTGGTAGAAGTGCCAAAGGAAAAGGTTTACCAATTGTTGATGACAGAGATGGATTCTTCTTCAGTATTCTGGATTGGAAATCTCAGTGAAGATTTTTTGAAGCAGGCTAAGATATGGGAGAAATTCATTGTGGCAACTATGCCAGATGCGAGGCTTCCGGAATATCCATTTCATTGTACGCTCAAGTATTTCAAGAATGCTGCCCAATCAGACTCAGGAATGGTTGAATCATCAACCAAAGAAAGTTCAACTCAGCTCATGTTGCATAATTTTAGGCCCAGTGGGAGCAGTGATAGTTCAGATTTTAGTAGCAGCTCTTGTAGCGCTGTGTGTGATGTTTTGCTTCTGACCTTTGCGAAGGCTATGATATTGAGATGGGTTGGAGTTGTGATGCCTGGGGACAACACTCAGATGCCGTTGTTAACTGTTACTGATCTAGATGGAGATAAACAAAGTGGGACTGGATGGAGTATTGATGGATAGATATCCATTTTGAATATCCGTTAATTTTTCACATCTTCACATAGTGATATTTAGTATTTTCTTATGATTCAAAAGGATGTGATTCATTTTATATATAATCTTATATATCATTCTTATATTATTGCTGATATTGATGTTTTAATTTGCATGTGTTGTTTTGCAAAAGATACTGGTTGGTGTTTTCTTTTCTTCCAGAAGTATATGGGAATGTGTAGAGGGGATTCAAATACTCAAACATGGACAATATGAATGGACTGGAGGAAGTGGAACAAGGAAGGTGTGGAAATGTTCAGATTCCATCATCGACGTCTCATTGGAAGTCGACACTGCTGAGGAGATGAAGTGTAGTGGACTACATTCCAGTGTCTGCAATGATATATAGACATATTTGCATGTGTAATACATAATTTGTGTTATATTCTTTCTGTATTAATGTTTTGAAGAATTATGTTTTCTGTTGTTGGGTACCTCAGATGTTTTTGTTTAAGCTTAGGGATATTGGGTCTAGGCAGGGACAGAGAGAATCCACAGGAGGGTCTGATGGGTCGACCAGCCTGAATGTGGACATTTTTTATTGTATTTTGTTTGCTGAGGTTTTCATGTGTATTCAATTGCGTCATGGCTTAAAATGCATTGATAAAGATTTATAAATTGATCTGGAGTACTTAGGTGGTCGCCTGGGGCAGAGGGGCCATGAGAGAATTCCTGTCTTGATTGATAGATGGATATTTGGAATGAAAGCTGCCAGACAGGTTTTTCGCTCTTACACTCCATAACGATTTATTTACACTCCATACAAAAATGTGTCTATATAACCATGTGTTTACTCTCCATAAATTTTGGTTTATTGCTGAAGTTACTCAAGAACAAAAAAATGTATTTGTCATAATCCTATTATTTTTGTTTTCGAGACTTAATTAGTCTCGAAGGGGGGAAATATGTAGTATCTAAACAGTTTATGATTTTGCTGACGTTTGCAAATGGTGTGTTAGAGGAACTTGGCTCTGCTTGCAGAAACATCTGGAAAGCATTACTACATAGGTTTCTTGGAATAGAGGAGAGTCTGCTATGTAGAGGCCGGGGATTTGTTTATTAAAATCACGCCATATTATGTTACATAGGATATAAATACCATGTTCTGAACAAAGGACGGGGAGAGACAACATATTAGATCAACAGATTGGGCCGTTGTTCTCCAGATGTCTGTAAATTGATACTGTGATCTTTGATACAAATAAACCTTTATAAATCTAAGAACAGTGTAAGCGGACTTCTTATCATCACAGCATAGATCAGCATCGTTGTCTTGGACACCACACAAGCTAACTAGCACTCCTGTCAGGTAGCTAGCTACAGTTACCCAAAGCTGGCTAGCTAGTTTTATAGTTTGGTCATTTATTCCAATACATTTCAGAATTCCCAAAAATATGTTTTATAGGCACCTCACTATGAGACTAAGCCAATTTGAGCATCATTCCCATTTGCCAACGCTAAAATCAATGTCATATATACACACACATTTTTTTTTTGCAAGCTAGCGTCATAATTCTGTCTCACATGTTGAAATGCAGCAGTGTTGATTCAATTTGACACTTTGCAACCACCGGAGTTTGACACGTGACTACAGTTTGTATTGACTTGTGGGTCATGTAAACCCGTCAAGTGATCAAAGTTCTTGGCTGCATTCCAAACACATAAAAAGACACGCCCTCTCCCCTCAAATTAAGAGGACACTTTGATGAAGTATCATGAGTTGACACTTGCAAGGGAGGAATGATTAAAATTCAAAGGACCTGCCCTTGCCCGGAAATTCGTCACACGGTTGTGTTTTCAGTTGTCATGGAACCGCCGGTAGCGGTTGTGTGTGCTTTATATGCGCTACAGTCAATTATCATTGAATTTCGTATCTTGGCTAGAAGACAACCATCGGCAGACATTGAATACTAGCCATCCGACGATATCAGGTAAATCCAAAATTATAAGTGTGATGTCAGGGAAACTTGTATGCACTAGGTAATGTTTCCAAAAGCTAATCAAAAAAACATCGCTTTTACGAGATGTTTGCGCCGTCATGTGCATTAATAGCACAATTTCTAACTTAATTTCATTCGTTTTTACTTACACTAATGTTGACTTCTCCATATTGATGTTGGTTTTAAGTTCTGGCTGACTTTTTAGCGGAAGTACAATCATCGCGAATTGAATTATGGGGCGCTTCAGGCCCGGTAGTTAACAATTGTACAATCGCGATCACAAACGAGAGCTGAAGGGCTTGCATTGCCAACTTCCTTTGCTTTGCAAATTGTTTGGACCAACGGCCAAGATGTCCGCAGGGATTCCCCCAAGGCATAAGGCTAGGATAAGTGGAGGAGGGTGGGTCTTGTGTTTGGAATGGAACCCTTCACTTGTACCTTAAAATTGATTACCAACCGCCATATAAAATCCACAGAAGAAAGTGCTTCACTAACTCCTTCGAGCTAAATCGAGGGGGCAACGTTTGTATTGGACCTCCATTTAAAGATGGCAATCAACCTGCAACCGGTTTTGATGGGGATTCCCTAGAGAGAAAGTGATAGCGCGAGGACTGCAGCCAATATTTATTTCCAATGGAATTCAAAACATTGACAATCATGTCTGGTTGGTATGTACGCTTATTTGGGCAGGCTACGTAGAAAAAATAAAAGTTTCAAACAGACCGCACGTGAGGGCGCAGTAGACAAGCTGGTACACTAGACTACTACATGCATACCTGGACTTTAATAGGAGCGAGAGAATACTGACCAAATATCCTGTAATGTTGGCAGAAAACTCAACTGCTGCGACCAACTTTCATGGCAGACGCAATCAACCTAGGCTACTGATTGTTCCTCCAGGTGCAATGTGTGTGGTAAAATGGGTACAAAATGGTATTCAGTCCTTTCCCGACATAATTTAAGGGGCATATTGAAATCCAAATGATCCTAACGTATAATCACTTATTCAACATCCAAAGTAATTTCCCCTGGTAAAGTTAGCTAGCTTGGGTTGATAGCTAAATGGCTATCAAGCAGAAAAAGAAATGCACACTGGCAACAAAACGTGTAATTAATGGATGAAAAATGGCAACGTTTGACAAGTTGTTTCAACAAACCATTATGTAATGTGTTATTTTGTATTCTTAAGAATAACTTACTTCAGATGCCCCCACAATTACGCACAACGTCCAGCTCGAGCCCAGTGACTTCCTCCCTCATCCAGCAATGCGGGTGGAATGCAATAGCCTACTAACGACCCATTAGGTGTTCAGCGCAAATGAATGGCAGTCTGCTCATTACAAAGGCAGCCCAATTCTGATATTTTTTTTCCACTTATTGGTCTTTTGACCAATCACATCAGATATTTTCACATCAGAGCTTTATCAGCGCTGATCTGATTGGTCAAAAGACCAACGAGTGAAAAAAATATCAGAATTGGGCTCCTGGTCAAAATACCAATTAGTGGAAAAAAGATCAGGAGCATAATCATTACTCTGATTCTATTGCAATACGTTTCTTAAAAGGAAGCAAACGGAACGAAACGTAGAGGGACCTACCCGAATTTGTCCAATAGAAACTCGTTTTGCTCTGTTTGCTTTCGTTTTGTTCTTAAACGGTAAACTGTTTCCGTAATGAATACACCCCTGAATTGGGCTGCCGGAATAAACACAACTGTCTGGAATAAGCACAACTGTGAATGCCATTGCCTGTGTAAATTCTCAACTCCACAATATGTATATCACATCTCAATGGAGTTGAGTGGCGATTAGTTTTGGCGGAGTGTACCTCCGACTACATCGAGTTGGTATCAGTCGATACTTGTCCATTATTTAATGCGTACCATGGACCTATGTTTGTCCTGCGGAAAGGCGTTTTTTCTTTGGGTGCTGCAGTCCGTAGTTTTTGATAACTTCATTCTATGTGACCTCTGTCAAATTGCGCTGCATAATCTACCGTTTTTTCAATGGAGTATGAAGTTAGCAACTTCAAACATAACGCGTACCTGTGCTTGTCCTGATTGTTATAGAGTTGTCAGTGGGAGTTGATAAAAAAAGATATGCATCCCCAGCCAAAACCAAAAAAATCTGCCTTGCAATGACGGGGCTACTTTTTCTCCAAACAACCGCTCCCTTGGTTGAGGTCGCTTATAATGCTTATTTTTTATACAAACTACGGATTCCCGACCCAAAGAAAATAACGCATTTACACAGGACCAAATAGGACAAACACACTGTAAATCAGCTTATACTCCTGTTTTATGTTTGCAATATTGTATATTCTATATGTTGACTTTGTGTCTGTGTTCTTTATGTATATTGTCTATTGCTGGCAGCACCTATACCCCCCCCCCCCCCCCCCCCCACTTGAGGGAATTTATTATTAAATATACGTACTGTAGGCTAATAATAATTGTGCCCTGCCCTCCCATGCATTTCATATGCCCCCCTTAAGACTGAGGTCTGGCGACGGGTCTGCCTATACCGGGTATGTGTAAATGTACTTGGCGAATAAAGAGATTCCGTTTTTGTGCTCTTTAATGGAGCAACCAAGTTGGCTGAATTTAGTAGCGTGTAGTGTATAGGCCCTACATGTCGCTTTGGATAAAGCGTGTGCTAAATTACCATATTATTTCAGTACTGTATGATCATCCAAGATCATTGGTTATGTAGGGAGTCATAATGTTATGTTTTATGTTGGTCATCATTACTCACACAACCTTAAAGCAGTTATAATGAGCTTACTTCTGTCAAAATTTGAGCTGTTGGACAACAGTGAGTGAAGTAAACACGTTTTCAGTGCTCCCTACTCTAAAGGAATAACTCATTTCATAGACTAGTTGGAAAAAACAGTGCAATGCCATCTTCCAGCATTGGCAAACTTGCTAACCACTGCTTCCATACCCACTGGGCACAGACTTCAATTAAATAGGTCTATTCCACGTTGGTTCAACGCAACTTCATTGAAATGACGTGAAACAACGTCAATTCAACCAGTGGGTAGGGTTAACCCACTTGGGGGAGATTGTAGTTGTAAACCTAGGCAAGGGTCGTTACCTGTTACACTACGGAAAAGTCTAAACGGGATCATTGGGAAGTCCAACTCCGACGTCACCTCATTGAAGTTACATTTAAAATATATTTTTAGATAAAATGTGAAATATTTAAAATTGGTCAAATAATAATTTGTAAAATATATTCCAACATGCATTTAAATGTATTTGTAAGAAATATCTTTCTTAATTAAATTGTAGGGCGATTTTTTTTTAAATTTTACCTTTATCTAACTAGGCAAGTCAGTTAAGAACAAATTCTTATTTATAATGACGCCTACACCGGCCAAACCCGGACGACGCTGTGCCAATTGTGCGCCGCCTTATGGGACTCCCAATCACAGCTGGTAGTGATACAGCCTGGAATCGAACCAGGGGGTCTGTAGTGACGCCTACAAGCACTGAGATGCAGTGCCTTAGACCGCTGCGCCACTCGGGAGCCCAATATAAAAGATTGGACAAATAATATTGTAACAAATTGGTGACTGTGAAACTTTAGTAGGCTCTTTGGTATCACATGTACTTACAGTGGATTGCAAAAGCATTCATACCTCTTGGATTTCTTCAAATTTGATTGTGTTACAAAGTGGGATACATTTTTTTATTTAATTGTCATTTTTTTGTCAGCGATCTACTCAAAATGATCTGTAATGTCAAAGTGGAAGAAAAATTCTAACATTTTTTAAAGATTAATAAAAATGTGATAACTAAAAAAGTTGCATAAGTATTCAGCCCCTTTCTTTAGGCAAACCTAAATTAGTTCAGGAGTGAAATGTGGCTTAACAAATCACATAAGTTACTTGGACTCACACTGTGTGAAATAATAGGGGTTGACATGATTTTTGAATGACTAACCCTTCCTCTGTCCCCCATACATACAACATCTGTAAGGTCCCTCAGTCAAAGCACAAATTCTACTACAAAGACCAGGGAGCTTTTCTAAAGCCTCATAAACAAGGGCAGTGATTGGTAACAATAACAAATCAGACATTGAATATCTTTTTAAGCATGGTCAAGTTAATAATTATGATGTGGATTATATATTAAACCACCCAGACATCAAAGATGTCCTTCTAAAATGAGCTGCAGGACAGAAAAGAAACTGCTCAGGGATGTTACCATGAGGCCCTTGGTCATTTTAAAACTGTTACAGAGTTCAATGGCTGTGATAGGAGAACACTGAGGATGGATCAACACAATTTTAGTGACTCTACAATAATTACCTAAATGACAGAGTGAAAAGAATAATACAAATATACAGAGCACAAATATCCAAAACATGCATATTGTATGCAACAAGGCACTAAAGTAATACTGGAGAAGAAAAAAACACGGAAAAGGAATACACTTTTTCGCCTAAATGCAAAGCCTTATATAGTTGAAGTCGGAAGTTTACATCGACTTAGGTTGGAGTCATTAAAACTCGTTTTTCAACCACTCCACACATTTCTTGTTAACAAACTATAGTTTTGGCAAGTCGGTTAGGACATCTACTTTGTGCATGACACAAGTAATTCTTACAACAATTGTTTACAGACAGATTATTTCACTTATAATTCACTGTATCACAATTCCAGTGGGTCAGAAGTTAACATACAATAAATTGACTGTGCCTTTAAACAGCTTGGAAAATTCCAGAAAATGATGTCATGGCTTTAGAAGCTTCTGATAGGCTAATTGATTTCATTTGAGTCAATTGGAGGTGTACCTGTGGATGTATTTCAAGGCCTACCTTCAAACTCAGTGCCTCTTTGCTTGACATCATGGGAAAATCAAAAGAAATCAGCCAAGACCGCAGACATTTTTTTGTAGACCTCCACGTCTGGTTCATCGCCTGAAGGTACCACGTTCATCTGTACAAACAATAGTACCCAAGTATAAACACCATGGGACCACACAGCCGTCATACCGCTCATCTCCTAGAGATGAACGTACTTTGGTGCGAAAAGTGCAAATCAATCCCAGAACAACAGCAAAGGACCTTGTGAAGATGCTGAAGGAAACAGGTACAAAAGTATCTATATCCACAGTAAAACAAGTCCTATATCGACATAACCTCAAAGGCCCCTCAGCAAGGAAGAAGCCACTGCTCCAAAACCGCCATAAAAAAACAGATTACGGTTTGCAACTGCACATGGGGACAAAGATCGTACTTTTTGGAGAAATGTCCTCTGGTCTGATGAAACAAAAATAGAACTATTTGGCCATAATGACCATCGTAATGTTTGGAGGAAAAAGGGGGTTGCTTGCAAGCCGAAGAACACCATCCCAACCGTGAAGCACGGGGGTGGCAGCATCATGCTGTGGGGGTGCTTTGCTGTAGGAGGGACTGGTGCACTTCACAAAATAGATGGCATCATGAGGAAGGAAAATTATGTGGATATATTGAAGCAACATCTCAAGACATCAGTCAGGAAGTTAAAGCGTGGTTGCAAATGGGTCTTCCAAATGGACAGTGACCCCAAGCATACTTCCAAAGTTGTGGCAAAATGGCTTAAGGACAACAAAGTCAAGGTATTGGAGTGGCCATCACAAAGCCCTGACCTCAATCCTATAGAAAATGTGTGGGCAGAACTGAAAAAGCGTGTGCGAGCAAGGAGGCCTACAAACCTGACTCAGTTACAGCAGCTCTGTCAGGAGGAATGGGCCAGAATTCACCCAACTTATTGTGGGAAGCTTGTAGAAGGCTACACAAAACGTTTGACCCAAGATAAACAATTTAAAGGCAATGCTACAAAATACTAATTGAGTGTATGTAAACTTCTGACACACTGGGAATGTGATGAAAGAAATAAAACCTGAAATAAATCATTCTCTCTACTATTATTCTGACATTTCACATTCTTAAAATAAAGTGGTGATCCTAACTGACCTAAGACAGGGAATGTTTACTAGGATTAAATGTCAGGAATTGTGAAAAACTGAGTTTAAATGTATTTGGCTAAGGTGTATGTAAATTCCGACTTCAACTGTATTTGGGGCAAATCCAACACAACACATCACTGAGTAACTGCCTTCTTATTTTCAAGTATTGGGGTGGCTGCATCATGTTATGGGTATGCTTGACATCGGCAAATACTGGGGAGTTTTTCAGGATAAAAATAAATGAGATGGAGCTAAGCACAGTCAAAATCCTAGAGGAAAACCTGTTTCAGGCCAAATCTACACTGGAGTTGCTTACCAAGAAGACAGAGAATGTTCCTGAGTGGCCAAGTTACAGTTTTGACTTAAATCTAATAGAAAATCTATGGCAAGAAAATTGCTGTCTAGCCATGACAGAGCGTTAAGAATAATGAAAAGAATAATGGGCTAATATTGCACAATCCAGGTGTGTAAAGCTCTTAAAAATTTACCCAAGAAGATACACAGCTGTAATCGCTGCCAAAGGTATTTATAACATGTATTGACTCAGGGAGCTGAATAGTTATGCAACGACTATATTTTTGTTATTTAATTTCTGTAAATCTTTTAATTAAAAATAATCATAATTCTTCCACTTTGACATTACAGAGTATTTTTTGTAGATTGTTGATAAAATGTGACGAAATCCACGAGGTATGAATAATTTTACAAGGCACTGTATGTCAGTCTCATTAACCAGTTAAATGTAATCAACAATGTAATCTATGTAATACCCAAAAGTAATTATCATGAGAGGGCCATAAACAATATCTAGTAATGCTGCATACTCCAAGAAGTTTAAAATCTCACTTTTCTGGTAAAAATTGTTATAAATTGCTGAAGTGTAGTCACTTTTGAGGTCACAATCTCACGTACACCTTACAAATATTTTATATGATGTACAGTATTTCTTATTCAACAAAACTGTATGAATAAAGCTTGAAATGACATATGCTTTCTAAATATAGTATAATCAAATTATAAAAGGACAAACTATAAGATTTTATCTTCCTTATAACTGTAAAATACATTTGTATGTTTAGTGTTAGAGAAAATGTGCAGGTCTCTCTTGATCAAAACGTCTGCCCCCATTGCTGTGAATGTCTGTCAGAGCTCTAGCTCTAGCTTCCTGAACTAGTTAGGAACTTGCCTTTCATCTCATATTAATCTTGTCCATCTATGAAAAACAGAAGGTGTTTGTTAGTTAAAATCTATGAATTATTTTAGATGACTGGCTTTAAATCGATCTCTACAGTGAGGGAAAAAAGTATTTGATCCCCTGCTGATTTTGTACGTTTGCCCACTGACAAAGAAATGATCAGTCTATAATTTTAATGGTAGGCTTATTTGAACAGTGAGAGACAGAATAACAACAACAAAATCCAGAAAAACGCATGTCAAAAATGTTATAAATTGATTTGCATTTTAATGAGGAAAATAAGTATTTGACCCCCTCTCAATCAGAAAGATTTCTGGCTCCCAGGTGTCTTTTATACAGGTAACGAGCTGAGATTAGGAGCACATTCTTAAAGGGAGTGCTCCTAATCTCAGCTTGTTACCTGTATAAAAGACACCTGTCCACAGAAGCAATCAATCAATCAGATTCCAAACTCTCCACCATGGCCAAGACCAAAGAGCTCTCCAAGGATGTCAGGGACAAGATTGTAGACCTACACAAGGCTGGAATGGGCTACAAGACCATCGCCAAGCAGCTTGGTGAGAAGGTGACAACAGTTTGTTAAAATCAATAAACAAAAAATACAACAATAAACTGCCATTATTTAATTAAGCTGAAGAAAGGACCTTAATGTAGTTTTTGTTAACATCTTGAGATGGGAAAATGTGTTTTTAATGAAGTAGAACATGTGCTCTTTATGACAGAATGTTAAAATTTGGTGAAATCAAAAGTTATTTTTACACACCATAACAATTTTTATTATATCACTGGCAAAGTTTTCGCTTGGTGACCAAAATAATGATCTCCATTGATCAATACGTAAAGAGTTAGGAACCACTTTGGCCACTCTGTAGACTAGATGTCGTAGCCATGCATATCTGGAATATTGTCAGGCATTACATGCATTTCAGCAAAGATGCAAATGTATCTACATGTTGTAGTGATAATTCTACACAGGGACACTCAAAGTCAAAATTAATCATCCTTTATTATCAGCGCAGTTCCAACCAACTCAATGCACCAAGTACACATATAAAATCAGGCGCTCCCAATGGGGCAGTCCTGTTAGTTCTCTTATATACTTGTCATACCCTGATCTGTTTCACCTGTCTTTGTGATTGTCTCCTCCCCCCTCCAGGTGTCGCCCATCTTCCCCATTATCCCCAGTGTATTTATATCTGTGTTCTCTGTTTGTCTGATGCGTTTTCTTTTGTCAAGCCTACCATTCTGCCTGTGCTGAGCCTGTCTGCCGCTCTGTACTTTGTCACACCACCCTGGATTATTGACCTCTGACTGCACTGACCCTGAGACTGCCTGCCGTTCTGTACTTTTTGGACTCTGATCTGGATTACTGACCTCTGCCTGCCCTTGGCCTGTCGTTTGCCTGCCCCCTGTTTTTGTAATAAACTTTTGTTACTTCAACACTGTCTGCATCTGGGTCTTCTCTTGAAATGTGATATACTGCTTACACAGAAAGTAATATTTGCATGATTTAGCTTATTCATAATTCATTATTAACGTTTGCTTCTTTCATGTGACTGACCAATACTGGTTCATGCATGTGACAGACCAATACCTCACAAGGCTTCTTCTCTCCAAGCTGAAACCTTGAAACTGAGATCTTTCTTTCTTAACACAAGGGTCTCGGCGTACTGCCAAATTGCAGATACTGATCATGAGGATTCCTCCCAGGCATGTTCAATCAGTCACTTGCATGAACACAGAAATTGGTTATTAGAAAAACACAAACATTTCCATCACAATGTATTTAAAATACATTTGATATATATATATATACATATATATATATATATATATATATATATACAGTGAGGGAAAAAAGTATTTGATCCCCTGCTGATTTTGTAAGTTTGCCCACTGACAAAGACATGATCAGTCTATAATTGTAATGGTAGGTTTATTTGAACAGTAAGAGACAGAATAACAACAAAAAAATCCAGAAAAACACATGTCAAAAATGTTATAAATTGATATGCATTTTAATGAGGGAAATAAGTATTTGACCCCTCTAAAATCAGAAAGATTTCTGGCTCCCAGGTGTCTTTTATACAGGTAACGAGCTGAGATTAGGAGCACACATAAAGGGAGTGCTCCTAATCTCAGTTTGTTACCTGTATAAAAGACACCTGTCCACAGAAGCAATCAATCAATCAGATTCCAAACTCTCCACCATGGACAAGACCAAAGAGCTCTCCAAGGACGTCAGGGACAAGATTGTAGACCTACACAAGGCTAGAATGAACTACAAGACCATCGCCAAGCAGCTTGGTGAGAAGGTGACAACAGTTGGTGCGATTATTCGCAAATGAAAGAAACACAAAATAACTGTCAATCTCCCTCGGCCTGGGGCTCCATGCAAGATCTCACCTCGTGGAGTTGCAATGATCATGAGAACGGTTAGGAATCAGCCCAGAACTACACGGGAGGATCTTGTCAATGATCTCAAGGCAGCTGGGACCATAGTCACCAAGAAAACAATTGGTAACACACTACGCCGTGAAGGACTGAAATCCTGCAGTGCCCGCAAGGTCCCCCTGCTCAAGAAAGCACATATACAGGGCCGTCTGAAGTTTGCCAATTAACATCTGAATGATTCAGAGGAGAACTGGGTGAAAGTGTTGTGGTCAGATGAGACCAAAATCGAGCTCTTTGGCATCAACTCAACTCGCCGTGTTTGGAGGAGGAGGAATGCTGCCTATGACCCCAAGAACACCATCCCCACCGTCAAACATGGAGGTGGAAACATTATGCTTTGGGGGTGTTTTTCTGATAAGGGGACAGGACAACTTCACCGCATCAAAGGGACGATGGACGGGGCCGCCATGTACCGTCAAATCTTGGGTGAGAACCTCCTTCCTTCAGCCAGGGCATTGAAAATGGGTCGTGGAAGGGTATTCCAGCATGACAATGACCCAAAACACATGGCCAAGGTAACAAAGGAGTGGCTCAAGAAGAAGCACATTAATGTCATGGAGTGGCCTAGCCAGTCTCCAGACCTTAATCCCATAGAAAATCTGTGGAGGGAGCTGAAGGTTCGAGTTGCCAAACGTCAGCCTCGAAACCTTAATGACTTGGAGAAGATCTGCAAAGAGGAGTGGAACAAAATCCCTCCTGAGATGTGTGCAAACCTGGTGGCCAACTTCAAGAAACGTCTGACCTCTGTGATTGCCAACAAGGGTTTTTGCCACCAAGTACTAAGTCATGTTTTGCAGAGGGGTCAAATACTTATTTCCCTCATTAAAATGCATATCAATTTATAACATTTTTGACATGCGTTTTTCTGGATTTTTTTGTTGTTATTCTGTCTCTCACTGTTCAAATAAACCTACCATTAAAGTTATAGACTGATCATGTCTTTGTCAGTGGGCAAACGTACAAAATCAGCAGGGGATCAAATACTTTTTTCCCTCACTGTATATATATAGAAATGTATTTTTTTCCTGTACGAGTTAACATTTTAAGATTAAGTTTAGGGAGGTCCCAAGGATACCTGGATAGCATTAACCATTACACTACTTTCTCCATTCAGGATTCAGATTCAGATTGTTTAATAGCCACATGTACAGGGTTGCAGGTGTGATTGCAGGGTACAGTGAAAATCTTAGGCTTCGAGCTCCAACATGCAACACTAGTGAAATAATATAAATAGCACTATATACATAACTGTGGCAGTGATGAATAAATAAATGACCATTGGGGTGGAAGCAGAGTAAAGACTGTTGAGGGGGTGGAATGCCCATAGGGAAGAAGCAGCATGACCATGTCTGTACACTCCTTTCCAATGGCCTCGGGTGCAATCCTACATATCACAGGGGTGCAAGCCTACATCTCACACCAGTGTAACGAACAACGACTGTGCATTGCCTCTTTTGAATCTCGAACTTCGGTCTCCCAGCCTGTAGGCAGACTTGCGAACCACTGCTCCAATAGCGGTTAACCTGCTTAGCCGAGATCGTAACGACGACCCAAGGGTTGTTACAATACCAATGTGGCTCCGAGGCTTTGTGTGATCATCTGCGCAACGTTAGTTGCCTACAATAAAATGACTACCTGGAAAGCGACAAACGTAACATTTTAACTCAAAGAGTGAGAGTCTGGAGATGGCGGAAGCGGATGTGGAGTGGAACATGAATCGGATGGCGGTAGAAAAAACTGATGAGTGGACTTTTGTCCAAAATGATGGGAAAATGAGTAAAATTGCTGTGGAAAGTATGTCTAGTTCTGATCATATCCCATCGTATCTGGTAGGAGTGCGGTTTTTGGAAAAACAATGTATGCCAGACTTGGTGAATCGGTTTGAAGCATCTAAAATGGTGGTGAAAGCTTTGGGTAAAGTGAAATCGGTGAAGTTTACGAGAAGTGGGCTTGTTTTCATTTCGTGTGTTTCTGATGATCATAAAAGGCGTGTTTTGGGTCTCACTCGAATTGATTAATTAATTGTGTCTTGCTTTGATCTATGGAGAAGGGCACCTGTCAAAGGAGTAATTTCTGGAATCTCGGAAGAGGTTGGCATTGCTCTATTGAAGAATGTTCCTTGAGTGGTCGATGCACGAAATATGAATCGTGTGGTAAATGGAATGAAGGTGAAGAGTTTGTCTGTTCTTGTGTTTTTTTTATGTGGCGTGTCTCCCTACCCGAGTGCAGCTGAGATATGTGTACTACAGAGGAGGCTGGTGGGAGGAGCTATAGGAGGACGGGCTCATTGTAATGGCTGGAATTAAATAAATGGAACGGAGTCAAGCATGTGGTTCCATATGTTTGATACCGTTCCATTAATTCCATTCCAGCCTTTACAATGAGCCAGTCTTCATATAGCTCCTCTCACCAGCCTCCTCGGGTGTACTATCCTGTGAGAGCCTTTATATCCATACCTTTGCAATGTAACCGCTGTAAAATGTTTGGACATGTAGCAAGTGTCTGCAGATGGGAGAAGCCAATATGTGGGATATGTGGAAAGATCACTATGATTGTGGTCCTCTGTAGCTCAGCTGGTAGAGCACGGCGCTTGTAACGCCAAGGTAGTGGGTTCGATCCCCGGGACCACCCATACGCAAAAAAATGAATGCACGCATGACTGTAAGTCGCTTTGGATAAAAGCGTCTGCTAAATGGCATATTATATTATTATTATGGAAACTGTTTAGCAGACGAGAATGGACAAGGAGCAAAGATTTGTAACTGTTACGGAAAACATGAAGTGAAATCCTTAGAATATCCAACAAGGGTGAAAGATATTACGTTTTCCAAAGTAAGGGCAGTTCAGAGATTTTCTTATGCAGAGGCTGTTAAAAAGATTGAAAGAACAAATGGCTCTGAAGGTCCCATGGTGGATAGGCCTACGCCGCAGACTGCAGTTTGCCCATCACCAGCAGGACGCAGAAATTCTTCATTTGAGGAAGGTTGATGTTGTGACTTTTATAGCAATGGTGGTAATCAAATCACATTTTATTTGTCACATACACGTGTTTAGCAGATGTTATTGCGGGTGTAGCGAAATGCTTGTGCTTCTAGCTCCGACTGTGCAGTAATATCTAACAAGTAATATCTAACAATTTCACAACATATACCCAATACACACAAATCTAAGTAAGGAATGGAATTAAGAATATATACATTTATGGACGAGCAATGACAGAGCGGCATGGACTAAGATACAGTAGAATATTATAGAATACAGTATATACATATGAGATGAGTAATGCAATATATGTAAACGTTATTAAACGGCACAGCTCAAGTTGAAAATAAGTCAAGAAAGATTGACATCATTGTTTCTGCAGCTGAGGGGTTCCTTATTCAAATATTTCACATCTGAGGAGTTACATTAAGTACTTTCTCAAGTGACCCCACCGTCCCAGGCCCCAGAGCCTGAGTAGGGAGTTATGGAGTTTTTTGAATGACTGAAGAAGGAGTGGGACGATTTTTGTAAAGTTTTTTTTATTAGTATTGTGTGTGGATGAATGACTTTTTTCCGTTCTCCGTATTTTTTTCCACCCCCACCAGTTGGTGGCGGCAATACAACATTAGTTGTGGTACGCTATCAAATTTGAGAGAAGAAGAAGATATAGTCTTTATACCTCAGTTGATATCACTGAGCTAGATACAGTACGCCAAAAGATTTGTTAAACAAGCTCATTGTTCTATCTGTGGTAGGCCTACAGACTGGAACGCGCCCATTTTCAAGTCTGCGCAGTCGCAATGACCAAGGCATCAGAGAAACAGCGCCATTTTTGCTTAGCTAGCGCCTCTGTTGGTGTCCGGCATTGTGTTGGTAATCTGAGCAGAAATTACTTGCAATAATGAGGGGAATTGTGGAATTTTGGGGGGAATAAGCCCATTGAGTGCGCCGTTTGCATAAGGTGCATTTGACCAGCTCAAGATGTCCGCAGAGATGCTCAGGTAACGTTAATATAGCGAAAGTCTCCAGCTGCCTGAGCAAGCTAATCGGGCAAGCAATAGCTAGCTAGCTAACTAGTTAGTTTATTTGCTGCAGATAGTCCTAAAGTAGCTAGTTAGTCCGTTCTCGCATTCAAGCTGCTAGTCCTACTTGTACTATTTACATTATATTAGTACG
This sequence comes from Coregonus lavaretus, assembly GCF_964263955.1. Classification (NCBI taxonomy): domain Eukaryota; kingdom Metazoa; phylum Chordata; class Actinopteri; order Salmoniformes; family Salmonidae; genus Coregonus; species Coregonus lavaretus. The sequence goes on along the minus strand of NC_139997.1, from coordinate 38,685,300 downwards.
TGCATCAAGATAGCCCCATATCTGTGCCCAAAGTTATGCATTTCGTTTGATATTTAGGTATGATCGCTACTAGCAAACGTTAGCTAGCTAACGTTAGCTAACTAATTTATTTTGTCAATGATCTGGTATGCATTACAGACAGTAAGGTAGAATAGCTAGCTAGCCTACTATTGAATCATGATAATAACTGTTACTGAAGGAAATAGACCGATGCGCACAAGGACAGATATGTCCACATCATCATAGCTATGTCATATATCCACACACTTTTTGGTTAGGAATTTGAACAAAGGTGTTTTTTTAGAAAGAAAATCGCATGGTTGAGGACGTATGCTGAATTTCTGTTCATTCTATTCATTCCTTTCAGCGTTCCTCCTGGCACGAGCAAGCTCGATGTGTTGGTGACCAAACTGCATGAGTTCTTGGCTCATGCTCCAGAGGAAGATGAGGACACACTGGTGACAGAAAGTCCTGATGGTGATAACTGTAATAAGTGAAACTTTAACTCAGTAGGCATGGTGGTGTTCGAAGTAATATTTGTAGGTACTCAGAATTGTCTGCTGATTTTAATTCACAGGTATAACAAACAAGGACTGTGTGGCGGCACACTCAACAGACCGAACCCCTCTTGAGGTATTAACATGAGAAATATCAGTTTAGGCTGTTATAGACCAAAGAGTATTCAGTGTTGATGCAGATCTAGAAGATCTATTTATAAAAATGTTCTTGTTGAATACAGCCTCAACAGACCTCAACAGAAGCCTTGAAGCAGTCTGGATGTGGTTCCAGGAGGTGGGCTTCCTTCTGATATTTTGAAATATGTGATAGTTTATGTACGTTGTTTATGGCCGGGAAACACATAAAAACATCGTATTTTGGTGTTTGTGCATACTCTAATGGATGTCACTTGTATTACAGAAAACCTTCAGTTGTGATTAAACACAGCGGACTGGATGAATCTGGTGCTTCAAATGAAAGTGAGGATGATGATGACGGCTTGAAAATCAATTCAAATGGTTATCCTGATATAACAAGATTACCGAAAGGTTAGTTTTTCTACTAATGCTTTCAACTATACTGTAAGGAGATATTAATAATGTATCACTGCATTTATAAACTGAAAATTCTTTGGTTTTCATGCATGTGTTTTTACATGTCTTATGCACAGGCACTGTACTGGTGAGGCCTGAGCCGGTGGAAAATGTCAGAGATGACTTCAGAGGTCCCGAATTCCGTTGCGGAAAATCTGGCAATCTGAAGAGAGCTTTTTCCAGGAGACGTGGAGGTGAGCTTTCATTAATAAATGTGAAAAAACATATATTTTACCTTAAAATAGTCTGCTGCAGAATGACGATTGATGTCTTTGTAGGCGGTGAACACTTGGAGATTGTTAGCTGTACAGCCTGTGGCCAGCAAGTTAACCACTTCCAGAGGGACTCCTTTTATCAGCATCCAGTACTCAAAGTACTTATTTGCAAGGTGAGAGGATCCTGGGTCTGTCAAAGAAGTGGTCATTTAAATAAATGGTCTTAACGTCACATTGGTTAAAATGGGCATTCTCCAACAATATGTTGTTGAGCTCACCTACATTTTTAGGGGCTCAATTCCTAATTGTCTTATTATTTTCTCAGTCTTGTTTCAAGTATTACTCAAGTGATGACATCAGCAAGGATTGTGATGGCATGGATGAACAGTGCAGGTACGATGGGGTGGTTCTCTTATACAACAAGATGCTGCAAGCAAATCCCGAAACGTTAACAAACATAAAAGTTGTTACGTTAATCATCACTTCAATCTATTGTATTTGCTTTTTACAGATGGTGTGCAGAGGGGGGAAACCTGATCTGCTGCGACTTTTGCCCCAACGCCTTCTGTAAGAAATGCATTTTGCGGAACTTGGGGCGAAAGGAGCTGTCTGGCATCCTGGATGAGGAGAGTAAGTGGTATTGCTACGTGTGCAGCCCAGAGCCTCTACTGGACCTGGTCGTTGCCTGTGACAACGTCCTTGACAACTTGGGGCATTTGTGGCCAGACCACCGCAAGAGGGGCAGAGGCGAGGGCAAATCTGGACATTATGACTCTCATCCAAGGCATTCTCAAAACAATTCCGTGGGTCATTGGAACCATAGTGGCATGGATGGTCACGTTGTGTTCAACTACAACACCCTTCAAATTCCAGAGGAGATGGCCAAAAAGGCTAAAAACCTGGTGGACTCTACAAACACCGTAAACACAACTTTTGTGAAGTTCATTCAAGGTGGCATGCAGCAGAAACAGACAACTGAGGTAAAGCTCCAATACCTTAAGACTTTCCAGTCAGTACTGAAGGGTCTGAAGAAGTCTCAGACAGCTCTGGAGGAAGCCCTTTTGGAGGAGTTCAGAGAGATGGGTTTGCCAAATGGTGGGGAAAACCCAACGTTTGATGATACTGATGTACCTCAACAAGAACAAGAGAGTTGTGTGGAAATTGACATTTCTGAAAAAAATGGCCTACATTACTTAAAGAAAATTGCAGCTGAACATTTGGAAGAGAATGATTCAGACTCAAATGGCTTTACGGACGATGGAAGGCCTTCGTCCTCAATTGAAATGAAAGGTGTCCTTGGCACAGAGATAATGCCCCGACGAGGTAGAGGCAGGCCGCGGAAAAACTCAAAGCCCGGAGAAGATGCTTGCAACGTGACAAAACAACTGGTGGTGCAAATTTCACCTGCCCCTGTTGAAATAGAGCCGCTCTCTGGCCCCCCGGAGTTGGAGGTGGAAGTGGAGTTGGAGGCGGAAGAGGAAGAGAGAAAAGAAAAAGTGGAGGAAATAGAGGGAGACTGTGAATCTATTGAACTTGTAACAGAGGGGGAGTATGAATCTGCTGAGGGAAGCGAATCTCTGGAACTGGAAGAGGAACCAGATAATAGACGCTCACCTCGGGTAAAGACCACGCCCTTACGCAGGCCAGGTGATGGCAAGACCCAGCCTACCCCCTCAGGTGCGGACAGTGAGAGTGACTCAGACCCTGACACCAGCCCCAGTGCTGAAGTGCCTCAAGGAGCTGACGAGGGAGGGCTTGGGAGAGGAATTGATGACTCTGACTCCGATGAAGTCCCCGCTGTCCTCCAGCGGGCAGCCATGACGCGCAGTTCAGACGAAGCCGAGAGTGACGATGGAGACCATCGGAGCGTGACCAAGAAATGCCTCTTCGGCCTGAAGAAGAACACGCCCCTCTCTCCAGAAAGAGTTGTCCGCAAACGCAAGGTGCCAGACTGCTCCTCTGACTCCGACTCCTCCAGTGACGATCCGGACCTGCAGAAGGAGATCAAGACTATGAGCAGCAGGCCCAGGGGGAGGCCTCGGAAGGTTAAGAGAGAGGATGAACCTACCCAAAGCAAGGAGAGTCCGCAACATAGGCCCAGGGGCAGACCTCGGAAGGTCAAGAAAGAGGATGAATCTACATCCAGCAAGGAGGGTAATACCCAGGTAGCCAAGCCTAAAAGCACACCTCAATCCGAGCAGAGAACGAAGCAGACGCCATCCTCTTCCAGTCAAGAAGAGGGGGACCAGGACTCTGAGTCAAGCGATTACAGTTGTGACCAGAAGATCAAGCCTATCACTGAGGAGGTTGCCTTACTGGGGGCAGCAGCTTTCCACCAGTCGTCCGGTGAGCTGGTCTCACTTTCTCTGCACTTTTGAGGCAATGCACTGCATTCATGAGTTGAAGTTTAACCCTTTTCAGCTAGCAGTGTAGATTTCCTCATTGGCAAATGTTGAACTAACCTTTTCTCTTTTTTGTACTCTCTCACTCTGTAGGCGATGAAGAACAGCCCCAGTCTGGGCCTTCTTGGGCAGCAGCAGAAGATGATGATGATCCAGAAAATAGGTATGGTTCCGAACGAACGGACATAGCGTTTGTAACACACCCTAGGCGCGGGAGAAAGGCCATGCCACGGAACCCTAAGTCGAGTGCTAATAATGGGGACTCCTCCGTTGTCAAGACCCCGTCCCAATCGACCCGGTCTCGTCCAACCCGCAGCTGCAGTAAACCAGCAGCTATCCCATACAATTTCTAGTGTAGAGCACAGAGGTACGTGTCAAGCACAGGGAGAAACCCCTCCTCCTCGTACCTCGCTTAGGCTGTGTTATAAATTATAGGCCACTTATGCCACTGTGTTTTCGTTGATTACCTATTCTTTAATTCATTTTTTGACTTTTAATTTGAAGTTAAATGTGACTTGTCTATTAGCAGAATGTGGCATCAGTTGAGTCCATATCTCTGCGCATACCAAGATGATTAAGAGGGGAAAATGCTGTTTAATGCATCAGTTTGCACAAAAGCATGATACACATATTAAAACAGATGAAACAAATTATTTTATATCTCATAGTTGCTCATTGGTAAACAATACTGTAAGTCAGGGGTGTCAAACTCATTTTGCCCCAGGGCCGCATTCGGTCTTAAACAAGGTCCAGAAGGCCGCACAGAACATTTTTGGTATTTCCTTGCCGGAAAAATGTGCTATTCTTTTCCCTATCCATCGTTATTGGAATTTTCGATGCTCCTTGACTGTCTAGCTTTCATTTCGGTGATTTATTAGCGAGCTGGACACAGTCAAGAAAATGTATGAATGTAGGTTGATTTGTAATTTTTTCAGTTTCGATTAGGTTTTAGTCATTTTAAGGTATATTGAGTTCGTCTCCCCCCATAAATAACACCCGCGGGCCGGATTGCACCCGGCCCGTGGGCCGTATGTTTGATACCCCTGCTGTAAGTTATCCTTATTTCTTCCACATACAGTATTCTTTTAATTTTTTACCAAATAAATAACTGTATGCTGAATATTAAAACTTATTTTAAGCCATGTTAAAGGATTTGATTGCATTATTTGTAAATAATGTGATTATAATTTTTTTGCTCCAAATATGTTAAGGTCCAGTCATTTGAATCTGGATTCGGTTCTTGATCTATGGTCTGATGGTAGTACAAGTTGCGTTTAATTTTGCGCTGCATGAAAACAAGCCAGCAAGGTGATGTTTATGTAGAATTTTTGTTTTTGGCGAAGCATAGCCTAAAATGGTTAAAACTAATAAAAGCTAATACATCACACCAGTATACACAATACACACCTGAAAGTGCCCTTAGACTTCACTTACAGATGTGGATATATCTGTATCATTACACTAGATGGGGTGAATTACCTTCCTATCACTGGGAATTAGTAATCATTGAGTTTGATGTCAATTCTGAAGTGACTGGGATTTAGAACCCAAACCCTGATTATATTATACATGCCCTAATGGTCAACTCATGACCAGGCATTCTTTAGGGTGGCAGTATTGTACATGACTGCACCCTTGTGCAGTGGTGTAAAATAAGTAAGTAAAAATACTTTCAATTACTACTTAAGTCGTTTTCTTGGGTATCTGTACTTTACTATTTATGTTTTTAAAACTTTTACTTTTACTCCACTACATAACTAAAGAAAATATGTACATTTTACTCCCATACATTTTCCCTGACACACAAAAAGTACTCGTTACATTTCGAATGCACAGGCAGGACAGCAATAAAGTTAAATTCATGCACCTATCAATATAACGCGTTGTTATCCCTATTGCCTCTGATCTGGTGGACTCACTAAACACAAATACTGCGTTTGTAAATTATTTCTGGGTGTTGGAGTGTTCCCCTGGCTGTCCGTAAATAAAATGGTTTGCATAATATAAGGAATTAGATGTATAGCTTTTACTCAAGTATGACAATTAAGTACTTTTTCTACCACTGTACATTAAGTAAATTTAAAACCAGATACTTTCAGACTTTTACTCAAGTGACTTTTACTTGAGTCATTTTCTATTATGGTATCTACTTTTACTCTACTATGTCAATTGAGTACTTTTTCCACCCCTGCCCTTGTGGCTGCTGGATGTTGCTAATTTCTCTAAGTCATTGTAAAAAGTTTCTCCTAGTATTTGGTAATTATGTTGGTGTATGGTTACCATATGGAGATTTCTTTCTTGATCTATTGATAAAGTTCATGTGCAATATGCCAGTGGTGAGGTGGCTGTTTTACGTGCTGCTATTCTGACACTTGAGTACTAATACGATGCGTTGACGATCCGATTCTCTCTGAACAGACTGTAAATGCAATCTATTCTGCTTGATTTAATTTTAAAATATATGATTTATCGCTTCTGACCAGGTTGAGGGCTTAGCAGAGAAAGAGGACTTGTGATGCTGAACAGCAGTATACCAAAGACACTGATTATTAGACCTACTGTACTGTATTTTAGAGCCGTTTTGTACCACAGGCACCAAGCTGAATTTCTTGTATGCTTTGATTGTTATACTCGATCCATAATCAGATTTTCAGTATTTTCATGTCTGTTTTGCATGCAATGCCACATTTATTGGCCATTTACCTACATTTTAAATTATTACAAGTTTTAATGCAATTGCATTTCACTTTGGATGAGCTCGATGCCCTAAGCAACAGCTCTGAAAGCTGGTCATGTAGAACGGTTGTAATGCATTTTATTCCACCACAACTTTGTGACCTCTGAGGTCAGCCTTACAACATTGCTGTGAGACGAGTATGTAGTGAAGTGTCTTTCTTTCTTCTTCCATTTTCTCTCTTCCCAGTTTAAACACTTGAGGTAAGGCCCAGGCCCAGGCTGTTGCCGGCCGCTGCTGTTTGTTACTGCCTCATATGGGGCCCTCATCATGTACACGTACTTCTCGCTGAGGCTTCATCAGAGGCTTCGTTCAACTATTACTATCTGCCAAAAGGATTCTTTCTGCAAAACATATTCATGTATAAATGGATACATTTATTTCACAGAATATCGAACTTGGAAAATGCCCTACAAAACCATTTGGACCCTGTTTTTCTTTACCCTTCACAAACTATTTCTTGCGTACCAACTAAAAAAAACAGTGGTTAGAAAACGTATTTTCAAATAGAATTAATCATTTATGTTGTCTTTAGCTCTAAGGTGCTGTAGTGTTAGCCTTGTAGAGGCCTGTTATTTGTAGAGCATGCATTAGACCAAGGATATGTTCTTACTTTTGTAATTGAATGAACTCTGTAAGAGAAACTATTCGTTGTAATAAATTAATACCCTTTATGATGTCTTGTATGTCTTCCTTATTCTATATAGGACTGGATTTGTTCATCTTGTTCTGAGTGATAAGTCTTAGATATTTGTTATGGAGGGGAGGGGTTGATTCAAATGTGCTTACAAGGTCATTAAGTTATCTGACCTTTGACTCCTCAATGTTTTGCGTTTTTAAGACAAAATTAAATGAAGTGAAATAGTCCTTGACAGAGCGTTTTAGCGTTGTCTATTTGCTCACAGCATACACTATATATGCAAAAGTATGTGGACACCCCTTCAAATTAGTGGATTTGGCTATTTTAGCCACACCCGTTGCTGACAGGTGTATAAAATTGAGCACCGCCATGCAATCTCCATAGACAAACATTGGCAGTAGAATGGCCTTACTGAAGAGCTCAGTGACTTTCAATGTGGCACTGTCATAGGTTGCCACCTTTCCAACAAGTCAGTTCGTAACATTTCTGTAAGTGCTGTTATTGTAAACTGGAAATGTCTAGGAGCAACAATGGCTCAGCCGTGAAGTGGTAGGCCACACAAGCTCACAGAACGGGACTGCTGAGTGCTGTAGCACATTGAAATCATCTGTTCTCGGTTGCAACACTCACTACCGAGTTCCAAACTGCCTCTAGAAGCAACGTCAGCACAATAACTGTTCGTCGGGAGCTTCATGAAATGGATGTCCATGGCTGAGCAGCCGCACATAAGCCTAAGATCACCATGTGCTATGCCAAGCGTCGGCTGGAGTGGTGTAAAGCTCACCGCCATTGGACTCTGGAGCAGTGGAAACGCGTTCTCTGGAGTGATGAATCGCGCTTCATCTGGCAGTTCGACGGACGAATCTGAGTTTGGCGGATGCCAGTTGAACGCTACCTGTCCGAATGCATAATGCCAACTGTAAAGTTTGGTGTAGGAATAATGGTCTGGGGCTGTTTTTCATGGTTCTGGCTAGGCACCTTAGTTCCAGTGATGGGAAATCTTAACGCTACAGCATACAATGACATTGTAGATGATTCTGTGCTTGACAATGCCCCCGTGCACAAAGCAAAGTCCATACAGAAATGTTTTTTCGAGATCGGTGTGGAAGAACTTGACTGGCCTGCACAGAGCCCTGACATCAACCCCATCGAACACCTTTGGGATGAATTGGAATGCCGACTGCGAGCTAGGCCTAATTGCCCAACATCAGTGCCCGACCTCACTAATGCTGAATGGAAGCAAGTCCCTGCAATAATGTTCCAACATCTAGTGGAAAGCCTTCCCAGAAGAGTGGAGGCTGTTATAGCAGCGAAGGGGGGACCAACTCTATATTAATGCCCATGATTTTGGAATGAGATGTTTGACAAGCAGGTGTCCACATACTTTTGGTCATGTAGTGTATTTACATCAGTAAAGAAAAACCATTCAACTGCTTAATGCAGTGGCCTTTCCCCACTCATAATCACTTAAACTATATTGTCGGCTGTTTCCAGGTGGGGGACTGCAAAGTGATACTAGAATAGCCAACATGACCTTGTTATTTTCATTAATTCTAGAAGAAATGTATCTCCTGGTAATATTACTCAGTTTAAGGTGAAGTCCTACATCTTGATTGTAAATTCCTATGTAAAGACAAGTTCCTTTAGAGAATAAACCTATTAAGCATGGCTTGATGGATTTGTTGTGATGATCATTAAAATGATCCCCCGGTCCCTTTGCCTCTCTCCCTTGCTTCTGAAAGAATCGCTAAGAAAATGCTCTTGGCCCAAATCAAAGCCAACTACTCATCGGGGGAGGATTTCTCTTCAGACGTGGAGTCATCACATGATGATGAATCTGACAGGGAAGAGAAGGAAAAAGAAGTTCGGAAAGATGAAAGCTCTGATGAGAATGGTTAGTGATCCCTCCTTACCGCCACTACAATTTCACATTTATTTTGAGATGCAGCAATAAGCTCAATTTAGTGTTGCTTTGAATAAGGCCACGTGTTTCTCAGTTGGTAGAGCATGGCGCTTGCAACGGCAGGGTTGTGGGTTCGTTTCCCACGGGGGGCCAGTATGAAAATGTATGCACTCACTAACTGTAAGTCACTCTGGATAAGAGCGTCTGCTAAATGACTAAAATGTAAATGTAATAAGAATGTGTTTTAGTCATTAGGCTGAAATACTTATCTGACATCACCTGTTGCTTAGTAACTGGACATTTTAAAGTAGGCCCATATTGTTGTGATGATCTAACCCATCACCCTGTGTCACTGCGTATTAGTGTACAGGTTGCATAGACATTCACGATAGGAATATGATGTCCTCCTGACAATATACCATGTTGTTTCTGCTGCAGGGGAGACCTCCAGTTTAACCTCTGACTCTGAGTCCAGTAAAACTTGTCACAGACATCGTCTGCTACGCCACAAGCTCAGCCTTGATGATGGAAATCCAAGTGATCAGAAAACCGCTGAAGAAAAAGGGATTGAGCAGATAGTCAGGAAGTCTAGAAGAACCAAAGGTTTGTATGGGATGCGTTCTGTGGCACGACTATGATTGGATACCATCAGTGCCCTAGTGTTGGAGTTGGTCCTGTTACCCAGAGTAAACTCATTCTCTGCTTTCTTCCATCGCCTCAGGTGAGAAATTGGATAGCCAGAGTAGTGATGATGATGATAGCCAATCAGAGCAAGAAGAGTCTGGTATGAGTGAAGAGCTGAGCCAATCAGAGAACGAGGGCAATGAACAGATGCTCAAATGGTAAGAAGACTCCTTATTGGTCAATGCTGTTAACCAGGAAGGAAACCTCATATACAGTGGGGAAAAAAAGTATTTAGTCAGCCACCAATTGTGCAAGTTCTCCCACTTAAAAAGATGAGAGAGGCCTTTAATTTTCATCATAGGTACACGTCAACTATGACAGACAAAATAAGAAAAAAAAATCCAGAAAATCACATTGTAGGATTTTTTATGAATTTATTTGCAAATTATGGTGGAAAATAAGTATTTGGTCAATAACAAAAGTTTCTCAATACTTTGTTATATACCCTTTGTTGGCAATGACACAGGTCAAACGTTTTCTGTAAGTCTTCACAAGGTTTTCACACACTATTTTGGCCCATTCCTCCATGCAGATCTCCTCTAGAGCAGTGATGTTTTGGGGCTGTCGCTGGGCAACACAGACTTTCAACTCCCTCAAAGATTTTCTATGGGGTTGAGATCTGGAGACTGGCTAGGCCACTCCAGGACCTTGAAATGCTTCTTACGAAGCCACTCCTTCGTTGCCCGGGCAGTGTGTTTGGGATCATTGTCATGCTGAAAGACCCAGCCACGTTTCATCTTCAATGCCCTTGCTGATGGAAGGAGGTTTTCACTAAAAATCTCACGATACATGGCCCCATTCATTCTTTCCTTTACACGGATCAGTCGTCCTGGTCCCTTTGCAGAAAAACAGCCCCAAAGCATGATGTTTACACCCCCATGCTTCACAGTAGGTATCGTGTTCTTTGGATGCAACTCAGCATTCTTTGTCCTCCAAACACGACGAGTTGAGTTTTTACCAAAAAGTTCTATTTTGGTTTCATCTGACCATATGACATTCTCCCAATCCTCTTCTGGATCATCCAAATGCACTCTAGCAAACTTCAGACGGGCCTGGACATGTACTGGCTTAAGCAGGGGGACACGTCTGGAACTGCAGGATTTGAGTCCCTGGCGGCGTAGTGTGTTACTGATGGTAGGCTTTGTTACTTTGGTCCCAGCTCTCTGCAGGTCATTCACTAGGTCCCCCTGTGTGGTTCTGGGATTTTTGCTCACCGTTCTTGTGATAATTTTGACCCCACGGGGTGAGATCTTGCGTGGAGCCCCAGATCGAGGGAGATTATCAGTGGACTTGTATGTCTTCCATTTCCTAATAATTGCTCCCACAGTTGATTTCTTCAAACCAAGCTGCTCACCTATTGCAGATTCAGTCTTCCCAGCCTGGTGCAGGTCTACAATTTTGTTTCTGGTGTCCTTTGACAGCTCTTTGGTCTTGGCCATAGTGGAGTTTGGAGTGTGACTGTTTGAGGTTGTGGACAGGTGTCTTTTATACTGATAACAAGTTCAAACAGGTGCTATTAATACAGGTAACGAGTGGAGGACAGAGGAGCCTCTTAAAGAAGAAGTTACAGGTCTGTGAGAGCCAGAAATCTTGCTTGTTTGTAGGTGACCAAATACTTATTTTCCACCATAATTTGCAAATAAATTCATAACAAATCCTACAGTGTGATTTTCTGGATTTTTTTTTCTTAATTTGTCTGTCATAGTTGACGTGTACCTATGATGAAAATTACAGGCCTCTCTCATCTTTTTAAGTGGGAGAACTTGCACAATTGGTGGCTGACTAAATACTTTTTTTCCCCACTGTATATAAATGTGCATTCTTTATCAGTGAAATATTTTTGTGCTCTTTTGTCTCCTTAGCTCTACATCATCTACCTCTAGAGTCGAGAAGGAATCCGTCCTTAGTTATCTACAGAAGAAGCAGCAACCATCATATATTGTGCTGTCTGACTCCAGTGGGGATAAGGTAATCAGTCACTAGTTGTAGCATGCCCAGCTGAATAAATGGTCAACTCTCAAACTGATGGTTCATGAAAGTTTAATGTGGTACCATTTCCATAAACACACTGTAAGAGCTGATGGAGAAACAAACCAGAAATGATTTTGCAATATGAACAATACAGTCCACAAACAATACTTTTACACAACTTTACATTAGCGTGCTTCATACATCAAATGCATCAATATGGATGAGAATTTCTACCCAAATAGTTGATTACGTGCCAACAGCTTGTTAATGTGGCGCAAGATGAACTAATATTAGCCAGCACAAACAGTGGAGCTAGGCTACAGCTAATAACGTCATATTGCTAGCAGACTTCAGAACATCAATTACAACACAAATATCCGTTCAGTACACGTTGAAAATAATTTGAAAGATTTCTGAAACAAGACCAATATTGAAAAACCGTAAATACCTTGTTCTCTTTCCAGCTAGGTGTTAAGTTTGACGTTGTTTCTTGGACGCTTGAACAACCTCAACAAAAAGTTATTTTCCTTTTTCTCTCGCTCCCGTTTCCCATATACCCTTTGTGTGTAAAACAGAGAAGGCCAAAACCTGCTGTCACACTAAACTGTGAAATATACAGTGAGGATTGAAAGCTCATACAAAGAAAGTAAAAGTCTAAATGTAGAGCAGACATTGTGGTCTGACACTCGTTTTTAGGGGTTCATTTACACTCCCACCAAATCATGAGTGATTTGGAACAATTTACATGGGATACACAAAGCACGAATGATTTCTGTACTTTAAATGACCTATGACCATAAATAGGGTATCATAAAGATATGGAATCATAGCACAAACCAGTCAAAAGTATAAGAGATCATGGTTAGATATAGGATGTAAAGCGATTTGGGGGGCATCTATCTTAACCAGTCTAGCAACAAGACCAGCTTCTGAACTGGGTGTTTGAACACTGATGGCTTGGTGAGACGCTTGCCTGTCTTCTCTAACTTCCGATCACCAACATATTTTGACTCTCCTTACTAGTCCATCTTTATCAACAGTAGTCTCTGAAACTCTACCCAACCACCACTCATTGCTAGGAAGATCATCATCACTATGTCATCGATTCGCAGGTTTCTCTTCGGGGTGTGCCAGCGCTGCCTGATGGTGATGTTGGCGAGATACTCTTTTCGCCAGCAGCTCCAAAATTGTTCTGCTAGATATTAAACATGGCGCCACCTTTTCCGAGTGTACAGTTGAAGTCGGAAGTTTACATACACCTTAGCCAAATACATTTAAACTCAGTTTTTCACAATTCCTGACATTTAATCCTAGTAAAAATTCCCTGTCTTAGGTCAGTTAGGAATTAAGAATGTGAAATGTCAGAATAATAGTAGAGAGAATGATTTATTTCAGCTTTTATTTCTTTCATTACATTCCCAGTGGGTCAGAAGTTTACATACGCTCTATTAATATTTGGTAGCATTGCCTTTCAATTGTTTAACTTGGGTCAAACGTTTCAGGTAGCCTTCCACAAGCTTCCCACAATAAGTTGGGTGAATTTTGGCCCATACCTCCTGACAGAGCTGGTGTAACTGTGTCAGGTTTGTAGGCCTCCTTGCTCGCACACGCTTTTTCAGTTCTGCCCACAACATTTCTATAGGATTGAGGTCAGGGCTTTGTGATGGCCACTCCAATACCTTGACTTTGTTGTCCTTAAGCCATTTTGCCACAACTTTGGAAGTATGCTTGGGGTCATTGTCCATTTTGAAGACCCATTTGCGACCAAGCTTTAACTTCCTGACTGATGTCTTGAGATGTTGCTTCAATATATCCACATAATTTTCCTTCCTCATGAAGCCATCTATTTTGTGAAGTGCACCAGTCCCTCCTGCAGCAAAGCACCCCCACATCATGATGCTGCCACCCCCGTGCTTCACGGTTGGGTTGGTGTTCTTCAGCTTGCAAGCATTCCCCTTTTTCCTCCAAACATAACGATGGTCATTATGGCCAAACAGTTATATTTTTGTTTCATCAGACCAGAGGACATTTCTCCAAAAAGTACGATCTTTGTCACCATGTGCAGTTGCAAACCGTAGTCTGGCTTTTTTATGGCTGTTTTGGAGCAGTGGCTTCTTCCTTGCTGAGCGGCCTTTCAGGTCATGTCTATATAGGACTTGTTTTACTGTGGATATACAGTGAGGGAAAAAAGTATTTGATCCCCTGCTGATTTTGTACGTTTGCCCACTGACAAAGACATGATCAGTCTATAATTTTAATGGTAGGTTTATTTGAACAGTGAGACACAGAATAACAACAAAAAAATCCAGAAAAACACATGTCAAAAATGTTATAAATTGATTTGCATTTTAATTAGGGAAATAAGTATTTGACCCCTCTGCAAAACATGACTTAGTACTTGGTGGAAAAACCCTTGTTGGCAATCACAGAGGTCAGACGTTTCTTGTAGTTGGCCACCAGGTTTGCACACATCTCAGGAGGGATTTTGTTCCACTCCTCTTTGCAGATCTTCTCCAAGTCATTAAGGTTTTGAGCCTGACGTTTGGCAACTCGAACCTTCAGCTCCCTCCACAGATTTTCTATGGGATTAAGGTCTGGAGACTGACTAGGCCACTCCAGGACCTTAATGTGCTTCTTCTTGAGCCACTCCTTTGTTGCCTTGGCCATGTGTTTTGGATCATTGTCATGCTGGAATACCCATCCACAACATATTTTCAATGCCCTGGCTGAGGGAAGGAGGTTCTCACCCAATATTTGATAGTACATGGCCCCATCCATCCATCCTTGTATTAATTTGGGAACTATTTTACCCCACAACTGTCCCAGATGATGTTTGGAATATTTATTTCTCGCACAGAATAGAATCGGTAGACTTTTGTACTATGGGGGATAGTAGATTGACATAGGCTAGTGCTTTTGGCACAACGCAGCACTAGGGCGCATTACGGACACAAAGGGGATGCCGCTGTGAAATTCGAGGCATTATCAAGTGCTTGTCAAATTGTGAATGAGAGACTATTGGAGTGTGTACAGCCTGTGCAAAAAAACTAAGCAGAGCTTATGCCTTTCAAGCGACTTTTTTCAAATCATCATTAGTCTCATCATGCAGCCTTACAATGTATTTAAAATCTAAACATATAGCCCAACGTTTGTAGAACGACTAAACTTACATTAACACTAAATTTAAGCATATAGGAGTACCTATTTCTTTGTTAACCGCTCAACACAGAATAGCCGCATGTGCACACTCCCTCAAATCGTTTGGAGAAAATATTTCTATTTTATTCAGCTTTGTTCAATTGTATTCTTCATACTATAAAATAATATAAAAATAATGCCACAGAATTCTAAGCAAATCTTGTCTGCTAAATGAACTAGTGTAGCCCACATCCATTTGCCATAGCCACATCAGGATCTAACATAAGGACGACTCAGAGAGTGCTATTCTTTTCTTCTGAAATAAACTACATTTTCTTCATATCATGCTTCTTTAGACCTGTCTAAAATAAATAATGGATTTATTGTGAAGGTGTAGTCTATATTACATGGATTTATTAGACTTTTAAAATGTTGATTTTCCAAAGGTCTACATCAGTGGCTTGTAGGCTATGTGTGGAAGCCAGGAGATGCTAAATGTGTTTGTTAATTAACGGTCAATTACCGTGAGACTGACAGTTATTTGTTGTTTGTTGTCGGGTAGATTGGGTCTCTCCTTAAAAGGCAAGGGCATTTCATAGTGGCCATGACTATTTTTTCCTTATACCATCATTCAGCTTGTTCAAGAAGAGGATGTCATCCTGAGACACTGTCTTGCCATCTTCAATGGCGTCCTTGAAATCGGACTCCAGAATGCAAATATCATCTGCAGGGGTTACTGAGGGGACCTCTTTGACGATGACCCGGTGACACAGACTAGCGACGCTTGGTGTATCGAAGAACGCCGATGAGCGCACCACAATGCTCCATCCTAAGTCAGTTCAAACAGCGTAGGGCTCATCATTTCTACCTAAAATCACTTGTTTTGGTGCCATTGCCCTTGAGCAGTTGTAGCCTATCAGAAGGCCAACCTGACAATCCTTCAGTGGTGGGATTTCATCTACTACCGTGGAGAGATGATTACAGTGCTTGGCCGTTTCACAGGTCGGAATGTGGGTGCGGTTTACAGGTATGCAATCCTTGGTGCATGTAGGATGAAAATCGATATGGATTGTGGCGCTGTAACCTCTCACATGAATCCCTGAGACGCTTTCACTTTTCACAACTGTGTCACGTCCTATCATAGTAGTTAATTTCCGTTTCACTGGATACGTGTCTGCTTGTAAAGCGTTGCTCACTTCCTGGTTAATGAATGTTGTATCATTCTGGGTGTCAAGCAGGGCGTAGACAATTTTTTCAGCACCTGAGTTGTTCGTTTGACACCCACACTGGTATGATCATGGAAGTGTTAGTAGATTGTCCTTCTCCAGCTACGTTGAGTGACAATGCAGTTGCTGCCTCGTCCTTATTATTTTGGGAAGAAATTGGCAGAGGTGTAGGCTTTTCCCGTTTTACATAACTGTCATCGTGGAGACACTTGGGATGCTTTCTTTTGCAGGTGTCACAGCTGTGGTGATGACGACATTCCTTTGCACTGTGACCAGGTTTCATGCACCCATAGCAAAGCTTATTTTCTTTCACATATTTCCGTCGCTCCTCCAGAGACTTGGTTCATGCTCTACAACATTCGGAGAGTACGACCCTGCCTTACACAGGAAGCGGCACAGGTCCTAATCCAGGCACTTGTCATCTCCCGTCTGGATTACTGCAACTCGCTGTTGGCTGGGCTCCCTGCCTGTGCCATTAAACCCCTACAACTCATCCAGAATGCCGTAGCCCGTCTGGTGTTCAACCTTCCCAAGTTCTCTCACGTCACCCCGCTCCTCCGCACACTCCACTGGCTTCCAGTTGAAGCTCACATCTGCTACAAGACCATGGTGCTTGCCTACGGAGCTGTGAGGGGAACGGCACCTCCGTACCTTCAGGCTCTGATCAGTCCCTACACCCAAACGAGGGCACTGCGTTCATCCACCTCTGGCCTGCTGGCTCCCCTACCTCTGCGGAAGCATAGTTCCCGCTCAGCCCAGTCAAAACTGTTCGCTGCTCTGGCACCCCAATGGTGGAACAAGCTCCCTCACGACGCCAGGACAGCGGAGTCACTCACCACCTTCCGGAGACATTTGAAACCCCACCTCTTTAAGGAATACCTGGGATAGGATAAAGTAATCCTTCTACCCCCACCCCCCCGGGGTTGTCAACCGTGATGGGGAGATCATGGAACGGGCAGTCCTTCCCCGGGAGGAAGAGCAGCTCCGTCTTGCCAAGGTTCAGCTTGAGGTGGTGATCCGTCATCCATACTGATATGTCTGCCAGACATGCAGAGATGCGATTCGCCACCTGGTTATCAGAAGGGGGAAAGGAGAAGATTAGTTGTGTGTCGTCAGCGTAGCAATGATAGGAGAGGCCATGTGAGGATATGACAGTGCCAAGTGACTTGGTGTATAGCGAGAATAGGAGAGGGCCTAGAACTGAGCCCTGGGGGACACCAGTGGTGAGAGCACGTGGTGCGGAGACAGCTTCTCGCTACGTCACTTGGTAGGAGCGACCGGTCAGGTAGGACGCAATCCAAGAGTGAGCCGCGCCGGAGATGCCCAGCTCGGAGAGGGTGGAGAGGAGGATCTGATGGTTCACAGTATCAAAGGCAGCAGACAGGTCTAGAAGGACAAGAGCAGAGGAGAGAGAGTTAGCTTTAGCAGTGCGGAGAGCCTCCGTGACACAGAGAAGAGCAGTCTCAGTTGAATGACCAGTCTTGAAACCTGACTGGTTTGGATCAAGAAGGTCATTCTGAGAGAGATAGCAAGAGAGTTGGCTAAAGACAGCACGCTCAATAGTTTTGGAGAGAAAAGAAAGAAGGGATACTGGTCTGTAGTTGTTGACATTGTGTTGGTTTTTTGAGAAGGGGTGCAACTCTCGCTCTCTTGAAGACGGAAGGGACATAGCCAGCGGTCAAGGATGAGTTGATCAGCGAGGTGAGGTAAGGGAGAAGGTCACCGGAGATGGTCTGGAGAAGAGAGGAGGGGATAGGGTCAAGCGGGCAGGTTGTTGGGCGGCCTGCCGTCACAAGTCGCAAGATTTTATCTGGAGAGAGAGGGGAGAAAGAAGTCAAAGCATAGGGTAGGGCAGTGTGAGCAAGACCAGCAGTGTCATTTGACTTAACAAACGAGGATCGGATGTCGTCAACCTTCTTTTCAAAATGGTTGACGAAGTCATCCACAGAGAGGAGGAGGGGGAGGGGGGGGGGGGGGGGGGATTCAGCAGGGAGGAGAATGTGGCAAAGAGCTTCCTAGGGTTAGAGGCGGATGCTTGGAATTTAGAGTGGTAGAAAGTGGCCTTAGCAGCGGAAACAGATGAAGAGAATGTAGAGAGGAGGGAGTGAAAAGATGCCAGGTCCGCAGGGAGTCTAGTTTTCTTCCATTTCCGCTCGGCTGCCCGGAGCCCTGTTCTGTGAGCTTGCAATGAGTCATCAAGCCACGGAGTTGGAGGGGAGGACCGAGCCGGCCGGGAGGATAGGGGACATAGAGAGTCAAAGGATGCAGAAAGGGAGGAGAGGAGGGTTGAGGAGGCAGAATCAGGAGATTGGAGGGAGAAGGATTGAGCAGAGGGAAGAGATGATAGGATGGAAGAGGAGAGAGTAGCGGGAGAGAGAGAGCGAAGGTTGCGACGGCGCATTACCATCTGTGTAGGGGCAGAGTGAGTAGTGTTGGAGGAGAGGGAGAGAGAAAAGGATACAAAGTAGTGGTCGGAGACTTGGAGGGGAGTTGCAGTGAGATTAGTAGAAGAACAGCATCTAGTGAAGATGAGGTCAAGCGTATTGCCTGCCTTGTGAGTAGGGGGGGACGGTGAGAGGGTGAGGTCAAAAGAGGAGAGGAGTGGAAAGAAGGAGGCAGAGAGAAATGAGTCAAATGTAGACGTAGGGAGGTTGAAATCCCCCAGAACTGTGAGGGGTGAGCCATCCTCAGGAAAGGAACTTATCAAGGCGTCAAGCTCATTGATGAACTCTCCAAGGGAACCTGGAGGGCGATAGATGACCAGGATATTAAGCTTAAATGGGCTAGTGACTGTGACAGCATGGAATTCAAATGAGGAGATAGACAGATGGGTCAGGGGAAAAATTGAGAATGTCCACTTGGGAGAGATGAGGATTCCTGTGCCACCACCCCGCTGACCAGATGCTCTCAGGTATGCGAGAACACATGGTCAGACGAGGAGAGAGCAGCAGGGGTAGCAGTGTTTTCAGTGGTAATCCATGTTTCCGTCAGCGCCAAGAAGTCGAGGGACTGGAGGGTAGCATAGGCTGAGATGCTTCCTGGTTGTAGGCCTCCAACCTGGCCCGAGCTGCCCTAACGTCTCTCTCTGCCTGTAGTCGTTCCAACTCACATTTCTGAGCTTCAAGATCCTTCCTTTGCTGCTCTTCTAAGTGTTGTATGCTTTCCTTTTGTTTATTTTCCTCCAGCAACACTTCATACTCAACTTCCTTTGCTGCCAGCTCTGCTGCTGTGTCTGCACGTTTGGCAGCCATACATGAGTCCATGGAGTGATGGCTGGATTGAACACTGGACTTGTGACTCATTTGTGAGACAGTAAATGGAGCGAGCGTAGTCGCGATCAAGTAACTCACGGAGACAACATTTTTTCTGTTCGGCATCAATGCCTGATATGCTTTCATAGGCAATTTTGATAATATCTGCTGTAACTGCCTCACATGCGTCAACACGACGCCTTAACTCAGTTGACTGTGTGATGTGATCTCGAATTTCAAGATAGATGCTCATGACATCGTCCTTTCCTTTCTCCAATGTGTCGATTAGAAATGGCAGCTGGCGCTCTGTTACATCTGACTTTAGATGCTCTCTTGCTTTGCGGGCTTGGATCTTCCATTGGTCATACATGGAGATAAGGATTTTTTCCTTTGTATGTGCCTCTTCTCTTTGCAATGCAAGCATTTTGTATGTAGGGTTCTTTGGTCGGACAGAGCGTCGAATGCCTTGGAGGTCATTCAGAGCTGGTTCTTTGGCTTGAATTTCTTCCTTTAGGCGATGTCTCTCTGTAGTCTCCATTTCATTTTGGAGCACATCCTTAAGCTCTTGAATATCGTGTTGAAAACATTTAAGCTGCTTCTCTAACTCTCCTAAAATTGAAGGAGAGGTGACTGACTCTGCCATTAAAAATGTGATTTAGAGTGAATTTGGGAGAAAAGGCACAATAGCACATATGACAATTGAAACAGCCAAATATCAATATAACGGTATATCAACATATTCACTCTACTATATATGGGTATCCAATCCTTACAAACATGTTTGAATCAACCGTAAATCAACCAGACAACAATATACAGCAGTCCTTAATACACTTGAGATGCAATAATTTTTGACAATGGGAAAATACCTTTAGTTATGTCCATAGATAGTTGTTGATGTGGATAGCCTTTACTTTCTTCTTAAACCATAGAAGTGAGCATTAATGATCACTGATAAATGATCATTCCTTCCATGACAGTCTTAAATGATCAGTTTATGAATAATACTCACTACTTCCACTGCATACGATTGTCTATAGTTATGACCATCACACAAAATAAATTGTCCCGCTGCCCGTGGAGATGCCAGATTGACTGTTGAAGTCCGAGTGTTGGAAACGCTGGACTGCCCGATAAAAGGTCCAGCAACACCAGATGAGGTAGCAGTGTGGCACTGTGAAGACCTGTCCTCCTGGACACCATTCAGAGATGCGGCAGGATTGAAGAGTGTCAAGCTCTTACTGTAGCATCCCCAGCTGGATGAATGGTCAACTCTCAAACTGATGGTTCATGAAAGTTTAATGTGGTACCATTTCCATAAACACACCATAAGAGCTGATGGAGAAACAAACCAGAAATGCTCTTACAATATGAACAATACATTCCACAAACAATACACTTTTACACAACTTTACATTAGCGTGCTTCATACATCAAATGCATCAATATGGATGAGAATTTCTACCCAAATAGTTGATTACGTGCCAACAGCTTGTTAATGTGGCGCAAGATGAACTAATATTAGCCAGCACAAACAGTGGAGCTAGGCTACAGCTAATAACGTCATATTGCTAGCAGACTTCAGAACATCAATTACAATACAAATATCCGTTCAGTACACGTTGAAAATAATTTGAAAGATTTCTGAAACAAGACCAATATTGAAAAACCGTAAATACCTTGTTCTCTTTCCAACTACAGTGAGGGAAAAAAGTATTTGATCCCCTGCTGATTTTGTACGTTTGCCCACTGACAAAGACATGATCAGTCTATAACTTTAATGGTAGGTTTATTTGAACAGTGAGAGACAGAATAACAACAAAAAAATCCAGAAAAACGCATGTCAAAAATGAGATAAATTGATTTGCATTTTAATGAGGGAAATAAGTATTTGACCCCTCTGCAAAACATGACTTAGTACTTGGTTGCAAAACCCTTGTTGGCAATTACAGAGGTCAGATGTTTCTTGTAGCTGGCCACCAGGTTTGCACACATCTCAGGAGGGATTTTGTCCCACTCCTCTTTGCAGATCTTCTCCAAGTCATTAAGGTTTCGAGGCTGACGTTTGGCAACTCGAACCTTCAGCTCCCTCCACAGATTTTCTATGGGATTAAGGTCTGGAGACTGGCTAGGCCACTCCAGGACCTGAATGTGCTTCTTCTTGAGCCACTCCTTTGTTGCCTTGGCCGTGTGTTTTGGGTCATTGTCATGCTGGAATACCCATCCACGACCCATTTTCAATGCCCTGGCTGAGGGAAGGAGGTTCTCACCCAAGATTTGACGGTACATGGCCCCGTCCATCGTCCCTTTGATGCGGTGAAGTTGTCCTGTCCCCTTAGCAGAAAAACACCCCCAAAGCATAATGTTTCCACCTCCATGTTTGACGGTGTGGATGGTGTTCTTGGGGTCATAGGCAGCATTCCTCCTCCTCCAAACACGGCGAGTTGAGTTGATGCCAAAGAGCTCGATTTTGGTCTCATCTGACCACAACACTTTCACCCAGTTCTCCTCTGAATCATTCAGATGTTCATTGGCAAACTTCAGATGGCCCTGTATATGTGCTTTCTTGAGCAGGGGGACCTTGTGGGCACTGCAGGATTTCAGTCCTTCACGGTGTAGTGTGTTACCAGTTATTTTCTTGGTTACTATGGTCCCAGCTGCCTTGAGATCATTGACAAGATCCTCCCGTGTAGTTCTGGTCTGATTCCTCACCGTTCTCATGATCATTGCAACTCCACGAGGTGAGATCTTGCATGGAGCCCCAGGCCGAGTGAGATTGACAGTTCTTTTGTGTTTCTTCCATTTGCGAATAATCGCACCAACTGTTGTCACCTTCTCACCAAGCTGCTTGGCGATGGTCTTGTAGCCCATTCCAGCCTTGTGTAGGTCTACAATCTTGTCCCTGACATCCTTGGAGAGCTCTTTGGTCTTGGCCATGGTGGAGAGTTAGGAATCTGATTGATTGATTGCTTCTGTGGACAGGTGTCTTTTATACAGGTAACAAACTGAGATTAGGAGCACTCCCTTTAAAAGTGTGCTCCTAATCTCAGCTCGTTACCTGTATAAAAGACACCTGGGAGCCAGAAACCTTCCTGATTGAGAGGGGGTCAAATACTTATTTCCCTCATTAAAATGCAAATCAATTTATAAAATTTTTGACATGCATTTTTTCTGGATTTTTTTGTTGTTATTCTCTCTCACTGTTCAAATAAACCTACCATTAAAATTATAGACTGATCATTTCTTTGTCAGTGGGCAAACGTACAAAATCAGCAGGGGATCAAATACTTTTTTCCCTCACTGTAGGTGCTAAGTTTGACGTTGTTTCTTGGACGCTTGAACAACCTGAACAAAAAGTTATTTTCCTTTTTCTCTCGCTCCCGTTTCCCATATACCCTTAAAACAGAGAAGGTAATAAACCTGTTGTTAAAATAAGTCACACTAAACTGAAATATAGAGTGAGGATTGAAAGCTTGTACAAAGAAAATAAAAGTCAAAATATAGAGCAGACATTGTGATCTGACACTCGTTTTTAGGGGTTCATTTACACTAGTTGATGTTACCATCTCATTTTACATTTGCATTGTCAGTCACTCTTTTATATCCTTCTTACTAATGATGATCGTTTTGCTATTCTTGTTTTATTGTTTGTACTATCAGGTGCTAAATGTATCATTGTTAAAATGTATGCTATTTTTACAGTGTGTTAAAGGGTTCTTGGTTGTGCTGGTGACTGATCTATCCATCTAAACAGTGACGATGAAGAGAAGGACGGCGTGGAAGGGGACAACAAAGGTACACCTAAGGGCCGCAAGAAGATCCGCAGGATAATCTTAGACGAGCACCTCCGCTCAGAGACCCAGATAGCCCTGAAGGAGGAGGAGGAGAGATGCAGACGCCTGGCAGAAAGAGAGCAGAGGGAGGACTTCAGAGAGGTACACTACACACAGCTGACCCTCTCCATGCACACTCACTGTAGAATCCATGCACTCTCAGAAATGTCATACTGCTACTCGATTTTATTTGATTAAATTATATATTATATAATTTTGTATTATCAGTTTTTGTCTAATGGTGGTTTCCTCGCAGGTGATTGTTTTTAAGGATGAGGCGTCTCACTTGGCCTGTCCCATCACCACTAAGCTGGTCCTGGATCAGGATGAGGGGACCAAGGAGCCACTCATCCAGGTGCACAGGAACCTGGTGACCAGGCTCAAGCCTCACCAAGTAGATGGTAAGTCTCGGTTTTTATTTCAGTTGTACAAACCCAATACAGTGGCTATCAGCATTTCCCCTTCAATTTGCTGTATCTCTTCCTCCTTCTGATAGGTGTGCAGTTTATCTGGGACTGTTGTTGTGAGTCTGTGAAGAAGGCCAATTCAACCTCTGGATCAGGCTGCTTACTGGCCCACTGCATGGGCCTAGGGAAGACACTGCAGGTAAAAGGAAGGGAACAGAAGGCGTGTTATCATATGCATATGTCATTCATAAAACAGTATATTTTGTTAACAATACGAGAGACTATACTGAACAAAAATATAAACGCAACATGTAAAGTGTTAGTTCCATGTTTCATGAGCTGAAATAAAAGATCCCAGAAATGTTCCATACGCACAAAAAGCGTATTTCTCTCACATTTTGTGCACAAATTTGTTTACATCCCTGTTAGTGAGCATTTCTCCTTTGCCAAGATAATCCATGACAGGTGTGGCATATCAACAAACGGATTAAATAGCATGATCATTACACAGGTGCACCTTGTACTGGGGACAATAAAAGGCCACTCTAAAATGTGCAGTTTTGTCACAGAACACAATGCCACAGATGTCTCAAGTTATGAGGAGTATTAATGTCTGTAATAAAGCCCTTTTGTGGGGGAAAATTCATTCTAATGGGCTGGGCCTGTCTCCCTAGTGGGTGGGCCCAGTCATGTGAAATCCATAAATTAGGGCCTAATTTATTTATTTCAATTGACTGATTTCCATCTATGAACTGTGACTCAGTAAAATCTTTGAAATTGTTGCATGTTGAGCTTATATTTTTGTTCAGTATATAATACTAGAATCTCTTGCTTCAATATTTTCTCATGTAGGTGGTGACATTTCTCCATACGATGCTGCAGTCAAAGTGCATGAACTTCAGGACTGCCCTGGTGGTGTGTCCACTCAACACCATCCTCAACTGGGTCAACGAGTTTGACAAGTGGCAAGTTGACATGGTTGCTGACAAAGTCAAGGTAGCCAAGAAGATTTTGAGTTTTTTTTTGTGTCAAATACATGCAGAGGTTATTAAAATGTAATGTAGTAAATTCAAGGTATTTCATGTTTCTTATTTTCCATCTCTTTCATCTTCCTGTCGCGACCTCTTAATTTCTCTCTGTTTCTCCACACGCTAACACACACCTCGTAGGTGACAGAGTTGGCCACACTGAAGCGACCACAGGAGCATTATATTGCCCTGCAGAGATGGCAGAAGGATGGTGGTGTTATGATCATGGGCTATGAGATGTACCCCAACCTCACTCTAGGCCTCAAAGTCACCCACAGAAAATTCAAAAAGACCTTTGACAGCACACTGGTCGATCCAGGTACATCCTCTACCAATTATATGCATGTGAA
The DNA here is from genome assembly GCF_964263955.1 of Coregonus lavaretus. Lineage (NCBI taxonomy): Eukaryota > Metazoa > Chordata > Actinopteri > Salmoniformes > Salmonidae > Coregonus > Coregonus lavaretus. The sequence continues at coordinate 38,660,427 of NC_139997.1, read as the reverse complement.
GTGTTGAGAGGTACGCACCATTTTTAAGTAGTATAATTGATTGGTGTTGAAACTCTAATACACTACATTTGTTGTACTCCAGGTCCAGACTTTGTGATCTGCGACGAGGGTCACATCCTGAAAAACGAGGTGTCCAACATCTCCAAAGCTATGAATGCCATTAAGACCAAACGGAGGGTGGTGCTGACAGGCACACCACTGCAGAACAACCTCAATGACTGTAAGGAGGCCTGCTTCTGATTGACCACAGCCTTTCCATTTAAACTACTACTCTGTGAGCAGTATGCCAACTTTTGGCGAAGTTTGTTCATGTTTCAGTTTTATTATATCTAAAAAAATAGAGTAGTTAAAGTTGTAGTCATTTTTTATATGTTTTTGTTTTCTCAGACCACTGCATGGTCAACTTCATCAAGGAGAACCTTCTGGGCTCAATCAAGGAGTTCCGGAATCGCTTTATCAACCCCATTCAGAATGGCCAGTGTGCAGACTCCACCCCCAGAGACGTCCGCATCATGAAGAATCGCACCCATGTCCTTCATGCAATGTTGGTGGGATGTGTACAGGTGAGACAGCTCAATTACTAGGAGTGTATGGCACCTTTATTTGTAGTTTATCAGAACCACTGATTATGTTTTACAAGTATTTGTTGCAAAGTTCTTTGTCAGTTTCCAGTGGATACACTTAGTGTATTTTCCTCTCTGTCAGAGAAGAGACTACTCAACCTTGACCAAGTTCCTGCCCCCTGAACATGAGTATGTTATGGCAGTGAGGTACAGACTGTATCGCTACTACCTGGACAACTTCACTGGTAAGAACCTCCATCGTTAGCTCAGAAAGCTCTGTACATATCATTGAAATGTGCATGATTTAATAAACCCTTTGGAGAAAAAAGCTGAATATGTATTTAGGAGCAGGGTCTGTGGTTGATGGAGCCAGGGGCAAAGCCGGAACCAGCCTTTTCAAGGACTTCCAGATACTCAGCCGAATCTGGACCCATCCCTGGTGTCTGCAGCTCAACTATATCAGCAAAGAAAATAAGGTAAAGACCCATCAGATGCAGGTTTGAACAAAAATTACTATTTTCTCATCACCAGACAGATCCTGAGGCATGCCAGTCAAACTGTCATCAACATACAGTTGAAGTCGGAAGTTTACATACACCTTAGCCAAATACATTTAAACTCAGTTTTTCACAATTCCTGACATTTAATCCTAGTAAAAATTCCCTGTCTTAGGTCAGTTAGGATCACCACTTTATTTTAAGAATGTGAAATGTCAGAATAATAGTAGAGAGAATGATTTATTTCAGTTTTTATTTATTTCATTACATTCCCAGTGGGTCAAAAGTTTACATACACTCAATTAGTATTTGGTAACATTGCCTTTAAATTGTTTAACTTGGGTCAAACGTTTCAGGTAGCCTTCCACAAGCTTCCCACAATAAGTTGGGTGAATTTTGGCCCATTTCTCCTGACAGAGCTGGTGTAACTGAGTCAGGTTTGTAGGCCTCCTTGCTCGCACACACCTTTTCAGTTCTGCCCACACATTTTCTATAGGATTGAGGTCAGGGCTTTGCGATGGCCACTCCAATACCTTGACTTTGTTGTCCTTAAGCCATTTTGCCACAACTTTGGAAGTATGCTTGGGGTCATTGTCCATTTTGAAGACCCATTTGCGACCAAGCTTTAACTTCCTGACTGATGTCTTGAGATGTTGCTTCAATATATCCACATAATTTTCCTTCCTCGCCATCTATTTTGTGAAGTGCACCAGTCCCTCCTGCAGCAAAGCACCCCCACAGCATGATGCTGCCAGCCCCGTGTTTCACGGTTGGGATGGTGTTCTTGCAAGCGTCCACCTTTTTCCTCCAAACATAACGATGGTCATTATGGCCAAACAGTTCTATATTTGTTTCATCAGACCAGAGGACATTTCTCCAAAAAGTACGATCTTAGTCCCCATGTGCAGTTGCAAACCGTAGTCTGGCTTTTTTATGGGGGTTTTGGAGCAGTGGCTTCTTCCTTGCTAAAAATCTTTTTAGTCTCCTGAGGGGGAATAGGCTTTGTCGTGCCCTCTTCACGACTGTCTTGGTGTGTTTGGACCATGATAGTTCGTTGGTGATGTGGACACCAAGGAACTTGAAGCTCTCAACCTGTTCCACTACAGCCCCGTCGATGAGAATGGGGGCGTGCTCAGTCCTATTTTTTTTCCTGTAGTCCACAATCATCTCCTTTGTCTTGGTCACGTTGAGGGAGAGGTTGTTGTCCTGGCACCACACGGCCAGGTCTCTGACCTCCTCCCTACAGGCTGTCTCATCGTTGTCGGTGATCAGGCCTACCACTGTTGTGTCGTCTGCAAACTTAATGATGGTGTTGGAGTCGTGCCTGGCCATGCAGTCATGGGTGAACAGAGAGTACAGGAGGGGACTGAGCACGCACCCCTGAGGGGCCCCCGTGTTGAGGATCAGTGTGGCAGATGTGTTGTTACCTACCCTTACCACCTGGGGGCGGCCCGTCAGGAAGTCCAGGATCCAGTTGCAGAGGGAGGTGTTTAGTCCCAGGATCCTTAGCTTAGTGATGAGCTTAGAGGGCACTATGGTGTTGAATGCTGAGCTGTAGTCAATGAATAGCATTCTCACGTAGGTGTTCCTCTTGTCCAGGTGGGAAAGGGCAGTGTGGAGTGCAATAGAGATTGCATCATCTGTGGATCTGTTGGGGCGGTATGCAAATTGGAGTGGGTCTAGGGTTTCTGGGATAATGCTGTTGATGTGAGCCATGACCAGCCTTTCAAAGCACTTCATGGCTACAGACGTCAGTGCTACGGGTCGGTAGTCATTTAGGCAGGTTATCTTAGAGTCCTTGGGCACGGGGACTATGGTGGTCTGCTTGAAACATGTTGGTATTACAGACTCAGTCAGGGACATGTTGAAAATGTCAGTGAAGACACTTGCCAGTTGGTCAGCACATGCTCGGAGTACACGTCCTGGTAATCCGTCTGGCCCTGCGGCCTTGTGAATGTTGACCTGCTTAAAAGTCTTACTCACATCGGCTACGGAGAGCGTGATCACATAGTCATCCGGAACAGCTGGTGCTCTCATGCATGCTTCAGTGTTGCTTGCCTCGAAGCGAGCATAGAAGTGGTTTAGCTCGTCTGGTAGGCTTGTGTCACTGGGCAGCTCGCGGCTGTGCTTCCCTTTGTAGTCTGTAATAGTTTTCAAGCCCTGCCACATCCGACGAGCGTCAGAGCCAATGTAGTACGATTCAATCTTAGCCCTGTATTGACTCTTTGCCTGTTTGATGGTTCGTCGGAGGGCATAGCGGGATTTCTTATAAGCGTCCGGGTTAGAGTCCCGTTCCTTGAAGGCGGCAGCTCTACCCTTTAGCTCAGTGCGGATGTTTCCTGTAATCCATGGCTTCTGGTTGGGGTATGTACGTACGGTCACTGTGGGGACGACATCATCGATGCACTTATTGATGAAGCCTGTGACTGATGTGGTGTACTCCCCATGGTGTTCATACTTGCGTACTATTGTTTGTACAGATGAACGTGGTACCTTCAGGCTTTTGGAAATTGCTCCCAAGGATGAACCAGACTTGTGGAGGTCTACAATTTCTTTTCTGAGGTCTAGGCTGATTTCTTTTGATTTTCCCATGATGTCAAGCATAGAGGCATTGAGTTTGAAGGTAGGCCTTGAAATACATCCACAGGTACACCTCCAATTGACTCAAATGATGTCAATTAGCCTATCAGAAGCTTCTAAAGCCATGACATCATTTTCTGGAATTTTCCAAGCTGTTTAAAGTCACAGTCAACTTAGTGTATGTAAACTTCTGACCCACTGGAATTGTGATACAGTGAATTATAAGTGAAATAATCTGTCTGTAAACAATTGTTGTAAGAATGACTTGTGTCATGCACAAAGTAGATGTCCTAACCGACTTGCCAAAACTTTTGTTTGTTAACCAGAAATTTGTGGAGTGGTTGAAAAACGAGTTTTAATGACTCCAACCTAAGTGTATGTAAACTTCCGACTTCAACTGTATATGCTCTTTGTTTTCAGGGCATGAGTATTCAGTAGGCTACCCAAATATTTTAACTGCTACCGCTGTGTGATGCCTGAAGTAGTCTATTACCACCTAATGACAAAATAAAATAATGCAAATAATAGATTGTTGCCTTGCATAACTTTCCGTTATGTCCCACTCAGGAAAGAGAAGAAGAACAAGGGGAAAGTGGTGAATGCTGATGAAGACCGCAATGATGTGGAGGTGATCCTGGTGTGGAACAGCACATCAAAGGGTGTCAATGTGGAAGGAGATCAGCGAGCAGGTCCACTGGTTCCAATGGTAGAAGGTAGAGTTGTCTCTTTCATTCAGGAAATTACTTCACCGAGTCTATGACTTTGCCTTCTAGTGTTAGTATTGATTTTTTTTTAAATATAAGGTAGTCTCATTCATTTGAGGTCAGTGGTGATATTGTATGCTCTGTGTTCAGCAGTGAGAGCGTCCACCAGTCTCAGGCCTGACAGTCCGGCTGCAGACTGGTACAAATCGATGCTGAGTGACTCTGACGCCACCATTCTGGAACACTCAGGGAAGATGGTGCTGCTGTTTGAGATTCTCCGAATGGCAGAGGAACTGGAAGACAAAGTGTAAGGCTGAATCCCAAATCATCCCCCTTCCCCTGGCCCCTACATTTGTGCATTCACGCACGCCTCCGTCATATGCACTAGTGTCCCAAAGCTGAGGAATTGAAAATGATGGAGGGTGTAGGGGCTCTTTAGACCCTCCGATAAACACTTTGACCGAGCAAGCTACGCTTCAGAGCGAAGTGGTATCCCAAAAACACACCGCATTATTTTGAGTTGCACAAAAGAATGGAGAGGCGTGCATAATTATAAGCCACCTGTATTTCTATTTTATTTTTTATTTTATTTCACCTTTATTTAACCAGGTAAGCCAGTTGAGAACAAGTTCTCATTTACAACTGCGACCTGGCCAAGATAAAGCAAAGCAGTGCGATTAAAAACAACATAAACACAGAGTTACATATGGAATAAACAAAAACAAAACGTACAGTCAATAACACAATAGAAAATCTATATACAGTGTGTGCAAATGTAGTAAGTTATGGAGGTAAGGCAATAAATAGGCCATAGTGCAAAATAATTACGATTTAGTATTAACACTGGAGTGATAGATGTGCAGAAGATGATGTGCAAATAGAGATTTGTTTTTGTCTGATTTCAAAGCTTGACACGTAACATATGAAATGCATCCCAAATTAAATGTTGAACTGTTACTGAGGTTTATATCTTGTAAAACGACAGGGTGAAATTTCTCATTTGAATTTCATGCTGATTATATTATTTAAATGTGTAACATGAATTGCATCATTCAAGTCACGAGTGTGTCCCGAAGTTGAAGGGTTAATTTGATCCCCCCGCCACTCTTGAAGTCACCCTCTGAGTTTCGTCAGCAACATGACAACAGAGGACCCTCCGAGCGAGTTGGTAGGGGCGAGGGGCTGGTATGGGATTCACCGTAAGTGTGCTTGGGAAATGGATTCAGGCACCAGGGAAGTATTTCAAAAAAGAAAGATGAAGTTAGCCAGTTTCACAGAGCAGATTTGTTGAATTAACCTTTTCTTCATCAATTGTTGTTGTATATTCACAGGTTAGTGTTCAGTCAATCCTTGATCTCATTAGACATGATTGAAGATTTCTTGGACCTCGCCAACAAAGCCAAAAACAACGGGCAATCATCCCTATACAAAGGTACCAGTCCCATTGGCTGTTCAAGTGTTATAGTTTTACAAAACAATTTGTATCTTCAGTGTCTATTATTGTGTAATAATTTCTTTGTTTCCTTTTCTAAATTGTAGGTGATGGCAGCTGGATCAGAAATACTGACTATTACCGTATTGACGGTTCCACCAGCGCTACATCCAGGATGAAGTGGGCTGAAGAGTTCAATGATGCCACCAATGAGCGGTACGTTTCTGTCTGACTGCTGTACTTTTCTACATCTCAAATTTCGCTGTGCCAAACCTCAACACAGTATGCAGCATAACACTTTACTTTAAAAAAAATAAATAATAATAATTGTACCTTTATTTAACTAGGCAAGTAAGTTAAGAACAAATTCTTATTTACAATGATGGCCTACACCAGCCAAACCCGGACGACGCTGGGCCTATGGGACTCCCAATCACGGCCGGTTGTGATACAGCCTGGAATCGAACCAGGGGGTCTGTAGTGACGCCTCAAGCACTGAGATGCAGTGCCTTAGACCACTGCGCCACTCGGGAGCCCTATAGTGATGTATTATTATATGGCAAGGCATCAGTAATTGTAGACCTAATGTGAATTGATGAGATGGTCAGTTTTTACATTTTTTATTATTATTATTTTTGTACTTTTACCCCTTTTTCTCCCCAATTTCATGATATCCAATTGGTAGTTACAGTCTAGTCCCATCGCTGCAACTCCCCTACGGACTCGGGAGAGGCGAAGGTCGAGAGCCATGCTTTCTCCAAAACACGACCCTGCCAAGCTGCACTGCTTCTTGACACACTGCTCGCTTAACCCGGAAGCCAGCCGCACCAAAGTGACGGAGGAAACACCGTCCAGCTGGCGACTGAAGTCAGCTTGCAGGCACCCGGCCTGCCACAAGGAGTCGCTAGAGCGTGATGGGACAAGGAAATCCCGGCCTGCCAAACCCTCCCCAAACCCGGGCGATGCTGTGCCAATTGTGCGCCGCCTCATGGGTCTCCCGGTCACGGCCGGCTGTGAACACAGTCTGGGATTGAACACGGGTCTGTAGTGACGCCTCAAGCACTGTGATGCAGTGCTTTAAACCGCTGCACCACTCGGGAGGCCGAGATGCTTTTTTTTAAAGAACCAACTCACACTCACTCCTTTGATTTAATTTAATCCCCCTTTTCTTTCAGGGGTCGTCTGTTTCTCATCTCGACAAGAGCTGGGTCCCTTGGGATCAACCTGGTAGCAGCTAACAGGGTCATCATATTTGATGCTTCGTGTAACCCCTCCTATGACATCCAGAGCATCTTCAGGGTGTACTGTTTAGGCCAGCTGAAGGCTGTGTTTGTCTACCGCTTCTTGGCTCAGGTAAACACATCTCGTATGACCCTATCTCCGTTAATATGATTGTTGGACACATTGTATGATTACATATATAGGGCACTATAAAATCTGTTTTATTTTTTCCCAAATTCTGTTTTATCTGTTTTGTTTTGCTAGGTTTCGGTTTTCCTCAGTATTTCTCAGGTTTTCCCTCGTAAAATCATACCTTTTTTAATAAAAATTTTTTTACAAAATTGGATGTTTTAAGTACACAACAATGCTTAAACCACATCAGGAGACCACTTTTGAGGTCTGTGAAAAATAGAAGAAGTTTTGATATTTGGGTGTAGTTACCCTTTAATGCAAGTGTGCACCAGCAAGAGACCGTTACTATGTTTCTGTTTCTGTAGAGCTCATGCCATTGCAGTGTGCAAAACCAGTGGATTGATGCAAATAATCATGATATAATTCTGCCAGGTAGTCATAGGTTACTTTGTAGTTAACATTTAATTGAGAATGTTTTTTTGGCAAGCCTTTCCATCTCTACCAGAAAAAGGTTATCATTAACATCATCGCTAACGGTTACACAGTGTAGACATATGCACACACTGCACACACACACTCGGACAGGGGCATTCCTGTGCCATTTTCAGAAAATACGAATCACTGATGCATTTTGTTCATGTCTTGTGAACTTTACCAAATTAATTAATTTTCTAATAATACATTTAGTTAATTTCTACTAAGTTCAATACATTTTTGAATATTGTTGAATCCATTTCAATGTGTGGATTCCGTCAGCGTTCTTCGCAACGCGGATTTTATAGGGTCCCCACATATAATTCTGTAATCACTGATATTGAATTGCTGATTCTTTCCAGGGCACCATGGAGGAAAAGATCTACGACCGGCAGGTGGCCAAGCAATCACTGTCGTTCCGGGTGGTGGACCAGCAGCAGATACAGCGACACTTCACACTGTTTGAACTGACAGAGCTCTACATGTTTGAGCCAGACCTGCTGGATGACCCCAACTCTGAAAAGAAGAGCAAGAGGACCACACCTCTGCTGCCCAAGGTGACCAGAGCTACAAATTAAACACACAAGACCATTATAATCTCAATCATTAGAGTAGGGAGTGACATTGTTTGTCTGTGTTTCTCAGGACATGGTGCTGGCAGAGCTGCTGCAGAGCTGTAAGGAGCAGATCGTCTGCTACCATGAACACGAGTCCCTGCTGGACCACAAAGAAGAGGAGGAGCTCAGTGAGGCGGACCGCAAAACTGCCTGGGCTGAGTACGAGGCAGAGGTAAAGAGGAACTACTATACATTAGTTTGACAACACAGTGGGTGGTGAGCAGTCTCTGGTAGTCAAATCAAATTGTATTTGTCACATGCGCTGAATACAACGGGTGTAGACTAGCGTGAAATGCTTGCTTACGAGCCCTTGCCAACGATGCAGTTTAAAGAAAAAGAGTAACACGAGGAATAAAATACACAAGAATTAATCTATATTCAGGGAGTGCCAGTACCATATCACTGTGCAGCGGTATGAGGTATTTGAGGTAGATATGTACGTAAAGGCAGCGTACTATCCATCAGGATAGATAATAATAAGAGTAAAATAAAGAACAACGTAACAGCAGCATGTGATGAGTGTGAAAGTGTGCGTGACATCGGTATGCGTGTATGTGTTGTGTGCGTATGAAGTGTATGTGTGAATGTGTCAGTGTGTGTGTGTGTGTGTGTGTGTGTGTGTGTGTATGTATATATATATATATATATATATATATATATATATATATATATATATATATATATATATATTACCAGTCAAAAGTTTGGACACACTTACTCATTCAAGGGTTTTTCTTTATTTTTACTATTTTTTACATTGTAGAATAATAGTGAAGACATCAAAACTATGAAATAACACATACAGTGAGGGAAAAAAGTATTTGATCCCCTGCTGATTTTGTATGTTTGCCCACTGACAAAGAAATGATCAGTCTATAATTTTAATGGTAGGTTTATTTGAACAGTGAGAGACAGAATAACAACAAAACAATCCAGAAAAACACATGTCAAAAATGTTATAAATTGATTTGCATTTTAATGAGGGAAATAAGTATTTGACCCCCTCTCAATCAGAAAGATTTCTGGTTCCCAGGTGTCTTTTATACAGGTAACGAGCTGAGATTAGGAGCACACTCTTAAAGGGAGTGGTAGGGCGGCAGGTAGCTTAGTGGGTAAGAGCGTTGTGCCAGTAACCGAAAGGTCGCTGGTTCTAATCCCCGAGCCGACTAGGTGAAAAATCTGTCGACGTGCCCTTAAGCAAGGCACTTAACCCTAATTGCTCCTGTAAGTCGCTCTGGATAAGAGCGTCTGCTAAATGACTAAAATGTAAATGTAAAATGTTACCTGTGTAAAAGACACCTGTCCACAGAAGCAATCAATCAATCAGATTCCAAACTCTCCACCATGGCCAAGACCAAAGAGCTCTCCAAGGATGTCAGGGACAAGATTGTAGACCTACACAAGGCTGGAATGGGCTACAAGACCATCGCCAAGCAGCTTGGTGAGAAGGTGACAACAGTTGGTGCGATTATTCGCAAATGGAAGAAACACAAAAGAACTGTCAATCTCCCTCGGCCTGGGGCTCCATGCAAGATCTCACCTCGTGGAGTTGCAATGATCATGAGAACGGTGAGGAATCAGCCCAGAACTACACGGGAGGATCTTGTCAATGATCTCAAGGCAGCTGGGACCATAGTCACCAAGAAAACAATTGGTAACACACTACGCCGTGAAGGACTGAAATCCTGCAGCGCCCGCAAGGTCCCCCTGCTCAAGAAAGCACATATACAGGCCCGTCTGAAGTTTGCCAATGAACATCTGAATGATTCAGAGGAGAACTGGGTGAAAGTGTTGTGGTCAGATGAGACCAAAATCGAGCTCTTTGGCATCAACTCAACTCACCGTGTTTGGAGGAGGAGGAATGCTGCCTATGACCCCAAGAACACCATCCCCACCGTCAAACATGGAGGTGGAAACATTATGCTTTGGGGGTGTTTTTCTGCTAAGGGGACAGGACAACTTCACTGCATCAAAGGGATGATGGACGGGGCCATGTACCGTCAAATCTTGGGTGAGAACCCAAGGCATTGAAAATGGGTCGTGGATGGATATTCCAGTATGACAATGACCCAAAACACACGGCCAAGGCAACAAAGGAGTGGCTCAAGAAGAAGCATATTAAGGTCCTGGAGCGGCCTAGCCAGTCTCCAGACCTTAATCCCGTAGAAAATCTGTGGAGGGAGCTGAAGGTTCGAGTTGCCAAACGTCAGCCTCAAAACCTTAATGACTTGGAGAAGATCTGCAGAGGAGTGGGACAAAATCCTTCCTGAGATGTGTGCAAACCTGGTGGCCAGGGTTTTTCCACCAAGGGTTTTTCCACCAAGTACTAAGTCATGTTTTGCAGAGGGGTCAAATACTTATTTCCCTCATTAAAATGCAAATCATTATTTTATTTTTTTGTTGATTTTTGTTGTTGTTATTCTGTCTCTCACTGTTCAAATAAACCTACCATTAAAATTATAGACTGATCATGTCTTTGTCAGTGGGCAAACGTACAAAATCAGCAGGGGATCAAATACTTTTTTCCCTCACTGTATGGAATCATGTAGTAACCAAAAGTGTTAAACAAATCAAAATATATTTTATATTTGAGATTCTTCAAATAGCCACCCTTTGCCTTGATGACGCATTTGCACACTCTTGGTATTATCTCAACCAGCTTCATGAGGTAGTCACCTGGAATGCATTTCAATTAATAGCTGTGCCTTGTTAATTTGTGGAATTTCTTTCCTTCTTAATGCATTTGAGCCAATCAGTTGTGTTGTGACAAGGTAGGGGGGTATACAGAAGATCGCCCTATTTGGTAAAAGACCAAGTCCATATTATGGCAAGAACAGCTCAAATAAGTAAAGAGAAACGACAGTCCATCATTACGTTTAGACATGAAGGTCAGTCAATATGAAAAACTTCAAGAACTTTGAATGTTTCTTCAATTGCAGTCGCAAAAACCATCAAGCGCTATGATGAAACTGGCTCTCATGAGGACCGCCACAGGAAAGGAAGACCCAGAGTTATCTCTGTTGCAGAGGATAAGTTAGAGTTACCAGCCTCTGAAATTGCAGCCCAAATAAGTGCTTCACAGAGTTCAAGTAACAGACACATCTCAACATCAACTGTTCAGAGGAGACTGTGTGAATCAGGCCTTCATGGTCGAATTGCTGCAAAGAAACCACTACTAAAGGACATCAATAAGAAGAGACTTGCTTGGGTCAAAAAACACAAGCAATGGACATTAGACCGGTGGAAATCTGTCCTTTGGTATGGAGTGCAAATTGGAGATTTTTGGTTCCAACTACTGTGTCTTTGTGAGACGCGGTGTAGGTGAACGGATGATCTCTGCATGTGTAGTTCCCACCGTGAAGCATGGAGGAGGAGGTGTGATGGGAGCAGTGGTCGGGAGAGGTTGTGTTTTCTCTAGCAGGAGGTAAGCTTGAGGTAAGCTTGGCTTCTTATATGGTGTTGAGTAAAGCTTAAACCATGCATTTGATCGTAGGTAGGTAGTTAGGTATTGTAGGTAGTTTATTTAGGTAGTTATTGTAGGTTTCCGTAGGTAATTATTGTAGGTAAGTATTGTTTACGGCGGAGCCCGGAGAAAGCACGAGGCTAGCTAGCTAGCGGGTAGCTACTGGTAACGTTTAACAACGGTGGAGAGTTGTTTCCAATGTTAATGTGCTAGCTAGCCAACGTTTAATTTTTGCTGCGTTATGAAAGGAACTAGACACGGACACGAATTATCTGTTTAGTGTGTTAACACACTATTGGTAGTTTGTTGTAACCAAGTATTGGTGCTAAACTGTGTGTTATTGGATGCTAGCATGCTAGTTAGCTATGGCGTCATAGTTAGGCATCGTGGGCTGTTGTGGGTAGTTACTGTAGGTTGGCATTGTCTTCGGTGTAGCACGAAGCTAGCTAGCTAGCCGTTTTTCGAACAGAGTCAACACAGTAGCCATTGTGTGCTGTACTGTGGCAGCCAAATACAATATATTTGTGCTAAGCTAGCCAACGTTTAATTATTGCTGCGTTATGAAAGGAACTAGACACGGACACGAATTATCTGCTTAGTGTGTTAACACACTATTGGTGGTTTGTTGTGACCAAGTGTTGGTGCTAAACTGTGTGTTATTGGATGCTAGCATGCTAGTTAGCTATGGTGTCATAGTTAGCTAGCTGAATAAAGTGGGTTGAGTCTATTCCTTTAAACATTGAACCGCTGTGGTTCACAACAATTCTGATTTCTAAAGGTGGAAGTTGGGAGAGTTTTTGTTCGGGTGGTTCAGTGAAACAATTATAGTTTCTGAGGTGGAAGTTTTGGTGAGGGAGGCCCTGCTCTCTCTTCTTCCAGATGTTTAGTTCATTTCATTCCGATCTCCTCTGCATTATTGTAGCCATTTGCTACAGCCTGTCAACTATGCCTCTGCCTATCCCTGTTCTCTCCTCTCTGCACAGGCTACACAAACGCCTCACACCGCGTGGCTGCTGCCTCTCTAACCTGGTGGTCCCTGCACGCACCCCACACCTGGAGTTCCAGGTCTCAGGCAGCCTCTGGAACTGCCGTTCTGCTGCCAACAAAGCTGACTTCATCCCAGCCTATGCTAACCTCCAGTCCCTCGACTTCCTGGCGCTGACGGAAACATGGATTACCACTGAAAACACTGCTACTCCTACTGCTCTCTCCTCGTCTGACCATGTGTTCTCGCATACCCGAGAGCATCTGGTCAGAGGGGTGGTGGCACAGGAATCCTCATCTCTCCCAAGTGGACATTCTCAATTTTTCCCCTAACCCACCTGTCTATCTCCTCATTTGAATTCCATGCTGTCACAGTCACTAGCCCATTTAAGCTTAATATCCTTGTCATCTATCGCCCTCCAGGTTCCCTTGGAGAGTTCATCAATGAGCTTGACGCCTTGATAAGTTCCTTTCCTGAGGATGGCTCACCCCTCACAGTTTTGGGGGATTTCAACCTCCCTATGTCCACATTTGACTCATTTCTCTCTGCCTCCTTCTTTCCACTCCTCTCCTCTTTTGACCTCACCCTCTCACCGTCCCCCCCTACTCACAAGGCAGGCAATACGCTTGACCTCATCTTTACTAGATGCTGCTCTTCTACTAATCTCACTGCAACTCCCCTCCATGTCTCCGACCACTACTTTGTTTCCTTTTCTCTCTCGCTCTCCTCCAACACTACTCACTCTGCCCCTACACAGATGGTAATGCGCCGCCGCAACCTTCGCTCTCTCTCTCCCACTACTCTCTCCTCTTCCATCCTATCATCTCTTCCCTCTGCTCAATCCTTCTCCCTCCAATCTCCTGATTCTGCCTCCTCAACCCTCCTCTCCTCCCTTTCTGCATCCTTTGACTCTCTGTGTCCCCTATCCTCCCGGCCGGCTCGGTCCTCCCCTCCAGCTCCGTGGCTTGATGACTCATTGCGAGCTCACAGAACAGAGCTCCGGGCAGCGGAGCGGAAATGGAAGAAAACTAAACTCCCTGCCGACCTGGCATCTTTTCACTCCCTCCTCTCTACATTTTCTTCATCTGTTTCTGCTGCTAAGGCCACTTTCTACCACTCTAAATTCCAAGCATCTGCCTCTAACCCTAGGAAGCTCTTTGCCACATTTTCCTCCCTCCTGAATCCTACCCCCCCCCCCCCCCCCCCTCTCTCTCTGTGGATGACTTCGTCAACCACTTTGAAAAGAAGGTTGACGACATCCGATCCTCGTTTGTTAAGTCTAATGACACTGCTGGTCCTACTCACACTGCCCTACCCTATGCTTTGACTTCTTTCTCCCCTCTCTCTCCAGATAAAATCCTGCGACTTGTGACTGCAGGCCGCCCAACAACCTGCCCGCTTGACCCCATCCCCTCCTCTCTTCTCCAGACCATCTCCGGTGACCTTCTCCCCTACCTCACCTCGCTGATCAACTCATCCTTGACCGCTGGCCATGTCCCTTCCGTCTTCAAGAGAGCGAGAGTTGCTCCCCTTCTCAAAAAACCAACACTCGATCCCACTGATGTCAACAACTACAGACCAGTATCCCTTCTTTCTTTTCTTTCCAAAACTATTGAGCGTGCCGTCTTTAGCCAACTCTCTTGCTATCTCTCTCAGAATGACCTTCTTGATCCAAACCAGTCAGGTTTCAGGACTGGTCATTCAACTGAGACTGCTCTTCTCTGTGTCACGGAGGCTCTCCGCACTGCTAAAGCTAACTCTCTCTCCTCTGCTCTTGTCCTTCTAGACCTGTCTGCTGCCTTTGATACTGTGAACCATCAGATCCTCCTCTCCACCCTCTCCGAGCTGGGCATCTCCGGCGCGGCTCACTCCTGGATTGCGTCCTACCTGACCGGTCGCTCCTACCAAGTGGCGTGGCGAGAAGCTGTCTCCGCACCATGTGCTCTCACCACTGGTGTCCCCCAGGGCTAAGTTCTAGGCCCTCTCCTTTTCTCCCTATACACCAAGTCACTTGGCTCTGTCATATCCTCACATGGCCTCTCCTATCATTGCTACGCTGACGATACACAACTAATCTTCTCCTTTCCCCCTTCTGATAACCAGGTGGCGAATCGCATCTCTGCATGTCTGGCAGACATATCAGTATGGATGACGGATCACCACCTCAAGCTGAACCCTGGCAAGACGGAGCTGCTCTTCCTCCCGGGGAAGGACTGCCCGTTCCATGATCTCGCCATCACGGTTGACAACTCCGTTGTGTCCTCCTCCCAGAGTGCGACGAGCCTTGGCGTGACCCTGGACAACACCCTGTCGTTCTCCGCTAACATCAAGGCGGTGACCCGCTCCTGCAGGTTCATGCTCTACAACATTCGGAGAGTACGACCCTGCCTTACACAGGAAGCGGCACAGGTCCTAATCCAGGCACTTGTCATCTCCCGTCTGGATTACTGCAACTCGCTGTTGGCTGGCCTCCCTGCCTGTGCCATTAAACCCCTACAACTCATCCAGAACGCCGCAGCCCGTCTGGTGTTCAACCTTCCCAAGTTCTATCACGTCACCCCCCTCCTCCGCACACTCCACTGGCTTCCAGTTGAAGCTCGCATCCGTTACAAGACCATGGTGCTTGCCTATGGAGCAGTGAGGGGAACGGCACCTCTGTACCTTCGGGCTCTGATCAGTCCCTACACCCAAACGAGGGCATTGCGTTCATCCAACTCTGGCCTGCTGGCTCCCCTTCCTCTGCGGAAGCATAGTTCCCGCTCAGCCCAGTCAAAACTGTTCGCTGCTCTGGCACCCCAATGGTGGAACAAGCTCCCTCACGACGCCAGGACAGCGGAGTCACTCACCACCTTCCGGAGACATTTGAAACCCCACCTCTTTAAGGAATACCTGGGATAGGATAAAGTAATCCTTCTACCCCCCCCCCCCCACAAATTGTAAAGTGGTTTACCCACTGGCTATAGGGTGAATGCACCAATTTGTGAGTCGCTCTGGATAAGAGCGTCTGCTAAATGACGTAAATGTGCCCTTGAGCAAGGCACTTAACCCTAATTGCTCCTGTAAGTCGCTCTGGATAAGAGCGTCTGCTAAATGACTAAAATGTAAATGTAAATGATGGTGTGGGGGTGCTTTGCTGTTGACACTGTCTGTGATTTATTTAGAATTCAAGGCACATTTTAACCAGCATGGTTACCACAGCATTCTGCAGCGATGCGCCATCCCATCTGGTTTGGCCTTAGTGGGACAATGATTTGTTTTTCAACAGGACAATGACCCAACACACCTCCAGGCTGTGTAAGGGCTATTTGACTGCAGAGTGAAGGAAAAGCAGCCAACAAGTGCTCAGCATATGTGGGAAGTCCTTCAAGATTGTTGGAAAAGCATTCCAGGTGAAGCTGGTTGAGAGAATACCAAGCGTGTGCAAAACTGTCATCAAGGCAAAGGGTGGCTACTTTGAAGAATCTCAAATATAAAATATATTTTAATTTGTTTAACATGTTTTTGGTTACTACATGATTCCATATGTGTTATTTCATAGTTTTGATGCCTTCACTATTATTCTACATTGTAAAAAATAGTAAAAAATAAAGAAAAGCCCTGGAAAGAGTAGGTGTTCTATAACTTTTGACTGGTACTGTATGTATATATATATGTGTGTGTGTGTGTGTATATATATATATGTCACGTTCGTTTAAGGACGGGTCAGACCAAGGCGCAGCGTGAACTGCGTACATGTTTATTACACTGATAAACACACGACAAAACAACAAACCAAACGAAACGTGAAGTCCTAAGGCTGAACACCAAAACAAGCCTATACACGGAACAAGATCCCACAACAAACGCATGCCAACAGGCTGCCTAAGTATGATCCCCAATCAGAGACACCTAGACTGAAACATAGAAAACACAACATAGAATATTCACACCCTGACTCAACATATAAGAGTCCCCTGAGTCAGGGCGTGACAGTATATATATATATATATATATATATATATATATATATATACACAATGGGGAGAACAAGTATTTGATGCACTGCCGATTTTGCAGACAAAAATCCAGAAAATCACATTGTATGATTTTTAAGTAATTAATTTGCATTTTATTGCATGACATTTGATACATCAGAAAAGCAGAACTTAATATTTGGTACAGAAACCTTTGTTTGCAATTACAGAGATCATACGTTTCCTGTAGGTCTTGACCAGGTTTGCACACACTGCAGCAGGGATTTTGGCCCACTCCTCCATACAGACCTTCTCCAGATCCTTCAGGTTTCGTGGCTGTCGCTGGGCAATACGGACTTTCAGCTCCCTCCAAAGATTTTCTATTGGGTTCAGGTCTGGAGACTGGCTAGGCCACTCCAGGACCTTGATATGCTTCTTACGGAGCCACTCCTTAGTTTCCCTGGCTGTGTGTTTCGGGTCATTGTCATGCTGGAAGACCCAGCCACGACCCATCTTCAATGCTCTTACTGAGGGAAGGAGGTTGTTGGCCAAGATCTCACGATACATGGCCCCATCCATCCTCCCCTCAATACGGTGCAGTCGTCCTGTCCCCTTTGCAGAAAAGCATCCCCAAAGAATGATGTTTCCACCTCCATGCTTCATGGTTGGGATGGTGTTCTTGGGGTTGTACTCATCCTTCTTCTTCCTCCAAACACAGCGAGTGGAGTTTAGACCAAAAAGCTATATTTTTGTCTCATCAGACCACATGACCTTCTCCCATTCCTCCTTTGGATCATCCAGATGGTCATTGGCAAACTTCAGACAGGCCTGGACATGTGCTGGCTTGAGCAGGGGGACCTTGCGTGCGCTGCAGGATTTTAATCCATGATGGCGTAGTGTGTTACTAATGGTTTTCTTTGAGACTGTGGTCCCAGCTCTCTTCAGGTCATTGACCAGGTCCTGCCGTGTAGTTCTGGGCTGATCCCTCACCTTCCTCATGATCATTGATGCCCCAAGAGGTGAGATCTTGCATGGAGCTCCAGACCGAGGGTGATTGACAGTCATCTTGAACTTCTTCCATTTTCTAATAATTGCGCCAACAGTTGTTGCCTTCTCACCAAGCTGCTTGCCTATTGTCCTGTAGCCCATCCCAGCCTTGTGCAAGTCTAGAGAGAGAGAGAGACAGTCAGTCAGTCAGTCAGTCAGTCAGTCAGTCAGTGTAACCATTTAATTAACTATTTAGCAGTCTTAAGGCTTAGGGGCAGAAGCTGTCTCTGGGCCTGTTGGTCCGTGAGCGAATGCGCCGGTACCATTTGCCGGACGGTATAGCATAGTGAACAGTCAATGGCTTGGGTGGCTGAAGTCTTTGGCAATTTTTCTGTCACCGCCTGATAGAGGTCCTGGATGGAAGGGAGCTCGGCCCCCTCTCTCTCTCTCTCTCCTGCTCTCACCTGTAAACATTGACTAATTATGGTTTTGAGTCATTGTGACTTCCTTACTTGAACTCTTGTTAATCAAAAATAAGTAAAATATGAATGATGTGTAAAAACCTCTGTTATCTCTCCACTTTCTTCTTGAACAAGGCAGCACACAGCAACACCAACGTTCCCGGCCCCTCCACCTCCACTATGGCTGTCAGTATGTCATCCCTGTACAATAAGACTAATGGGCAGCTGAAGGTATCAGGCCAGTTGCTTATCTCTAAAGTTTCTGTTTGGGATTATCTGTCAGTAGATAGATGCCTCTCACATTAACATTTAAATGCGTCTATCTCCTGAATAACAGAACATGATTTATTCCAGCCGTGAGAAAGTCAGCGAGGCCATCTAGTCCCTGCATTCCTTCCTGAACCTCTCCCTGGATGACTATGTGTTGCGCTTGGTTAGTCCCTCATGTTATATTGCATTAAAATTAGTCTTTCATATTACACTGATGCCTCGTTGAAGTATTGTGTGGAAAAAATGAAATGTGCATTACAATGACATGTGACTTGTGTATTTACAGTGGCAAGATAACCAGGGTCTAGATGAGAAGCAGGTGAGAGCCCTGGCCCAGGCCTGGAAAACCAGCAATGACAGGGAGCGGGAGCGAAGACAGGCCTTACATCACAACCTTCTCGCAAAACAATAATCAGTAAGCCTCAATTCTCAACAACATTTTTTTTTGTTTTTCTTTCTGGTTTTTATATGCCTTTGTAAATTGTAACTACTTAACCCTGCATCTTTCCCTGATTCCCCTCGACAGCTTACAATGTGCATCCAGACCATTTTGGCCAGTAGAAAAACTGAAGTGACGCATACTGCCACGGTCACCAATCAGACATCAGCTCTGACAGATTCCGCCAATAAACCTACACAGTGAGGCAGGAGGGATGTCTCTAGCCTCAGTCCCCTGTTCCACTAGAGGACGCTCTAGTCTAACCACAGTAACTACAGAGGGTTCTTAGTGCTTACTTCCCCCAAAGGGGTGACAGACATTTCCATTAAGGATTTAGTTTATTATACATTGAAAATTAATGCATATTCTATAGCAAAGGTATTATGTTAAATACATATGTTTTGTTATTTTTCTGCCGTAAAATGATTTGTAAAAGGTTTTCCTATGTGATTAATTGTATATTTTTGTCTTTCTCTGATGCTATAATAAAACATTTGTTTTTACCATTGTCTAAAACGTTGTAGGTTTTGTTATGGTGAATTTTTTGCTTTGGTCGTTACACTTTATTTTATGGTTACAGTCAGAAATTTGGAGGTGAAAGAAACGCACACCTATTTAGGCGAGGTGCTGGCTAGCGGAGTAGAACACTTGAAAAAGAAAAGCAGAGCCTCATACTCTAGGACAGGGTTCTTCAATTCCGGTCCTGGAGGGCCGAAACACTTCTGTTTTTTATTTCTACCTGGTAGTTAATTGCACTCACCTGGTGTCCCAGGTCTGAATTAGCCCCTGATTAGAAGGAGAGGATGAAAAACAGAGGTGTTTCGGCCCTCCAGGACCGGAATTGAAGAACCCTGCTCTAGGAGCTCAGATGCGATAATTTAATAACCTAATAACCAATGTTTCGACAGACAAGCTGTAGACAGCAAATTATTGCATCTGAGCTCCTAGAGTGTGAGGCTCTCCCTTTCTTTTTCAGTCAGAAATTACCAGGTCTTTGGCCTAAAAGAAGATGGTAAAAATTATTGGTACTTAATTAAAAAATATCTAACTAGTAATGTTTGGAGTAAATGTCACAGTTAGTGAGGTACTGAATCACTTGAATAATACATCCTGTTTGATACATCCTCCCTCTGCAAAAATGACATATTCAGGTCATGAGAATAGTGGGTTACTAGGATTGGAGAGGTCGTTCATCAGAAGACGTGTTTGTGCTCAGCAGTTTTGTTTTTACTTTGGTGTAAGGCGGATGCTAAACTGATCTTTATCTCTGATGCTCCAGAAAGGTTGAATTAAACAGAAGAAAACAACACGTCAAAGCCTGACATGGAATGAAAACACGAACATTGCATGTTACAGGAAAAACTGCAAAAGTGACTAACATTGTGAAACTACTTCAGTGGAACTCATTGCATGCACCGAGTTTTGTCAAAAACAATGACAACTGTATATTCCATTTATAAACTGTCTCAATCATATTTAAATCATGTTATCTTAACTTACCCAAAGCCACAGCCTTGTCATAAAAAGATAATTGAACGAAAAGTTGCTTTGCATAGTAGTTGAATAGCCTCAGTGAACTGTTTACAATGGCAAATGAGGTAGAATTGGACTTGGAGAGTTGCAGAGTGGTATTGTGACGCATCAGAGGAAGTCACACCCTGTGGCATTGTAGAGAAAGAGAGTGCGCTCATTTCTGCTTGGCTTTCTCCAGATATAGTTAGACACTTTTTACCACTGCCAACAGAAGACTGATTCAACAGGGTTCACTGGACAGATGACAAGTATGCAACAGTCTTGGACCACAGAGAGAGGTACTGTCAACTTTCTCATGTTTATTTTTGTTGTACTTTATATTAGACCTGTTGAAACGGGGGAATACTAAATCCACACACAGTGAGGGAAAAAAGCAATCCAGAAAAACGCATGTCAAAAATGTTATACATTTATTTGCATTTTAATGAGGGAAATAAGTATTTGACCCCCTCTCAATCAGAAAGATTTCTGGCTCCCAGGTGTATTTTATACAGGTAACGAGCTGAGATTATGAGCACACTCTTAAAGTGACGTTTGGCAACTCGAACCTTAAACTCCCTCCACAGATTTTCTATGGGATTAAGGTCTGGAGACTGGCTAGGCCACTCCAGGACCTTAATGTGCTTCTTCTTGAGCCACTCCTTTGTTGCCTTGGCCGTGTGTTTTGGGTCATTGTCATGCTGGAATACCCATCCATGACCCATTTTCAATGCCTTGGGTTCTCACCCAAGATTTGACGGTACATGGCCCCATCCATCGTCCCTTTGATGCAGCCGGCCGCGACCGGGAGACTCATGGGCGGCGCACAATTGGCCCAGCGTCGTCCAGGGTAGGGGGGAATGGCCGGCAGGGATGTAGCTTAGTTGATAGAGCATGGCGTTTGCAACGCCAGGGTTGTGGGTTCGTTTCCCACGGGGGGACAGTATAAAAAAATATAAATAAATAAAGGACCCCAAAAAAAGTAACAATTTTTATTTTTATTTTTTTTTAAATAAATAAAAATATGTATTCACTAACTGTAAGTCGCTCTGGATAAGAGCGTCTGCTAAATGACTAAAATGTAAATAATGTTTCCACCTTCATGTTTGACGGTGGGTATGGTGTTCTTGGGGTCATAGGCAGCATTCCTCCTCCTCCAAACACAGTGAGTTGAGTTGATGCCAAAGAGCTCGATTTTGGTCTCATCTGACCACAACACTTTCACCCAGTTCTCCTCTGAATCATTCAGATGTTCATTGGCAAACTTCAGACGGGCCTGTATATGTGCTTTCTTGAGCAGGGGGACCTTGCGGGCGCTGCAGGATTTCAGTCCTTCACGGCGTAGTAGTGTGTTACCAATTGTTTTCTTGGTGACTATGGTCCCAGCTGCCTTGAGATCATTGACAAGATCCTCCCGTGTAGTTCTGGGCTGATTCCTCACCGTTCTCATAATCATTGCAACTCCACGAGGTGAGATCTTGCATTCTTTTGTGTTTCTTCCATTTGCAAATAATCGCACCAACTATTGTCACCTTCTCACCAAGCTGCTTGGCGATGGTCTTGTAGCCCATTCCAGCCTTGTGTAGGTCTACAATCATGTCCCAGACATCCTTAGAGAGCTCTTTGGTCTTGGCCATTGGGGAGAGTTTGGATCTGATTGATTGATTGCTTCTGTGGACAGGTGTATTTTATACAGGTAACAAGCTGAGATTAGGTGCACTCCCTTTAAGAGTGTGCTCCTAATATCAGCTCGTTACCTGTATAAAAGACACGTGGGAGCCAGAAATCTTTCTGATTGAGAGGGGGTCAAATACTTATTTCCCTCATTAAAATGCAAATCAATTTATAACATTTTTGACATGCGTTTTTCTGGATTTTTTTGTTGTTATTCTGTCTCTCACTGTTCAAATAAACCTACCATTACAATTATAGACTGATCATTTCTTTGTCAGTGGGCAAATGTACAAAATCAGCAGGGGATCAAATACTTTTTTCCCTCACTGTATGAGGAACCAGATTCCCTGAAATAAATCAACAGCAGATCAGATAGGTCTAATACAGGGCTCTCCAACCCTGTTCCTGGAGCGCTACGGTCCTGTAGGTTTTCACTCTAACACTAATCTAGCACACCTGTTTCTAATAATTAGCTTGTTGATAATCTGAACCAGGTTAGTTACAACTGTGGTTGGAGCGAACACCTACAGGAGGATAGCACTCCAGTAACAGGGTTAGAGACCCCTGGTCTAATATCATGAATATACAAAAAAATATAATTAGACATTGGTCATCAATTCTGAAAGTATTCAGATCCCTTGACTTTTTCCACATTTTGTTACATTACAGCCTTATTCTAAAATGGATTAAATAGTTTTTTTCCCCTCATCAATCTACACACAATACCCCATAATGACAAAGCAAAAACAGATGAATAGACATTATTGCACATTTAAAAACTAAACACGAACTGAAATATTACATTTACATAAGTATTCAGACCCTTTAATCAGTACTTTGTCGAAGCACCTTTGGCACTCAAGGACATTCAGAGACTTGTCCCGAAGCCACTCCTGTGTTTTCTTGGCTGTGTGCTTAGGGTCGTTGTCCTGTTGGAAGGTGAACCTTCGCCCCAGTATGAGGTCCTGAGCGCTCTGGAGCAGGTTTCCATCAAGGATCTCTCTGTACTTTGCTCTGTTCATCTTTCCTTCGATCCTGACTAGTCTCCCAGTCCCTGCCGCTGAAAAACATCCCCACAGCATGATGCTGCCACCACCATGCTTCACCGTAGGGATGGTGCCAGGTTTCCTCCACATGTGACGCTTGGCATTCAGGCTAAAGAGTTCAATCTTGGTTTCATAAGACCAGAGAATCTTGTTTCTCATAGTCTGTGAGTATTTAGGTGCCTTTTGGCAAACTCCAAGCGGGCAGCCATGTGCCTTCTACTGAGGAGTGGCTTCCGTCTGGCCACTCTACCATAAAGGCCTGATTGGTGGAGTGCTGCAGAGATGGTTGTCCTTCTGGAAGGTTCTCCCATCTCCACAGAGGAACTCTGGAGCTCTGTCAGTGACCATCGGGTTTTTGGTCACCTCCCTGACCAAGGCCCTTCTCCCCAGATTGCTCAGTTTGGCCGGGCGGCCATTTCTAGGAAGAGTCTTGGTGGTCCCAATCTTCTTCCATTTAAAAATGATGGAGGCCACTGTGTTCTTGGGGACCATCAATGCTACAGAAATGTTTTGGTACCCTTCCCCAGATCTGTGCCTCGACACAATCCTGCCTCGGAGCTCTACGGCAATTACTTCGACCTCATGGCTTGGTTTTGAATACTTATGTAAATAAGGTATTTCTGTTTTTTATTTGTAATACATTTGCAAACATTTCTAAAAACCTGTTTTCAGTTTGTCATTATGGGGTATTGTATGTAGATTGATGAGGAAAATTATTTTATCAATTTTAGATTAAGGCTGTAACGTAACAAAATGTGGAAAAAGGGAAGGGGTCTGAATACTTTCCAAATGCACTGTATGTGAAAAATACTTCCTGTAAAGTGGCTTTGGCTATTTTTGTTAGATTTTTACATGGATTGAAAATAACCCATTAGTAAACCTGTGATTTTCTATCACTCATTGTTGGCCAGTTTTATAAAGTAACCACAACATCTGATAGTAAAGCAAATAATTAGATTCTCTCTTTATGCCCCTCAAGTGACTGTAAAAATGTACGGTATATAAGTAGCATTGGAAGAGGAGAGGTCTGTAATGAAATGCCTCAACATAATGTAGTGTTACTATTCACTTTTCAGTCTTTTGTTTGTTGTCTTTTTACCTTCCAGCACTTGCAGTACATTTTCCATACCTGTGTCTCCCTCCCATTATTCACAGGTCTCACTGGAGGCACAGACAATATGAGTCTGGAATCAGAGGTGAGGAATCTGACATGCGATTGTCCCATCGACAGCTTCAAGCGCAGCGTGTTTCCTGCTGCATACCTGCTCTTCTTCTTCCTGGGCCTGATAGCCAACAGTGCCTCCCTCTGGGTCTTTCTGAGCATGTACAGGAGGAGGAGGAGCATCACCACAGTTAACCTGTACATGTTGAACCTGCTGTTGTCTGACCTCATGCTGGTGTGCTCTCTGCCACTCAGGGCAGCATACTACCTGCTGGACTCCCATTGGCCGTTTGGGGACATCACCTGCCGCCTGGTCTCCTACGTATTCTACATCAACATGTATGGCTCTGTCTACTTCCTGCTGGCCCTGAGTGTCATCCGCTACCTGGCTGTATCGCGCCCCTACACGTTCATGAGTCTGGAGGGTGGATCCTGTGGTTGGGTAGGGTGTCTACTCATCTGGATCTTTGTGTCCCTGGCCTCCGCACCACTACTGAGTACTGGGACTATCCAGGATGGGGAAGAGCGGACCCGCTGTCTGGAGCTGGGCAGCAGCCTGGGCACCATCATCCTCCTGAACCGTGCTGCCCTGGTGGTCGGCTTCACCCTGCCCTTCACTGTCATCTCTGTCTGCTATGTGTGTGTTCTGCTCAGCCTTAGGCAGTGTAGGGCTGGGGTGGAGGGGATGAAGAGGCCCTCCAGGAGGAAGTCTTGTGCCCTCGTCATCCTTGGTCTCGGCATCTTCATGATCTGCTTCTTGCCCTATCATGTAGTACGAACACTCTTCCTGGCAGCAGAGCAGAATGCTCAGCTAAATGGTTGTGAGGATTCTTGCAGCTATCTCCAGGGGATTCGGAAGGCTGCCGTGGTAACGCTCTGTCTTGCAGCAGGGAACAGCTGCCTAGACCCCTTCCTTTTCTTCTTTGTGGGAGAAAACTTCAGAGATTTCTGCATGAAAAAGGATAGGAGACAGAGGAGAGTTTTTAACAACACAGAGAGACAAATGTTTCAAGACTGCAGCCCATAGAATTAACAGTAAAGTTTTAAGCTTACCAACAATTTTGCATTCACTTTTACATCCACTGTTTGTTTTTTACATTTGCTTTTCTGGTATTACATTATGAGCTTTTGTAATGGGTTGTGTCAGTCATTTATCTATCTGCTTTAAAATAAATACATTTCAATATGTGAAGAGTGATCTCAATAAATACATTTTATTCTAAATCTGTCTCGACTTTTACTTTTACATAGCACAAACTTGGCCCCAAGGCCTGTGCCTGTCACCCTGCTCCATGGATGAATGACTTGTAGTTCTGTAATTCTTATAGAGCCAAATTGTTTGTGGATTTAGATTTATGGGACCATTGAAAATAAGTTTATAATAATAATGACAATATTTAATTTGTAGAGCACATTTCCCACGCTCAATGCGCATAAGGTAGAAAACAAAACAAAAAACAGCATCAGTACATCAACAAGTAGAAACGACGATCACATTACATCAAAACATTACCTACTAATGCAAAAGATAGACAAATTAAGCGATCAAACATTAAAGTTAGCTTGAATAGGTATGTCTTAAATTGTTTTTTAATTGTCTAATCCCTTAAATCGCAGTATATACTAAGCTAACACATGGAATTGTTTTAATATGGTCATAAAGTGTATAGTTTAGCTATTTGATTTTGAATTTAAGGACCCCTGTAGGTCTAAAATAAATATATATATATATATATATATATATATATATATATATATATATATATATATTTAAAAAACGATGTGATGAAACCTTGAATTTGTCCTCTACTGCTATAGCTCATGGGCTCCCGAGTGGTGCAGCGGTCTAAGGCACTGCATCTCAGTGCTTGAGGCGTCACTACAGACCCCCTGGTTTGATTCCAGGCTGTATCACAACCGGCCGTGATTGGGAGTCCCATAGGGCGCTGCACAATTGGCCCAGCGTCGTCCAGGTTTGGCTGGTGTAGGCCATCATTGTAAATAAGAATGTGTTCTTAACTGACTTGCCTAGTTAAATAAAGGTTAAATAAAAAATTTAATAAATAAAAATAGGAATGCAGTGAATAACACATTCACAAATGGCAAAACAGACAGTCAAAAAATGTATCATCAGGAACAAGTTTTTGAAGTGTCTGTCCTATAGCTGTACAGCCCGGTCCTGGGTTACCTTCAGATGACTCCCCTGAAGCTTGTCCACCAGAGCTGTTGCTCTCTACGATAAGCCACCTCCAACGTTGTTTTAGAGAATTTGGCAATATGTCCAACCGGCCTCACAACCGTAAACCACTTGTAACCACACCAGCACAGGACCTCCACATCCGGCTTCTTCACCTGCGGGATTGTCTGATACCAGCCACCCGGACAGCTGATGAAACTGTGGGTTTGCACAACGAAAAAATTTCTGCACAAACTGTCAGAAACCGTCTCAGTGAAGCTCATCTGCGTGCTCATCGTCCGCACCAGGGTCTTGACCTGACTGCAGTTCGGCGTCGTAACCAACCTCAGTGGGCAAATGCTCACCTTCGAAATGTGCTCTTCTGGATGAATCCCGGTTTCAACTGTCCCGGGCAGATGTCAGACAACAGACACAATGTATGGCGTTGTGTGGGCGAGCGGTTTGCTGATGTCAACATTGTGAATAGAGTGCCCCATGGTGGCAGTGAGGTAATGATATGGGCAGGCATAAGCTATGGACAATGAACACAATTGCATTTTATCAATGGCAATTTAAATGCACAGCGATACCATGACGAGATCCTGAGGCCCATTGTCATTCCATTCATCCGCTGCCATCACCTCATGTTTCAGCATGATAATGTACGGCCCCATGTCGCAAGGATCTGTACACAATTCCTGGAATTTGAAAATGTCCTAGTTCTTCCATGGCCTGCATACTCACCAGATATGTCACCCATTGAGCATGTTTGGGATGCTCTGGATCGACGTGTTCCAGTCAATATCCAGCAACTTCGCACAGCCATTGAAGAGGAGTGGGACAACATTCCACAGGCCACAATCAACAGCCTGATCAACTCTATGCGAAGGAGATGTGTCGCGCTGCATGAGGCAAATGGTGATCACACCAGATACTGACTGGTTTTCTGATCCAGGCCCCTACTTTTTTTTAAAGGTATCTGTGACCAACAGATGCATATCTGTATTCCCAGTCATGTGAAATCCATACATTAGGGCCTAATGAATGTATTTCAATTGACTGATTTCCTTATATGAACTGTAACTCAGTAAAACTGTTATGATGAGTTTCTAGGGTATCAAGTGATTACGAATGTAAGGATGTACTTAGACACTTTTGATGGGGAGTTCATATTGGATATTTAATATGGTACCATGGTTAGTTATAACAGACATAGGCCTGCCTCTTCCAACTTCCTAACTCCAGAACAAAGATCCACTCTCTCTATATATACACTCTGTTACAAGTCTCTCCACGAACATCTGGTAATCATCATGGGCACTCCCATTCTTTGATGTTATAAATCTTTACCCCAAGTCAGTATATCCTGTCCATCAATCATGCTATCATAATAATAATAATATGCCATTTAGCAGACGCTTTTATCAAAAGCGACTTACAGTCATGTGTGCATAAACTTTTACGTATGGGTGGTCCCGGGGATCGAACCCACTACCCTGGCGTTACAAGCGCCATGCTCTACCAATTGAGCTACAGAGGACCACATAAACATCAGTAATCTCCTTTGACATAACGGAATGTAGACTCCGTGGCACCAAGCCACTTATCTAGTAACTCTAACCTGGTCCCCACGATACTATGACATGACATCATTACAATCCACTATTTTTTTTCTTATTTTGTGGCAAGTAAAATTACTTAACCCCCAGCAGTTCATATAAAATACAATATTCCCAATCAGTAGTATATATATATATCTGACTAGAGCCTAAACTATGCTAGATGACTGAGAATTCACCCCTTTCTACCTTCCATACCTGAATCCAACCTGATTCTCAATATATTTAATCAACAAAGGTATAAATTCTCAGTCATCTATCTTATGCGATATCAAACCTCTCAAACCTCTATAAACTCAGTCTGAGTAAAAGATAAACACATAATTAGCTACTATATATTCATGCTAATAATCTATGTAGTCAAAACCTTACTTAATTCTCCACTCATTACCTGTATTAACTGCACCTGTTTGAACTCGTTACCTGTATAAAAGACACCTGTCCACACACTCAATCAAACAGACTCCAACCTCTCCACAATGGCCAAGACCAGAGAGCTGTGTAAGGACATCAGGGATAAAATTGTAGACCTGCACAAGGCTGGGATGGGCTACAGGACAATAGGCAAGCAGCTTGGTGAGAAGGCAACAACTGTTGGCGCAATTATTAGAAAATGGAAGAAGTTCAAGATGACGGTCAATCACCCTCGGTCTGGGGCTCCATGCAAGATCTCACCTCGTGGGGCATCAATGATCATGAGGAAGGTGAGGGATCAGCCCAGAACTACACGGCAGGACCTGGTCAATGACCTGAAGAGAGCTGGGACCACAGTCTCAAAGAAAACCATTAGTAACACACTACGCCGTCATGGATTAAAATCCTGCAGCGCACGCAAGGTCCCCCTGCTCAAGCCAGCACATGTCCAGGCCCGTCTGAAGTTTGCCAATGACCATCTGGATGATCCAGAGGAGGAATGGGAGAAGGTCATGTGGTCTGATGAGACAAAAATAGAGCTTTTTGGTCTAAACTCCACTCGCCGTGTTTGGAGGAAGAAGAAGGATGATTACAACCCCAAGAACACCATCCCAACATGAAGCATGGATGTGGAAACATCATTCTTTGGGGATGCTTTTCTGCAAAGGGGACAGGACGACTGCACCGTATTGAGGGGAGGATGGATGGGGCCATGTATCGCGAGATCTTGGCCAACAACCTCCTTCCCTCAGTAAGAGCATTGAAGATGGGTCGTGGCTGGTTCTTCCAGCATGACAACGACCTGAAACACACAGCCAGGGCAACTAAGGAGTGGCTCCGTAAGAAGCATCTCAAGGTCCTGGAGTGGCCTAGCCAGTTTCCAGACCTGAACCCAATAGAAAATCTTTGGAGGGAGCTGAAAGTCCGTATTGCCCAGCGACAGCCCCAAAACCTGAAGGATCTGGAGAAGGTCTGTATGGAGGAGTGGGCCAAAATCCCTGCTGCAGTGTGTGCAACGTATGATCTCTGTAATTGCAAACAAAGGTTTCTGTACCAAATATTAAGTTCTGCTTTTCTGATGTATCAAATACTTATGTCATGCAATAAAATGCAAATGAACTACTTAAAAATCATACAATGTGATTTTCTGGATTTTTGTTTTAGATTCCGTCTCTCACAGTTGAAGTGTACCTATGATAAAAAATTACACACCTCTACATGTTTGTAAGTAGGAAAACCTGCAAAATCGGCAGTGTATCAAATACTTGTTCTCCCCACTGTATATATAAGAAAAAATCGACACCCCCATTTTTAAAATGACCCCTTTTTCTGAGACATGCGACCAAGAAAAACATCCATAAAATAAATTGTGACCATCATGACATTACATTTACATTTACGTCATTTAGCAGACGCTCTTATCCAGAGCGACTTCCAAATAGGTGCATTCACCTTATAGCCAGTGGGATAACCACTTTACAATGTTATTATTATTTTTTTTAATATTCTTTTTCTTAATTTTTTTTTTTTTGTGGGGTGGGGGGGTGTAGAAGGATTACTTTATCCTATCCCAGGTATTCCTTAAAGAGGTGGGATTTCAAATGTCTCCGGAAGGTGGTGAGTGACGCCGCTGTCCTGGCGTCGTGAGGGAGCTTGTTCCACCATTGGGGTGCCAGGGCAGCGAACAGTTTTGACTGGGCTGAGCGGGAACTATGCTTCCGCAGAGGTAGGGGAGCCAGCAGGCCAGAGGTGGATGAACGCAGTGCCCTCGTTTGGGTGTAGGGACTGATCAGAGCCTGAAGGTACGGAGGTGCCGTTCCCATCACAGCTCCGTAGGCAAGCACCATGGTCTTGTACCAGATGCGAGCTTCAACTGGAAGCCAGTGGAGTGTGCGGAGGAGCGGGGTGACGTGAGAGAACTTGGGAAGGTTGAACACCAGACAGGCTGCGGCATTCTGGATGAGTTGTAGGGGTTTAATGGCACAGGCAGGGAGCCCAGCCAACAGCGAGTTGCAGTAATCCAGACGGGAGATGACAAGTGCCTGGATTAGGACCTGTGCCGCTTCCTGTGTAAGGCAGGGTCGTACTCTCCGAATGTTGTAGAGCATGAACCTACAGGATCGGGTCACCGCCTTGATGTTAGCGGAGAACGACAGGGTGTTGTCCAGGGTCACGCCAAGGCTCTTCGCACTCTGGGAGGAGGACACAACAGAGTTGTCAACCGTGATGGCAAGATCATGGAACAGGCAGTCCTTCCCCGGGAGGAAGAGCAGCTCCGTCTTGCCAAGGTTCAGCTTGAGGTGGTGATCCGTCATCCATACTGATATGTCTGCCAGACATGCAGAGATGCGATTCGCCACCTGGTTATCAGAAGGGGGAAAGGAGAAGATTAGTTGTGTGTCGTCAGCGTAGCAATGATAGGAGAGGCCATGTGAGGATATGACAGAGCCAAGTGACTTGGTGTATAGCGAGAATAGGAGAGGGCCTAGAACTGAGCCCTGGGGAAACCAGTGGTGAGAGCACGTGGTGCGGAGACAGCTTCTCGCCACGCCACTTGGTAGGCGCGACCGGTCAGGTAGGACGCAATCCAAGAGTGAGCCGCGCCGGAGATGCCCAGCTCGGAGAGGGTGGAGAGGAGGATCTGATGGTTCACAGTATCAAAGGCAGCAGACAGGTCTAGAAGGACAAGAGCAGAGGAGAGAGAGTTAGCTTTAGCAGTGCGGAGAGCCTCCGTGACACAGAGAAGAGCAGTCTCAGTTGAATGACCAGTCTTGAAACCTGACTGGTTTGGATCAAGAAGGTCATTCTGAGAGAGATAGCAAGAGAGTTGGCTAAAGACGGCACGCTCAATAGTTTTGGAGAGAAAAGAAAGAAGGGATACTGGTCTGTAGTTGTTGACATCAGAGGGATCGAGTGTTGGTTTTTTGAGAAGGGGTGCAACTCTCGCTCTCTTGAAGACGGAAGGGACATAGCCAGCGGTCAAGGATGAGTTGATCAGCGAGGTGAGGTAAGGGAGAAGGTCACCGGAGATGGTCTGGAGAAGAGAGGAGGGGATAGGGTCAAGTGGGCAGGTTGTTGGGCGGCCTGCCGTCACAAGTCGCAAGATTTTATCTGGAGAGAGAGGGGAGAAAGAAGTCAAAGCATAGGGTAGGGCAGTGTGAGCAGGACCAGCAGTGTCATTTGACTTAACAAACGAGGATCGGATGTCGTCAACCTTCTTTTCAAAATGGTTGACGAAGTCATCCACAGAGAGGGGGGAGGGGGGGATTCAGCAGGGAGGAGAATGTGGCAAAGAGCTTCCTAGGGTTAGAGGCAGATGTCATCCCCACAAATACAAAGATCCATGACCATTACTAAGTTATATGGATATTACAATATATTCAAATTAATATATCAAAATAAAACAACTTCAATCTTCTTCATACAGATTAACCCCAAGCTAGTCACTGGTCACATGGGGCGCTATCTGATCGACTGAGATAGTCTTCTTTCCCCATCTTCAATCCTGTACACCTTAAAATCCACTTTACACATCTCCATCTTAACATTCCTTATTCCTCAATCAACATTATCAATGTACTCTAAACTGGAATAACATGATATATTAATACATTATCCTTTCTCTCCTTGCATTTATATTGACTGATACATCTCTATTCATACTCCTAATACCTTCCTATATGTCTCTAATATTTTCCATAGCTTTATTTAAATTCCCAATACCTTTCTAATCTTAATGGCCAACATGTATCCCCCATATAATCACATACATTCCCTTTTATCTACTATAATAGCATCCAATGCTAAGTGATTATCACTTACATAGTCTAATGAGTAACATCTCAGACCCAATTGCTTAAAAACCCATGATTGTTAAAAGATACAATGTTCAACTCCGACTTTGTTCTCCTATTATTTCTGATATGACATACACATTATAACACTCTATTTTCACTCCCTGTTAAATCATTACATCCCTAAACTATTCATGCTTTAAGAATTCAACCAAAATCAGATCATATGAAAATATCATAACCCCATGATAGTAACCAATTAAATACTTGCCTAGCAACATACAGTGAGGGAAAAAAGTATTTGATCCCCTGCTGATTTTGTACGTTTGCCCACTGACAAAGAAATGATCAGTCTATAATTTTAATGGTAGGTTTATTTGAACAGTGAGAGACAGAATAACAACAAAAAAATCCAGAAAAACGCATGTCAAAAATGTTATAAATTGATTTGCATTTTAATGAGGGAAATAAGTATTTGACCCCCTCTCAATCAGAAAGATTTCTGGCTCCCAGGTGTCTTTTATACAGGTAACGAGCTGAGATTAGGAGCCCACTCTTAAAGGGAGTGCTCCTAATCTCAGCTTGTTACCTGTATAAAAGACACCTGTCCACAGAAGCAATCAATCAATCAGATTCCAAACTCTCCACCATGGCCAATACCAAAGAGCTCTCCAATGATGTCAGGGACAAGATTGAAGACCTACACAAGGCTGGAATGGGCTACAAGACCATCGCCAAGCAGCTTGGTGAGAAGGTGACAACAGTTGGTGCGATTATTCGCAAATGGAAGAAACACAAAATAACTGTCAATCTCCCTCGGCCTGGGGCTCCATGCAAGATCTCACCTCGTGGAGTTGCAATGATCATGAGAACGGTGAGGAATCAGCCCAGAACTACACGGGAGGATCTTGTCAATGATCTCAAGGCAGCTGGGACCATAGTCACCAAGAAAACAATTGGTAACACACTACGCCGTGAAGGACTGAAATCCTGCAGCGCCCGCAAGGTCTCCCTGCTCAAGAAAGCACATATAAAGGCCCGTCTGAAGTTTGCCAATGAACATCTGAAAGATTCAGAGGAGAACTGGGTGAAAGTGTTTTGGTCAGATGAGACCAAAATCGAGCTCTTTGGCATCAACTCAACTCGCCGTGTTTGGAGGAGGAGGAATGCTGCCTATGACCCCAAGAACACCATCCCCACTGTCAAACATGGAGGTGGAAACATTATGCTTTGGGGGTGTTTTTCTGCTAAGGGGACAGGACAACTTCACTGCATCAAAGGGACAATGGACGGGGCCATGTACCATCAAATCTTGGGTGAGAACCTCCTTCCCTCAGCCAGGGCATTAAAAATGGGTCGTGGATGGGTATTCCATTATGACAATGACCCAAAACACACGGCCAAGGCAACAAAGGAGTGGCTCAAGAAGAAGCTCATTAAGGTCCTGGAGTGGCCTAGCCAGTCTCCAGACCTTAATCCCATAGAAAATCTGTGGAGGGAGCTGAAGGTTCGAGTTGCGAAACGTCAGGCTCGAAACCTTAATGACTTGGAGAAGATCTGCAAAGAGGAGTGGGACAAAATCCCTCCTGAGATGTGTGCAAATCTGGTGGCCAACTACAAGAAACGTCTGACCTCTGTGATTGCCAACAAGGGTTTTGCCACCAAGTACTAAGTCATGTTTTGCAGAGGGGTCAAATACTTATTTCCCTCATTAAAATGCAAATCAATTTATAACATTTTTGACATACGTTTTTCTGGATTTTTTTGTTGTTATTCTGTCTCTCACTGTTCAAATAAACCTACCATTAAAATTATAGACTGATCATTTCTTTGTCAGTGGGCAAACGCACAAAATCAGCAGGGGATCAAATACTTTTTTCGCTCACTGCACAACATGTCCGTAGCCCAGCCAAGTTGTCTACAGTCTCTGTGAGTGCTCCCACCCTTGCACCAGCCTCTGTGAGGGCCTCAACCCTTCCTCTGGCCTCTGTGAGTGTCCCCACCCCTACACAGCGTCTGCGAGTGCCCCAATCTCTACACCGCTGTCTGTAAGTTGTATTTTACCTACTACATTATGCACTGTTGTTATTTTAGAACTA
Source organism: Coregonus lavaretus (assembly GCF_964263955.1). Taxonomy (NCBI): domain Eukaryota; kingdom Metazoa; phylum Chordata; class Actinopteri; order Salmoniformes; family Salmonidae; genus Coregonus; species Coregonus lavaretus. The sequence continues at coordinate 38,626,153 of NC_139997.1, read as the reverse complement.
ATACATTGTGTGTCATGTTTTAAATAACACATGACTGTATTGTCGGTATTCATATACATTTTTGTATTTATTTCCTTTATCATTTCAGCATGATGTGCCTAGGATGCCTGTTCGGGTAAATATTATATAGCTTAACCTGTCAATAGCTTGTTTGATTACATATATTTGTTTATAATACTGTTTACACTCAAATAATTTTCATATTAGGTTATATAATGATCTTCTACCATTTCACCTTTCTCCCGGCCACTCTCCTGCCCTGATACATTTACATTTACATTTACGTCATTTAGCAGACGCTCTTATCCAGAGCGACTTACAAATAGGTGTATTCACCTTATAGCCAGTGGGATATCCACTTTACAAAGTATTTTTTTTTTTGGGGGGGGGGGGGGGTAGAAGGATTACTTTATCCTATCCCAGGTATTCCTTAAAGAGGTGGGGTTTCAAATGTCTCCGGAAGGTGGTGAGTGACTCCGCTGTCCTGGCGTCGTGAGGGAGCTTGTTCCACCATTGGGGTGCCAGAGCAGCGAACAGTTTTGACTGGGCTGAGCGGGAACTATGCTTCCGCAGAGGTAGGGGAGCCAGCAGGCCAGAGGTGGATGAACGCAGTGCCCTCGTTTGGGTGTAGGGACTGATCAGAGCCCGAAGGTACGGAGGTGCCGTTCCCCTCACAGCTCCGTAGGCAAGCACCATGGTCTTGTAGCAGATGCGAGCTTCAACTGGAAGCCAGTGGAGTGTGCGGAGGAGCGGGGTGACGTGAGAGAACTTGGGAAGGTTGAACACCAGACGGGCTGCGGCATTCTGGATGAGTTGTAGGGGTGTAATGGCACAGGCAGGGAGCCCAGCCAACAGCTAGTTGCAGTAATCCAGACGGGAGATGACAAGTGCCTGGATTAGGACCTGTGCCGCTTCCTGTGTAAGGCAGGGTCGTACTCTCCGAATGTTGTAGAGCATGAACCTACAGGATCGGGTCACCGCCTTGATGTTAGCGGAGAACGACAGGGTGTTGTCCGGGGTCACGCCAAGGCTCTTCGCACTCTGGGAGGAGGACACAACGGAGTTGTCAACCGTGATGGCGAGATCATGGAACGGGCAGTCCTTCCCCGGGAGGAAGAGCAGCTCCGTCTTGCCGAGGTTCAGCTTGAGGTGGTGATCCGTCATCCATACTGATATGTCTGCCAGACATGCAGAGATGCGATTCGCCACCTGGATATCAGAAGGGGGAAAGGAGAAGATTAGTTGTGTGTCGTCAGCGTAGCAATGATAGGAGAGGCCATGTGAGGATATGACAGAGCCAAGTGACTTGGTGTTTAGCGAGAATAGGAGAGGGCCTAGAACTGAGCCCTGGGGGACACCAGTGGTGAGAGCACGTGGTGCGGAGACAGCTTCTCGCCACGCCACTTGGTAGGAGCGACCGGTCAGGTAGGACGCAATCCAAGAGTGAGCCGCGCCGGAGATGCCCAGCTCGGAGAGGGTGGAGAGGAGGATCTGATGGCCAGCAGACAGGTCTAGAAGGACAAGAGCAGAGGAGAGAGAGTTAGCTTTAGTAGTGCGGAGAGCCTCTGTGACACAGAGAAGAGCAGTCTCAGTTGAATGACCAGTCTTGAAACCTGACTGGTTTGGATCAAGAAGGTCATTCTGAGAGAGATAGCAAGAGAGTTGGCTAAAGACGGCACGCTCAATAGTTTTGGAGAGAAAAGAAAGAAGGGATACTGGTCTGTAGTTGTTGACATCAGAGGGATCGAGTGTTGGTTTTTTGAGAAGGGGTGCAACTCTCGCTCTCTTGAAGACGGAAGGGACATAGCCAGCGGTCAAGGATGAGTTGATCAGCGAGGTGAGGTAAGGGAGAAGGTCACCGGAGATGGTCTGGAGAAGAGAGGAGGGGATAGGGTCAAGCGGGCAGGTTGTTGGGCGGCCTGCCGTCACAAGTCGCAAGATTTTATCTGGAGAGAGAGGTGAGAAAGAAGTCAATGCATATGGTAGGGCAGTGTGAGCAGGACCAGCAGTGTCATTTGACTTAACAAACGAGGATCGGATGTCGTCAACCTTCTTTTCAAAATGGTTGACGAAGTCATCCACAGAGAGGGGGGAGGGGGGGGGGGAATTCAGCAGGGAGGAGAATGTGGCAAAGAGCTTCCTAGGGTTAGAGGCGGATTCTTGGAATTTAGAGTGGTAGAAAGTGGCCTTAGCAGCAGAAACAGATGAAGAAAATGTAGAGAGGAGGGAGTGAAAAGATGCCAGGTCTGCAGGGAGTCTAGTTTTCTTCCATTTCCGCTCAGCTGCCCGGAGCTCTGTTCTGTGAGCTCGCAATGAGTCATCAAGCCACGGAGCTGGAGGGGAGGACCGAGCCGGCCGGGAGGATAGGGGACATAGAGAGTCAAAGGATGCAGAAAGGGAGGAGAGGAGGTGTCACGATCGTCAGGGAGAGACCAAGGCGCAGCGTTGAATGCGTACATATTTATTAATAGAATGATCACACGATCAAAACAACGGACGATAACGTGATGTCTACGGTTTAACACAAACCAAATAAGAACAAGAAACCACCAACACAAAGTGAAAGACAGACAGTTAAATATGGCTCCCAATCAGAGACAACCAGCTGACACTCGTTGCCTCTGATTGGGAGTCACTCAGGCCAACATAGAAATACAACATATAGACTATCCACACCCTGGCTCAACATAAAGAGTCCCAGAGCCAGGATGTGACAGTACCCCCCCCCTAAAGGCGCGGACTGCGACCGCGCCTAAACGTACACAAACCAGGGGAGGGCTGGGTGGGCATTCCTCCTCGGAGGCGGTTCCGGTTCCGGGCTTGACCACCACCCTTCCACCATCCCCCCGTGGCGCCCCTGGTCCGGTCTGGCCCCGCTGGCTGGAGCTGGACCGGACATCGTTGAAGCGGACCGCTTAGGCTCCGGTGTGGAGCAGCTGACCGGTACCTTACCAGGCACCGGTGACCCAGGCACGGGTTGTGCGGGACTGACAACGCGCACCCCTGGCTTGGTGCGTGGAGTAGGAACGGGCCGGACCGGGCTGACGATGCGCACCCCTGGCTTGGTGCGTGGAGTAGGAACGGGCCGGACCGGGCTGACGATGCGCACCCCTGGCTTGGTGCGTGGAGTAGGAACGGGCCGGACCGAGCTGACGATGCGCACCCCTGGCTTGGTGCGTGGAGTAGGAACGGGCCGGACCGGGCTGACGATGCGCACCCCTGACTTGGTGCGGGGAGCAGGAACAGACCGGACCGTACTGGGGACACACACCACTGGCCCTACACCGGGATCTGGAACGGGCCGGACCGGACTGGCAACACACGCCAGTACCTCTCGCCGTGCCTCTACATCCTCCATCCCCTCTTCGACCAGTGGCCCCCGTAACCTGGCGGCCTCCTCTGGCAACCCGCTGGGCCGCTCTATCGCGGCCTCCTGCTGGTCCGACGTCGTGAGCCCCCCCCTAAAAATTTTCTGGGAGTCTCTCTTCCCCGTGGGCCAGGCCTCGATAATTCTCGCCCAACTCTCGCTCTTCTGCTTCCAATCTCCGCCATTCAGCTCCTCATTTGGCTTGACCCAGTCGAAGCTCTGCCTCCACTGTTGCCAAGTCCACCCACTCTGCTCCTCACTAGGCTGCTTGGTCCAGTTCTGGTGGTTTCTTCTGTCACGATCGTCAGGGAGAGACCAAGGCGCAGCGTTGAATGCGTACATATTTATTAATAGAATGATCACACGATCAAAACAACGGACGATAACGTGATGTCTACGGTTTAACACAAACCAAATAAGAACAAGAAACCACCAACACAAAGTGAAAGACAGACAGTTAAATATGGCTCCCAATCAGAGACAACCAGCTGACACTCGTTGCCTCTGATTGGGAGTCACTCAGGCCAACATAGAAATACAACATATAGACTATCCACAACCTGGCTCAACATAAAGAGTCCCAGAGCCAGGATGTGACAGGAGGGTTGAGGAGGCAGAATCAGGAGATTGGAGGGAGAAGGATTGAGCAGAGGGAAGAGATGATAGGATGGAAGAGGAGAGAGTAGCGGGAGAGAGAGAGCGAAGGTTGCGACGGCGCATTACCATCTGTGTAGGGGCAGAGTGAGTAGTGTTGGAGGAGAGGGAGAGATAAAAGGATACAAAGTAGTGGTCGGAGACTTGGAGGGGAGTTGCAGTGAGATTAGTAGAAGAACAGCATCTAGTAAAGATGAGGTCAAGCGTATTGCCTGCCTTGTGAGAGGGTGAGGTCAAAAGAGGAGAGGAGTGGAAAGAAGGAGGCAGAGAGAAATGAGTCAAATGTAGACGTAGGGAGGTTGAAATCCCCCAGAACTGTGAGGGGTGAGCCATCCTCAGGAAAGGAACTTATCAAGGCGTCAAGCTCATTGATGAACTCTCCAAGGGAACCTGGAGGGCGATAGATGACAAGGATATTAAGCTTAAATGGGCTAGTGACTGTGACAGCATGGAATTCAAATGAGGAGACAGACAGATGGGTCAGGGGAAAAATTGAGAATGTCCACTTGGGAGAGATGAGGATTCCTGTGCCACCACCCCGCTGACCAGATGCTCTCGGGGTATGCGAGAACACATGGTCAGATGAGGAGAGAGCAGCAGGAGTAGCAGTGTTTTCAGTGGTAATCCATGTTTCCGTCAGCGCCAAGAAGTCGAGGGACTGGAGGGTAGCATAGGCTGGGATGAAGTCTGCCTTGTTGGCAGCAGAACGGCAGTTCCAGAGGCTGCCTGAGACCTGGAACTCCATGTGGGTCGTGCGTGCAGGGACCACCAGGTTAGAGAGGCAGCAGCCACGCGGTGTGAGGCGTTTGTGTAGCCTGTGCGGAGAGGAGAGAACAGGGATAGGCAGAGGCATAGTTGACAGGCTGCAGCAGATGGCTACAATAATGCAGAGGAGATCGGAATAAAATGAACTAAACATCTGGGAAAGGAGAGAGCGGGGCCTCCCTCACCACAACTCCCAAATATAACTCTCCCAACTTCCACCTCAGAAACTATAATTGTTGTAAACTACAGCGGTTCAATGTTTTCTAGGAATAGACTAACCTAGTTTATTCAGCTAGCTAACTAGGTGCAGTATTATTCCGTGAAAAACGTCCGGGCACCTCGTCATAAGACGCCACAGCCAGCTAGCATGCCGGTCTCCAACAGCAGGGTTTAGCGCCAATACTCAGCCACAACAACCACCAGTGTATCAACACACAAGCAGATCGTTCGTGTTCGTGTCTAACGTTGTGGGTTAGTCCCGACAGCTTGAGCGAGTCCGTCGTCAACTTATTCAGCCAGTTAGTTAGCTAGAATAGTTAGCAAACTAGCTAGCCATTGCTTTCAGACAAAGAAGAACCCTTCCTTTCACGGCACGAACACACAGAGAGAGCCAAACTAACGTTAACTAGTCACCCATGTCCCGAATTCCTTGAGCAACTCGGCTATCAATATGTAAAAAACAAAACACAAGTGTAGGTTATGACTTACCCCTAGCAGCTACTGTTAGCTAGCCAAGTGCAAAGCTAGCCACTGAATTGACTCAGCCAGTTCGCGTCTGTTCGCTCGGTCGTTCCAGCTATTGTTTACAAGTAGCTATCCAGGTTGCAACAAGCTTGCTAATTTTCAAGCACAGTAGCCACTTGCTGCCTAACGTTAACGGTTCAGACAATGAGGTTAGAAAACAGCTGAATGGTAGGCAATTATTGTATGTAATTATTGTAGGCAGCCAGCTGGCGTAATTACAGGCACTCTCAGGCGTGAAACAACTATACCGTTGCTAATAGCTACTCGCCAGCTAGTCCAGGTGGTGAGTTAGCTAGCTAGCTAGCTTCGTGCTACACCCGGCACCGCCGAATACAATACTAAACTACAATAATTACATACAATAACTACCTACAACAACCCACGATACCTACCTACAATACCTAACTACAATCTAAATACATAGTTTAAGCCTTACTCGACAAAGCCCAAGCTATGTATAAAGCCAAACTTACCCGACGCCAAGCTCCATTCAAGGTTGCTCCATTCAAGGTTCATATCCCTATTGTACTTGACACACTGCAATACACACCTTTCCTCTCCGGTCATCATGAAATTCCATGATGTCATCATAAAAATAAAAATGAACAATACCTCTGACTGCTCTGCCAGAAACCTTAGTCACACATTGTGTGGACATGAGGTTGTTGTGATCCTTAGAACCAGAGCCTCTGTGAAGACCACCACTGCCTCTGCTGTCTCTCAGGGCATCACCAGCTCTGCTAGAGCCTCTGTAAGTGCTCTCCTCTGCTATAGCCTCTAAGACAGGGGTGTCAAACGTACGGCCCGCGGGCCGGATCAGGCCCGCAAACGGGTTTAATCCGGCCCGCGAGATGATTTTGAAAAATATATATATATATTTTTTTTAAATTGTAAAGTATAAAAATGCGCTGCAATTTTTCAATAAAATAAACTGCTGTTCCAATTGCGTCCACTGGATGGCGCAATAGCAATTGTGTTAAGCAAGCAAGCTGTTTATACCGGGGCAGAGCAAGTAGGTCAAGCACGTGCAGCCAATGAGCTACTTTGTTTTGCCCGCGATATTTATTACGGCTTCTACTTTTAACATTATGTGCTTTGGCACCCTCATTGCCCCAATATGTCTCTGTCAAAAAAGAGAAAAGTGGACGCAGAGTGTTCCAAGAAAAATGGTCATCCTATTTAATCACGGAATTGAATGGGAAAGCTGTATGTTTGGTGTGTTCAGAGCATGTTGCAGTGCTGAAAGAATATAACCTTCGTCGCCACTATGTGAGTCTTCATGCCGACAAATATGACAACTTTCAAGGACAGCGGAGATGAGAGAAGGTGAATGAACTGTTGGCGGGTCTGAAGAAACAGCAGTCTGTGTTTACTCACAGCCGAGACATCAGTGACGCTGCAGTGAAAGCTAGCTACCTCATTGCTAATGAAATCGCAGTGGCTTCAAAACCATTTAGTGAGGGTGAATTTGTAAAAACATGCATGATGAAGGCAGCGGAGATTGTGTGCCCTGAAAAGCGGCAGGCTTTTGCAAATATCAGCCTGACAAGAAACACAGTTGCAGACAGGATTTCCGATCTTTCAGTGGATTTGGACAGCCAGTTGAAGCAAAAAGTAAAGTCATTTATTGCGTTTTCGGTTGCAATTGATGAAAGCACGGACATTACAGATGTTGCACAACTGGCCATTTTTTCATCCGCGGAGTTGATGACACATTGACCGTCACCGGGGAGTTCGTGGAGTTGGTGCCGATGACAGATACAACGACAGCAGCTGATATTTTTACCGCACTCGTCGGCGCGCTGGACAGGGTCGGAGTGGACTGGTCCCGCGCTGTCAGCCTGGCTACAGATGGTGCGCCCTCAATGATCGGGAAAAAAGCAGGCGTTGTGACAAAGTTCAGAGAGAAAGTGCAATCTGCAAATGGAGGACGTGATTTTTTGACTTTTCACTGTATTTTGCACCAGGAGGCTTTGTGTTGCAAGTCATTAAAGATGGATAACGTCATGAAGGTGGTCATCCAAACTGTTAATTTCATCCGATCCAGAAGCCTGAATCACCGTCAGTTTGACAGCCTTCTCAGAGAGAAAGACCACATCTATGGCCTGCCATACCACACTGAGGTAAGATGGTTAAGCCGAGGTGCTGTGCTGAGGCGTTTCTTTGATTTACGAGAAGAAATTGAACAGTTCATGGAAGAAAAGGGCAAACCAGTGTTAGAAGTTCATTCCGCAGAATGGATGCCGGACCTTGCATTTATGGTGGATGTTACAGAGCACCTGAATAACTTGAACAAACAGCTGCAAGGGCGCAACAAAGTTGTCACGCAGTATTATGACAGCATACGTTCTTTCAAGTTGAAGCTGTCATTGTGGGAGACGCAACTTGCCGGTGGTGATGCAGCTCACTTCCCCTGTCTGAAAAATGTGTGCGCGACCCAACATGTGGCAGACATGAAGCGGTTCAAAGATAAAATAACGGGACTGTTACGGGAGTTTGAGCAACGCTTTCAGATTTATGTTTATATGTTTTTATGTTGATGTGCTATTGTTTTTAATTGATTTTATTTTATTTGTATATTTAACCTATTCTTGACTCTGTGGTTCTTGCACTTGTTTGGGGAACAGGATTTCATAATTTTTATCTACATTTCTGCCTGAGAAATGACACCCTGATATAGTTCTGTGATCTGTGAAACAGTTCTGTTAATCACTGAGGCATTGTGTGTTTGTGTGTTCTTTTTCTTTAGAATTTTCAAATAAACTTGACGTGTTTTATGATTAATAGTGATGTTGTGCTTGTACTATTTTGGACACACTGTCCTCAGGCTCCAGCTTTATGTTGTATGTTGATCGTATTAAAACAAAGAAAACAATCTGAAGTTGTTGTTTTTAAGTTATATATACCATGATTTTTCCGGTCCGGCCCACTTGGGAATAGATTTTCCTCCATGTGGCCCCTGAGCTAAAATGAGTTTGACACCCCTGCTCTAAGAGGAACCTCAGTACATAACACACTGTCATTTCTTAACTAATATCATTACATCCATTAAAAACATGGCAGGAAAAAAACTGTCAGTGTTTTGATTTGATGAAGATATTGTGAGTAATCATATTCATCTATTTTTATCTTGTTTTGCATTCTGTTGTCTTTTTCATTTTCAGGAGAGCTGATTGATGTGTGGACTACCTGCTCAGGCAGACTGGGAAGGCCATACAGGGCATGGACCCTGACTCGGAGGAGACTGATTTTGAGGACTATGCAATAAACCCACAGTTGGTAGTCTTCTGGATGACTTCTCCACCACCACTCTTGACTTCTCTGCTGCCAGTCCCACTAAAGGCTGCTCCCACTAAAGTCCATCCTGCTTCCTCCAGTGCCAAGTATGCTGCCACCAGAACCTGGCCTGCTTCACCCATAGCCCAGACTGCTGCCAGCCAACTCCACCCCATGCAAAAAACTTGATTGGGTTGATAAGTGGCAACGCGTCACTAGTTTCCATATAGACACTGCTGTACTCCAGCCCTTTTTATATTTTTTTCTAAAATGAGGGTCTTGATTCAATCAGATCGAGCGTTAACTTGCGGTTGATCTTGTGTGTCACAAACCACTCCCTTCCTTCCCACTGGACACACACTGGTTGAATCAACGTTGTTTCCACGTCAATTCAATGAAATTACGTTGACCCAACGTGGAATAGACGTTGAATAGACGTTTGTGCCCAGTGGGTTATTATCCCTAATGCATTAGAAGTTCAAAACGGCGCTAGAAAGTGTAGGCTATTGCATAATTTGCATGTTAATTTGGATGGGGGATTGAAAGCCTATCAGTCTAATCGGGAGTGGGGCCTATAGCCTACAATAGAACATCACGCATTCAATTGTTTGAACTTGTAATGCGGCTGCAGGAACTTCTAACGTGGCTGCATGGGATTTGTCGGATATAAAGTCCCCAGTCGAGACTATAGTGGTTGTTTAGAAAGGTTATTTCTAGCCGAGGCGGGATTCGAACTGGGGACCTTCGGGTCCACTCTCCCCTTCCTCAAACACAGGAAAAAAATGAAAAGTCGCTGGTTCGAATAGTGCCTGCCTGGTGATCCAAATACAGGCCTACTCTGAAGGACTTGTTCTAGTTTTGTGCTTGTATCACAGTATTAGAGAGGCAGGAGTTTTGAGACTACAGAAGACAGACAGACACACACGTGTGTGTGTGTGTGTGTGTGTGTGTGTGTGTGTGTGTGTGTGTCTGTCTGTTTATGGCAGCTCCAACATGTCACATTGTTCCAGTATGGCGTGTGTGTACCTCTCTCATAGCGTTTATCAATATTTAGCACCAGTCCAACCTCCTCCTCCTCCTTGCTCACACAAACACACTAAATCCAGGAACATACACCAGAACATACACCAGCTCAGACACTTTGCGGATCCACCAGGGGTGAAGGGGGGCCAGGGCCATTGTGTACAAGTCCCTAGGGAACAGGGGCAGGGTGTGTGTGTGCTTGTCTGCGTGTGTGTGTTGCAATGAAATAATTCCTACTGACCAAGTGCCCGCCAGCTTACTCTTTTCTGTTTTGGTTGAACAGCTACTACAGTATTTAGCTCGTTGAGGATTTATATCTACAAAGCCGTGTTGTTTATCATGGGGCTCAGCCAGGGCTCAGCATCACTTTCACTAGAGGGCCTCAGAGCTGATGCTGAGCACTGGCGAAATCGTCAAAGCGTTTACTTATGATTGACGGTAGCTCCACCCAATCAGATTTCCTTATATCGTATTTTCGACCAATAGATTTACTTGACATTGTGTAGGGGGTGGTAGTTATACATTCCCGGTTATTGAACCGCTACATTCAACAGTGGCGGCGGCTTCCAAACTGTCAGGTATCAAAGAGGTGTGTACTACTCTGTCATGCCAAAGACACTATCTGACTTCATTCGATATTTTTTATTTTATTTGAAGAAAACAATGCTCTCCAAGGTGTAGCAATTTGGAGTCTTTGTTCGAGCACATCACCACGGGTATGTAGCTAACCTAGCAGATGGAAGCTAGCAAGCTGGCTAACGTTAGCTAGCTAGCTAATTTAGCTATTACCAACACAAACCGTGCAAGCCAACTTGCCCGCTAGTTTGGTTACTTACTTGCTAGCTAGCAGTGGAATTAAACTATCATGCAGTATGATAGTTAGCAGAAAACATCAGTTTATTTGCAAGCCTGCTCGCTAGCTGGTGTAGCTAGCTAACCAGATCAGATGTTGTTGGCTAGTTAAGGTCTCCAGCTAAACTAACGTTAGCTATATTACGTTCCAGTAAAGATTCTTAATCAAATTTTTATCGGCTAGTTACGCAATACTAGGTCTACATTTAGTTTGTCAACATTGATGCCCTGTAGTGGGCATGTGTGAGATGCTGTGATTGCTGGCCTGTCTCGGTCTTGTAGGTCTGTGTAGACGTTGCGACAAAAGACAAGGCAGGGAGATGGAGGTGGGCTCAGTGGTGCATGAGGACATTACTTTCCGAGGAGTGGAGTTTGCTGTGAAGATAGAGCTAGAAGAAGGATTGCTAATAGTCGAGATATCTGATGCAATGACAGCTGACCAGTGGAGGGGAGAGTTTGACCCAGCCTGTAAGTGAAGCGTTAAATTACAATTAATTTATATGGACATTATAGACATGACTATTTATGGTCTTATCATGTTTTCATTGTGTCCCAGACATCGAAGACCTCACTCGCAAAACAGGCAACTTCAAGCAATTTCCCATCTTCTGCAGCATGTTGGAATCTGCTGTTAGTAAGGTGAGTCTGTGAAGCATTAAAGGAAGCTAAAACATGTATGATTTAAAAGTGTTCTGATTATGATGCATGCTTTTTCTTCAGACTAGTGAGTCTGTTACCCTTGACCTCTTGACCTATGCTGACCTGGAGCTCCTGCGGAACCGGAAAGCTGGGGTTGTTGGTCGTCCGCGTGCTCAACAGCAATCTCCTAACCTCAGTGCCAAAAGATACCTCATCCTTATCTACACCGTAGAATTTGACAGGTTTGTCTCTCTTTTAGCGATATCACTACCTTAAGCTTCACTATCAAACTCTGCATGAATCTTACAACTGCGAAATTGCCAAGTTAACCTTTCCCTATCAATTATTTATATAGTGCCTTGAGAAAGTATTCATACCCCTTGAATTATTCCACATTTTGTTGTTACAACCTGAATTTAAAATTGCTTAAAACATGTTTTATCTCACCCATCTACACACAATACTCCATAATGAGAAAGTGAAAACATGTTTTTAGAAATGTTAGTACATTTATTGAAAATGAAATACAGAAATATGTCATTTATATAAGTATTCACACCCCAATGCATTTTAGAATCACCATTGGCAGCGATTTAAGCTGTGAGTTTTTCTGGGTAAGTCTCTAAGAGCTTTGCACACCTGGATTGTACAATATTTGCAAGCTCTGTCAAGTTGTTTGTTAATCATTGCTTGACAGCCATTTTCAAGTCTTGCCATCGATTTCCAAGCCTAATTTATGTCAAAACTGTAACTAGGCCACTCAGGAACATTCAATTTCGTCTTGGTAAGCAACTCCAGTGTATATTTGGCCTTGTGTTTTAGGTCATTGTCCTGCTTAAAGATGAAATGTCTCCCATTGTCTGTTGGAAAGCAGACTGAACCATGTTTTCCTCTAGGATTTTGCCTGTGCTTAACTCTATTCCTTTTATTTTTATCCAAAAAGACTCCCTAGTCCTTACCGATGACAAGCATACCCATAACATGATGCAGCCACCACCATGCTTGAAAATAGTGGATGAGAGTGGTACTCAGTGATGTGTTGTGTTGGATTTGCTCCAAACATAACACTTTGTATTCAGAACATAAAGTTAATTTCTTTGCCACATTTTTTTCAGTTTTACTTTAGTGCCTTATTGCAAACAGGATGCATGTTTTGGAATATTTGTATTCTGTACAGGCTTCCTTCTTTTCACTCTGTCATTTAGGTTAGTATTGTGGAGTAACTACAATGTTGTTAATCCATCCTTAGTTTTCTCCTATCACAGCCATTAAACTCTGTAACTGTTTTAAAGTCACCAGCGGCCTCATGGGGAAATCCCTGAGCGGTTTCCTTCCTCTCTGGCAAATGAGTTAGGAAGGACGTCTGTATCTTTGTAGTGACTGGGTGATACACCATCCACAAGAACTGTTCATGACACACTGTTCACAGCCCTCTTGTTGGCGGAGAGAACATTTTGCAGGTTTAAAGCTTATTTCCTGCAATTCTACACATTTTGTCATGGGGTGCAGAGGAAATTATGTGGTTTTGAAGTACATTTTCTTGCAATTCTATACATTTTGCCATGTCTAATGTGTATTCATTTGATATTTGACTGCAAAATATATGGGCTAAAAAACATTAGCTGACGGGCTAGTTGATCTGGACATTTCTGACAAGTTATAAATGGCTCTCTAAGGTATGCAATGACTGACATGACAAGAGGAAAACTGATATCGAAATTGCACCTTGTGCATTCTACTATTCCAACTTTCAGTGGTTCCTCCCGGTTTGGAGCCACTGTACTAGATGGCTGATAGGGGGCGCAGGGTCTCCCCCACCATTGTAAAAAAAAAAAATGTATTAATGTAAAAAAATTGTTTTGCCATGTTTATTCTATTACAGACACCTTAATGCATGCTTTAAAATTATATTATGTGAGCTAAACAATTTAAAAAATATATATATATATTTTTTAAATCCTTAAAGTATAATTTAAAAAAAAGTAAAATACTTAAATACATGTAATTTTGTCCTTGAAACATTTTATTGAAATACTGTAGAATTCCATTCATTCCTGTGGAGGAATGCTCCTTCTGGGAGTGCCAATATGACCGACCTGTGGCTTCAAAGCCTCTCATTGGCCAATACATAGCATCAGCAATCCAGGGTTTGTATACATCATTGTTCCCTATAGGATCCACTACCCCCTGCCTCTGCCGTACCATGGCAAGCCTGATCCTGCCGCCCTGCAGAAGGAGATCAGAGCTCTGAAGACTGAGCTAAACGCCCTTGCTAACCATGCAGGTCACAAACCAGCAGAGCCAGAGATACGCCGGCTACGGGCAGAGTAAGTTATTATCTATTACACTGTTGTTCTCTAGACTCTTGGCCTCACTCAGGCCAGAGGTTAAGGGCCCTGACTGTTCTCTGTCTGTTGTCAGACTTGCCTTGGTGAGAGAAGAGAAGGAGGCCCTGACCAAGGCTCTGGAGCGTCTGCAGATAGTGGGGGCTGGTTCCACCCCTGGAGGAGGGGCTCGGGGGCTCAGAGAGGTGGTCAGGAGTTTAGAGGACCAGCTCCTCAGAGAGAGGGCCAAGAGTCAGCGCTCAGCCACCAAGAGGGGCCAGGAGCAGCGCCTCCTACTGGAGCAGGTTGGTCCTTGCATGCATCCTATTTCAATTAAGCATGTAGTCTGTAACTTTTATAACTTTGAATAATTCAGCATGACTGGCTTTGTGTTGATGGAAATAATGTAGCAAGTAACATAGATTCCTGCATACCATAAGGCCTTGTGTGAAGTACTAATTTGTGTGCCATTATAAGTAAGATTGCTTGGAGCTGATTCCTCTGTTAAGGTGGTAATTCAGACGTTTCCTGTCTCCTAGTTGGAGGAGCTAAGAGCATCGGAGAGAGCTCTCCGGATTCGCGTTAAGAGTTTGACCAATGAGCTGGCGTTGCTTAGGCGAGGGTTAGTCAATCTAAGCATGTATGTCTTTCCTTTTTCTTTTGTCTCTCTTTCACGTTCACTCACTTTCCTACTTACTTACTGACTCACACACTCCTTATGATACTCTGCCTGTGGCTAATGTTGTATACTATGTGTGTCTGTCTTTAGTAGGTTGACCCCTGCCCTCTCTGGGCGCAGTGCCTCACGGGGTGATGGAGAGATCAGGCGCTCACTGTCCCGGGAGCACAGTTTGGGACGTGTTGTGGTCAGGGCTCGCTCAGGGTCCAGGGAGAGGACAGAAGAGAGGGGTCGAAGGTCAGAAGGCCGTAGGGCAGACTCCTCAGGGCCCCGCTCGCACGTCTCCAGACCCTCACCTTCTCCCACAGGTATCATGTCTTTTCTCTCTTTATTAGACTTTGGAGTTGAAAGGTAATTCAGCTTCATTGCATTGCATTGTTTTTGACTTAGTGTAAGTTTGGTAATGAAAAGGATTCAATCAAAGTTGATGTACCACCAAGTCTGAGTAAAGCTATCAGGGCTTGATTATCTGCTTGGTTTCTTAACTATGAGCTCCCTGTCGTTCCTATTTACAGGTTTGCGAGCACCACGCTTTGACCCCACTGCATATATCCAGGACAGACAGCGCCGACTGAGAGAGGGGGAGCTCAAAATGTCAGTTGTCTCCCTCTATCCATTTAACTGTCATAACTATCTGCAGTGCAAGCTTGTGCCAATTATACCAGTGTTTCATGCATGTGAAACACTTTTATAGTGATTTTCATGTGCTGAAATACAGTCAAGGATTTCAAATGGCACCCATTTTAGTTTAATGCTAATACGAAAACCAATACTGAGTGATACTTTGACTGAAATCACGACTTAACTTGTCCTCCTGTGTTCTCTCTCTCCTTCAGCCAGAGGAAGGTCCGGAGGGACATGTTAGCATCGCCTGTTCTGGAGAGGGGCCGATCTCGGTCCAGGGAGGCTTATCCCCAGCTAACCAGGGCAGGCAGTGGGAGCAGAGGGAGGAGCTTATCAATAGAGAGTAGGAGGAGCAGACAGTCCTCTGAGAATTCATTGGTGGAGTTGGATGAGTTGACAATCAGGTAAGTTATTCTATAACTTGCATCTATATCATATGGTATTACAGTTCAAACTGTGTTTGTTTGAGAAAGTGGGAGATGTTATGTTGCTTTACTGCGTGTTTCAGACAGGTCTTCATTTTGTGTTTCAGAGGAAGGAAGCAGACCTACAATGGTCCAACCATGGTGAGTGCGGTGTGTTCTTTTTACAGCTGGTGATAGACCTTGACTTGACATGTTAGTGTTGAGTGACGAGTGACAGTGATTTCTTTTTGAAGCCCAGAGGAGGAAATTTGACCAGGAATCCCCATTGCAGCACTCCCACACGCAGGATACGATCAGACAAAGGTAACCAGTCCATGCCCTTCTCTCCAATCTAAAGTGTAATCAGAGTCACTTAGCTAAAGAAGTTAATGTAATTTTAATATGAGCCCTGGTAACATTCTGTGTGAGACCCATGCTGAAACCAATGATTTAACATTGGCTGTGTACTGCTTGTCCTTTACCCAGAGGGCTCCATAGATGGGGCTGACCTGTCTGAGATTGATGCCCGGTTGCAGGCCCTACAGGACTACATGAGGGACCTGGACACGGGACACTAAAGCCATCAATTCTGCACACTCCCAATCCTAGGCTGGACAATAAAGTTCAGACGTGTTCAATGTGCTGCAAACTGAGACCAAGGACTACTATCTGTGTCGACACTGTGACTTAACAAGACCACTGCACTACACTATGATATTTTTGCACACAAGCAAACATTATCAACCAATATGCTTATGCAAGTGCAAACGCGGATGCACACACAGCTTATTCTGTCGTCCTCTGGGAGACCGTGCCTGATCTGTGGATAAAGATACCACTGTGAAGGCTGTTAAGCCACTGTTAGTTTGTTGAACTTGAACTGAGGAGTGACTGATTTTATACTGTTGTGACAGTAATACCCCATTTCCCTTTTTATAAAACGAGTGATTGATGAACGCAAAGCTTGTTGTGATGTTTTATTTTATTTTTACTGGATGTATCTCCTCTATTCATCATCACTGCAGCAGCTTTGCCTCTTAGTAGTGTGTCATGTGAGTGAACTAAGTGCAATATCCTCTTTCTCTGCAGTACAGTTATTGTTGCTTGGATGGGCTGAAGGTTCCTCCTTAGGGATTTACTCAAGGGGCAGCTGCCACTACAGCTGGCTGGGTGTCATTAATTAACAGCGAACCTTCCAGGCCTGGACCCTTCCATTCCTGGGTGAGCAGCTGGATAAGCTGCTTCCATCTACTACTGTAGGAGGATGAGAATATTGGATGAAGTTGACAGGCCTTTTGTGCTGTTTTTGGGAAGGGAGTTTTCGTTTTTAGATTTGACCTCTGCTGCTAATAAAATGTCAGATGCTTTCCACTTAACTAAATCACCATCTATCAGAAGTTGTTTCTTAGAGGATCATTCACAACTTTACACATTTAAACATTGAATGTACTCTCATTCAATGGGTTTTAGTTATGAATGCAAAGTGCTCTGGTTGTGTAGCACGTGCTAAATACATTATAAGCATTTTAAACTAAAATGGCAAATCTCCAGAAAATAAAGGCAAGACTAGTTCGTTATCATAAACTGAGCTACAGCCCCATGGCAAGACAGCCACTAATCGGTGATTAACATGGACAACGCAGTAGTTTATGGGTGGGGTTAACTGGGTCAACAGGGAGTGGCTAAAGAATAACAAATGCTGTTCTAGCACCCCTGCGTGGTGACGAAGAATTATTGCCAGCATCTGGTTGGAAACGTTTGGTCGTGGTTATAAAAATGTGAATGTTGCTAATTAAAACATCTCCGAGACATAGCAATATCTGCGTTATTTCCCGTGCAAAAGGTAATGTAACAATAGGCCTGTTTGGGTAGTTAAACTGTTTTGGATGGTTCAAAGGGGCATCGAGTTGCTGAGATCAGCCAGGTTATTGTTTCCCTTCATTCGGAGATAAAATGCACGGTGGCTCTCTCTTTTCGTTTGGATTATTCGTTCCGCAGCAGCGAAATCAGGTGAGGCTGCACTCATTCACCGCTAAATTACCGATGAGGATGAATAAAACGCAGTGACCACAGCTCATACCCCGATGAGCATGGGTGATATGAAGCACAGTTCCCCAAACGCATCCGGGGATCGAGTATGGTCGGCAGACTCTACAAAACATGCTGCTGATTTCCTCTCACATTGCGAAAACGCACACGAAAACGATCCACAACTGGTGGTCAAATGTAATGCGAGCCCATGCCGAATTGAATTGGAGTCCATCAGGGTTAGCGGGATCTCCGTTGGCTCTCATCCCGACGAGGATTCGATTTGCTCGGACAGTGGGTTCGGGGGCTCCCCCGCATCACTAATACTCAGAAAGCTGTCAAACGCCTCATCGTCTGGGTTGTCACCCGTCTCGTCTTTTGAAGAATATGAGGACGACCGCGGCTTTCCTGATGAGGTCCCCCGGGTGAGTGTGTGCAGGGTAACATTTGGGGAGTGCGCCCCTGTGAAGGAGAGGGCCCAACCAATATTATGGTAATGATCTCATACTCTTATCAGCTGCCATATGATGAGACCGATCAGCATGAGTCTGAAATAATGTAACATTCTGCTCAGGAAGATGCAGGTGTCATTAAATGATCTGTTTAGAACTGGCTTTGGCTCAACAGTTCTGCTTAGTTTAGTCTAAACTGCTGGAAATGAGGGCAACTTGTGATTTCTCCAGTCCCAGTAAATCTCCATCTGTCATGCCTGTAAATCTTATGCCTTTTCTGTTACTTTGAAGGCACTAATACTGGGTGTGTTTGGGAGCTAACCTCTGGGGAAAAGAAGTCCACACTGGCACAGAAACTCGAAACACTTGTGATCTGTCTCCTATGTGCCCTCTCTCGCTTCCTTTCCTCGTCCCTCTGTATCTACAGACAGAGGCTCAAAGCCTGTCACTGTATAGGCTGAGCTGGGGATAGTATAGTTTTATTATGCTAGTAGCTATAGAACCTTTTAGGGCCTTAAAGAGTATTAGACTGATACAGAGATGATTACAGAATGTAGCACCAGGGTGTTGCATCATGTCTACTAGCCAACACTCAACAGTGTTATATAGTGACCGTTTGAGTATTGTCTGCATGAGCTAAGGTTTTCCACCCTCTCATTCCCTGATACTATGCAGGCCTCTCCCTTGGCATCCATAATTCATGGTTTTTATCTGCGTTGGCTGCCCATTATCCTACAATTGACAACATGCAGGAGAGAGGAATGGGTGATAGAAAAAGAATGGGCATAGATGTGTAGGGATAATATTAGAGATTGGGGAAAGATGGGACAATTATTCTTTGAAATCTCATTTTATTTGTATAGAAAAAAAGTAGTCTAGTTCTAGTAAACTAAGGATTGAAGTACAATAAGGTTTGGTCAACTCCTTGAGGTGTACACTCTCCTTGCCTGGGGGTTTGTAAGGGGTAGTTTCAGGTGTAGCTGCAGGCCACTACACTAATAGAGAACAGATTGGGCAAGTATTTCCACACAAACGCATATCCTCATCTGTACATACTATTGGGGGACACGTTTAGAGTATTGTGAATCTACAGAGACCTAGAGCAGAACAACAAACTCAACACCCACTGTGCATACTCACTGTGGTTTCTAACGTGTGGGTGTGGTCCATAGTTTTCTCAAGTTCACTACAGCTTTGATCAAAACAAGTCCAGCAGCCTGTAAATTTTTGAATGTGTGCAGCTGTTGCACTAACTATTAAAAATATTGTGTAGTCAGGACATTACTGTTCCAGCTGGTTGATAGGTGTTATTAGGTAGGTAATGTTAAGCGTAGCACAGAGAATTGTCGACCAACCTTTACTTGGCGATACTTCCTTAATTCCCAACTTGGAAGACAACACGTGTTCTAAACTTCCATGTCTAGTTCGTTTTGAATTTAGAAAATGCTCCATTATTAAATAATTTGTTGGATTACTTCATGGAGCAGAACATTTATTTTATTTAATAACGGAGCATTTTCAAAAAAAAACTTACAAAAAACTGAAACTAGACATGGAAGTTTAGAACACGTGTTGTCTTCCAAGTTGGGAATTGAGGAAGTTTCGGCAAGTAAAGGTTGATCTAAAATTCTCTGTGCTACGCTTAACATGACCTACCTAATAATGCATATCGGCCAGCAGGAACAGTAATAAAGGTCTGACTAGGCAATATTTTTAATAGCTACTGTTGCATAAGATCCCAGCCCAACCTCTCCTACATGTCTTGGCTCAGTCTGGTGGTCGGTCAATGGCTGTTTCCATAGAGACGCTCAGCCATAGGTTAGAAAGTTGTGTGACTGGGTCTGAAGTCTGAGGTTGTGTTGTTCTCATGACAGTGTCTCTCAGTGGAGTCACAAGGGAAAAGGAAAGACAGAGGAGGGACTGTAAGCTAGAGGTGTTGTACTGTACGCTAACGAATGGGGCTGTGAGGTGTAATGTGCACGATTACTTGCTCTCCCCATGCAGAGCATCACATGGAAGAAACCCATAAGCACAGGGACCTTGTCTCCCCTCTCCGTGCCCCCCAAGAAGCCACAGCCCTGGGTGCAAGTGGTTGGACATGCAGGTTGGTTCTTTGTCGGCCTTTCTTTCATTGGTATTTTTCTGCCTTGATGGTTTTGAAGTTAGTCTTTCTTACTGCTAATAAAAGATGGCTGTGTAGTACCAAATGTGTTTTGAAAGTATAACACTCCTAGTCTCTTCCCTCTCCACCCTCTTGCCCCTGCTCATGGCTGGCGGGCCAGGGAGCTTCCATGCAGGGGACTATGGGATGCTGCTGAAGCGCTACACTGAGGGGGAGCAGCAGTGCCTGCAGAGGCTGATGGAGGACTCTCTGAGGCCCTTCGTACCATGCTACCACGGAGTGGTGCAGCGGGCCGAGCAGGACTACAACATGATGGACGACCTGCTCACTCACTTCAACTCCCCCGCCATCATGGACTGCAAGATGGGCACCCGGTGTGTGTGACTGTGTGATTCAGAGACACTGGGAGCTGGTTTACCCTGACCCAGATTAAACCAACCTCTGGGCTAAAGTGTTCTTTTGAGTCCAGGAATAGGCAAACCGACTCTGGGTGTGTTGTCTTGTCTTGTGATGAGTATGTGTATATAATATTGAGTTGTCTGCTCTGTTAGGACATACCTGGAGGAGGAGCTGACGAAGGCTCGGGAGCGGCCCCAGCCTCGTCAAGACATGTATGAGAAGATGGTGGACGTGGACCCAGAGGCCCCCACTGCAGAGGAGCAAGCCCTACAGGCAGTACTCAAGACCAGATACATGCAGTGGAGAGAGACCCTGAGCTCCACCACCACTCTGGGTTTCCGCATCGAGGGAATCAAGGCATGGACACGCACACAGACAAATGCAGGGAGATAAGTTGGTTAGATGTATTGCTCCATTGTGTTTCAATGGCTTAAGTGCTGTATGATTGGAGCCAAGGTTGTTGAACTTTGGAAGAGAAATGACATCTTAGTCATTTAGCAGACAAGGATTTATTTAAGGTTTTTCTTTAAAGAGTTAAGGTTTCAGACGTTAGAAATATCTGAATAGAACTTACATCATACTTTTTCATTGCTTCCTCATACTATAGCCTCAACCATTAGTTTTCTACAATCTTTCTTTCAATGCTTGAACATTTGCGTCAGAGTGAGAGAGAACTTCCCTCTGGTTTTTTTTACCTGCATAGTCCTAGAGATAAGGAAGCAGGGATTGACTTAGAGGGTTGCCTATTGCCTGGTGCAAGTGCACTGAGCAAGCAGCCAGCAGCATACGACCCTGCATCCCACTGCTGGCTTGCCTCTGAAGCTAAGCAGGGTTGGTCCTGGATGGGAGACCAGATGCTGCTAGAAGTGGTGTTGGAGGACCAGTAGGAGGCACTCTTTCCTCTGGTCTAAAAAAATATATAAAAATGCCCCAGGGCATTGATTCGGGACATTGCCCTGTATAGGGTGCTGTCTTTCAGATGGGACGTTAAATGGGTGTCCTGACTCTCAGTGGTTACTAAAGATCGCATGGTGTTAACCCCGGTGTCCTGGCTAAATTCCCAATCTGGCCCTCATACCATCATGCCCTCCTAATCATCCCCAGCTTCCAATTGGCTCATTCCTCTCCCCTGTATCTATTCCTCAGGTCGTTGTTGTAAATGAGAATGTGTTCTCAGTCAGCTTACCTGGTAAAACAAAAACTGCTCTGAGGTTGCCCCAGCTGATAAAAAATAAATACAACTCTAAACTGCAAAGAATTCCACTAGGCCTAGCTTAAAACGGATAGTTTTGGTTCATCCCCATTGTTTTGTTTAAGTGAAAGACTGATCATTTCAGACTGCTCTGGGATTTTCCCATTAGGCAGGGGATAAAAAAACAACCATACTGCAAATAATTTCAATAGCCTAACATAGGACCTATACTGGGGCCCAAGTTTGATTGAAATGAATAGGAGCGTCTCACACTTGGCAAAAGTTGCGTGTCCAATGTCGCTAGCAGGTCAGTCAAAAATATATATTTTTCTGTCTCCTCCCTGTTGTTTAAGGGACTGAAGAGTTATGGCATTTCTGCGTGTAAACAACTATTTCCAATTTTTTGGGCAAGTGGCCATAATCTTCGGACAACCAAAGAATACTCCTGACTTGCCCGATAGGCAAGTGCCTTTCAGACCTAAATGTAATTCCCTGAGGATGTTGCCAAAATAATTGTATGTAAAGGTGCCTGTTTGGGCATGTATGTCTCATGCACGGTTACCTCAAATTATTGGCACCCTTGATAAAGTTGAGTAAAAAATACTGAGCTATATTGTATGCTCCCCCAAAAATGTTTTTGTACTAATACAATTGTTAAGAGAAAAATATTGTTTAACAAGTAATTGGGAGAAAAAAATCTCCAGATGTAAAAAATGTTGGCACCCCTGTTTTCAATACTTTGTGCACCCTCCCATTGTGAGGATAATGGCACTTAGCCTTTTTCTATATTGTTTTATGAGATTGGAGAACACATTAGGATGGATCTTAGACCATTCCTCCATACAGAATCATTCCAGATCCTTGATATCCTTCGGTCTGCCCTTATGGACTGCCCTCTTCAATTCAAACCACAGGTTTTAAATGGGGTTCAAGTCTGGAGACTGAGATGGACATTGCAAAATGTTGATTTTTGTGGTAAATTAACAATTTCTTTGTAGATGTTGATGTGTGCTTGGAGTCATAGACTTGCTGCTACGTTTCAGCCTCCTGGCATTGGCAACTGGGTTTTAGGCTAAAATGTCCTGGTACTTGGTAAAGTTTATGATGCCGTTGACCTTAATAAGGGCTCCAAGATCAGTTGAAGCAAAACAGCCCCATAACATCAAATATTCACCACTATATTTTACAGTAGGTATGAGGTTCATTTCTGCTTATGAATCCTTATTTCGCGGTGAAAGCCACCACTGGTGTTCGTGGCCAAACGGCTCTATTTTCATATCATCTGACCATAGCACCTGGTTCTAATCCAAGTGCCAATGCTTTTTAGCAAACTCCATGTCTTTACATTTGTTGGTTGCTCTTAATAAAGGCTTTTTTATGGCAACCCTTCCAAATAGCCTATTGACATGGAGATGGTGTCTAATTGTAGATTTTGAGACTTGGTGACCTCAAGATGTGACCAAGTTCTGTTACAGGTTGAGAGAATGCCAAGAGTGTGCAAAGCTGTCATCAAGGCAAAGGGTGGCTATTTGAAGAATCTCAAATATAAAATATATTTTGGTTAGTTTAAATTTTTTTTGGTTACTACATGATTCCATATGTGTTATTTCATAGTTGTATTGTCTTCACTATTATTCTACAATGTAGAAAATAGTAAAAAATAAAGAAAAACCCTTGAATGAGTAGGTGTTCTAAAACTTTTGATGTGTAGTATATGTCTACAACATTGTTAAATCCCTGTGTAGAAGGCTGATGGTGTGTGCAACACAAACTTCAAAAGGACCAAGAGCAGAGAAGAGGTGATGCAGGCACTGCAGGACTATGTGGGCTGCAATGCCCTAATTCTGGTGAGTGTGTGTCGCTCTTAATCTTACCCCCTTCATCCCCCTTCCTCTCAGGATTACATTTCTCGTCTCCATTTTCAGAAGGGATATCTAAGACGACTGAAGGAGCTTCGACAGGTGTTGGAGACATCCGACTTCTTCAGGACACACGAGGTAAGCTGTTTTGCACTGCTTTCGCAGTATAATGGATGCTTTGCATGTCTTGATGCTGGTCTATGTATGGAGAGGTGCACACTAGCATCTGTCTCTCTCTGTAGGTGGTGGGCAGCTCCCTGCTTTTTGTGCATGACAGTACAGGGAAGACTGGAGTATGGATGATTGATTTTGGGAAGACTGTTCCCCTGCCGCCGCCTCTCACCCTGGACCACCACACCCCCTGGGAAGAGGGCAACCGAGAGGACGGGTACCTGTGGGGGCTGGACAACCTCATCGATGTCCTGACTGACATACTGCCTCACCTGAACTGAACCTCAATCTGACTGACACAGGACCTCATCCCAACCAAAACTCCCTCTCCCACCTGAACCATACAGTATCTGAATGGCCATCTCACCTTTCACCTTAGAAGGTTGGACAACCAAGAGACTGTTCACACATTGGACTTGGATTCTGTGTTGGTGTTTTTAACCACATCATTAATGATGTTAGTTACTAGTGTACGTTTTTGTAAGAGAGCTTTATAGATAAAAAGAAAGCAATGAATTGACCTACGTGACTTCAATGAGGGCCAGCCTATTTTCTGGTAAAGAATGCAGTGATGTGTACTGAACCTGTCACCCATAATAAAGTGTAGTGCGCTATGATAAACTGCATCTAATGGGTTTAATGTAATGTCAGCTGCATTCATATACAGTGCATTCGGAAAGTATTCAGACCCCTTGACTTTTTCCACATTTTGTTATGTTACAGCCTTATTCTAAAATGGATTAAAAATAAATAATCTCATCAATCTACACACAATACCCCATAATGACAAAACAGAAACAGTTTTTTTGAAATGTTTGCAAATGTATTATAAATACAAAACTGAAATATTACATTTACATAAGTATTCAGACCCTTTACGCGGTACTTTGTTGAAGCAGCGATTACAGCCACGAGTCTTCTTGGATATGACGCTTACAAGCGTGGCACACCTGTTTCTCCCATTCTTCTCTGCAGATCCTCTCAAGCTCTGTCAGGTTGGATGGGGAGCGTCGCTGCACAGCTATTTTCAGGTCTCTCCAGAGATGTTTGATCGGGTTCAAGTCCGGGCCCTGGCTGGGCCACTCAAGGACATTCAGAGACTTGTCCCGAAGCCACTCCTGCGTTGTCTTGGCTGTGTGCTTAGGGTTGTTGTCCTGTTAGGTGAACCGTTGCCCCAGTCTGAGGTCCTGAGTGCTCTGGAGCAGGTTTTCATCAAGGATCTCTCTGTACTTTGCTCCATTCATATTTCCCTCGATCCTGACTATTCTCCCTGCCGCTGAAAAACATCCCCACAGCATGATGCCGCCACCACCATGCTTCACCGTAGGGATGGTGCCAGGCTTCCTTCCGACGTGACGCATGGCATTCAGGCCAAAGAGTTCAATCTTGGTTTCATCAGACCAGAGAATCTTGCTTCTACTGGTCTGAGTCCTTTAGGTGTCTTTTGGTAAACTCCAAGCGGGCTGTCATGCATTTTACTGAGGAGTGGCTTCCGTCTGGCCACTCTACCATAACGCCTGATTGGTGGAGTACTGCAGAGATGGTTGTCCTTCTGGAAGGTTCTCCCATCTCCACAGAGGAACTGGAGCTCTGTCAGAGTGACCATCGGGTTCTTGGTCACCTCCCTGACCAAGGCCCTTCTAGGAAGAGTCTTGGTGGTTCCAAACTTCTTCCATTTAAGAATGATGCCACTGTGTTCTTGGGGACCTTCAGTGCTGCATAAATAATTTGGTACCCTTCCCCAGATCTGTGCCTCGACACAATCCTGTCTCTGAGCTCTACGGACAATTCCTTTGACCTCATGGCTTGGTTTTTGCTCTGACATGCACTGTCAACTGTGGGAGCTTATATAGACAGGTGTGTGCCTTTCCAAATCATGTCCAATCAATTGAATTTACCACAGGTGAACTCCAAGTTGTAGAAACATCTCAAGGATGGTGAATGGAAACTGGATGCAGTTGAGCTCAATTTCGAGTCTCAGCAAAGGGTCTGAATACTTATGTAAATAAGGTATTTCTGTTTTTTATTGGTAAAATTTCTAAAAACCTGTTTTCAGTTTGTCAGTATGGGGTATTGTGTTTAGATTGAGGAAAACATTTTATTTCATACATTTTAGAATAAGGCTGTAACGTAATAAAAAAAGTGAAGGGGTCTGAATTCTTTCCGAATGCGCTGTAGATGATGTTGCCATAGTCTAGGACCGATAGGAACGTCGACTGAATGTTCTGCATCCTGCTATTTAGCGAGAGGCATGATCTATTACTATAGAAGAAGCCCATTTTTATTCTCCGCTAACTCATCAATATGCTTTTTAAAAGACAGCTTTTCATCTATCCAGATGACAAGATATTTATAAGCGGGGACATGATCAATGTTGGCACCATCCAAAGTAAAATTGCCTGAATCATCAGATACATTTTAAAGTGTTTTGGAAAACAACATACACTTTTATTTCTGCATTCAGCACTAATTTCAGTTCAACAAAGATTTTCTGTAAAGCAATGAATGCATACTAGTTCAGAAAAAGCCTGGTCATCGGCATACTTTTATTTTATTTTTACAGATAAACAAATATTGTTAATGTAAATGGTGAAGAAAAAAAACGGACCAAGATTCAATCCCTGTGGTACAGTTAAAAAAATGTTTATGTCCAGAAAATCCGATTTGACACAATCAGTAAATATACATTACGTTCTGTATGTAAAAAATGTTTTTACCAGCTACACGCAGCCTGGTTCAGGCCAATTGATGAAGGCCTTTGAATAATCTTCGAGTGATCAAGAGTATCAAAGGCCTTACAGGTCAAAGAAAAGAGCGTTAGGACCTAAAACGAAGCCATTTTGATACTTTTATGATCCACATAATCGAGTGACCTGTAGAAGAGGACTCATAAAACCCAGTATCCCACTATGACCTGTATTAAAGAACGCTGCCTTGGACCTTTCTATTTATACCTGTCTATGGGAGAGAAACAGGGTCTAGTTAGTCTGTAAGAGTGTGTGAGGGGAAATATAGGACCATAAACATCATCATGCTTCCAGAAATAGAGCCTAGTGGGGTATCCTGCAGGCTGGAACTACTAAAATGTGTGAATCTTGAAAATCGACACGAAGTTAACTTGCAAGACATATGGCACAGTCTTCCAGTGCCTGTAATTTTAAGTTTTAGTAGCTTTAAATGTAAATACGTTTTTATTTAAGTAGTGCCACTGCAGATATATTTTTCTATTGATGAGACAGTTATGGGTCCCCCCCCCACCTTTGCTATACAACTAAGACATTAAGGCAAAGAGCATATGTACAACTAGAAGTGTGTTTATGGATTTAGTAATATTATATGAGTAGCAGTTCATCAAATTGGCAGCCTGGAACTTAGAACTGAACAATTGTGATATTTTTAGAAAAGTCTGCAACTGGTTTCTTAGACCAGGCTACTCAAATGAAAGCCATTAAAATGTGGACCAACTCACACTTGTCTTGCGGTAATTGTTGTCCTGTGTTATTTGTTAGGCTCACAGCAGTTTGTCATCTGCTGTGACAAAGGCATACTGAACAGAGGTTGCTGAACAAAAATGTTTTATTTGTAACTGGGAATAACAAGAGCTCTACTAGGTGCAAGAAATTATAGTATATGAAAAATAATGTTAGGTAACTTTGGTAAAATATATGTATTCATGTACTCTACCGGTCAAAAGTTTTAGAACACCTACTCATTCAAGGGTTTTTCTTTATTTTTACTATTTTCTACATTGTAGTATAATAGTGAACACATCAAAACTATGAAATAACACATGGAATCATGTAGTAACCAAAAAAAGTGTTAAACAAATCAAAATATATTTGAGTTTCTTCAAATAGCCACCCTTTGCCTTGATGACAGCTTTACACACTCTTGGCATTCTCTCAAGCAGCTTCACCTGGAATGCTTTTCCAACAGTCCTGAAGGAGTTCCCACATATGCTGAACACTTGTTGGCTGCTTTTCCTTCACTCTGCGGTCCGACATCCCAAACCATCTCAATTTTGTTGAGGTCGGGTGATTGTGGAGGCCAGGTCATCTGATGCAGCACTCCATCACTCTCCTTCTTGGTAAAATAGCCCTTACACAGCCTGGAGGTGTGTTGGGTCATTGTCCTGTTGAATAACAAATGATTGTCCTACTAAGGCCAAACCAGATGGAATGGCGTATCGCTGCAGAATGCTGTGGTAGCCATGCTGGTTAAGTGTGCCTTAAATTCTAAATAAATCACAGACAGTGTCACCAGCAAAGCACCCCCACACCATAACACCACCTCCTCCATGCTTTACGGTGGGAAATACACATGCAGAGATCATCCGTTCACCCACACCACGTCTCACAAAGACAGCGGTTGGAACCAAAAATCTCAAATTTGGACTCCTGAGCAAAGGACACATTTCCACCTGTCTACTGTCCATTGCTCGTGTTTCTTGGCCCAAGCAAGTCTCTTCTTATTATTGGTGTCCTTTAGTAGTGGTTTCTTTGCAGCAATTCAATTCACACAGTCTCCTCTGAACAGTTGATGTTGAGATGTGTCTGTTACTTGAACTCTGTGAAGCATTTATTTGGGCTGCAATTTCTGAGGCTGGTAACTCAAATGAACTTATCCTCTGCAGCAGAGGTAACTCTGGGTCTTCCATTCCTGTGGCGGTCCTCATGAGAGCCAGTTTCATCATAGCGCTTGATGGTTTTTGCGACTGCACTTGAAGAAACGTTCAAAGTTCTTGAAATGTTCCGTATTGACTGACCTTCATGTCTTAAAGTAATGATGGACTGTCGTTTCTATTTGCTTATTTGAGCTGTTCTTGCCATAATATGGACTTGGTCTTTTGCCAATGCCAAATAGGTATATCTTCTGTATACCCCCCCCCCCCCCCCCCCCCCCCCACCTTGTCACAACACAACTGATTGGCTCAAACACATTAAGAAGGAAAGAAATTCCACAAATTAACTTTTAAGAAGGCACACCTGTTAATTGAAATACATTCCAGGTGACTACCTCATGAAGCTGGTTGAGAGAATGACAAGAGTGTGCAAAGCTGTCATCAAGGCAAAGGGTGGCTATTGGAAGAATCTTGATTTGTTTAACACTTTTTTGGTTACTACATGATTCCATGTGTCATGTGAATCATGAATCACATGAATCATGTGTTATTTCATAGTTTTGATGTCTTCACTATTATTCTACAATGTAGAAAACAGTACAAATAAAGAAAAACCCTTGAATGAGTAGGTGTTCTAAAACTTTTGACCGGTAGTGTATATGTTGTCAGACTATAAGCTCTGTTAATATATCCCTGATATGGTTTCAAATATATCTCTATGGGTCCCGCATGAGTCCTCTTCCCTTTCGCTAAGAAAGGGCAAGTCCTTGGCAGGCAGGGTTGAGATGGAGGCGTGCCAGTGTGTGAGCATCAGAGAGGGCTCCCTCAGGGCTCCTGGCCCAGTCCAGCTTCAGCCTCCCATACCTGCTCTGCCCCCGCGAACACAGAGTGTAGCTGCTCAGCTGCCAGGGCAGAGGAAGCTCATGCTGGAACTGAGAGGAGGGTCTCTCCCAGGTCTTCCTCCTTACCTGGGTCATGTGCACCACTCTCTCACCCAGGGCACACTGGCCCACGGGCCTGGATGGCAGCTGGGGCAGGCTGGGGGCCATAGACTTGGCCTGGGTCTCTGTTACAGAGAGAGGAACAGGAGGCCCTGAGCAGAATGCAGAGTAAGGCGGGCAGCCTTGGATGCTTTCTGGGAGCGGAAGCCATAGAGGGAGACCAGCTTGTGGAGGCTCTCCCTCCAATTGGCGACCACCTCGTCCCTGCTGGGCTGGAGGTGGCAGTACTCTGGGACAGGGTGAGGGGCAGGGGCGAAGGGGGCCTTCAGTGAGGAGGACACCTGGCTAAGGAGGGAGCCCAAGCCTGAGTCGCTGGCCTGGACCTGCAGGAGGTCTGTCTTAGCCCCAGGGCTGGCTGCAGGGCTGGATAGGGCAGCAGTTAGCCTACGGGACTTCCTGTAGATGTACAGCAGAGGGTCGTTGAACACCAGAGCCTCCTGTTTTTCAACAACCTCCACCACCCTCTTCAGTCTGGCCAGCGGCTTGAAAGGCTTGTTCTTGACACACTGTTTGGGGGCACTGGCAGGTGGAGGGCGGAATACTGGGGGGAACCGAGAGGCTTTGCTCTTCTCCTTCACCTCCACAGGCAGCAGGGATGCTCTCCTCACATATTCTCTGCTGGTACTACTGACTGTCAGCTCAGGGATTATCACCTGATCTGCTTGTCATGAGAGATGGAGAGAGAATGACCAACTTAGTCAAATGCTGAAAAACCATCTAGTTTAGGTGCTGTATACTACACCTAACATGCTTTAACTTTGCCTTCATGTCTCTCTGAAGTACCCTATGCCTTTCCCCTATGGCTGTCCCTAATGCAGATGTTGCTTACCTTGCTTTTTAACAGACATGACCGGCGGCAGCTCCTCTGTAATGGTCATGCCTGAAACAGGGAGAGAGTGATAGCACTCACGTCTGTAGCCATGAAGTGCTTTGAAAGGCTGGTCATGGCTCACATCAACACCATTATCCCAGAAACCCTAGACCCACTCCAATTTGCATACCGCCCCAACAGATCCACAGATGATGCAATCTCTATTGCATTCCACACTGCCCTTTCCCACATGGACAAGAGGAACACCTACGTGAGAATACTATTCATTGACTACAGCTTAGCGTTCAACACCATAGTGCCCTCAAAGCTCATCACTAAGCTAAGGATCCTGGGACTAAATACCTCCCTCTGCAACTGGATCCTGGACTTCCTGACGGGCCGCCCCCAGGTGGTAAGGGTAGGTAACAACACATCTGCCACGCTGATCCTCAACACGGGGGCCCCTCAGGGGTGCGTGCTCAGTCCCCTCCTGTACTCCCTGTTCACCCATGACTGCATGGCCAGGCACGAGCGACTTACAGTTAGTGAGTGCATACATAATTTTTTTTTATTTTTTCATACTGGCCCCCCGTGGGAATCGAACCCACAACCCTGGCGTTGCAAACACCATGCTCTACCAACTGAGCTACATCCCTGCCAGCCATTCCCTCCCCTACCCTGGACGACGCTGGGCCATGGGTCTCCCGGTCGCGGCCGGCTACGACAGAGCCTGGATTCGAACCAGGATCTCTAGTGGCACAGCCTTAGACCACTGCGCCACTCGGGAGACTCCCTGTTCACCCATGACTGCATGGCCAGGCACGACTCCAACACCATCATTAAGTTTGCCGACGACTCAACAGTGGGAGGCCTGATCACCGACAACGATGAGACAGCCTATAGGGAGGAGGTCAGAGACCTGGCCGTGTGGTGCCAGGATAACAACCTCTCCCTCAACGTGATCAAGACAAAGGAGATGATTGTTGACTACAGGAAAAAAAAGAGGACTGAGCATGCCCCCATTCTCATCAGCGGGGCTGTAGTGGAACAGGTTGAGAGCTTCAAGTTCCTTGGTGTCCACATCACCAACATGGTATCATGGTCCAAACACACCAAGACAGTTGTGAAGAGAGCACGACAAAGCCTATTCCCCCTCAGGAGACTGAAAAGATTTGGCATGGGTCCTCAGATCCTCAAAAAGTTCTACAGCTGCACCATCGAGAGCATTCTGACTGGTTGCATCACCGCCTGGTATGGCAACTGCTCGGCCTCCGACCGCAAGGCACTACAGAGGGTAGTGCGTATGGCCCAGTGCACCACTGGGGCCAAGCTTCCTGCCATCCAGGACCTCTATACCAGGCGGTGTCAGAGGAAGGCCCTCAAAAAGACTCCAGCCACCCTAGTCATAGACTGTTCTCTCTGCTACCGCACGGCCAGCGGTACCGGAGCGCCAAGTCTAGGTCCAAAAGGCTTCTCATCAGCTTCTACCCCCAAGCCATAAGACTCCTGAACAGCTAATCATGGCTACCCGGACTATTTGCACTGCCCCCCCACCCCCACCCCATCCCCCTCTTTTACGCTGCTGCAAATCTGTTTATTATTTATGCATTGTCACTTTAACTCTACCCACATGTACATATTACCTCGACTAGCCGGTGCCCCCGCACATTGACTCTGCACTGGTACCCCCCTGTATATAGCCTCCCTACTGTTATTTTATTTTACTGCTGCTCTTTAGTTATTTGCTTTTATTTTTTTACTTAACACTTTTTTTATTTACATTGTTGGTTAAGGGCTTGTAAGTAAGCATTTCACTGTAATGTCTACACCTGTTGTATTCGGCGCATGTGACAAATAAAATTTGATTTGATTTGATCTAAGAGGATGTATTGTAGTGCTGGGTTGTGTGTAATAATCAGAGGTGTTTGCTGTTTAAACATACGTCTGGTCTGATTAAGCTGGGGACGTTCTGCTTTCTTAGTCTTCTTTGGCTCTGGCTTCCTTTGCACCACAAGCTCTAAGTCTTCAGTCAGTATTTTCAACAGTTACATCAGATATTTCTTACTGATGGTAGGGTTGATTGTAATCTCATCCACCAGCCGGCTCTCTCTCTGTGGAGATGTCTGGTTTCCGATCGAATGGGACTTGACTGGAAGTCTATGGCAGGAGTGGACAAAACAACCACCGTTTTTAATTAGCTTATCTCACAGTCCATCAACATCTAGCATAACCCCTAGAACCTCCCCTATGGATTTCAAAGTGAGAGCAGCGCAAGTGATTTAGGCTAAACAAATGAGTTCGGGAAATCGGAAAGTATTCATCTTAGAAATAGTTTTCACATATAAACTTTATATGTCTGAAGGCAGAATCCATTGGGCTTCCCAAAAATAATATGGTCGCTGTGATAGAAAATGTATTTTGATCGCCGATTTTCAGCATCAACCTAACCTCGTCCCCAGGTTCACCCCAGACAGATCTGCTTCAGCTTGCCCTGCAGGGTGTTATTTTTGGTGATCTTGAAGTCTTTTTCCAGGATGGTGCGGGCCATGTGGCGCAACTCAGGGTCGGTGTCAGTCAGGGGCACCCCCAGCATCACCAGGTCCACGTCTTGGAGCAGCTCCAGGGCGGCCAGGTTCTTCCAGCTCCCCAGCTGCCTCCATGAAGGCTCCTGCCCCCACACTTGGCTCAGAAGCAACACCTTAATGAGTTGAATAATCTCAGAGTTAAGGGTATGTGAGTGTGAGCGGACCACCTCCAGCAGGGCGGCACTGTACTCCTCATAGCTGTATTTATCTGCCGGCTCCAGCTGGTTCAAGATGGGGATGATGATTCTCTTCAGACAATCAAAATCTGAAATGGACTGGACCTCCTCCTCTGGCTCTAAGACTAGGAGAGGGTTTTTTGGAGGCATGGTGCGTCTCACAGCTTTGGATAGAATGTGAGAGATGTCTGAT
The DNA here is from genome assembly GCF_964263955.1 of Coregonus lavaretus. NCBI lineage: Eukaryota > Metazoa > Chordata > Actinopteri > Salmoniformes > Salmonidae > Coregonus > Coregonus lavaretus. The sequence continues at coordinate 38,593,192 of NC_139997.1, read as the reverse complement.
GTTTGCTGAAGCACATCCTCCTCTGGGAACTTCCTCTGCAGACCCTTGGGCTCAGGATAGTGGGAATAGACTCCTCTACCTTTTGGCCTTTGCCTCGGATCACTGAATTAGGAAGAAATCCGTCTGGCGCAATGGGCCACTCCAAACCATCTAGGCCTTTTTCTGAAGCCTCAGACTGATGTTTAGCCTCATCCCAGACATCAACTTCTGGCACGGTCTCACATTCCACTATGTCCTCCCACTCCACCCCTCTGACAGGGGCACGCCACTTCAACACTTGGAAACAAAGAGGTGAGCTTATCAATAAGCTGTAATAAACCTCTAACAGATTTCCGTAATAAATCTTTCAATCTTGACTAAACTGACAAAGACAATGTCCTGTACACTCACCCTGCAGAGTTACTCTGCTTGGTGTCAGGCTGTAGTGTTGCACTACAGACCTAGTCCTCCTCTCTGTCTGCTGATGCTGCTGCTCAGGCGCCTCACTCACAGTGATCACCACAGGGGGGATTGGTTCAGGCATGTTCCCCTTAGACCTGGGGCTGATCATGGGCACCAGGGCCATGTTGTAGCTGTCTGGGGAGCTGGGGAGGAAGGGGACAGGGTCCTCCAAGGCATCATCTGCTGTGGCCTGCTCCAGCACTGTTCTCAGTAATCTGACAGGCAGGAAGTGCAGGCTGGAGATGAGGGAGATGCTGCCGCTGAAGCAGGCCACGATGTCTCCCCGCACGTTAGCGAAACACACATGGCTCACCGCCGACCCCAGCCTAATTTCACTTAGCATGTTGCCACAGCAGCCCCAGATCTCCACGATCTCCCCAGGGCCAGACAGAGCCAGCAGACCCAGTTGGGGGCAGTAGTCCAGACAGGAGACAGGCTCTGCAAGGCTCCTCTCCCTCTCCACACATTCTCCCCTTGGCAGCGAGAAGAGGAGCAGGCTATGGCTGGGAGAGATGGCACACACCAGGCCAGGCAGCAGACAGGACAGCACTGGGGTGGCAGGGGCAGGGCAGTTCACTTTAGTGTTCAGGGTCAGTTCCACCCGCCCCGCCCCCACTCTGACTGACCACGCACTGAACTGGTGTTCTGTGGCGTAGCAGCATATGAGGGGTGTTGGGCCTAGGAGGCTGCTGGTCTGGATGATGGTCCCCATGTCTGCCTGGTGGACCTGGCAGTGCAGCCCACAGGGAGACAGCAACTGTAGCTTCCCACTACGATGGCCACTGAACACTAGGCAAAGTGGGGCCTGAGTCCCAGCCTACCCAATCCCCTCCACCTGCAATGCCTCCACACACATCACCCCATCACTGTGGTCCTTGGAGGTGCAGATGAGGTGCTTGGCTGGACAGGGGCTGAGAGACGTATCCAGCACTAGGACCTCTGGGGCTCCGTAGGCCACAAACAGCTCCTCCTGGCTGGGGTTGTAGGTGAAGCACAGAGCCTTGTCCAGGTGGAGGAAGGGCCATGAGAGCACCAGCAGCTCCCCATTAGCTGGAGAGAGGAGCCTTGCCACGCCGTCGTGCGTCACCACCAGCAGCCGCGCCCTGCTCCGCTCAGACTCCACCCCTGCTTAATCACCTTCAGGCCACAGCCTGTGTTGTTGAAGAGGCGGTACAGGCCGTGCAGCCGCCACACTGACAGCGTAGAAGGAGACTGGCACAGGATGCAGTTCTGCCCCATCAGTGACATGCCCCTCAACCTGCCAGGCGAGTCCACATAGAGCTTGAACAGCAGGTCTCCCCCGCGGCTCCACTCCTTAACCCAGCCCCCCACGGAGGCAGTCAGCAGGCTGCACGTGTCAGGGCGCAGCAGCACGGCGCTAACTGGCTGGGTGTGGGTGCGGAACTCATGCAGCAGGCCGCCTATATCCCGGCTGTGGTGATGCAGCGCAGCGTAGCCCGGCTGCAGCCGCGGAATGGTAGCAGCTCCCGCTGGCCCATGTGCTCAAAGCTCTTGATGTGACGGTTGCACAGGGCGTAGAACAGAGGAGGTCTGACACTCGGTCACTAGGGCCCCCACCAGGGTATCCCTGCGCAGGGAGCAACAGTTCCATCCAGCACCCTCACCAGCCCGAGGGGGGTCTGAGGGGACGTCCAGAAGCCGGTCAGCAGCTCGTTGGTCTCGGGGCAGAAGTGCATGCAGACCACAGAGGCAGGGCAGGTGGCGCGGTGAAACACGGTCATCTCCTGGGTGGTGTCAGTGTAGACACGCAGAGACAGATCACTGCAGGCCCCAAATAGCACACGCTCGGTTGGCACAAACACCAGGTGCTCTAACCGTTACTTCTTTTTCATGGCGATGCTCAAATAGTGCCTCAGCTAGCCCTGCCCATCGTCTGCCCACATATCCATCTGAGAGAGAGAGAGAGAGAGAGAGAGAGAAGGTAAGATGAGGGATGGAGGGAGAGTAGAAGGATTGGAGGCATGCAGAGGTATAATGATCACATGAACGATCAGCAGAAAGTGGAGAGAGGTGAGTGCATCACAGTGCAGCTCACTGACCCATATTCTCTCATTGTAAGACCCCCTCCCCATAGTCAGTCCCAGCAGGTGACTCACCTAATGCCTGAGCAGCATATGTCCCAACTGGAAGCCCACCACCATTGTGCCACTGCACCCAGAGAAGGTTGTGAGGCAATGTAGGTAGTTGGGGGCACAGGTGTAGTGGAACTGTGTACTTGGGGATGCATCCAAGTACAGTGGAGCTTGTCACGACTAGTCACATGCTTTCCACCTACAGAATTATGCTTTTCCCGCATTCCCTTTCATGTTATGATGGTCGCGTTATGATGGTCATAAAGAGAATCATAGAATCATTGCGAAAAATAACGTGAAATTGGAATGCTATTGTTTTGGGTTCCATTGAGAATGGATTGGTTTTGTGGATTCGTAAAGTAGCCTAAACTGGATTGGTAAAGTAAAAAAAAAAATGTAATCAATGCAAATCGCCAATTTATGAAATAATAAATGAGGTAAAATGTGTTTTAGATTGGATATTCGGTGGATATTCCGTTTTCTCTCCTCAATACCTATTGAACAAAGGATGCCATGACTATGAAGATGGTTTATTATATACAGTGCATGCGGAAAGTATTCAGACCCATTTACTTTTTCCACATTTTGTTACATTACAGCCTTATTCTAAAATTGATTAAATAAAAAAATGTCCTCATCAATCTACACACAATACCCCATAATGACGATGTGAAAACCTTTTTTTTTTTTTTTTTTTGTCCACCTGTGGTAAATTCAGTTGATTGGACATGATTTGGAAAGGCACACACCTGTCTATATAAGGTCCCACAGTTGACAGTGCATGTCAGAGCAAAAACCAAGCCATGAGGTCGAAGTAATTGTCTGTAGAGCTCCGAGACCGGATTGTGTCGAGGCAAAGATCTGGGGAAGCGTACCAAAAAATGCCCTGCCCTGCCAAACTGAGCAATCGGGGGAGAAGGGCCTTGGTCAGGGAGGTGACCAAGAACCCGATGGTCACTCTGACAGAGCTCCAGAGTTCCTCTGTGGAGATGGGAGAACCTTCCAGAAGGACAACCATCTCTGCAGCACTCCACCAATCAGGCCTTATGGTAGAGTGGCCAGACGAAAGCCACTCCTCAGTTAAAGGCACATGACAGCCCACTTGGAGTTTGCCAAAAGGCACCTATAGGACTCTCAGACCATGAGAAACAAGATTATCTGGTCTGATGAAACCAAGATTGAACTCTTTGGCCTGAATGCCAAGCATCACGTCTGAAGGAAGCCTGGCACCATCCCTACGGTGAAGCATGGTGGTGGCAGCATCATGCTGTGGGGATGTTTTTCAGCGACAGGGACTGGGAGACTAGTCAGGATCGAGGGAAACATGAACGGAGCAAAGTACAGAGAGCTTCTTGATGAAAACCTGCTCCAGAGCGTTCAGGACCTCAGACTTGGACGAAGGTTCACCTTCCAACAGGACAACAACCCTAAGCACACAGCCAAAAAAAGGCAGGAGTGGCTTCGGGACAAGTCTCTGAATGTCTTTGAGTGGCCCAGCCAGAGCCCGGACTTGAACATCTCTGGAGAGACCTGAAAAAAGCTGTGCAGCGACGCTCCCCATCCAACCTGACAGAGCTTGAGAGGATGTGCAGAGAAGAATGGGTGAAACTTCCCAAATACAGGTGTGCCAAGCTTGTAGCGTCAGGCTGTAATCGCTGCCAAAGGTGCTTCAACAAGGTACTGACTAAATGGTCTGAATACTTATGTAAATGTGATATTTCCATTTTTTATTTGTAATACATTTATCAAAAACTTCTACAAACCTGTTTTTGTATTGTGTGTAGATTGCTGAGAAAAAAATACTATTTAATCCATTTTAGAATAAGGTTGTAACGTAAATAATGTGGAAAATTCAAGGGGTCTGAATACTTTCCGAAAGCACTCAACGTATTATTTGGGTGGGAAATAGATTTTTTTATTTTCCATCCTCCACTGATTCATAATATATCATTTTCATAGTCATGGCACGCTTTGTGTAAGAGCTATTGAAGATTGAAAGCCCCCCCAAAATATATATATTTTTTAAATAAGCAGTGCATTTTAGTCCATCCTCTCCAGATTCAGAATATATCATTTTCATAATCATAGCACATTTTATGTAAGCGCTATTGAAGATTGAAAGCCCAAAAAATATATAATAAATAAACGTTTAAAAAAAGCCTGTGGATTTTTGTCCATCCTCCCCAGATTCAGAATAGATCATTTTCATAATCATAGCACATTTTATGTAAGAGCTATTGAAGATTGAAAGCTGACAAAAATATATACAAAAATTTCAACAACAAAAAGCTGTGGATATTTGTCCATCCTCCCCCAATTCAGAATGTCATTTTCATAGGCATGGCACGCTGTGTGTAAGAGCTACTAAAGATTGAAAGTCGCAGAGAATTATATGACATTTCTAAAATAAAAACGCTGTGGATATTTGTCCATCCTCCCTGATTCAGAATATGTAATTTTCATAGTGATGGTATTTTAGATTCAAATCTAAATGTCCCCCCCCAAAAAGCTGTGTTTTTTTTGTCCATCCTCCCCTTATTCAGAATATATCATTATCATAGTCATGGCATGCTTGGTTCAATAGCTATTGATGAGAGAGAACCGAATATCCAATATGAAACCAATTTTACCTTGGTGAAATTAAACAACAGTGACAGATCTGTTTAATACATCTGCGACAACAATTTTGTTTTTAAATGTGTGGATTTCATATAACTTGTTGCTAGGCTATTATATGATCTACATGGTTTACTCAGCAAATATTAACAGGCAACATAGCCTATGACGTCATGAAATATGAATAGTTTAGAAGGGTGCAATTGCGGCACGCAATTCGGGGCGTTCCTGTATGTGGGCATTCCTGCATTTGCAGGAACCCCACTTTATACTTCTATTGGTCCATTTTTAAACAGACTGGCGGTAATGCACAATAACATTGGATGCCAACCGGTTCCTTTGCCCCCGCTTGTAGGGCACTGTTTTCCTGCTGTTCTGTTAACAACAGCGAGGGTAGGTATTAGGCAAGCAGGAGCGAAGGACACTGTGTGCTAGTAGGCAGGATTGGTAGCTCGCTAGCAGCACACCGGTAGATGTGCAGATGATGGCTGAGAAACGGTGTAATCGTGTCTGTTGTATTTTGTTGCCAAAACAACAGAACATCAGTGGTGACTGATAACTCTTGTCAATAAGTACTTAGACTATGTTATCCTGCTGTTTTGTGGGTGGCCATAATTGAGGGATGCTTTTGGAAATGTTGCTGATGGTCTTACATTTACATTTTAGTCATTTAGCAGACGCTCTTATCCAGAGTGACTTACAGTTAGTGAGTGCATACATTTTTCATACTGGCCCCCTGCGGGAAACAAACCCACAACCCTGGCGTTGCAAGCTCCATGCTCTACCAACTGAGCTACAGGAGGTCTTGACCACAGATAGCCTGCTGTAGTTATGTGCTGGCATTAGGCCTGTAGGCACTAACCTGTGGGGGTTAGTCGAGACACTTTTGCAACAATAAAGTTTTACAACCTGTTCTCTGAAGATGACCAGAAGAATGGTCATTGATTTGGTTGATACATGCTTTATGGTTGAGATGTTAAAATGGACAGGAAAATAATGGATTGATATTAATAGAATATAAAAGGTCTTGCAGAAAAAAGCAATTGATTACATTTTATGAATTCCTTCAACATTAATTTGTTCAATCTGTGCTATTCAGTGCAACCCAGAGTTCTGAATCCCAGTGCAGTACAATGCAGCTATGTTTGAACAAGGAGAGCATTGACCACACTCAGATTAACAATTAGCTCTGGACAGTCCCTCCTCTCATATAGCGAAGCCTTAGCTCAGCTTAACCAGGCAATGAGTTTTGCTGGTGTTATATGAGAGTCCTCTAGACTGCACAAGGTTAGGGCTGAACAAGGGTGCCTAGTACTACCATCATGCTTATGCATTTCTCTCTCCCCCACTCTCAGTTTTACACTTCCAAACCAGTCTGATCATACATTCTCCCATAGCTGCAATTGAACATGGACATGCTTCTTGCACACATACTCTCCTACCCCCCCCCCAGTGCCAGGGCTACCACGCTCACACCCTACCCCTGCCCCGCAGAGCCCTGGCTGTCTTCAGACCCAGGTGAGTAACAGACAGGAGGAGTGAGGGAGGAAAGAGACACACAGGTGAGAGACAGGCATAGTGAGACAGAGACACTAGTGGGAGGGACCCTGGTATAGATTGATGTGTGTGAGTATTCCGGGTTAGCTGAGAGCTACAGGGTCCCACATGGGGGGGGGGGGGGGGGGGGGGAGTGGTACACTGACCCCAACCCCCACCACCACCACCACCGTATGACACACAACTGTTACATACAAACACACTGGGTGGGGCATCGTGGCAGCAATAAATGATTGGATTAATGCTTGGGTAAGTCTCAATAATTTCTCTATGCGTGCCATGTGCGTGTGCTGCTGTGTGTGTCTGTGTTTGTGCTCTACCCGTGGTTCTGATATGTGTGTGTTTGTTTTGCCTGCAGTGTCTACAGCAGCCCTCAGGGATATAAGACTACCACAGTGGACAAACCTCACATGCTCAGAGCCACTATCAGATCCCGCCCCTCGGACTCCAACCAGTCTGGCCAGCAGCAGAGCCAGGACCAGCACCAGAGTCAGCCTTTCCAGCACCAGCAGCAGCGCAGACCAAACCAGCAGCAGCACCAGCCAAGCCTCAGCCCCAAGCTTCTCTACCAACCAAGCCTTCGTCCCAAGCCGGTCTACCAGCCAAGCCTCAGTCCCACTCCTGTCTATAGGAGACTCATAACCTGGCAGCACAAGGACAACACCAATACAGACAGCAACACCATCAAGACCAACAACAGCTCTCACAGTAACAGCATCAAGAGGTGAGTTTGAGCGTGAGAGAGAGACAGAAAGTTATTCTATATTATTGCAGTTGTATAGTGCATGTATCAAGTACTTACTTCATTAATATGTAATTTGATTATAGTTCTATAATGTTTAGAGAAAAGGGTATGTGATCTGAGTTGACAGAGGAAGGTTCCAAGAGGATTTCTATTGAGTTGATCCAAACAGGATTTGCAGCGTGTTGAGAATGATTATTGATTACTGAGTACCACTCTGTAATCAGACAGGTGGACATGACGTCCCAGAACGTGTTTGGTCAGCCACGTGTCCTGGCCTCGCTGCGGGGACCTCCCTCTCCGCGACAGACCCGCAAGACAACAAATCTAGAGGAGGAACTGAGGAGGCTCATCATACCGGACAACACATCAGAGGACTCAGGGAGGGATGCAGTAAGTTAGACACACACCTAGACACACATCACAGATGCACAGGTGTTAAATATTGTTCTAACATACTCAAATTCAATATGAGTACGAACCTTAAAGGTCCAATGCAGTCAAAAACGTGATTTTCCTGTGTTTTATATATATTTCCACACTATGAGGTTGGAATAATACTGTGAAATTGTGAAAATGATGATAATGGCCTTTTAGTGTAAGAGCTGTTTGAAAAGAACACCTGAAATTTCAGCCTGTTTTGTGTGAAGGAATTTTGGCCTGCCTGGTGTCATCACCAGGCGGTAAATTAGTTAATTGACCAATAAGAAAGAGAGTTCCAAACCTCTCTGCCAGCTAGTTTTCCGTTTTTCCATTCCACTTAGACCACTCCCAGACAGTCCTAGCAAAATTATTGCTTGAGAAATTGCTCTTTGCTAAGAAGCTATTTTCATTTCATTTTGACCATTTTAATTGAAAACAATCACAGTAAGGTACTTAATTGTTACCCAGAAATTATTTGATATTGAGATAAAAACCGCTGCATTGGACCTTTAAAGTTCAAGAATGTTCATTTACACATTTGACTGACCACAGCCCCTGTTCCTCCTGTCCTCTAGTACTGCCGTCATAGCCTCTCTACAGAGATCAGTCTAGACAGTGGTCCCCTGGACTATAGTCTTGCCTGTTCCCCAGTGTCTGACTGCCCAGGGTTGGTGGGGCTGGAGGACCTGTCTGCCTCTGAGCTGTCCCTGACAGAGGGCTGGGACTCTGGGCACATCCCCCTACCGGACCCTGCCGGGAGCCTGGAGTGGAGCAACCTAGTCAACGCTGCCAAGGCCTATGAGGGTAGGAGAGTATGTGTGCAAGAAGCATGTCCATGTGCCTGAGCTTGCCTATGAATGTTTGTGAGATGCATGGCATTTAAGACTAAATGAGAATATGCAGGGATTGTTGTGATGTCAGTGTATGGTGCATTTATTTGTAATGTTTGTAGCACAGAGGACAGTGGAGCCCATTCTCCCCAGCAAGCCCATTAAGCATGGATCAGAGGGTGGACCCGCTGCTTGCCCACCCAATTACTACACTCCTCAGGGCTACAATTCCCAGCCCGCACTAAGAAGGTACTCTCCCTATGGTCCCATTCCCTTTACTGTGTGGACACACACTCATAATGGCTCTACTCTGACTTAATGAAACTGTGGGTCCTGTAAGTGCTGGCTATTCATTCTCAAACACACATGGGAATAGTATGGAGTGTGCCACTATGGAGTTGTGCATTTTAATTAACCTTCAGCACATTATTTTTTTCCCCTCATGAACTTTGTGTTTAAGTTATTCTGTATTAACAAGATGTTTTTCTTCTCTATAGTGAAGTGCCCAGTGATCTGTCTGATAGACTTCACCACCTGGAGGTGCTGCTGAGACACTTGGAGAGCAACCTGGAGAAGGTTTCTGCCTCAGATACACAACCCCCATCTGTCATCATTAAATCCATGTGTTGACTACCTCAGCATCTCTTTTTAAATAACCCCAATGACCTCTTTCTCTCTCTCTCTCTCTCTCTCTCTCTCTCTCTGTGACGGTCAGGAGAGGCAGGACAAGATGGCCCTGATGGAGGAAGTGACGATTCTGAGGGAGACCAACCAGCGCCTGTGGGAGGAGTCTCTTTCCTCCAATGAAAAGTTCTGTAAACTCAGACTTGTTCAAGGTGGACCCAGGAATGATGCCTAGAGAGAGTATGACCAACAACACTAAGAGGAGAGAGGGATAACTTGAACAGAGGGGTGGAGGAAAACATTGTTTTATGTTATTGTCTGCAAAATGTAGATATACAGCACCAGTCAAAAGTTTGGACACACCTACTCATTCAAGGGTTTTTCTTTATTTTTACTATTTTCTACATTGTAGAATAATAGTGAAGACATCAAAACTATGAAAGAACACATATGGAATCATGTAGTAGCCAGAAAAGTGTTAAACAAATCAAAATATATTTTAAATTCTTCAAAGTAGCCACCCTTTGCCTTGATGACAGCTTGGCACACTCTTGGCATTCTCTCAACCAGCTTCACCTGGAATGCTTTTCCAACAGTCTTGAAGGAGTTCCCACATATGCTGGCTGCTTTTCCTTCACTCTGGGGTCCAACTCATCCCAAACCATCTCAATTGGGTTGAGGTCGGGTGATTGTGGAGGCCAGGTCATCTGATGCAGCACTCCATCACTCTCCTTCTTGGTCAAATAGCCCTTACACAGCCTGGAGGTGTGTTGGTTCATTGTCCTGTTGAAAAACAAATGATAGTCCCACTAAGCCCAAAACAGATGGGATGGCGTATTGCTGCAGAATGGTGTGTTGCCATGCTGGTTAAGTGTGCCTTGAATTCTAAACAAATCACTGACATTGTCACCAGCAAAGCACCATCACACCACCTCCATGCTTCACGGTGGGAACCACACATGTGGAGATCATCCGTTCAGCTACTCTGCGTCTCACAAAGACACGGCGGTTGGAACCAGAAATCTCACATTTGGACTCATCAGACCAAAGGATAGATTTCCACCAGTCTAATGTCCATTGCTCGTGTTTCTTGGCCCAAGCAAGTCTGTTCTTCTTATTGGTGTCCTTTAGTAGTGGTTTCTTTGCAGCAATTCGACCATGATGGCCTGATTCACGCAGTCTCCTCTGAACAGTTGATGTTGAGATGTGTCTGTTACTTGAACTCTGTGAAGCATTTATTTGGCCTTCAATTTCTGAGGCTGGTAACTCTAATGAACTTATCCTCTGCAGCAGAGATAACTCTGGGGCTTCCTTTCCTGTGGCGGTCTTCATGAGAGCCAATTTCATCATAGCGCTTGATTGTTTTTCTGACTGCACTTGAAGAAACTTAGAAAGTTCTTGAAATGTTCCAGATTGACTGACCTTCATGTCTTAACGTAATGATGGATTGTCATTTCTCTTTGCTTATTTGAGCTGTTCTTGCCATAATATGGACTTGGTCTTTTACCAAATAGGGCTATCTTCTGTATACCACCCCTACCTTGTCACAACACAACTGATTGGCTCAAACGCACAAATTAACTTTTAACAAGGCACACCTGTTAATTGAAATGCATTCCAGGTGACTAACTCATGAAGCTGATTGAGAGAATGCCAGGAGTGTGCAAAGCTGTCATCAAGGCAAAAAGTGGCTACTTTGAAGAATCTCAAATATAAAATATATTTTTGATTTGTTTAACACTTTTTTGGTTACTACATGATTCCATATGTGTTATTTCATAGTGTTGATGTCTTCACTATTATTCTACAATGTAGAAAATAGTAAAAATAAAGAAAAACCCTTGAATGAGTAAGTGTGTCCAAACTTTTGACTGGTACTGTATGTGTATATATATAAAAATCCCTCCAGTAGGAATCCACTATGAAGTGATGAATGGGACTCATAACTTCTGTCCTCCTTTACCTACACAACAGAAAGTTAATTGTTTAGAGACCTGCTGCTCTGTACATTGCCAGATTGTGTGGTCACATTCCTTCAAATTTCATAAATTCTGGTATGGAGAAGGCTGAGTAATAACTACCAGATTGTATTACCAGCACCGTGAATATACTTTAACCTGAGATGCCCAAAGTCAAGTAATAAAAACTTCTAAAGGACTACTAAATACACTTAGTTTGAGGGCACAGTGGCCTTGACTTTAGATTATGAAAAACTGAGCTACACAATGTGATTTTTACTGTTGATTTGTTCAAAGAATGAATGTTATATTTTTAATAATCTAAAATACTATATTGTGTGGTATCTAAAATAAATGTTCACTTGTCTCAAATAACTCAACAAAGTAGTAATAACAATTTAAGAAGTTTTATTTACAGAACATACACAAAATGACCAAAAGTATATGGACACCCCTTCAAATTAGTGGATTCGGCTATTTCAGCCACACCCGTTGCTGACCGGTGTATAAAATCGAGCACACCGCCATGCAATCTCCATACACAAACATTGGCAGTAGAATGGCCCAAGAGCTCAGTGACATTCAACGTGGCACTGTCATAGGATGCCACCTTTCAAAGTCAGTTTGTCAAATTTCTGCCCTGCTAGAGCTGCCCCGGTCAACTGTAAGTGCTAATATTGTGAAGTGGAAACGTCTAGGAGCAACAATGGCTCAGCCGCGAAGTGGTAGGCCACACAAGCTCACAGAACGGGACCGCCAAGTGCTGAAGTGCGTAAAAATTATCTGTCCTCGGTTGCAACACTCACTACTAAGTTCCAAACTGCCTCTGGAAGCAACATCAGCACAATAACTGTTTGTTGGGAGCTTCATGAAATGGGTTTCCATGGCCAAGCAGCCACACACAAGCCTAACATCACCATGCGCAATGCCAAGCGTTGGCTGGAGTGGTGTAAATCTGGATTTGTCGGATGCCAGGAGAATGCTACCTGCCCAAATGCATAGCGCCAACTGTAACGTTTGGTGGAGGAGGAATAATGGTCTAGGGCTGTTTATTCATGGTTCGGGCTAGGCCCCTTAGTTCCAGTGAAGGGAAATCTTAACACTACAGCAAACAATGACATTCTAGACGATTCTGTGCTTCTAACTTTGTGGCAACAGTTTGGGGAAGGCCCTTTCCTGTTTCAGCATGACAATGCCCCCTTGCACAAAGCGAGGTCCATACAGAAATGGTTTGTCGAGATCAGTGTGGAAGAACTTGACTGGCCTGCATAGAGGCCTGATCTCAACCCCATCTAACACCTTTGGGATGAATTGGAACGCTGACTGCAAGCCAGGCCTAATCGCCCAACATCAGTGCCTGACCTCACTAATGCTCTTGTGGCTGAATGGAAGCAAGTCCCCGCACCAATATTCCAACATCTAGTGGAAAGCCTTCCCAGAAGAGTGGAGGCTGTTATAGCAGCAAAGGGGGGACCAACTCCATATTATTGCCCATGATTTTGGAAAAATATGTTTGACAAGCAGGTGTCTACATACTTTTGGTCATGTAGTGTATTCACATCAGTAAAGAAAAACATTCAACTGCTTAATGTAATGGCCTTTCCCCGCTCATAATCACTTAAACTATATTGACGGCTGTTTGCAGGTGGTGGACTGCAAAGTGATACTAGAATAGCTAACATTACCACATACTTTTGGCCATTTAGTGTATAATTAAGCAATAAGGCCCGAGGGGTTGTGGTATATGGCCAATATACCACAGCTAAGGGCTGTTCTTAAGCACGATGCAAAGCGGAGTGCCTGGATACAGCCCTTAGCTGTGGTATGTTGGCCATATACCACAAACCCCAGAGGTGCCTTATTGCTATTATAAACTAGTTACCAACGTAATTAGAGCAGTAAAAATAAATGTTTTGTCATACCCGCAGTATATGGTCTGATATACCATGGCTGTCAGCTAATCAGCATTCAGGGCTCGAACCACCTAGTTTATAAACATATTTTGACACCATGCATTGAAACACTTCAGCAAACTTAAATTCTCAATTTGAATAACTCAATAAACAGTAAGACTTCGGTTCTTACCTGCCTGGTAAAATGTTACTTTACACAATGTGTAATATAGAAACAAAGACATTCCACATATTAATAAATTCAGTGTTTATAAATAGGTAATAAATAAATCTGTCAGTTCATGGTGCAAGTGATAGTTTTGTGCTACATACTGTGTAGTCTGGAATGTATTTGGTCCTTTGCATTATGATCATAAATACAGTGATGAAATAAACGTCAAAACGATATGACTAGTAAAACACTGCCTTGGCATTATAACCCATGGGAAGACCTCACTTAATGTAAATACAAAACTCCCTACAAAAATGGTCATCAATGATATCTGTAAAACCAAGTTTGAACATTTTGTATAAATAACTTTCAACTTGAAGTAGAAAACAATAAGTAACAGTTGAAATGGGGTGCGCTAGACACAGAGATTAAGTCTCTGCGTTTGAGAATATAATTTAATCTCCAAAGAACTCCATAATTAACTCATACAGTAAGACTCTTAAATAAACAGTGTTGTTGATTTGAATCTGGACACAGATATAAATATGGACATCCAATGCTAGGTGCATATGGTCAGTGAAGGGTCAGTGTGAGGAGGTAGCTTCTCTAGGAGCCTCCTCTGGATGCAGCACACAGGTCTCTCTGGGCCAGCAGCATGTGGAGGGGGCTGGGTACGCAATCCTCTTCCTCCCTGTCTCCCTCTCCCTCCACGAACTCACTCCTTACGTTTCGGTTCTGCTGGCGGCTGAAGCGACAAGCCTTCAGACTGAGAGAGAGAGATAAAGCAAACACACATTCCTCTATGAAACTGATTAAGCACATCCTCTCATTACCAAACTACAATATCAGAGTACAGAGACCAACACAGTGGTTGGATACTGACCAGTAGACACGCCTCTCCTGCTTGGGCATGACGTGCCACAGGCTGGCCAGCTCCTTGGTGACCATGGTAGACGGGGTGCCAGCGTGAGTGCTGTTCAGAGACATGGCAGCCGTCTTAGTTACAGACACACAGAGGTACAGTACATCCAGCTGAAACACAGGGTTATGGGGTGTGACGACCCTCCCACTCTGTCTGCCGTATTCTCTCTCTTTGCTCTTGTTTCCTTATTAGGATGCCGGTGGGCGGAGTTGGGAGGGTCGTCAGCTACATGGGAAACACCTGGGCCCGGGTGTGTCCCAGGATAAATGGACCTCATCCACATTCATTGGGGAGACTCTCTCCATGCAGACACCTTGAGTGATTTTTGTTGTGGTAGTTTTGTGGTTTTTGGTTGTTTGCTTTGGCACCTTTCAACACCTTGCATTATTACATTTATGCATGCATAACACTCACATACACTACTGATTACTGATTACACACACCATTGTTAAGTTTATTTAGTTTACTTTAGTTAATAAATATATATTTAGGTATTTCTTGTCTCCACTGTGTCTCCCTTTTTGTTACGAACTTGAGCCGGTTCGTGACAAGTGGGGGTTCGTCCGGGATCTTGAACGTGTTGTGTTTGGGAGAAAACGTGGAGTTAATGTCAAATTCTGTAGGGTCTTTGTTTGTAAATGTTGTTAGTTTGATAGGCCCAGTATTGGTTGCCTTTGGTTTTTGGGTTGTGTACTGCGTTGGAGAGAGACATTGGTTAGTTTCCAGGCCCTGCCCAGCCTGGAAACTCTTGCTCTACTCGCTGTTGGGACATCGGTCTGAGGAGGTGAGTACAATCGGCTGTGTACCTCAGTGGGAGATTTGGGTAGGGTAGTGACATTTGCTACCTGGAGCTATAGCCTTTTCCACTGATAGGCTTAGTGACGTGTTATGTTTTGGAATACGTTCGGCATGGTTAAATGTTTGTTATTTTTGTGTGGGGAATCTACCAGCTTGCTGGGGGGTTTAATTCCTTGCCAGCGGGCTACAGTGCGTAATTACCCACCGCGAATCCGCACGAAGACTAGGGTTGAGTTATTGTAGGTTTTGGGGAAGCTCCATATCCCATCTCTCTTCTGTGGTGCTCGGTGTGATTGTCATTTCTCTTGTTGTGTCTGGTGTGCTCAGCAGAGGGGTTGAGCGAGATTATTATGATATATATATACAGTGGGGGAAAAAAGTATTTAGTAAGCCACCAATTGTGCAAGTTCTCCCACTTAAGATGAGAGAGGCCTGTAATTTTCATCATAGGTACACGTCAACTATGACAGACAAAATGAGAAAAACAAATCCAGAAAATCACATTGTAGGATTTTTAATGAATTTATTTGCAAATTATGGTGGAAAATAAGTATTTGGTCAATAACAAAAGTTTCTCAATATTTTGTTATATACCCTTTGTTGGCAATGACACAGGTCAAACGTTTTCTGTAAGTCCTCCATGCAGATCTCCTCTAGAGCAGTGATGTTTTGGGGCTGTCGCTGGGCAACACGGACTTTCAACTCCCTCCAAAGATTTTCTATGGGGTTGAGATCTGGAGACTGGCTAGGCCACTCCAGGACCTTGAAATGCTTCTTACGAAGCCACTCCTTCGTTGCCCGGGCAGTGTGTTTGGGATCATTGTCATGCTGAAAGACCCAGCCACGTTTCATCTTCAATGCCCTTGCTGATGGAAGGTTTTCACTCAAAATCTCACGATACATGGCCCCATTCATTCTTTCCTTTACACGAATCAGTCGTCCTGGTCCCTTTGCAGAAAAACAGCCCCAAAGCATGATGTTTCCACCCCCATGCTTCACAGTAGGTATGGTGTTCTTTGGATGCAACTCAGCATTCTTTGTCCTCCAAACACGATGAGTTGAGTTTTTACCAAAAAGTTCTATTTTGGTTTCATCTGACCATATGACATTCTCCCAATCCTCTTCTGGATCATCCAAATGCACTCTAGCAAACTTCAGACGGGCCTGGACATGTACTGGCTTAAGCAGTGGGACACGTCTGGCACTGCAGGATTTGAGTCCCTGGCGGCGTAGTGTGTTACTGATGGTAGGCTTTGTTACTTTGGTTCCAGCTCTCTGCAGGTCATTCACTAGGTCCCCCCGTGTGGTTCTGGGATTTTTGCTCACCGTTCTTGTGATCATTTTGACCCCACGGGGTGAGATCTTGCGTGGAGCCCCAGATAGAGGGAGATTATCAGTGGTCTTGTATGTCTTCCATTTCCAATAATTGCTCCCACAGTTTATTTCTTCAAACCAAGCTGCTTACCTATTGCAGATTCAGTCTTCCCAGCCTGGTGCAGGTCTACAATTTTGTTTCTGGTGTCCTTTGACAGCTCTTTGGTCTTGGCCAAAGTGGAGTTTGGAGTGTGACTGTTTGAGGTTGTGGACAGGTGTATTTTATACTGATAACAAGTTCAAACAGGTGCCATTAATACAGGTAATGAGTGGAGGACAGAGGAGCCTCTTAAAGAAGAAGTTACAGGTCTGTGAGAGCCAGAAATCTTGCTTGTTTTGTAGGTGACCAAATACTTATTTTCCACCATAATTTGCAAATCAATTCATTAAAAATCCTGCAATGTGATTTTCTTGATTTTTTTTCCTCAATTTGTCTGTCATAGTTGACGTGTACCTATGATGAAAATTACAGGCCTCTCTCATCTTTTTAAGTGGGAGAACTTGCACAATTGGTGGCTGACTAAATACTTATTTCCCCCACTGTACGCTACATCGGCAGGATAGAACAGCTGACTCCGGTAAGACAAGGAGTGGCGGTCTGTGTATATTTGTAAACAACAGCTGGTGCACAACATCAAATACTAAGGAAGTCTCAAGGTTTTGCTCGCCTGAGGTAGAGTATCTTATGATAAGCTGTAGACCACACTATTTACCAAGAGAGTTTTCATCTATATTTTTCATAGCTGTCTATTTACCACTACAAACCAATGCTGGCATTAAGATTGCACTCAATGAGCTGTATAAGGCCATAACTAAACAGGAAAACGCTCATCCAGAGGCAGAGCTCCTAGTGGCCAGGGACTTTAATACAGGACTACTTAAATCCATTCGACCTAATTTCTACCAGCATGTTAAATGTGCAACCAGAGGAAAAAAAACTCTAGACCACCTTTATTCCACACACAGAGACGCATACAAAGCTCTCCCTAGCCCTCCATTTTGCAAATCTGACCATAACTCTATCCTCCTGATTCCTGCTTATAAGCAAAAACTAAAGCAGGAAGCACCAGTGACTCGGTTAATAACAAAGTGGTCAGATGACACAGATGCTAAGCTACAGGACTGTTTTGCTAGCACAGACTGGAACATGTTCCGGGATTCTTCAGATAGCATTGAGGAGTACACCACATCAGTCACTGGCTTCATCAATAAGTGCATAGATGACGTCGTCCCCACAGTGGCCGTACGTACATACCCCAACCAGAAGCCATGGATTACAGGTAACATCCGCACTGAACTAAAGGGTAGAGCTGCCGCTTTCAAGGAGCGGGACTCTAACCCGGACACTTATAAGAAATCCCGCTATGCCCTCAGACGAACCATCAAACAGACAAAGAGTCAATACAGGACTAAGATTGAATCGTACTACACTGGCTCTGGCGCTCGTCGGATGTGGCAGGGCTTGAAAACTATTACAGACTACAAAGGGAAGCACAGCCGCGAGCTGCCCAGTGACACAAGCCTACCAGACGAGCTAAACCACTTCTATGCTCGCTTCGAGGCAAGCAACACTGAAGCATGCATGAAAGCACCAGCTGTTCCGGATGACTATGTGATCACGCTCAACATTCACAAGACCGCAGGGCCAGACGGATTACTAGGACGTGTACTCCGAGCATGTGCTGACCAACTGGCAAGTGTCTTCACTGACATTTTCAACATGTCCCTGACTGAGTCTGTAATACCAACATGTTTCAAGCAGACCACAATAGTCCCCGTGCCCAAAGACACTAAGATAACCTGCCTAAATGACTACCGACCCGTAGCACTGACGTCTGTAGCCATGAAGTGCTTTGAAAGGCTGGTCATGGCTCACATCAACACCATTATCCCAGAAACCCTAGACCCACTCCAATTTGCATACCGCCCCAACAGATCCACAGATGATGCAATCTCGATTGCACTCCACACTGCCCTTTCCCACCTGGACAAGAGGAACACCTACGTGAGAATGCTATTCATTGACTACAGCTCAGCGTTCAACACCATAGTGCCCTCAAAGCTCATCACTAAGCTAAGGATCCTTGGACTAAACACCTCCCTCTGCAACTGGATCCTGAACTTCCTGACGGGCCGCCCCTAGGTGGTAAGGGTAGGTAACAACACATCTGCCCCGCAGATCCTCAACACGGGGGCCCCTCAGGGGTGCGTGCTCAGTCCCCTCCTGTACTCCCTGTTCACCCATGACTGCATGGCCAGGCACGACTCCAACACCATCATTAAGTTTGCCGACGACGCAACAGTGGTAGGCCTGATCACCGACAATGATGAGACAGCCTATAGGGAGGAGGTCAGAGACCTGGCCGTGTGGTGCCAGGATAACAACCTCTCTCTCAACGTGACCAAGACAAAGGAGATGATTGTGGACTACAGGAAAAAAAAGAGGACTGAGCACTCCCCCATTCTCATCGACGGGGCTATAGTGGAACAGGTTGAGAGCTTCAAGTTCATTGGTGTCCACATCACCAACAAACTATTATGGTCTAAACACACCAAGACAGTCGTGAAGAGGGCACGACAAAGCCTATTCCCCCTCAGGAGACTGAAAAGATTTGGCATGGGTTCTCAGATCCTCAAAAAGTTCTACAGCTGCACCATCGAGAGCATCCTGACTGGTTGCATCACCGCCTGGTATGGCAACTGCTCGGCCTCTGACCACAAGGCACTACAGAGGGTAGTGCGTACGGCCCAGTACATCACTGGGGCCAAGCTTCCTGCCATCCAAGACCTCTATACCAGGCGGTGTCAGAGGAAGGCCCTGAAAATTGTCAAAGACTCCAGCCACCCTAGTCATAGACTGTTCTCTCTGCTATCACACGGCAAGCGGTACCGGAGCGCCAAGTCTAGGTCCAAAAGGCTTCTCAACAGCTTCTACCCCCAAGCCATAAGACTCCTGAACAGCTAATCATGGCTACCCGGACTATTGCACTGCCCCCCCACCCCCACCCCATATTTTTATGCTGCTGCTACTCTGTTAATTATTTATGCATAGTCACTTTAACTCTACCCACATGTACATATTATCTCAACTACCTCAACTAGCCAATGCCCCCGCACATTGACTCTGCACCGGTACCCCCCTGTATATAGCCTCACTACTGTTATTTTATTTTACTTCTGCTCTTTTTTTCTCAACACTTTTTTGTTGTTGTTGTTTTATTTTAGTTTTTAATTAAAAAATAAATGCATTGTTGGTTAAGGGCTGTAAGTAAGCATTTCACGGTAATGTCTACACCTGTTGTATTCGGCGCATGTGGCAATTTTTTTGTTGATTTGATTTGAAGTAGAGGCCTAAGCATTGTTGTTCACTAGTGGTGGGGTTGGAAAGTAATAAAGGGAAATATATTTTTAAAAAGGATATGTACACTGCTCAAAAAAATAAAGGGAACACTTAAACCTCCTTCTTTCCACTCCTCTCCTCTTTTGACCTCACCCTCTCACCGTCCCCCCCTACTCACAAGGCAGGCAATACGCTTGACCTCATCTTTACTAGATGCTGCTCTTCTACTAATCTCACTGCAACTCCCCTCCATGTCTCCGACCACTACTTTGTTTCCTTTTCTCTCTCGCTCTCCTCCAACACTACTCACTCTGCCCCTACACAGATGGTAATGCGCCGCCGCAACCTTCGCTCTCTCTCTCCCACTACTCTCTCCTCTTCCATCCTATCATCTCTTCCCTCTGCTCAATCCTTCTCCCTCCAATCTCCTGATTCTGCCTCCTCAACCCTCCTCTCCTCCCTTTCTGCATCCTTTGACTCTCTGTGTCCCCTATCCTCCCGGCCGGCTCGGTCCTCCCCTCCAGCTCCGTGGCTTGATGACTCATTGCGAGCTCACAGAACAGAGCTCCGGGCAGCGGAGCGGAAATGGAAGAAAACTAAACTCCCTGCCGACCTGGCATCTTTTCACTCCCTCCTCTCTACATTTTCTTCATCTGTTTCTGCTGCTAAGGCCACTTTCTACCACTCTAAATTCCAAGCATCTGCCTCTAACCCTAGGAAGCTCTTTGCCACATTTTCCTCCCTGCTGAATCCCCCCCCCCCCCCCCCCCCCTCTCTCTCTGTGGATGACTTCGTCAACCACTTTGAAAAGAAGGTTGACGACATCCGATCCTCGTTTGTTAAGTCTAATGACACTGCTGGTCTTACTCACACTGCCCTACCCTATGCTTTGACTTCTTTCTCCCCTCTCTCTCCAGATAAAATCCTGCGACTTGTGACTGCAGGCCGCCCAACAACCTGCCCACTTGACCCCATCCCCTCCTCTCTTCTCCAGACCATCTCCGGTGACCTTCTCCCCTACCTCACCTCGCTGATCAACTCATCCTTGACCGCTGGCCATGTCCCTTCCGTCTTCAAGAGAACGAGAGTTGCACCCCTTCTCAAAAAACCAACACTCGATCCCACTGATGTCAACAACTACAGACCAGTATCCCTTCTTTCGTTTCTTTCCAAAACTATTGAGCGTGCCGTCTTTAGCCAACTCTCTTGCTATCTCTCTCAGAATGACCTTCTTGATCCAAACCAGTCAGGTTTCAGGACTGGTCATTCAACTGAGACTGCTCTTCTCTGTGTCACGGAGGCTCTCCGCACTGCTAAAGCTAACTCTCTCTCCTCTGCTCTTGTCCTTCTAGACCTGTCTGCTGCCTTTGATACTGTGAACCATCAGATCCTCCTCTCCACCCTCTCCGAGCTGGGCATCTCCGGCGCGGCTCACTCCTGGATTGCGTCCTACCTGACCGGTCGCTCCTACCAAGTGGCGTGGCGAGAAGCTGTCTCCGCACCACGTGCTCTCACCACTGGTGTCCCCCAGGGCTCAGTTCTAGGCCCTCTCCTATTCTCCCTATACACCAAGTCACTTGGCTCTGTCATATCCTCACATGGCCTCTCCTATCATTGCTACGCTGACGATACACAACTAATCTTCTCCTTTCCCCCTTCTGATAACCAGGTGGCGAATCGCATCTCTGCATGTCTGGCAGACATATCAGTATGGATGACGGATCACCACCTCAAGCTGAACCCTGGCAAGACGGAGCTGCTCTTCCTCCCGGGGAAGGACTGCCCGTTCCATGATCTCGCCATCACGGTTGACAACTCCGTTGTGTCCTCCTCCCAGAGTGCGAAGAGCCTTGGCGTGACCCTGGACAACACCCTGTCGTTCTCCGCTAACATCAAGGCGGTGACCCGATCCTGCAGGTTCATGCTCTACAACATTCGGAGAGTACGACCCTGCCTTACACAGGAAGCGGCACAGGTCCTAATCCAGGCACTTGTCATCTCCCGTCTGGATTACTGCAACTCGCTGTTGGCTGGCCTCCCTGCCTGTGCCATTAAACCCCTACAACTCATCCAGAATGCCGCAGCCCGTCTGGTGTTCAACCTTCCCAAGTTCTCTCACGTCACCCCCCTCCTCCGCACACTCCACTGGCTTCCAGTTGAAGCTCGCATCCGTTACAAGACCATGGTGCTTGCCTATGGAGCAGTGAGGGGAACGGCACCTCCGTACCTTCGGGCTCTGATCAGTCCCTACACCCAAACGAGGGCATTGCGTTCATCCACCTCTGGCCTGCTGGCTCCCCTTCCTCTGCGGAAGCATAGTTCCCGCTCAGCCCAGTCAAAACTGTTCGCTGCTCTGGCACCCCAATGGTGGAACAAGCTCCCTCACGACGCCAGGACAGCGGAGTCACTCACCACCTTCCGGAGCAAGGCACTTAACCCTAATTGCTCCTGTAAGTCGCTCTGGATAAGAGCGTCTGCTAAATGACGTAAATGTGCCCTTGAGCAAGGCACTTAACCCTAATTGCTCCTGTAAGTCGCTCTGGATAAGAGCGTCTGCTAAATGACTAAAATGTAAATGTAAATGTTAAACAACACAATGTAACTCCAAGTCAATCACACTTCTGTGAAATCAAACTGTCCACTTAGGAAGCAACACTGATTGACAATAAATTTAACATGCTGTTGTGCAAATGGAATAGACAACAGGTGGAAATTATAGGCAATTAGCAAGACACCCCCAATAAAGAAGTGGTTCTGCAGGTGGTGACCACAGACCACTTCTCAGTTCCTATGCTTCCTGGCTTATGTTTTGGTCACTTTTGAATGCTGGCGGTGCTTTCACTCTAGTGGTAGCATGAGACGGAGTCTACAACCCACACAAGTGGCTCAGGTAGTGCAGCTCATCCAGGATGGCACATCAATGCGAGCTGTGGCAAGAAGGTTTGCTGTGTCTGTCAGCGTAGTGTCCAGAGCATGGATGCGCTACCAGGAGACAGGCCAGTACATCAGGAGACGTGGAGGAGGCCATAGGAGGGCAACAACCCAGCAGCAGGACCGCTACCTCCGCCTTTGTGCAAGGAGGAGCAGGAGGAGCACTGCCAGAGCCCTGCAAAATGACCTCCAGCAGGCCACAAATGTGCATGTGTCTGCTCAAACGGTCAGAAACAGACTCCATGAGGGTGGTATGAGGGCCCGACGTCCACAGGTGGGGGTTGTGCTTACAGCCCAACACCGTGCAGGACGTTTGGCATTTGCCAGAGAACACCAAGATTGGCAAATTCGCCACTGGCGCCCTGTGCTCTTCACAGATGAAAGCAGGTTCACACTGAGCACGTGACAGACGTGACAGAGTCTGGAGACGCCGTGGAGAACGTTCTGCTGCCTGCAACATCCTCCAGCATGACCGGTTTGGCGGTGGGTCAGTCATGGTGTGGGGTGGCATTTCTTTGGGGGGCCGCACAGCCCTCCATGTGCTCGCCAGAGGTAGCCTGACTGCCATTAGGTACCGAGATGAGATCCTCAGACCCCTTGTGAGACCATATGCTGGTGCGGTTGGCCCTGGGTTCCTCCTAATGCAAGACAATGCTAGACCTCATGTGGCTGGAGTGTGTCAGCAGTTCCTGCAAGAGGAAGGCATTGATGCTATGGACTGGCCCGCCCGTTCCCCAGACCTGAAAACAATTGAGCACATCTGGGACATCATGTCTCGCTCCATCCACCAACGCCACGTTGCACCACAGACTGTCCAGGAGTTGGCGGATGCTTTAGTCCAGGTCTGGGAGGAGATCCCTCAGGAGACCATCCGCCACCTCATCAGGAGCATGCCCAGGTCATACAGGCACGTGGAGGCCACACACACTACTGAGCCTCATTTTGACTTGTTTTAAGGACATTACATCAAAGTTGGATCAGCCTGTAGTGTGGTTTTCCACTTTAATTTTGAGGGTGACTCCAAATCCAGACCTCCATGGGTTGATAAATTTGATTTCCATTGATAATTTTTGTGTGATTTTGTTGTCAGCACATTCAACTATGTAAAGAAAAAAGTATTTAATAAGATTATTTAATTCATTCAGATCTAGGATGTGTTGTTTAAGTGTTCCCTTTATTTTTTTGAGCAGTGTATATGTATGTGTATATGTATATATGTCTGTATGTGTATATATATATATATATATATATATATATATATATATATATATATATATATATATATATATATTTGCGGGGAGAAAAAACATATGGGGGATTGGAAGTGATGCAGTTGATGGAAGTTACAATCTATCTGCAATATTAAAGCTGATCTACCCCCTAAAAGAAAATAAAAAAGATAACAAAATAAAAAAACATTTGTGTTGTGAAAACATGATTCTGTGAGGCTTACCGAGTCGATGGGGCAGGCGGGACATTTTCGTGTGGGTCGTTTTAGGGTTGACCCAAACATTCTCGAACAGCACTGTAAAAAGATGAAGGGCTGTGAGTGTGTGTTGGCTCTTGGCTATGTTTCACTCTCTCTTGCACCAGGAACTGTAGATGATTAAAATCTGATGGAATCCTTCCAATTGAGTTAAAGCCAGCTTTTACAGACTGCACTGCTTGGTAGACTGCACACTACAGCGAGCTTCCCTTAATATATTTGAAGTCAGACACTTCAAATACACTTCAATGGCAGGTAGGGTCTCATATGTACCCAATAACATAAAGCAGCAACACCCTGGTCACTAAGGACAAGGTTCAAGCATCTTAATATTGAGCGTGTGATATTAAAAGGAGTGTTACCGTGGAGCTCCTCCTGGCCCTCAGGCAGCAGGCAGTGGCTGAGGCCCCAGGCAGGGGACGTGAGGAGGGAGGGGCTGAGGTTCAGACTGTCTCCCTTCCTAAACTGAGGCAGCAGGGGGAGCAGGGTGGGGCATTGGGGTGTAGCAGCAGGGCTGAGGAAGGGCTCCCTTTTCCTTCCCATGGGTGGGATGACCCCAAGCATGCGGTCCTTCAGGAAAAGTGATCCTGGCCTAAACACACACATATGGGTTGAAAACACATGCAATAATACTATACTAAGTTATACTATAAAAGACAGGCATGAATGCCACCGGCTACAGGGATGTAAACCTACCCAGTAGTTGGAGTGTCGAGGACTCCGCTCCCTGGGCTGCTCTCGCTGCCGGTGCGGTCCTCACAGACAGAGCAGTGGCCTCCCTGTGTTGGAGATGGAGTCCACAGAGTCCCACAGCTCCCTGGGGAAGACATAGAGAGAGGCATTGACTCAGGTACATTTGTCCTAAACACACCTGTCCTGTATAGCCCTGTAACCTCTGAGGACCCTCCAGTCTTACTCACCCTCCAGAGGCGTGATCAGGGGAAGCAGCTGATTGAGGCTGAAGCCTGAATCCAGGGAACTTGGCTGGGAGTGGCTGTCATACACAGGCCACACCCCATGGCTATAACTAGACTGGAGCTCTGACCAATCAGAATGCACTCCCCACATGGGGACAGACACACCCTTCTCCTCTAGGTCAACTATTTTTCCATTGGCTACAGCTTTGTACAATCTCCTTCTTTTCATCTGAAGCTCTGCCTTAACATCTGAGAAAAGCAAACAGAAACGCAACATTCTGGTTATTACACACAAAACTAGTTTGTAATCATATTTGATGTAATTAACAGAACTACTCTCCTCACTTCACAATAGTCAAATCAAATCAAATCAAATTTTATTGGTCACATGCGCCGAATACAACAGGTGCAGACATTACAGTGAAATGCTTACTTACAGCCCTTAACCAACAGTGCATTTATTTTAAACAAAAAAAGTAAAAATAAAACAACAACAAAAAAAGTGTTGAGAAAAAAAAGAGCAGAAGTAAAATAAAGTGACAGTAGGGAGGCTATATATACAGGGGGGTACCGTTGCAGAGTCAATGTGCGGGGGCACCGGCTAGTTGAGGTAGTTGAGGTAATATGTACATGTGGGTAGGTAGAGTTAAAGTGACTATGCATAAATACTTAACAGAGTAGCAGCAGCGTAAAAAGGATGGGGTGGGGGGGCAGTGCAAATAGTCCGGGTAGCCATGATTAGCTGTTCAGGAGTCTTATGGCTTGGGGGTAGAAGCTGTTGAGAAGTCTTTTGGACCTAGACTTGGCACTCCGGTACCGCTTGCCGTGCGGTAGCAGAGAGAAAAGTCTATGACTAGGGTGGCTGGAGTCTTTGACAATTTTGAGGGCCTTCCTCTGACACCGCCTGGTATAGAGGTCCTGGATGGCAGGAAGCTTTGCCCCAGTGATGTACTGGGCCGTACGCACTACCCTCTGTAGTGCCTTGCGGTCGGAGGCCAAGCAGTTGCCATACCAGGCGGTGATGCAACCAGTCAGGATGCTCTCGATGGTGCAGCTGTAGAATTTTTTGAGGATCTGAGGACCCATGCCAAATCTTTTTAGTCTCCTGAGGGGGAATAGGCTTTGTCGTGCCCTCTTCACGACTGTCTTGGTGTGTTTGGACCATGATAGTTTGTTGGTGATGTGGACACCAAGGAACTTGAAGCTCTCAACCTGTTCCACTACAGCCCCGTCGATGAGAATGGGGGCGTGCTCAGTCCTCTTTTTTTTCCTGTAGTCCACAATCATCTCCTTTGTCTTGGTCACGTTGAGGGAGAGGTTGTTGTCCTGGCACCACACGGCCAGATCTCTGACCTCCTCCCTATAGGCTGTCTCATCGTTGTCGGTGATCAGGCCTACCACTGTTGTGTCGTCGGCAAACTTAATGATGGTGTTGGAGTCGTGCCTGGCCATGCAGTCATGGGTGAACAGAGAGTACAGGAGGGGACTGAGCACGCACCCCTGAGGGGCCCCCGTGTTGAGGATCAGTGTGGCAGATGTGTTGTTACCTACCCTTACCACCTGGGGGCGGCCCATCAGGAAGTCCAGGATCCAGTTGCAGAGGGAGGTGTTTAGTCCCAGGATCCTTAGCTTAGTGATGAGCTTAGAGGGCACTATGGTGTTGAATGCTGAGCTGTAGTCAATGAATAGCATTCTCACGTAGGTGTTCCTCTTGTCCAGGTGGGAAAGGGCAGTGTGGAGTGCGATAGAGATTGCATCATCTGTGGATCTGTTGGGGCGGTATGCAAATTGGAGTGGGTCTAGGGTTTCTGGGATAATGCTGTTGATGTGAGCCATGACCAGCCTTTCAAAGCACTTCATGGCTACAGACGTCAGTGCTACGGGTCGGTAGTCATTTAGGCAGGTTATCTTAGAGTCCTTGGGCACGGGGACTATGGTGGTCTGCTTGAAACATGTTGGTATTACAGACTCAGTCAGGGACATGTTGAAAATGTCAGTGAAGACACTTGCCAGTTGGTCAGCACATGCTCGGAGGACACATCCTGGTAATCCGTCTGGCCCTGCGGCCTTGTGAATGTTGACCTGCTTAAAAGTCTTACTCACATCGGCTACGGAGAGCGTGATCACATAGTCATCCGGAACAGCTGGTGCTCTCATGCATGCTTCAGTGTTGCTTGCCTCGAAGCGAGCATAGAAGTGGTTTAGCTCGTCTGGTAGGCTTGTGTCACTGGGCAGCTCGCGGCTGTGCTTCCCTTTGTAGTCTGTAATAGTTTTCAAGCCCTGCCACATCCGACGAGCGTCAGAGCCAGTGTAGTATGATTCAATCTTAGACCTGTATTGACTCTTTGCCTGTTTGATGGTTCGTCGGAGGTCATAGCGGGATTTCTTATAAGTGTCCGAGTTAGAGTCCCGTTCCTTGAAAGCGGCAGCTCTACCCTTTAGCTCAGTGCGGATGTTTCCTGTAATCCATGGCTTCTGGTTGGGGTATGTACGTACGGTCACTGTGGGGACGACATCATCGATGCACTTATTGATGAAGCCAGTGACTGATGTGGTGTACTCCTCAATGCTGTCTGAAGAATCCCGGAACATGTTCCAGTCTGTGCTAGCAAAACAGTCCTGTAGCTTAGCATCTGCGTCATCTGACCACTTTTTTATTAACCGAGTCACTGGTGCTTCCTGCTTTAGTTTTTGCTTATAAGCAGGAATCAGGAGGATAGAGTTATGGTCAGATTTGCCAAATGGAGGGCGAGGGAGAGCTTTGTATGCGTCTCTGTGTGTGGAGTAAAGGTGGTCTAGAGTTTTTTTCCCTCTGGTTGCACATTTAACATGCTGGTAGAAATTAGGTAGAACGGATTTAAGTTTCCCTGCATTAAAGTCCCCGGCTACTAGGAGCGTCTTTGACTGTGTTTAACATAATGTCATGGGGAGATGTGTGGGGCTGGTACCTGAGGTGAGGGCAGGTCTCTTGCGGGAACGACTGCAGACATGCTTGCGCTTGGCCTTTAGAGTGTGAGGGGGGGTACAGGGGTCAGAGGGGGTGTTCTCTTCACTCTCAGACCCTGTGCATGCACACACACAGTGTAAATGCATTGATATGAAACTCAAGTACGTAGTCTGTACTTGTCTTGATGCTTGGGTGGGGTGGTACCTGTGTCGGGTTCTTGCTTGGGGATGCAGTGGGGGGGCAAGCGGCACTTCAGGGTCTGGATCATACTCTGAAGAAAGTCAAAATAGCGCAGCATGTGGACCAGTCTCCTTCTGAAAATAGATTAGAGAGACATCACACACAGAAACACCCACCCACATAATGTAACCGTACTGTATTCAGGCAAAGACATGCACTAGGCTAGACACAGACCTTTCCTAGCGAGTACATTGAACGTTCTAAGATTTTTAAGAAATCTATTGGATTTGAACGTTACCATGCAGAAATGTAGCCAACTTGATCAACCAATCGATGGTTTGGTTCTATCATTTATTCATTCATTCAACAATGTACAATTATACAGATATTGGTAAAATAATACATTTACACTTTAGTCATTTAGCAGACGCTCTTATCCAGAGCGACTTACAGTTAGTGAATGCATAAAAGGTTATTTTCTTTTTTTCATACTGGCCCCCCGTGGGAAACGAACCCACATCCCTGCCGCCCATGTGCGCCGCCCATGGGTCTCCCGGTCGCGGCCGGCTGCGACAGAGCCTGGACTCGAACCAGGATCTCTAGTGACACAGCTAGCACTGCGATGCAGTGCCTTAGACCACTGCGTCACTCGGGAGTCACAATACACATATAAATATAGATTTTGGGGGCTAATGTGCAGGTATTTTATTTGTTTAAATCTAGCCTGTTGTCATTTCAGAATGTATTCCAAATACCCTACGCAACTTTTCCAATCAATTTTTTTCCCTCCATAAATTGATAGCAAGCCTATACTCCTGAATGCTTTTCGCGCACAACAATTTTCGCAGCAGGTACAGGTCGGAGCAAGCAGACGCTGAACTTGTCTGCCTGAATACACCAGATAGCCACCACAGTTGTACCAACCGCAGACACGGAACCTCGGGGTGCAAAAATGGAGCCATGTGAATGATATGGGGGAGTCAATATGCGACTAGTGTGGACGTGTGTCACGTCTCCTCCCGTTGCTCCCCTCCGGCGCTCTGATTCGCCGGTCTACTGAGCCACTGGTCTGAACGCACCACCTCGGCAACACCGGAATGGAAACCCAAAGCACTCTAATCACCTCCAGCGCACCTGCACCTCATCATCTCATCAGCACCCCTATTTAGCCCTGGACTGTTCAGGATGATGTTGTGTGTGATTGTTTAGCGTCGTGTCGTTTACTTGTTCTTTGTCATTGCTAAGTAAACCTTGACCTTGTTCATTCCTGCGTCAGCCTCTTCGTATACTCAGTGCTCGTCACAACGTTGGTAGATTTAATTTGATAGAATCGCCGCTGCATGTATGTCGCAACATGACTGCGCAAGTGCTCGGTTCAGGGAAAGTAGCCTGTATGGTGTTGTTGAATTCTAGCCTATCCTGTTGAGATTGTGTCAAATGAAATAATAGATGTCATACACTTTTCGTGTTTATTTGCTCACGCTGGGCTCGAGTCTAAGCAGCCAGTGGCCTCATTAATTACATAAACAGTGAATCAGTCATGGAAGGTGGCGTATTGTTTTTTGTGTGATATTTAATATGCGCGTTCGTCTCCATTGCCATACACTAGCCTGGAGTCATACGCACTGTAACGCACACAGTTGAGAGAGGCTCTGTACCAGACTGTACTGTTGTGTGAATCTACCGGTACTTCAAGTCATGAGAACCATCCGGAGGCACCGATCTGCTACGGGCACGGAGCTGCTCCTGGGACGCTGCAACCGGCTCCGGATGTCCCGAGTTCGGGTGCTTCTCGTATGCCTATGCGGAATGCTGGCTATGGCTCTGACACTTGGATTTTATTTATCGAGTAATGATAAAAGCGATGATGATGACAGTATTCATATGGGCGATAACATACAATTTCGTGTGCCAGACCTAATAAGAGACAAGGTAGGTGATATATACTGTATTGTTTATTGTGTATTGTATGGAGGACTAAAAGTGCCACAATTAAATAAATAAATACACCATTAAATAATTACTTAAATGTGTCATTAATTAATTCAAATTAGAATTAAATACATAAATGTGTAATTAAATGTATCATTAATTAATTCAAATACCGATTCATTTTATGTAAAATACATATATAATTATTTCACTATTTACATTTACATTTCATGATCCTGCATTGCAGTGATTCATGAATTACTTAAAACTGTCAAACTGACCCATCAAAGTCAGTGGGCGGGGCTAACGCGAATCTAGTCTGATCCATTGCTTTGGTCTGAAGTAGAGTAGGCCAACCTGGATAGAGACAATGGAGGATCTCCGTGAACTTTCCAGGGAGTTGGTTAGAGACATTTTAAACTTAGCAGAGGATGTAGAAGCAGGACCTGCTGACATTATCCGGAATTGATTTGTCTTGGCTTGATGCAGAGGGTAACCAATCAGGCGTTAGGTTCCGCCTACCAACTTTTGATGGGTCAGTTTGACAGTTTTAAGTAATTCAGGAAGCACTCCAACGCAGGACCATGAAATGTAAATGTAAATAGTGAAATTATTATATATGTATTTTACATAAAATGAATCGGTATTTGAATTAATTAATGACACATTTAATAACACATTTATGTATTTAATTCTAATTTTAATTAATTAATGACACATTTAAGTAATTATTTAATGGTGTATTTATTTATTTAATTGTGGCACTTTTAGTCCTCCATAGTATTGTAGCCTCCTGTTTTCCAATATTGCACTAAGCCTAAAGGAGAAGCCTACTTTTTAGGTAATGCTATCTTGCTACAGCCTAGGTGCCCCAGCCAGCAGGAATACTTAAACCTCTGTTCAACTATAGATGCTATAATAGCATCTATATTGATACACTTCACTGATGGCAGAAAATTAACCTCAAGTCAGATCTTTGATTGCTCAATAATAAACAATATTTTCTGCAAGGTGACAGACAGTTTTCAAAATGCATATGTGAAAAAGATACTGCAACTGCCTCCTCTCTCCTGCTGTCCTCCCCTTCTGCAGTTGACCCATAACCCCCGTAGGTCCACTGTGGCCCAGATCAAGCGCCTGGTGGGCCAGGTAAATTCGGGGAGGCTGTGGTACTCTCTCCTGAGGCCCATCCTGGTAGAGAGACTGCCAGGTACCAGGGGCAGCCGTAGGGTGCGTGAGGTTAGGAACTCTATTGACTCCAGCAAGAGACATCAGGGTAGAACGTCTGTAATTACAGTGGAACTGTTATCTCTTCATCTCTGTTATTCTAACAATTAACACTTTGTTTACTGAAATTAAAATCACACTGTTTTTCTGTGGTTGCCACAGCACATCTACAGCCATCTAGAGTTCCTGTCAGCGGGTTGGTCATTGGAGGTCGACTCCTTTAACTCTGCTACCCCAAAGGGACTAATCACCTTCTCCAACCTGCTAGCAGTCCTGGACCCCTCGGCCCCGCGTCGTCTGCTGCTGGCCTGCCACTACGACTCCAAGGCCATGCCCCCAGCTTCCAAAACCCCAGACGGTCCTCTCAGGAGGTTCCTAGGGGCCAGCGATGCGGCCGTCCCCTGTGCCATGATACTGGAGCTGGTGACTGCACTGGACGTCCACCTGAAAGTGCTAAAAGAACAGGTAAATACTGTGTCTGCTCTGTTACTGTAGGGCAAAGGTATGCTTTAGAGGGCAAGGATGAAAGTGATGACTTGACAGATCCTTTTTAATTCCCCGTAGCACTGGGAATATAAAATGTTGGATTTGCAGAAAGTGTAGGAAAACTGATAAAAGTGTGTGGGTGGGCTACCCTCTGAAGAGTTTGCCTCTCTCCTGAGATGTCAGACTATTTATATATCTAGAGTTTGACCCATGCTCACACATTAATTATTCATACATTTATTTCCAATTTAAACTGTGCAGACATTGATGGGTTGGAGCCCAGACATCATTAACACCCACCTGTCATCTCCCATGTTGGCAGCAGAAGCAATGCATTTGAAAGGATATTGAATGGTAGTCACATATTATTCGACCAATAACTTTTTTTTCTAAGCATATACTGTATGTTATATTACAAGAAGATCTACCACCCCATCCCCTGAATAATTGTTTCTCTCTGGCAGAAGTCACAGGTGACGTTGCAGTTGGTCTTCTTTGATGGTAATGAGGCGTTTGAGCAGCCGAGCCCCTCCGACTCTCTGTATGGCTCACGTTACCTTGCTGACCAAATGTCCCGCACCCCTCACCCCCCAGGAGCCGAACATACCACCCTGTTAAATGCTTTGGTGAGGCTTTGTTAGTGTATGTTACAATGTTCCCTTTCCAAGCCTTATGTAGTATGCAATTGTTGTGACTTGACTTTTAACATTAATCTGAAGACTGTTATTTCTCTAACTCACTATGTTTAATTGTTACCTGATTTAAATTAACTCATTAGGATTTGGGGCACCACGAGTGGTTCTTTAAAGAGTTACCATCTCCCGAATTAAACTCTAAAAGGTCTTTACCTATCACATCTATAAACAGTCAACTTATTAATCATAACCTCGTATCATATCATCATTCTGAACAGTTGTAACCTCTTGGCATCTGCAAAAACCTGAGCCTTACTTATGATTCAGTACTACACAAATTGGTTTAATTATTTATTTACTAGCTAATTAAATGGCAACACAGGATAAACATACACCGGTTATTGACTGACGACAACATGGCTGCTAGTTAAAGAAGAGAGCGAGAGAGAGACACTTAATACGTTGAAAACATTCAGAAACTACTCTCACCTACAGTACCCATATTCTTGGCACATGAACCGCCGCCCGCTTTGAGTAAGAAATCATGAATGTATTTACGTGAAATGCAGCCTTGGAAAGGGGTTGGGCCTTTTCGCGGCATGCTTGTAAGGCTCTTCTTGTCGAAAATGGTTCACAATGTCCTTCTTCGTAGTTGTCCGGTCTCCAATGACTTGTCATGTAGTCCTGAACAGAACTACAGAATTGATTTTCCTTCCCGTCGCTCTGGAGGTTGCTTCTTTGAAGATAGGCTAGCCAGCCGTATCGATGGTTCCCCAGTGGGGGGTGAGAGTAGCGTAAAAAGATGGTTTGAGCAGAGTAGCAGTTTGTCCTACTTAAATTTGCTTTTGAAGATACCTTACTTAGGACAGCTAATCAGCCGTACCAGTGATTTTAAATGTGTAGCTGCCGCTTTCATGTTTTCTGGTCTGGTAAGTTAATTTATTTACCCATCTTTTATACACTCTGCTTGAAAAGGGGCGGTTCCGTCAGGCTGACACGCTTTCTGACCTCACTTTGGGCGGTGACTACTTACTGTGCAAAGTTTATGGAAAACAATTATCTCTTATAGCTTATTAAATCACATCCCTCTCTTAACAAAAATACTTGCATCATTTTTCATATTACATGCACAACGTATAGGATGGACACTTCATACATGTAGTGGGTATACTTTCCAAGTTACAGTATTTCCTTTATAAAAATTTTAATGACATCACAAAATGACATCAGTTTCTATAGATTGCCTCTGACCATTCCCCACGTTCTATGTTTGAAATATTGTTCCAGTATTCACTTTTGAACGTGTTAGTTTCAGCGGGAAAAAGTCTGTTGAAACAGTTATTCCTTTGGTGGATCTGGAGAGGGAGAGCCTGGCCTTCTTTGTTGATTTACGACCGGGCGTGAGCTGTTAATCTCCACTAGTTGTTTCCTTCCCCCTCTACATGAGAGGGGGGGTCTGATTGAAGTTATTCATTACAAACCTGATCTGACCTATTTGGATTCTCGTGGACAGTCATGACAGTCCCCCTCTGGTGGGTTCAATCTTGGAAGGATTCTGCAAGTTGCAACCCCCCCCACCACAAGAATGACCACGGGATGTCCTGGTTGTGGATCGTCGTAATTGTCCCCCTCTGGTGGTTTAACCATTATAGGATTTTTGAAGCTGCAGACCACCACAAGAATGGCCATGGGATGTCCTGGTTGCGGATCGTCGTTCCGGACCCGTCGTCCGGTTGTCCAGGCTGGTGGATCTAGGCAGTAACTTAGGTAGACGTTAATAACGCACAACACTCACACAATACATTACATTTCTTCCCCAAATGAGCGGCGTTGTGGCACTTTCTGGTGGTTGTATGGGGAACTTGTTTGTGGCAGTATCACTTCCAAAGTGGCAAAGAAAATGAAAAAATAAAATATTAAAAGAATAACAATACAAACAAAAATAGTTACCACACCTTAATCATCTAATTGGACTCTATTCTATATACGTCCACGGTCTTAGCTAAATGACTCCAACATGGCATTTTGTCTAATTTAATCTCTAGGACGATCCTACTTAGTGGTGTGTTGCTTAGGGCACTATCCTAAGTTGATAACTAAATGATAAGGCTACAGCTGTAAGGCACTAGCTTCAGACAGTACAGGGATGACCTATGAACCTCTGGGGAGAAACTGGTGACTAATGTAGCTGTAGAGTCAAAGGATTTCAGGGTCTATTTACCGCTTTACCAAGACTGGTATTTTGCTCGGACCGTTAAGTGATCCTAGTGTAAATCCTCATTAAATGTTCCGTTGTGCGTTTATGCTTGCACAAGCGCACATGCCAAAGGCAAAAAAAACAAGTATCCTGGTAGGCTGCAACCTGGGCAGAGTGAGTCTGATGTCATCAGATAATTTTCATGTCAATGACCGTGTGTCAGTAAGAATTGGTGCCTGTAGCAATATTGATGTTACTCATATTGATGTTACCCAGGAAACGGAAACCAGTTGACTCTTACTGTATGAATGTGCGGGTTGACAACATGCCAAGTAAAGTTTGCTTAACTACATATCTTTGTAGTTAAGCAACCTATTGTATGCAATAGCTAGCTGGCTATTGGATAAGAACAGATTTGTGAGTAGCTACCGTTCCATTCTACGAATAAATCGCCATGGAAAGTGCACTGAAACCTCTGGGAAAAATAGACTTTGATGATTGTAATTTAGCACTGACCTGGAAAAGATGGAAAGAGGAATTCAATTTGTACATGGCTCTTACAATGAGAGAACCTGAGGATTACAAAGTGAAGCTACTGTATTATCTCATTGGGGGAAAAGACAGAGAGATTTGTGAGACTGTGTGGGCAGTACAAAAGACAATCTCTCTGTTGAGGAAGTAATTGCAGCACTGGATGCATTTTGTGATCCCAAGAAAAATGAAACAATTGAGAGATAATTTTTTTATGCGAAGTCAGGGCCAAGATGAGAGTTTAGACAAATATCTCACTGAATTGAGGACTCTAGTGGCCACCTGCAACTTTGGAGTAATCACAGACTCTCTTATCAGGGACAGGATTGTGTGTGGCACATGTGACCCACACTTACTCAGAGAGACTGATCTCAGTTTAGAGAAATGCATACAGATTGGAAGAGCTGCAGAACTGTCCAGACAGAGAGCTAAAGTCATAAATGTGCAGGGCCCTGTAGCAGTGCAAGCAGTCACACAGAAAGATATACCGAGAGGGAGAGGAGACCCTACAGAGGGACAGAGCATTATACAATGCAGATACTGTGGACGGACACATGAGAGAAAAAAGGAAAAATGCCCTGCATATGGACAAAAATGTAAATCCTGTGGGAAAAACAATCACTTCTCTACGGTTTGCAAAAGTGCAGGGACCAGCAAGAGAAACAGAGTCCTGGCAATGGAAAATGCGTTAGCTGACTCAAAGAGCGGTGAGGATGTTCTCTGCATCACACTAGGGCCAAAGTCAGAGAGCATCAACGTGGTGCAGGAGAAAACCACAGACCCCAATGCAGCTCTCTTTGCAACCATGCTGGTCAACAAAACATCAGTCAGATTTCAGCTAGATTGTGGTGCTAGTTGTAATGTTATCCCTGCAAACCTCATAAAAGCCAGTCACCTAGAGCTCTGCAGTCAGGTATTGGTGATGTATAACAAGAGTACTCTGACGCCACTGGGGAAGTGCACACTTAGAGTGATCAATCCACGCAATAAGAAAACCTACCGAGTTGAGTTCATCGTAGTCAACAAGAATGTGCACATGCCCATTCTAGGCAGTAAGGCTATCCAGGCAATGGAGTTGATTACTGTGCAGCATCACAACATCCTGGCCATCGAAAACAACAGGATCCTGGACTAAAGAGCAAATTAAACAAGAGTACTCTGATGTATTCCGGGGAGATGGATGCTTACCCGGCAAACTGAAGCTGGAAGTGGATGAGCGAGTGGAGCCCGTCCAGCTGCCAAAGAGAAGAGTGCCAGTAGCACTATATAAACCACTCAAATAGGAGCTCAGTGGTCCATTTTTACATTTTAGTCATTTAGCAGACGCTCTTATCCAGAGCGACTTCCAGTTAATGCATTTTTTTTTTTTTTTTTTTTTCATACCCCCTGTGGGAATCAAACCCACAACCCTGGCGTTGCAAACGCCATGCTCTATCAACTGAGCTACATCCCTGCAGGCCATTCCCTCCCCTACCCTGGACGAATTGCGCACCGCCCCATTGGTCTCCCGGTCGCGGCCGGCTATGACAGAGCCTGGATTCGAACCAGGATCTCTAGTGGCACAGCTAGCACTGCGATGCAGTGCCTTAGACCACTGCGCCACTCGGGAGATCCAGAGAAATGAAGGATGATAAAAGCAGTTGAAAAAAGCACAGATTGGATTAGCAGCCTGATCGTAGTGAAGAAACCGTCTGGAAAACTAAAAGTGTGCATTGATCCGAAACCTCTCAACAAGGCGCTCAAGAGGAGCCATTACCCACTTCCCACTATTGAAGATGTGCTGCCAGATCTGAACAGAGCATGCGTGTTCTCTGTTTCGTGATGTAAAAAATGGATTTTGGCATGTGGAACTGGAGGAGGAATCCAGCTATCTCACCACGTTCTCTACTCCCATGGGACGCTACAGGTGGCTGTGCATGCCAATGGGAATCAGTCCAGCCCCAGAGCTCTTTCAGAGGAAGTTGAACCAGGCAATGGAAGGTCTTCCAGGAGTCCAAATCATTGCAGATGACATCCTGATTGTGGGAGAAGGAGACAACGATGAAGCGGCGACTCTGGACCACGACAAAAACCTGAAAATGCTCCTGGACAGATGCAGGAAGCTCAATATCAAGCTGAATCCGGAGAAGCTGCAGCTCAGGCTGAAGGAAGTGCCCTACATTGGCCACCTGCTAACATCAGAGGGGTTGAAAGTGGACCCAGGAAAAGTGACAGCCATCAAACAGATGCCTAGGCCTACAGATGTGCAGGGGGTGCAGTGCTTCCTGGGCATGGTAAACTACCTAGCCAAGTTCTGCAGCCATGCCACAGAGCTCTGCGAGCCACTGCGACAGCTAACACACAAGGACTCACTGTGGGAGTGGTCAGAGAGACATGAGCAGCCTTTCAATAAAATCAGGGATACCATTGCACAGACCCCTGTGCTGAAATGCTACAACCCAACAGACCAGCTTGTACTACAGTGTGATGCTTTAGAGAGTGGGTTAGGAGCAGCCTTGATGCAGGGAGGACAACCAATAGCATACGCCAGCAGAGTCCTGACAGAGACTGAAAAAGGGTATGCACAGATAAAGGAGCTCCTTGCAGTGGTGTTTGGCGTGGAGAGGTTCCACCAATTCTCATATGGACGAACTGTGGAAGTGCAGTCAGATAAGCCTCTAGAGAGCATCATGACAAAGCCTCTCCTCAGCGCACCAAAAAGACTACAACGCATGCTCATGTGTCTCCAAAACTATGAGGTCAGTCTCCGATACGTTCCGGGAAAACATGTGGTTCTGGCCGACACCCTGAGCAGGGCGTACCTCACAGAACAAGACAACAGAGGCCCTGTGGAGGTCGAAGTGGAATCAATCAATATGATACGCTTCCTCCCTGTGTCAAGCGAGAGACTAAAGCACATCCACAGAGCCTCTGAGCTGGACCGGGAGCTCCAGACACTGAAAAATGTGATCCTGCAGGGGTGGCCTGAAGTGAAAGGACATGTACCCTTGGAAGTAGCCATTTGTTTTCACAACAGAGATGAGCTGAGTGTGCAAAATTGAGTTATCTTCAGAGGTGAGTGAGTCGTTGTGCCTACTGCCATCAGGTCAGAGATAATGCAGAGAATCCATTCCTCACACATAGGAACAGAGGGATGCCTGAGAAGAGCTTGCGAGTGTGTCTACTGGCCAGGCATGAATGCACAGCTGAGAACATACATGGCACAATGTAGCACGGCATGGGGTATGAAGCAGCAGAAAGAAACGTTGAGGCCCCACGAAGCACCAAAGCGTCCCTGGGAAAAAATGGGGACTGACCTGTTCCAATTCAACGACAGAGACTACATGGTCACAGTTGATTATCTCTCCAGCTTCTGGGAAGTGGACCATTTGGCGAACACACAGTCAAACGGTCATTCGAAAACTGAAGACACACTTTGCACGCTATGGGATACCTGACATCCTTTACTCAGACAATGGTCCCCAGTACTCTTCAGATGAGTTCCGAAGTTTCAGCAAGGCTTGGGACTTTACACACAAAACATCATCTCCAGGATACCCGCAAAGTAATGGGGAAAGTGGAATTGGCAGTGAAAACAGCCAAAAGACTGATGGCAAAAGCAAAGAGAGCAGGTGCTGACCCATACCTGGCCATGCTGGATCACAGAAATACCCTGTCTCAAGGAACAGACAGCAGCCCTGCAATGGTGCTCATGGGAAGACGTACAAAGACACTACTTATAATGAGTGAAAATCTTCTGAGATCGGGGATGGCAAACTGTCAGCTGGAGAAGTTCAAAGAAAGACAGCAGAAACAGGCAAAGTCCTACGACACCTCTGCTAAGGATCTCACAGAGCTGCAACGAGATGACAGGGTGTGAGTTCAGCCACTCACAGGACAGAAACACTGGTGGCAGAGGGCCACAGTAGTCAGACCAGTGGAGCAAAGGTCCTATGAGGTGAAGACAGAACAGGGACAAGTCTTCAGGAGGAACAGGCGACACCTGAGGAAGAGCAGAGAAATAGAGGAGGATTTCCCCACTGTTGAGGAGCCTGGCACAGAGCCAGTAAACAGAGCACCAGCTGACACCCAGCAGGGTGCTGAACACAACCTAGAGGTGGATGCTGCATCTCAACAAGAAGATCCAAACATCTCAGGTCATGCACCTCCTGACGTAATCAACACTCCCCACACAAGGTCTGGTAGGGCCATCCGAAGACCTATACACCTGAAAGACTTTGGGTAGGTAAAAAAGAATAATTCATGGACAGTCAGAGACAGTAAACAAACATTCAGTTCACATTCCAGTTTATTGCAGACATGGACTACAATCCAAAGTTAGGTGGAATCTGCCTTTGTTGTTAAAAAAAAAAAATGTTACTCATATTGATGTTACACAGGAAACGGAAACCAGTTGACTCTTACTGTATGAATGTGCAGGTTGACAACATGCCTAGTAAAGTTTGCTTAACTATATATCTTTGTCTGTTGTGACTACAACGCAAAGCATATTGAAACAGTGCCGACCTCAAGCCAAATGCCAAGGAGACCTGTAGTGTTTTTACTACAAGTCCATGTGTCTTACACCTTTGTAGTGGCGATAGGTATGAAGGAGTCTTATTTATAGCTATGTTATCCACGGAGGAGCTAACCTCACAATGGAAGTACTCTATAAGCACTGAACCAGTCGTACGCGGTGTGATCATGGTTCATGACTTCTAATAACTTTCCTCCTGAATGGAGGATTTTATTTTTTAGTGTACGAGTTGTCAGCAGCCGCGTTGTTAGAAGGTTGGCTGTAACCTTTTAAACCAAATGTCCTGGTGTTTGTGCTTCAAAACGCTCAGTGGCTGTCGTGGCCTGCCATTCACCACAGCGTCCACGTGTGGCAACCGTTCCAGTATTTGCGAACTGAGACGAGGATATCTTTCTGTGATATTGCACAGTGTTTCACCAGTTGGAGTCATGGGGTCAGTGGCGGGACTGACACCGTTAGTTACATTGTAAGGGGTTTCAGTCCCCCTCAAAGCTGAAAATGTATCGTCGGAAGCAGAGTCCACCCTGAACGTTGATGCTTTGTTTCCTGAGATGGCCGCGGTGCTTGCGGAAGTGTCTGAAGGACAAGAGAAGTTCATCTTCGCTACAGTATCACATGACTCCAGGGAGGAGGGAAGTTGCTCACTCACAGAGACTGCTGCCTCAACATGACATGAATAGTCTATCAGGTTTGCTGATTTGAATGTGCCGAGATATCGTAATATCTGCTTGAGTCAGATTCTGCACCAAGAGGTATCGAAACGTATTTTTCCCAAGGGGTCCTGTCGACAGATATTCCTTGTGGATGACTGTGTTGCAGCCAGCGTTAGGAGAAGATAGTGTGGTCAGTGGAGACGGCACGGTTACTTGTGACCACAATTTGGTTGTTTTTCCAATCCATCAGTGGGACCAAACGATTCATCAAGTCTGCTCCGAGTAGCAGCTGTTCAGTGTCGAGGCTGGTAACCTACAGAGGGTGAACAAGCGATACATTTGTGTAGTTTCAGCATGATTTTCATTGTGAGAGGCGAGGTAGTCTGAGTGAAACCTCGAAGTTTAGTGTAGCATCGTTCCATTTTTAACCAATGTTTAGCTGGGTTCACAGACGTTTTTGAGATTATTGAACAATGTTTGAGAGATTAGCGATATTGTCGAGCCCGACTCAATTAGCACATCACAGGTTAAGCAATCCTCCAGGACGGTTTCCAGGTAGCGACTTTCAGAGTTGCGCGATTGTGGAGCGATTGTTCGCAATGGCGTGATGTGCCATTTGTGTTCATGGTGAAAACAGATCGACTT
Organism: Coregonus lavaretus; assembly: GCF_964263955.1. Lineage (NCBI taxonomy): Eukaryota > Metazoa > Chordata > Actinopteri > Salmoniformes > Salmonidae > Coregonus > Coregonus lavaretus. The sequence continues at coordinate 38,552,127 of NC_139997.1, read as the reverse complement.
ATCTGAGTTTAAATGGAATTGGCTATTGACAAAGCCCGTGGGCTTGTTTCTGGATCGAGCTGGCATTGGATTGGGTTCTGAGTGAGAATGGGGGTTATTGGATTGTTTACATCTTTGCTAATGGTGTTAATTTCAGTGGACCCATTCTCCGGCAATTCCACGCCTAGCAGAACTTCTAGAGAGCATCGGTTTACGTTTTTAGTGTCATTGAACCCTTTGTTACACCTGTGTGGTTGGCGACATTCTTTATAGTTATTTTGACCACGTGGTTATTGGTGTCGTGGTAGACACCATTTTTGTGCGTCATCTCTCACCACTCATATCCCTGATGCCGCACCCTCTAACTTGAGTGAGTGCTCCAGCTCAATATTGAAAACCGAGATTCCAGGGCTCTTAGTGTGGCTCACTTTTGATGCCTCAAAAGCTGTGCTCGCAAGCTCTCTGAGTTCTGAGATTGGCATACCAACGTGGGCTGAAGGGCCCAAGTAGTTAATGAAGTTGTGATACATGTTCGACAGAAACATTTGTTTGAATGGTAATAACTCTTCCATTCCTGTTTCAGTGAGTAGGCCAAAGTAAGCTGAACGAAGCCTATGATGGTATGCTTGTGGGTGTTCATTCCGAGCTTGTTTGACAGTGTCGGCCAGCGAGCTTTCCCGTTTGCGAGTCGCAGAACCACTGAATTCTATTTTCAGCACCGTGGCAAGTTTAGCGTAGTCGTTTTGCACGTGTTGCTGTTGTAGACGGATTAACCTTTTCACGTGTCTATTCGACGTTCGCTTCAACAGGTAAAGCCTGTCAGTATTGTTGTGGCAAATTTGTCCTTATACTGATCAAAGAACCAAAGTATTTCCAGAGTTTTTGTAGAATTAAGGTATACTGTATTACAATTAGATAAAGCCGAGGTGGTCTGCAGAGCATCTCTCTTCCACCTCTCAGCTCTGTTTATATAGTCATTTTACATTTTAGCTTAACCCCTCCCTCTTGGGTTCCCCCACCACTTTCTCCAGTTTCCACCTCTTGACCGCTACGCCCATTTCCTTAGTCTATGATAGTGGTGAAATCTGACTTCCCCTCCTATGTATTCAGTTTGGAAACAATGGTGGTGTGACCAACCAAGCCTTGTCATGCACAAATAACAGCCCTGTCATGTAAAAATAATCATGTTCAGTTTGAACTCTGTTCAACCCTGGCTCACCCTGGCTTGACCTGGAGATTGATTGTGGACATGGCAGGTCCACAATCAATCTCTCAAACATACCCAAGCCCAACACCTCTCTCCCACCCTGTCATGCTGTAATTAATCAGGAAGACGCCCAAGGAGAGACAGGGTTTAGCCTGAACTCTGTTCAACCCTAGCTAGGTTTCCATCCAATTGGCCACAGATTTCTGGTTCGTTCCAGCGATATGCCTAAGGAGAGCCACAAGGCAACAGTCTGGTTTCAGTCACTGATAAGACAAGACAACTGTAGAATTTGACCCGAACACAGGTCAGATGCCCATTTCACACACACACAAACCCAGTGAGAGGAACCAACCAAGTTCTTACCTAGCAACATAGATGCACCAATCCAAAAATCCACATTAATGTAAAAATCCACATCAGTATCCGTAGCATTCGGGTAGCCATCTAAGGCGTCCTCTATGTCTGCTAAGAACGTCTGTGTCATTTGGCTTCCCTGGAACAGGGTCAAAGGTGTGGAAGTTTTTGACAATTTTGTCAAGGCATTCCGTGCCAAGTGCGCAGGGAGGGTTTGCTTCATCCTTTGGAGAAGTATGGACCAAGAGGAGAAGCCAAACTTTGGCTTTGTTGGCGAGGAGGTGCCATATTACTCTGTGCCGAATGGCCAAGAGGAAAAGACTGAGGGACCCCTGAGAGCGGTAAAGTCTGAAACCTTCTGTAGTCTTCACTCCTTTGTGCCCCGAGCTCCGGTTGCGAGCTTGGTTGCTTTGTTGGGTAGTCGCGCTTTTCTGGAGTTCCTCCAGGTGGTACCTAAGGGTGGTATTCTGCTTCATAGCAGAGTGCACTTGGGTGCTTAGAGTACTTATTTTAGACACGTGAGTGTCGCACTTGCTCCATTTGGCCTCACATATCTGTCATGGTTTGCAGGTAGAGGTCTTGAGTGCTGAGTGAAAGATTCAATGATGAGATTTCCTCCGCTTGCTTAGATTATTTTGTCCATATTCCTCACCTGGGTTCTCTCGTCATTCATTTGGTCAGTGACTTCAATTAATTCCGCTGTTTTGTCATCCAACTTCGTCATTGTGTTCGTTAACTGATCGTCTTTGGTCTGCAGCTTTTGGACTAGAACATTATTTATTTGAGTGACGTTCATCAAAACTGCATGCATGTTATCAAGATGTGCGCCCCTGTTCGTAGCTAACTCGTCAGATTGTCGTTCCTGTAGAAGACAATTTTGTTCAAGAGTTTGTGCTCGTTCTTTCTCAAGTCTTTTCCATTTCTTTTAATTGTTCCTTTCTCAAACGCAGTTCCTCTGCTTTTGTCATTATTTTCCTGGTTCTCTCCACCTGTCCCTTCATCTCAACCGTTTCTTGCTCGTGCTTCTGCTGTGCACTGCGGTACTGGACCGACGTCAATCTCTGCTGGTGGCCATACTTCAGGGCTAAACAAAAGAGAACCTTTACAAGGCCTGCGCCTGGTTTATTTTGGAGGGCATTTGTCGCAATTTCTAGTCTATTTTCACTTATTAGCGGGGGAATGGGGGCCACCCCCTCTAACTTGCACATTATTATTTTGTTTTGTAAAGTTGGTTTTGACTCGTTGGAAGCTGCAAAAACGATTTTAATTAATTTATAGACATTAATGAATCATCAATACTGGATCAGTAATGTGGGAATTGGACTTCAATGAACTTGCAAAAGCGAATTTAATTGATTAAGCAATGTTAATGATTAATCATACCTGTATAGGCTATCTGGGAATTAAACTTTAACCTGAAATCGTCGCTGTATCTAGGTTAAGATTGACAAGTTTAAAATGTCTCATTGGTTGGAAGAAATTAATTTGGTCCTTAGCCGAATGATCAACCTGGTAAAAAGGTTTGTTTGGCAATTTAACTTCTTTGGATATCGTTGTCTCATTCGATTTAACAATCAGTTGAGATTGATTGGATATTATAAAGTGTAACCAGTTGTTACAAAAATAAATTCTCCAAAAAATTGTTGCCGATTCTTCACCACAAGGGGTCACTTACCCCTGAAAGCTGAAATCACATGGGATTCCAGCAAAGGCGGGAGTTCCGTCTCCCAAAGCACGGGATTACCGCTGTAAACACATAATGGCTTCTCTGTTTGTTAGTTTAGCTTCTAATGTAAAGCTAGCCGTTCTTGTACAAGAATGTTCACTTCAAGCACAAAAAGGTAATTGGCGAAACTTCACCACAAGGGGTCACTTACCCTTGAAAGCTGAAATAACACGCGATTCCAGCAAAGGCGGGACTTCCGTCGCCCAAAGCGCGGGATTTCCACTGTAAACAAAGAATGGCTTCTCTCTGTTTGTTAGCTTAGCTTCTAATGTAAAGCTAGCCGTTCTTGTACAAGAATGTTCACTTCAAGCACAAAAAGGTAATTGGCGAAACTTCACCACAAGGGGTCACTTACCCTTGAAAGCTGAAATAACACGCGATTCCAGCAAAGGCGGGACTTCCGTCGCCCAAAGCGCGGGATTTCCACTGTAAACAAAGAATGGCTTCTCTCTGTTTGTTAGCTTAGCTTCTAATGTAAAGCTAGCCGTTCTTGTACAAGAATGTTCACTTCAAGCACAAACAGGTCCCCTTCAATTCGGGAACGGGGGTTTACTAACGACGTATCACGTTCAACCCAATCGGCGTTTCTTGCTAGCAATGTTACCGGAACACGCGGTAACATAAAGAAATACTCGCTGCGTCTACTCACGCTGTTGAAGCGCGAGAGACCGAGAGATAATACTTCGCTTCGGCCAAACAAATATATCTTCTCAAATGTCCTGGCCTCATGTCCTAGCTCTGGAAATTTAATAATTCACCCTACACACTCTGACACTGTCAGATATACAACACCGGAGACAATCACCGGAAACACACACACACACCACTCAACGAGAATCCTTCTTACTGCTCTTTGGTGTATAATTTGCTACGCAATTCCTGTAGACTGAATTCAACAGTAAGGCCTAATTTTGTCTTAGATTCCTCACACAGGGCGCCAATATGTTGTGACTTGACTTTTAACATTAATCTGAATACTTATTTCTCTAACTCACTATGTTTAATGTTACCAATGAAATTAATCATGGAACAATTAACTCATTAGGATTTGGGGCACCGGGAGAGCGGTTCTTTAAAGTGTTACCATCTCCCGAATTAAACTCTAAAAGGTATTTTATCTATCACATCTATAAACAGTAAACTTATTAATCATAACCTTGTATCATCATTCTGAACAGTCTTGGCATCTGCAAAAACCAGAGCCTTACTTATGATTCAGTACTACACAAATTGGTTTAATTATTTATTTACTAGCTAATTAAATGGGAACACAGGATAAACACACCAGTTATTGACTGGAGAAAACAGGTCCCTAGCGGACTGACAACATGGCTGTTAGTTAAAGAGGAGGGAGAGAGAGACAGACACTTAATACGTTGAAAACATTCAGAAACTGCTCTCACCTACAGTACCCATATACTTGGCACATGAACTGCCGCCCGCTTTGAGTAAGAAATCATGAATGTATTTACGTGAAATACAGCCTTGGAAAGGGGTTGGGCCTTTTCACTGCACGCTTGTAAGGCTCTTCTTGTCCAAAATGGTTCACAATGTCCTTCTTCGTAGTTGTCCGGTCTCCAATGACTTGTCATGTAGTCCTGAACAGAACTACAGAATTGATTTTCCTTCCCGTCGCTCTGGAGGTTGCTTCTTTGAAGATAGGCTAGCCAGCCGTATCGATGGTTCCCCAGTGGGGGGTGAGAGTAGCGTAAAAATATGGTTTGAGCAGAGTAGCAGTTTGTCCTACTTAAATTTGCTTTTGAAGATACCTTACTTAGGACAGCTAATCAGCCGTACCAGTGATTTTAAATGTGTAGCTGCCGCTTTCACGTTTTCTGGTCTGGTATGTTAATTTCTTTACCCATCTTTTATACACTCTGCTCGAAAAGGGGTGGTTCCGTCAGGCTGACACGCTTTCTGACCTCACTTTGGGCGGTGACTACTTACTGTGCAGAGTTTATCGAAAACAATTATCTCTTTATAGCTTCTTAAATCAAATCCCGCTCTTAACAAATATACTTTCATCATTTTTCATATTACATGCACAACGTATAGGATGGACATTTCATACATGTAGTGGGTATACTTTCCAAGTTACAGTATTTCCTTTATAACAATTTTTATGACGTCACAAAATAACAAACAAAATGACATCAGTTTCCATAGATCGCCTCCGACCATTCCCCACATTTTATGTTCGAAATATTGTTCCAGTATTCGCTTTTGAACGTGTTAGTTTCAGCGGGAAAAAGTATATTGAAACAAAGACATTCCTTTGGATCTGGAGAGGGAGGGCCTTCTTTGTTGATTTACGACCGGGCGTGAGCTGTTAATCTCCACTAGTTGTTTCCTTCCCCCTCTACGTGAGAGAGGGGTCTGATTGAACTTATTCATTGGAAACCTGATCTATTTGGATTCTCGTGGACAGTCATGACACGATGTATGTTTCGCTTAACTGAGTGTTCTGTGTGTTGATTTGCTGACTTTTACTGGCAGGACCTGTTTGTTCTGTTGGATCTGATTGGTGCACCTGACCCTATGTTTGTCAACCACTTTGACAATACTATACGCTGGTTCGATGAGCTCATATATGCAGGTAAGGCCCCCCCACCCCACTTCTCAACATTTTTACTCCATATACAGTATCACAACAATTGCCTGTATTGCCAGGTAAATTAATGAATTATTATCCCATTGATTGCTCACTGTAATCATAATGGGGCAGAAACATGTTGTAATGGAGATTGTGAAGTAGAGGGAAGGAGGCAGAGGTACACTAGAATAACAGAAAGAACCAGGGAGCAAGGCAAAGAGAGTTTGGCAGGTGGATGACTGACTCATGCTGATACAGGACCAGGCTCTCCTGTGCTGATCTGACTTTAATTTCACTCAGGCACAGTAATAAGACACCTGGAGTGAGCTGTTCTTCCTCCCTCAATTTTCTGTCTCCTCTCTGCTTACCCCACCCCCTCTTTATCATTGGCCTTGACCCTGGCCCACGGTGGCTGTCATGTCTGTCTGCCAGAGAGGAGGCTCCATAAGCTGGGTCTGCTGTCCTCCCACCCCAGAGAGGTGAGCTACTTTAGGAAGGACATAAACCTGGGCCCTGTGGAGGACGACCATGTGCCCTTCCTCCAGCAGGGTGAGGGATCACACCCACATAGATAGACAGATGGTTAGAGAGCACATTTACTGACTAACAATAATGGATGTTTAACAGTACACCTTGAATACTTACACAGCTGATTAGACTATGGCCTTATGACTGTACTGTATTTACAGAGATTGGTTCCCTCCCTCTGCTTTAGTTTTATCCCTGTAGAACTTAATGTACCACCTGCCTTTTTTCTCTCTCGCGCTATCAAACTCTGTCTACCCCATCTGTCCTCTACACTCTACCCTATCTCATTTGTCTTCTCCCCTCCCCTGTCTCTCTGCCATTCTCACCCACTCTGCTCTATGCCTGCAGGGGTTCCAGTACTACACATGATCACAACGCCCTTCCCCTCCTTTATGCACACTCTGGAGGACACAGCGGAACACATCCATTCTCAGACTATCGAGAATCTCACCAAGGTGCTAGTGGTGTTCCTCGCTGAATACATAGGACTCTGACTGACATTTTTCCCCCATTATTATTGATCATACGCATGGATCCGTTCGATTTTATGCCACAATCACCCACCCTTGTTTTATAATACCAGCACTCTCCCACTTGATGACTTAGTATCACATCCCCACATCATACATTTCCAAAGTCCTATCACACCATGCAATTTTTCCACATCACTGATAATCCCACATTCTATACCCTAGTCTTATTGTTTTTTCTTTATCCATTCTGGAGCCACACTATAAAACTGTTGAAATTAGGATCTTGATTATAGAGCCTTTTACATTCCCTGTCCCTCTAATTCCCATAATCGATGTGGGACTCAGATTTATGCAAGAACAGATTGTTAAACTTAATGATGTGCCTTTTTTCAATATGTTCCGTAAATGAGGTTGTGCACATTAGAGTATATAGTGTTTCCCAGTGAGGGAAGCTAGATCATGTGGATAAAAAACAGTTTAAAAGTCTAAATAAAGACGTGATATACAGACATTACTGTACATATTTGTTCCCCCAAAAGTCATTTATATGTTGAGGACAGACAGTCCAGGAATAATATAGCAATAAATATGTGCTTTGGCAAGTGCCAGATTATATGGAATGTAATTGTGCATGTAGCTAATGCAAGTAATACAAAGTATTACTTGACCCAACAACTCTGTTTGTTGAAATACATGTACTATGTATTAGGATGAAGGTTAATCAAATGTATTGGTATGACTTTATATATTGAGCATTAAGATATTTAGAGATTTATCTACAAGCAATAGTAGGTTCAGTGCCAATGCTTTACATATTACTTGTGTACTGAAATAGTTGCATCCACCAGTTAACTGGCCAAAAGTGATAACTAATTGAAAAGGATTATCTATTGCGTACTGTATGCATCCACTATTGTAGCATAACAATGGCCTTGACATGAGGTGTCAGCCAGCAGAATGTAATAATGCATAATGAGAAACTATTCTATGCGCAATACTTGTTACAGCATACTCAGTTCCAACATTATTATAATGTATGAACCAGACTGTGTGAATGGATGCTGCCACTGTTTTGTTACATAGCCTGGGTGCCAGTCTGTTTCTGCTAGTGTTGCACATGGGGATGTGTGAAACTTACTCCTCAGCCTGAAGTGTCCCTACTTGCACCAGTGTATAGCAAGCTTTTCGTGTGGCGTCGACTGGTAAGACGCTTCAGGAGGGAGGTCATGTGTGCTAGCAAGGAAAGTCCTGGGTACGAGCCTCGGTGCGAGCTGAATCAGGAAGAAGTGGTACTCGCTAAGTATAACGTCCGTTATACTAGACAACATGTATTATTGTTATTTTGCCAAAAGAAACAAAACACTCAGTAGTTCATGCACAACAAGCAGTCACCCTGGCTCCAATTGGAGTAATCTAATCTCCTATGTGAAAGATTGATTGACGCTGTACTTAAGCAATAAGGCGCGAGGGGGTGTGGTATATTGGCCATATACCACAAACCCCAGAGGTGCCTTATTGCTATTATAAACTGGTTACCAACATAAGTAGAACAGTAAACAAGTATTTTTGCGTCATACCCATGGTATATTGTCTGATATACACAAGGCTGAAACACTACTTTAGCCAATCAGCATCCAGGACCCAAAATACACGGTTTGTAATGTACCTCAACCCTTGTATTGCACTAATATCTGACATCGCCTCATACTTTTATTGTACTGTATAAAAAAATACATATGAAATGAATGATAGCTTGCATAGAATTCCACTGAGAATATTTTCTTAAATAAAAAAACAAATATATAAACTTGTTTGATTTGTTTTATTTAATGTATGAGAAATTTGTTGAAACGTTAATTTCCCCCCAACATCTGAGCCGCTACCTTCCAGCAGGCGGTACCGGAGCATCAGGTCTCGGACCAACAGGTTCCGAGACAGCTTCTTTCTCCAGGCTGTTGAACAGCTAACCCTAAACTGTACCTGCACACTGAAACATGTATGAGAGCACCAGCTGTTCTGGACGACTGTGTGATCACTCTCTCCGTAGCCAATGTGAGTAAGACCTTTAAACAGGTCAACATTCACAAGGCCGCAGGGCCAGACGGATTACCAGGACGTGTACTCCGAGCATGCGCTGACCAACTGGCAAGTGTCTTCACTGACATTTTCAACCTGTCCCTGAACAAGTGTGTAATACCAACATATTTCAAGCAGACCACCATAGTCCCTATGCCCAAGAACACCAAGGTAACCTGCCTAAATGACTACCGACCCGTAGCACTCATGTCTGTAGCCATGAAGTGCTTTGAAAGGCTGGTCATGGCTCACATCAACACCATTATCCCAGAAACCCTAGACCCACTCCAATTTGCATACCGCCCTAACAGATCCACAATTTGCACTCCACACTGCCATTTCCCATCTGGACAAAAGGAACACCTACGTGAGAATGCTATTCATTGACGACAGCTCAGCATTCAACACCATAGTGCCCTCAAAGCTCATCACTAAGCTAAGGACCCTGGGACTAAACACCTCCCTCTGCAACTGGATCCTGGACTTCCTGATGGGCTGCCCCCAGGTGGTAAGGGTAGGTAACAACACATCTGCCACGCTGATCCTCAACACGGGGGCCCCTCAGGGGTACGTGCTCAGTCCCCTCCTGTACTCCCTGTTCACCCATGACTGCATGGCCAAGCACAACTCCAACACCATCAAGTTTGCCGACAACACAGCAGCGGTAGGCCTGATCACTGACAACGATGAGACAGCCTATAGGAAGGAGGAAAGAGACCTGGCAGTGTGGTGCCAGGATAACAACCTCTCCCTCAACGTGATCAAGATAAAGGAGATGATCGTGGACTACAGGAAAAGGAGGGCCGAGCATGCCCCCATTTTAATCGACGGGGCTGTATTGGAGGAGGTTGAGCGCTTCAAGTTTCTTGGTGTCCACATCACCAACAAACTATGATGGTCCAAACACACCAAGACAGTCATGAAGAGGGCACGACAATGCCTATCCCCCCGCAGGAGACTGAAAAGATTTGGCATGGGTCCTCAGATCCTCAAAAAGTTCTACAGCTGCACCATCGAGAGCATCCTGACTAGTTGCATCACCACCTGGTATGGCAACTGCTCAGCCTCTGACCGCAAGACACTATAGAGGGTAGTGCGTACAGCCCAGTACATCACTGGGGCCAAGCTTCCTGCCATCCAGGACCTCTATACCAGGCGGTGTCAGAGGAAGGCCCTAAAAATTGCCAGACTCCAGCCACCCTAGTCATAGACCTTTCTCTCTGCTACCGCACGGCAAGTAGTACCGGAGCGCCAAGTCTAGGTCCAAAAGGCTTCTTAACAGATTCTACACCCAAGCCATAAGACTCCTGAACAGCTAATTAAATGGCTACCAGGACTATTTGCACTGACTGTCTTCACACCTGTATCTTAAAGAGACTATTTGCAGAATCTCACTCACCCACCCTTACACACACCTCACACACGCACACATGCACCATTGCTGGTACTATTTGTTATGATTATGTCATGACTCTCCCTGGGTGAGGATCAAAGGCCTCATATTAGCTTGGTAAATGGCCGACAACAACCAGACCCTCTTACCTACGGGGGGCTGTTTACAGGTTTACATCCTTTACATTATGTAGAAAATATCAAGGAGGAAGACAATGTTTCCGTGAAGATAGGAATGTGATTTTAGCTTTCTAACAAAATCATTGTGATGATAATACTTTTACCTCGTAACTAGCCACACCTGAGGGAGCTCAGAGAGCGTGTCAGTATGATGGAAACACTCCTCTTTACCAGAGTGCATAAAAGACTGAGATAAGAATTATCTGATTAGACTAGATGGACCTCAAACTGCAGCTGTTGTCCATATTGGTCCCTACCCTGAACATCAACAGGAGGTGAAGACAACAAAGTTGCCTCACTAACAATCAATGTTAAGGCTGAGTAGCTGTTCTAAGGACTGTATCTAAGAAGGTGAATTTAAGTGGGACCATCCTGTTACTCTCTTCAAACCATCGTCTACTACACTGCTCTCATCACTCCACAGGGGATCGTCGAGCCATCCTCAGAAGACCACTTCCAGAACGAGTGAAAGTAAACAGACGACTAAGAAGGAGGACATTGTGACCTCTTATGGACAATCTGAGCCTTACATCTGAACCTTACATCTAAAAGGCCATCTGAAAAGAGAAGGCCCAATCGACCCTTCCCACGAAGGCCTGGGTCCAACAGAGACGATGAAGACAAACACGTTAATACATGCATTACTTCTTACCAAACAGGCGGCAGTTCTTGGCAAATTATTAGGATTACTATGAGTATAGGTCCATGTGTATCCAAGTGTTGTGTTAGTCCGCTAGGGACACGTTTTCATTGTATTAAGTTTCTAATCCCTATCTATACCGTGTACGTGTTTGTATCTTGTGTTATCATTTTTTATTAGTTAGTAAATAAACAATTAAATCAATTTGTGTGGTACGGAATGATCAGTAAGACCCGGGTTCGTGCAGACTTAAAGAGCCTACGACTTTCAGAATGAGACTGATAAGAGGTAAATGATTAATAAATGACTGTTAAATGATAAGAGATTGTAACAATATTGATGTTACTCATATTGATGTTACACAGGAAACGGAAACCAGTTGGGACTTACTGTATGAATGTGCGAGTTGACAACATGCCTAGTAAAGTTTGCTTAACTATATATCTTTGTCTGTCGTGACTACAACGCAAAGCATATTGAAACATGGTGGCAGCGGTATCCAAAAGAACCTGGATCTCATCGATTTAAAGGAAGAATACATCCCAGGTGGGAGTTTGAAAATGTGCCACGTTTACAGGCTAGTCATCGCGCCGAACGTTAACGTTAGCTAGCTATCGTATCCAATAGCTAGCTGGCTAGTGGATACAAGCAGATTCGTGAGTAGCTAACGTTCCATTCTACGAATAAATCGCCATGGAAAATGCACTGAAACTTCCGGGAAAAATAGACTTTGATGATTGTAATTTAGCACTGACCTGGAAAAGATGGAAAGAGGAATTCAATTTGTACATGGCTCTTACAATGAGAAAACCTGAGGATTACAAAGTGAAGCTACTGTATTATCTCATTGGGGGAAAAGACAGAGAGATTTGTGAGACTGTGTGGGCAGTACAAAAGACAATCTCTCTGTTGAGGAAGTAATTGCAGCACTGGATGCATTTTGTGATCCCAAGAAAAATGAAACAATTGAGATATATATTTTTTTCATGCGAAGTCAGGGCCAAGATGAGAGTTTAGACAAATATCTCACTGAATTGAGGACTCTAGTGGCCACCTGCAACTTTGGAGTAATCACAGACTCTCTTATCAGACCACACTTAAGAGACCGCTTACTCAGAGAGACTGATCTCAGTTTAGAGAAATGCATACAGATTGGAAGAGCTGCAGAACTGTCCAGACAGAGAGCTAAAGTCATAAATGTGCAGGGCCCTGTAGCAGTGCAAGCAGTCACACAGAAAGATATACCGAGAGGGAGAGGAGACCCTACAGAGGGACAGAGCATTATACAATGCAGATACTGTGGACGGACACATGAGAGAAAAAAGGAAAAATGCCCTGCATATGGACAAAAATGTAAATCCTGTGGGAAAAACAATCACTTCTCTACGGTTTGCAAAAGTGCAGGGACCAGCAAGAGAAACAGAGTCCTGGCAATGGAAAATGCGTTAGCTGACTCAAAGAGCGGTGAGGATGTTCTCTGCATCACACTAGGGCCAAAGTCAGAGAGCATCAACGTGGTGCAGGAGAAAACCACAGACCCCAATGCAGCTCTCTTTGCAACCATGCTGGTCAACAAAGTCAGTCAGATTTCAGCTAGATTGTGGTGCTAGTTGTAATGTTATCCCTGCAAACCTCATAAAAGCCAGTCACCTAGAGCTCTGCAGTCAGGTATTGGTGATGTATAACAAGAGTACTCTGACGCCACTGGGGAAGTGCACACTTAGAGTGATCAATCCACGCAATAAGAAAACCTACCGAGTTGAGTTCATCGTAGTCAACAAGAATGTGCACAGGCCCATTCTAGGCAGTAAGGCTATCCAGGCAATGGAGTTGATTACTGTGCAGCATCACAACATCCTGGCCATCGAAAACAACAGGATCCTGGACTAAAGAGCAAATTAAACGAGTACTCTGATGTATTCCGGGGAGATGGATGCTTACCCGGCAAACTGAAGCTGGAAGTGGATGAGCGAGTGGAGCCCGTCCAGCTGCCAAAGAGAAGAGTGCCAGTAGCACTATATAAACCACTCAAAGAGGAGCTCAGTGGTCCAGAGAAAAGAAGGATGACAAAAGCAGTTGAAAAAAGCACAGATTGGATTAGCAGCCTGATCGTAGTGAAGAAACCGTCTGGAAAACTGCAGTGTGCATTGATCCGAAACCTCTCAACAAGGCGCTCTAGAGGAGCCATTACCCATTTCCCACTATTGAAGACGTGCTGCCAGATCTGAACAGAGCACGCGTGTTCTCTGTTTTTGATGTAAAAAATGGATTTTGGCATGTGGAACTGGAGGAGGAATCCAGCTATCTCACCACGTTCTCTACTCCCATGGGACGCTACAGGTGGCTGCGCATGCCAATGGGAATCAGTCCAGCCCCAGAGATCTTTCAGAGGAAGTTGAACCAGGCAATGGAAGGTCTTCCAGGAGTCAAAATCATAGCAGATGACATCCTGATTGTGGGAGAACGAGACAACAATGAAGCAGCGACTCTGGACCATGACAGAAACCTGACAGAGACTGAACAAGGGTATGCACAGATAGAGAAGGAGCTGCTTGCAGTGGTGTTTGGCATGAAGAGGTTCCACCAATTCACATATGGACGAACTGTGGAAGTGCAGTCAGATAAGCCTCTAGAGAGCATCATGACAAAGCCTCTCCTCAGCGCACCAAAAAGACTACAACGCATGCTCATGAGACTCCAAGACTATGAGGTCAGTACCTCACAGAACAAGACAACAGAGGCCCTGTGGAGGTCGAAGTGGAATCAATCAATATGATACGCTTCCTCCCTGTGTCAAGCGAGAGACTAAAGCACATCCACAGAGCCTCTGAGCTGGACCGGGAGCTCCAGACACTGAAAAATGTGATCCTGCAGGGGTGGCCTGAAGTGAAAGGACATGTACCCTTGGAAGTAGCCATTTATTTTCACAACAGAGATGAGCTGAGTGTGCAAAATTGAGTTATCTTCAGAGGTGAGCGAGTCATTGTGCCTACTGCCCTCAGGTCAGAGATAATGCAGAGAATCCATTCCTCACACATAGGAACAGAGGGATGTCTGAGAAGTGCTCGCGAGTGTGTCTACTGGCCAGGCATGAATGCACAGCTGAGAACATACATGGCACAATGTAGCACCTGCACGGCATGGGGTTTGAAGCAGCAGAAAGAAACGTTGAGGCCCCATGATGCACCAAAGCGTCCCTGAGAAAAAATAGGGACTGACCTGCTCCAGTTCAATGACAGACTACATGGTCACAGTTGATTATCTCTCCAACTTCTGGGAAGTGGACCATTTGGAGAACACACAGTCGAAAACGGTAATTCGAAAACTGAAGACACACTTTGCACGCTATGGGATACCTGACATCCTTTACTCAGACAATGGTCCCGAAGTTTCAGCAAGGCTTGGGACTTTACACACAAAACATTGTCTCCAGGATACCCGCAAAGTAATGGGAAAGTGGAATCGGCAGTGAAAACAGCCAAAAAACTGATGGCAAAAGCAAAGAGAGCAGGTGCTGACCCATACCTGGCAATGCTGCATCACAGAAATACCCCGTCACAAGGAACAGACAGCAGCCCTGCAATGGTGCTCATGGGAAGACGTACAAAGACACTACTTATAATGAGTGAAAATCTTCTGAGACCCGGGATGGCAAACTGTCAGCTGGAGAAGTTCAAAGAAAGACAGCAGAAACAGGCAAAGTACTACGACACCTCTGCTAAGGATCTCACAGAGCTGCAACGAGATGACAGGGTGAGAGTTCACCCACTCACAGGACAGAAACACTGGTGGCAGAGGGCCACAGTAGTCAGACCAGTGGAGCAAAGGTCCTATGAGGTGAAGACAGAACAGGGAGAAGTCTTCGGGAGGAACAGGCGACACCTGAGGAAGAGCAGATAAATAGAGGAGGATTTCCCCACTGTTGAGGAGCCTGGCACAGAGCCAGTAAACAGAGCACCAGCTGACACCCAGCAGGGTGCTGAACACAACCTAGAGGTGGATGCTGCATCTCAACAAGAAGATCCGAACATCTCAGGTCAAGCACCTCCTGATGTAATCAACACTCCCCACACAAGGTCTGGTTGGGCCATTTGAATACCTATACACCTGAAAGACTTTGTGGGAAGGTAAAAATAATAATAATTAATGGACAGTCAGACCGTAAACAAACATTCAGTTCACATTCCAGTTTATTGCAGACATGGACTACAAGCCAAAGTTAGGTGGAGTCTGCCTTTGTTGTTAAAAAATAAATAAAAATAAGAACATGTAGCAATATTGATGTTACTCATATTGATGTTACACAGGAAACGGAAACCAGTTGGAACGTACTGTATGAATGTGCGGGTTGACAACAAGCCTAGTAAAGTTTGCTTAACTGTGGTGCAGGCGTCACTACAGACCCCCTGGTTCGATTCCAGGCTGTATCACAACCGGCCGTGATTGGGAGTCCCATAGGGCGGCGCACAAATGGCCCAGCATCGTCCGGGTTTGGCCATCATTGTAAATAAGAATTTGTTCTTAACTGACTTGCCTAGTTAAATAAAGGTAAAATAAAAATAAATATCTTTGTCTGTCGTGACTACAATGTAAAGCATATTGAAACAGAGATATCAAGATATCTTTAGTTAATTCGGGAAACGGTAACTCATTAAACAACTTTTCCTGTGGTGCCCCAAATTCCTAATGAGTTAATTGTTACATGATTAAATTAATCTAGTAACAATTAAACATAGTAGGTAATTATTCGATAAATAATAGTCATCACAATAATGAAAGGCATGTCACAATTATTTATCTATGCTACTCAACCATGTCCCTACTCACTTTAGCAAATTTCATTGTCTATTCTGTATATTCTTATTATATGTATATATTTTCAAACATTACGAATTTTCTTATTTTTTACTACTTTATCACTTACTGTGTATTTGTTTGTATAAATGTGTATTGCACTGTTTCTGAGAGCTTGCAAGTAAGCATTTCACTGTACCATTTACATCCTGTATCTTGTGCATGTGACCAATAAACTTTGATTTGATTTGAGCTGACAGCAACATTGTGAAGTGAGACATCCAAGCCAATAGAGGGAAGTGTAATACCCAAAGCAATAGCACCGTCGTCTTTGGCTTTCGTAACATAAACATAACATGAGTTATCATTAAGGTCGTGCTGTGTTAGCTAGTGTCAAATATTTTTTAAAGCTAACCCAAGATAGACCACAGACTGTCGTTTTCAATGAAGCAAATGAATCATAGTGGGCCGAGCCAAGTACGAGCTAGCGAGATCCTATTGGTATTTGCATATTTCCGTTAGGGAACGCTTACGCTGTGAAGTGCGCATGTGCAATAATTCAATTCGCTCTTGCACTCCAAAACAATGCACCTTTCTAGAAACTTTGGCAAAGGGTAAAGTCAGCAAAACTTAGGCCACTCTGTTCATAACAGATTATAGTTTTGGAACAGAAAACTATATTGAGATCAAATGTTTGATCGATGAGAAAATTTGCGGAATATCGGCCAAAATCCATCTCGCTCAATCTTCTCCCACTCCCCATATTTGGTGGTGAGTGGAAACGCCAACCGGATGCGTCAGATTTATACATCCGGTGAAAAATCTGTCTCATTGTTCCATCTGTGGTAGTGTGTTAGCAATATTAGCTGAGACTGTTGAAGTGGTAGCTAAATAGGTTATTAATGAAAGGTTCACAGTTGATATGAGACGCACTTCATTGTCAAAGACCAGCGAAGCTATTTTCGAAGTTGACACTGACTGTCAAGCCAAAGGTAGGTTAGCTGGCTGGCTAGCTAGCTAGCAGTTCTATCTACCCCTGTAAAGTCAGCTAGCTAGCTATGCTATCTATCTAGCTAATTGACTTTAACCCATATTGTGGTGTTTCAGTAATAGCCTATATGTAAAATGTTTTGTAAAGTTTTCTTCTTTGTGGTTTGAATAGGTCAGTCAGAAAGCGAGCAAGCTAGAAGTTCTCGGATTTTATTGATGTGACTCAGTGATATAATACTGTTGCTGTACTGTCCACACTTTATTTATCATCAGGGATAATAGGGTTCATGGGCTGTCATTCAAATCAAATTGTATTCGTCACATGCTTCGTAAACAGCAGGTGTGGACTAACAGTGAAATGTTTTTACTTCCCAACAATGCATAGAGAGGAAAAAAATTGAGAAGTTATAGAAAAGTAAAACACATTATAATAAAAGTAATAATAGATACACAATGATGAAAGATAACTTGGCTATATACAAGGGCAGCACGGCTCAATACTTTTGGGGGCCCTAAGCAAGATGTGGTTGGGGGGCACTCCACCTCACGGTAAAACATTATAGTAACCACCCTCTTGACGGTGGAGAGAAATGTACGTTTTTATAGTTAATTTCCTGCAATTCTACACATTTTGCCATGGGGCGTAGAGAAAATGATGCAGTTTTAATGCACGTTTTCTGCAATTCTACTCATTTGCCATGGGGTGGGGAGACATTTTTGCAGTTTTAAAGCTAATTTCCTGCAATTCTACACATTTTGTAATGACTTATGTCATGTTAATATGATATCTGAGTGAGAATGACTAACAAAATTAATGGGGGCCCCCTGGAGGTCAGGGCCCCTGGGCACGTGCCCTGCGTGCTTGTCGGTATTCAGCCATGAATACTACAAGTTTAGAAAGCTGGCTAGACAAACTACCAATCTAAAAGTTGTTAGCTGACATGGCTAATTGAGTAACTGTCAGTGACTGACATAACAAGAGAAAAACTGCTGATGCACAACCAAATTTCGAAATTGCACCTGGTGTATTCTATTATTCTTACTGGGGGCCCTAAGCGACCGCTTATGCCTGGAACCGGCATACGAGGTAATTGAGGTAGATATGTACATATAACTAGGAATAAAGTGACAGATAGTAAACAGTAGCAGTAGCGTATGTGATGAGTCAAGAGTTAGTGCAAAAAGGGTAAATGCAGATTGTCCGTTAGCTATTTGGTTAATTAATTATCAGTCTTATGGCTCGGGGTAGAAGCTGATCAGGGTCCTGTTGGTTCCAGACTTGGTGCATCAGTACCGCTTGCTGTCCGGTAGCAGAGAGAACAGTCACTTGGGTGGCTGGAGTCTTTGATCATTTTTAGGGCCTTCCTCTGACACTGCCTGGTATAGAGATCCTGGATAGCAGAGCGCTTGGCCCCAGTGATGTACTGGGCGGTACGCACTACACTCTGTAGTGCCTTGCGGTTGGATGCAAAGCAGTTGCCATACCAAGCGGTGATGCAGCCAGTCAAGATGCTCTCAATGGTGCAGCTGTAGAACTTTTTGAGGATCTGAGGGCCCATGCCAAATCTTTTCAGCCTTCTGAGGGTGAAGAGGCATTGTCGTGACGCTAATAAATTATTTAGGACACTAGCTATAGTTGTATCTTCAGCAACACACCTAGCTATAACCATAAGAGAAGATTTATAATGACAACTAACATGGCCAGATAAGATCCTTGTTTCACCAGCCACTATGTCTTTCTCCCATAGGTTTAGGAGACACTTCATCTACACACTGATGCATGAGTTGTGACTTAGTCAACGGTGAGACTGCTTAATCCTCAGGTCAGTCGTCCTCCCTGGTCATCTGTGTTGCTGGTGCCCTGTGTTCCACACCATGGCACGCCACAGTAAGCTGCAGAAACAGGTGTTGTCTCTGTACCGCCAGTTCCTGCGTGCTGGCCAGGACAAGCCAGGCTTTCTACCCAGGATCCGGGATGAGTTCCGAGAGAACTCCAGCATCAAGAAGACTGATGTCATGCACATAGAATACCTTTACCGGCGCGGACAGAGACAGCTAGACCAGCTGAAAGATGTGAACACAAAGCAACTAGGAACTTTCTCCAAACCTAAGGCAGAGAGATAACCAACACTATTTCCGTCTTCACACCCTCTGTTGTAGCTACCTATAGTTATGTGGATAATACACTGTATTACATTCATCATTCACTAGTCAGATTACTACTCCATTCAGTCTGTAGCTGAGTAAGTGCAGTATTGTCCTAAGCGATGGCCATGGATCTGAACTGTATGACAGCACCAATGTACTCTGTCATAGAGCTGGACACCACTGAAAATGTTTAAGTCAATCTCTGGCCAGTGAGTTTGTTGGGTTGAGCAGACCAGTTGCTCTGGTCATTGTTGTAAAATACTTACTTTCATCTAGCTACATTTACGTGTTTTGGATTAAAGACTTTATCATCAGTATAGGAAGTATATTTTACTATTATGTAAAAGGTCTAGCTAACACTATTAAATGCTTACGTGTGACAAGAGGTCAAGTTATGGCATTTAATATTTGTATTATAATAAAAAAATAAAAATAAAATTGTTGTATACTTTTACTGCATTGTTAGGAGGTAGTAACATAAGCATTTCGCTGCACCTGCTATAAAATCTTCTAAACTGTGTATGCGACCAATAAACTTTGATTTGATTGATTTGATTGAATGCTAATGAAATATACAGTAAATTAGAAATGCCTGAGTAATTTAGACATTGCCAGTCTGCACCAGACAGTAGACAAAGCTAATGGCCCAATCCCAAATGGACCCCTTGACCCTACGCCTTATCAGAGAGGAATAGGCGAAGCGAGAGGGTTATCTCTCGCCAAAATCTGTCCAAAATATATTTTTTAATAGAGCCATGACTACATGGAACTCTCTGCCCCCCAGGTAACTCAAGCTAGCAATAAAACAAGTAAAAAAAAACAGATAAAATAATACCTTACTGCACAAATGGGACTGTGAAGAGACATAGGCAATGTGTGACGTTTAAAATGTATGTATTTCAGTCCTTGATTAATAATGTTCTGTAATATGTATTATGTAATGTTTCATGTGGACCCCAGGAAGAGTAGCTGATGCTTTTGCAGCGGCTAATGGGGATCCTAATAAATACTAAATATTCCACAGCTGTCAGCCAATCAGCATTCAGGGCTCGAACCACCCAGTTTATATATACCATTATATTATTATTATATATTAATATGTAAGGTTCTCGCTATAGCCACTAGGGGGCGGTAATTTGCGTAGCAGATCTTAGCACACGAAGTAATGTAGTTAAATGTAAACAGGAAGTGGAGACACGGCGTTCGTTCTTGGCCTGTGAGTCTTTTGAGATTGAGACTACATTTTTGTTCATTTTAATCGGATAATTACATATCTACAGAATTCTTGTTATAGTAGCTTTTATATTTGTTTTACGTAAAAGATGTCCGGCGGATCATCGTGCCCAGGTGAAATGTCCAATTCGCAGTTATTCCAGCAGGTCAGCATTTTCGATTGATAAAGCCTGGATTTATTTACTTGCTAACAAATTAATAGATATAATGTCATGCAGATAGATTGGTTAGTCAGAGCCATATATTTAGATGTATCTTAATACATGGCTCTGGTTAGGGTCATAGGCATATACATTATTGGTTAGAGCCTGTTTGATCTGTTCAATGTGGACATTCGAATTAATGATATCCCCGGCAGCACTACATTGGCAAAACCGGGCAGGGTACTTCAAATACCATTTTGTCTTATGCCATTATATCCCAAAATACAAGGTTGTTTTACTCTGTTGTTTATAAAGAATGTCAGTTCTTGCATCCATAGGTCCGTCTTTGAATTTGAGAGTGGTTATTTCTCCAGCCCCATAGCTCAGCTATAGAAAACTAAGTGGCACTGCAGGGCAGGGCTGTCGTTTGGCTGATAAATGAATGAAGAGTGGTGCCTGTAAGATCATAGATGTGGTTGTTGTAACATGTACTTAGTTGCTAACTTGCCCTCTCTTTTTTCAGTTAGCCCTTTTGGGCTGGCTCCATTCAGACAGCGAAAAAGACAAGGAGATCCTAAAGGCCTTCACAGGCATTCAGGTGGCACAAGAGCTCATGAACCGTCTCACAGGACAAAGAGAAGTGGACGCTTTTAAGGTGAATTGATGAAACAGAATGGAAAGACAATTATTATAGTCTATAGGAGCAGTCTACATACTAAACAATCTTGGCAGAAGTTGACACGCGTTTTATAATTTTAAAATTACAACCTGTCAAATATACTGTAGTCAGGCCTGGCTCGAGGATGACTTGCCTGAGCGGGCATTTTAAGTCCATGGTCCTACATATCAAAAACCTTTGTTTTAAATAATAATACAAGAAAGATATGCGCCCCACTACGACATACAAGAGTATCCGAAATGCAGCAATAGCTGTCGTAGGCCTACACATAATTTGCACATACCAACACACACAGATCAGCTTGACAGAATGAGCACCACTAGGCTATCAAAGATTCTTACATGCTTCATAGCTTAAACTTCAATAATTAGAACTATAGGCTACATTGCTGTCGAATTTGTGACACTACGCAATAAGCATAACCAAGCCGCTACTTCTCCAGGTGCGCAATATTTTCTGTGTGGGAGAGTTTCTCTCTCTCACACACACACACACACACACACACACACACACACACACGCTATAGCAAGAGAGCAGGGAGGGGGGTGAACAAGTAGGCTATGTGTTGTTTTCATAGTATTGACGCCACTTTTACAGTAGCCTATCACACAATGACTGTGTAATGCCTACTTCTTTTAGTAGGCTACACGCGGTATTGGTCCTATTTCTGCGACATACAAAATGTACAAAAAATGTAGGCCTATCTGAAATGCAGCCATATACACAACAAATGTCATTTTGCACACAAGAAAGCACGTGATGTTGAAGAGCCCGATGAAAGGATAAAGTTAGATGCGCTGCCAATTTCAGCACCATCGGAGTGGACAGCCAGGACAACAGGAGCACTGTGCCAGGGCTCACCTCATAGCACAACCAATTAGGATACATTGGTCACTGTCCTTATACCCATCAAATAACGCAAAGCTGTATATTTATCAATAGCAATTAGACCCGTAAAAGCAATCGATGACATTAAGAATCACAGATACATCTAAAAGATGCATTGAAGTAAAAAGCAAAGGCCTAAACTATACATTACATACAAAGAATTGCCAAACAACCAGTAGGCTTACATGAGGGAAAACCAATGAATAAATAATTCTGGCACGGTAGCCAGGGCCATAGAGGTTGCAGCTTAACATTTAGAAGAGTTGCAGCCTCCTCGATGCTGTGTTGAACCTCATGAGAAGTTTCTATTTTCATTCTCCTTCCAGGCTAAATTTACTTGTCAGGTATTTTGGGTATTTTATTAGGATCACATTTAGCTGTTGCAAAAGCAGCAGCTACTCTTCCTGGGGTCCACACAAAAAATTAAACATGACATAATACAGAACATTAATAGACAAGAACAGCTCAAAGACAGAACCACATCAATACATATCAATACATACACACAAACTATCTAGGTCAAATAGGGAAGAGGCGTTGTGCCGTGAGGTGTTGCTTTATCTGTTTTTAGAAACCAGGTTTGCTGTTCATTTGAGCTATATGAGGTCCCTCTCAAATGCCAGCTGGATAAGTTGGACTTTTCGTTGATGTAACATGCTCTGTGTTCAGAGTCTGTGTTCAATGAATATGTTCTTCAGGGTGGTGAACGAATTTTCACACATTGCTGTAGATGCCCCAAAAATGTTAATCATGTTTCAGTGCCACCAGCACAGTCGGCATTGCTGACAAAGGCCCGCTGTATCTTTGAAGAACACTGAGTGGGGTCCATTTGTTGTTGCTGGCTGTGGTTGTGAATTCACTTTGCAAGAATGTGCGAGCCACAAACTCTGATTCCATTGGTTCAGTTTGGGCTAGATTCAACAGGTCGTCAGGTTCCAGTGGCTGGGGTAATAGAGGTGCAGGTGCTTGTTGTGATGTTACCCTCGTGCTGCTGGTGCTAGGGCCTGGCTCTGCTTGATCTTGTTGGTCAGCAGGCAGTGTGGGGGATGGGCGGCTATTGCATTTGCTGCTAGGCTCCTCAACCTTGGTGGTCGGGCCTGCAGGCTGGTCGGTGAGCTTGGCATCACTCTCGACATTGTGGTCCTCAGTTTTTTTGCTCTTGGCAGTGCCCAGCCATTTTTGGATATCCATGCTGATCAAAGCTTAGCCAACTAGCTATAATTATTCAGCGCGCCGTTACCAAAACTGAATGAAGCTGCTATCTAGGCTATTATTAGCTGTAGCTGCCTCTCTGTAATAATATATTTTTTTAATGGCACTGGGATCCAATGAGCTTCCTAAACAAGGCAATAAAGGCGGTACCTTGTGACATTGCATGGCTAGGTGCCCAATCAGAATGCATTTTGGGATTTTAAATGCTAAATATGACATTATTACATCCCCCCTCCCTCACCCCTCCTCAGACCATGAGCGTACACCCGGCATATAGCCTCTGTCCCGGTCTGTGCAACTGGCAGGCCTGGCAGCACTACATTGGCAAAACCGGGCAGGGTACTTCATATACCATTTGTTATGTTTATGGGGAAACAAAACTGGGGGGGCACAAATTCTATCTGGGGGATCCATGCCTGGCTTTACCAACCCATAGAGCCGGCCCTGACTGTAGTGTTCATGTGGTTCATGTTTATGTGTCTGGGTAGACACTTGCTAACCTGCTTGCTTTACCTCTGTCCCCACAGAAAGAATGTATCCAGAGCATTGCAGACTTTGTGCAGAAGAATCCACGTGCCTCACAGGAGGAAATCAATGCAGCGGTTGAGAAGCAGGTTTTGCTTTTTGCTGCTCGAGTACAGGCACTTGATTCTGCACCCCTACTATGAGTCCAACACAGCTTACACACAGCTTCTTTGTTGTAGCTCACTATCTCTGACTGACCACTGTATCTGAATAGAAAAGCTTCTAAAATCAAGAAATGATTACACCAATCAAGGTATGCCTGCACACATGGGTTCTATCTGCACTCTCTCTCTCCCCCTATTGCTGTATTGCAAACAACCATATTGCAAGATTGTGCTACAGTACAAAGAATACTGGATAAAAAGCTTTATGTCATGGACCAGGAGATGACCAGACCAATGTACATTTAGCGAACGTTCCAATAATTCCACCAGTCAATCTAATTCAAATAATCTGTTTAGATTGTTATCAAACCTAAATTAATCTAAACCATGTTTTTGATATAATTTTCATAACGTAGTTTTAGCCTTATCTAAGGCAGATTTAATTGTTGTCAATCTGTTGTATGTTGTCTTCATATATTGTCTAATATGATACATATTGCCTTATTTTAATTATTGTAATGAATTTATATTAAAAGGGAGACTGTTGTGATGCTTTTTTTGGCAAATTATTGAACACAGGATAAAGAACAGGAATGAGTTGTATGATTTAGGGACATTGCCATGTTTCATTCTGTGCATAACAGCATGAAAAGTGTCAGTGTGGTAAGTGATACAAGAACATTTTAAGACGGATAAATAATGGATGCAAATAGAACTTATGAACACAAGACTACAGCATTAAACTTGTACTAGCAGATATGCTCTTAAAATAGGCTTTCCTAGACACATTGATATACGATCTGAAATCACTAAAAGAAGAGTCAGCTGAAGGATATTTTGTACAGTGCCTTCAGAAAGTATTCATACCCCTTGACTTATTCCACATTTTGTTGTGTTACAGCCTGAATTCAACATGGATTAAAAATAATAATTCTCACCCATCTACACACATTACCCCATAATGACGATGTGAAAACATGTTTTTTGACATTTTTGCAAATGTATTGAAAAATAAATACAGAAATGTTTAATTACATAAGTGTTCACACCCCTGAGTCAATACATGTTAGAATCACCTTTGGCAGCAGCTTTTTGTCTTTTTGGGTAAGTCTCTAAGAGCTTTGCACACCTGGATTGTACAATATTTGCACAATATTCTTAAAAAAATTCTTCAAGCTCTGTCAAGTTGGTTGTTGATCATTGCTTGACAGACATTTTCAAGTCGACTTAAGTCTAAACTGTAACTATGCCACCCAGGAAAATTCAATGTTGTCTTGGTAAGCAACTCCAGTGTATATTTGGCCTTGTGTTTTAGGTTATTGACAGCTTTTTTTTAAACCCATCTACCAACAGGTGTCCTTCTTTGCGAAGCATTGGAAAACCTCCCTGGTCTTTGTGGCTGAATCTGTGTTTGAAATTCACTGCTCGACTGAGGGACCTTACAGATAATTGTATGTGTGGGGTACAGTGATGTGGTAGACATTCAAAAATCATGTTAAACATTATTATTACCGGCGCACAATTGGCCCAGCGTCATCCGGGTTAGGGGAGGGTTTGGCCGGCCGGGATGTCCTTGTCCCACCGCGCTCTAGTGACTCCTTGTGGCGGGCCGGGCGCATGCACGCTGACTTCGGTCGCCTGTTGTACGGTGTTTCCTCCGACACATTGGTGCGGCTGGCTTCCGGGTTAAGCAAGCAGTGTGTCAAGAAGCAGTGCGGCTTGTCAGGGTCGTGTTTCGGAGGACGCATGGCTCTCGACCTTTGCCTCTCCCGAGTCCGTACGGGAGTTGCAGCAATGGGACAAGACTGTAACTATCAATTGGATATCACGAAATTGGTGAGAAAAGAGGGTAAAAAAATAAAATAAATAAACACTATTATTACACACAGACTGAGTCCATGCAACTTATTATGTGACTTGTTAAGCACATTTTTACTCCTGAACTTATTTAGGCTTGCCATAACAAAGGGGTTGAATACTTATTGACATTTCAGCTTTTAATTTTGACAGTATGGGGTATTGTGTGTATGCCAGTGATAATCTCAATTTAATCCATTTTAAATTCAGGCTGTAACACAACAGAATGTGGAAAAGGTCAAGGGGTATGAATACTTTCTGAAAGCACTATAGGTGTAAAGGCAGGTGTCACTCATTCATGCACAGCCGCTTTCTTCTGCACCTGGGCACTCAGTGATCTAGTGTCATAGCATGGACCAATGCCCCTCCTTCAGCCCTCATCCAAGATTAAAGGCAGATGGACAAACACAAAAGAGCAGTCAGGGAGAACAAAGCCATCCCTCCCACACAACCTACAACAGAGAGGAGGCACAACTTGTAGCTGAGGCATTTGGTACAGAAACAAAAGAGAGAGGAGAAAATAAATTATGTGTTGGTTGTCTGAAAATTAGACTCAGTTAATCAGTTGATGAAGCCTGATAAGAGTTTAATCAATGAGCTGTGAACCACCTCAGAAGACCTCTGAAGGTCTAATGTATTTGAATGCCACATTTGCAGTCAGATGTTGCAGGCAAAATGTTCTCTAAAAACAATTAAACTGTTGAATAACAAGTTGCTGTGTTTTAATCAGTTTACAGTCCAAATCCAGTGTTTTAATCAGTTAAGATACAGTATTTGCATATCAATAATATATTGAAGACCATCAGTCACTGTCTGCCCAGTGAGAGGGAATATTAGATTGAATGTTGATTACAGGTTGGAGGACCTGAATAGAAAAGCTTCTGAAATCTAGAAATGATTACACCAATCAAGGTATGCTTGCACACATGGGTTCTATCTGCTCTCGCTCTCTCTCTCGCTCTCTCTCTCACTCCCTCTCATCTCCATGGTCACTGATCATCAGATCCTCGGAAAAGCACGCTCTGTGCAGGTACCTCAAACTGCGGATCAAGTCTCACCATGGCGATGGGCAAAAACTGTTTGAATAAAGTGTGGAATTATCGGATTAATCAAGATCTAAAAAATCAGGTATGTTTTGTTTCTCTTTATATTTCAGATAATATGTGATATGAATTATCGAGAAGCCTTCTGAGCAATTCATGTAAAAAAAAGTATGAGAGGCGTAGGTTTTAATGATGCTCTTTGATATTCAGACAAAGTAAGGAGCTCTAGTGATTCATGATGGTTTTACTTTACAAGACAGATGTCAGTAAATGAACATACACATTTTGAGAGAAGATGGAAAAAGGATTTCTACTTGTTGATTGAAAACAATGCCAATACCAAGTTAATTACCCAGTAGTACCTGTATCTTGTTCACAGACCAGTGCAGGATTTCATAGTCATACACTGTGACCAGACAGTCAGGAGTCCTCTTTTATCAGTGGGCACATCATCAGATTCAGAACTCATAGAGGTGAATGACCACTCAAGACATTACACCACATTGAGAGCGCTCTGAATGGACCAACCATCAACATCCACTGGCCTCGGGGGGCAGCTGTGTGTATAGGTTTTCTGTGTGGGTACCCACTTTGTTTAGCATTTTAGGGTATATTAAGCTTGTATGTTTGTGTGTGTGTTGTAGTTTGGTGTGTGTGATGTATGTGTAGTGAGTGGTGTTAATAAGGCAGGCTCAGACAGGCAGAAAGTATTCACCCCCCTTGGCATTTCTTTCTGTTTTGTTGCCTTACAACCTGGAATTAAAATTGATTTTGGGGGGGTTTGTATCATTTGATTTACACAACGTGCCTACCACTTTGAAGATGCAACATATTAGTTATTGTGAAACAAACAAGAAATAAGAAAAGAAAAAACTGAAAACTTGAGCATACATAACTATTCACCCCCCCCCCCCCCCCCCCCCCCAAGTCAATACCTTGTAGAGCCACCTTTTGCAGCAATTACAGCTGCAAATCTCTTGGGGTATGTCTCTATAAGCTTGGCACATCTAGCCACTGGGATTTTTGCCCATTCTTCAAGGCAAAACTGCTCCAGCTCCTTCAAGTTGGATGGGTTCCGCTGGTGTACAGCAATCTTTAAGTCATACCACAAATTCTCAATTGGAGTGAGGTCTGGGCTTTGACTAGGCCATTCCAAGACATTTAAATGTTTTCCCTTAAACCACTCGAGTGTTGCTTTAGCAGTATGCTTAGGGTCATTGTCCTGCTGGAAGGTGAACCTCTGTCCCAGTTTCAAATCTCTGGAAGACTGAAACAGGTCTCCCTCAAGAATTTCCCTGTATTTAGCGCCATCCATCATTCCTTCAATTCTGACCAGTTTCCCAGTCCCTGCCGATGAAAAACGTCCCCACAGCATGATGCTGCCACCACCATGCTTCACTGTGGGGATGGTGTTCTCGGGGTGATGAGAGGTGTTGGGTTTGCGCCAGACATAGTGTTTTCCTTGATGGCCAAAAAGCTCAATTTTAGTCTCATCTGACCAGAGTACCTTCTTCCATATGTTTGGGGAGTCTCCCACATGGCTTTTGGAGAACACCAAACGTGTTTGCTTATTTTTTTCTTAAAGCAATGGCTTTTTTCTGGCCACTCTTCTGTAAAGCCCAGCTCTGTGGAGTGTACGGCTTAAAGTGGTCCTATGGACAGATACTCCAATCTCCATTGTGGAGCTTTGCAGCTCCTTCAGGGTTATCTTTGGTCTCTTTGTTGCCTCTCTGATGAATGCCCTCCTTGCCTGGTCCATGAGTTTTGGTGGGCAGCCCTCTCTTGGCAGGTTTGTTGTGGTGCCATATTCTTTCAATTTTTTTATAATGGATTTAATGGTGCTCCGTGGAAGTTTCTGATAATTTTTTTATAACCCAACCCTGATCTGTACTTCTCCACAACTTTGTCCCTAACCTGTTTGGAGAGCTCCTTGGTCTTCATTTTACATTTACGTCATTTAGCAGACGCTCTTATCCAGAGCGACTTACAGTTAGTGAATACATATTTTTTTATACTGGCCCCCCGTGGGAATCGAACCCACAACCCTGGCGTTGCAAATGCCATGCTCTATCAACTGAGCTACATCCCTGCCGGCCATTCCCTCCCCTACCCTGGACGACGCTGGGCCAATTGTTCGCCGCCCATGAGTCTCCCGGTCGCGGCCGGCTGCGACAGAGCCTGGATACGAACCAGGATCTCTAGTGGCACAGTTAGCACTGCGATGCAGTGCCTTAGACCACTGCGCCACTCAGGAGTTCATGGTGCCGCTTGCTTGGTGGTGCCCCTTGCTTAGTGGTGTTGCAGACTCTGGGGCCTTTCAGAACAGGTGTATATATACTGAGATAATGTGACAGATCATGTGACACTTAGATTGCACACAGGTTAACTTTATTTAACTAATTATGTGACTTCTGAAGGTAATTGGTTGCACCAGATCTTATTTAGGGGCTTCATAGCAAATGGGGTGAATACATATGCACGCACCACTTTTCCGTTATTATTTTTTTTGCATTTTTTGAAACAAGTACTTTATTTTCATTTCACTTCACCAATTTGGACTATTTTGTGTATGTCCATTACATGAAATCCAAATAAAAATCTATTTAAATTACAGGTTGTAATATAACAAAATATGAAAAACGCCAAGGGGGTTGAATACTTTTGCAAGGCACTGTATGTTAGTGCGGTGGTGTATCTGTGCTGGGCTAGCTGCACTCATGGCTCGTAAACGGAGTGGTGACTGCTGCCCCCGGCCGCCCCTCAATGAGGACAACGCCCGCTTCTGCCTGCTGGCAGGGCTCATCCTGCTCTACCTGCTGTGTGGGGCGGCTGTGTTCTCCACCCTGGAGCACCCCTCCGAGCTCCGCGCCCGCCTCCTCTGGGACCAGCAGCTGGACAACTTCACCCTGAGCCACCAGGTAAGCCTGGGAGCCCTGCACGCGCTTTTGCGCCAGTATGAAGAGGCCAACGGGACTGGGATCAGAGTGGACGCTCATAGGCCCCGCTGGGACTTCTCTGGAGCCTTCTACTTTGTCGGCACGGTAGTGTCCACCATCGGTGAGTTGGACAGCTGCTCTCTGTGAGGGTCAGAGTAAGGGTATTTAAGATGCAAAAGTTATTTGCTGTCATGTAGAGACACAGTATAATGTAGAGGATTTATTGAGTAGATGATGGGGATGACAAGAGGAAGCTGGGAGGGGATTAGATTGATGATCGGTGAGACTCCGAGGCACTAATTGTCAAATTAGTTGAATCTGGGCATGTGAGGTCGTTTAGCTTTTCTGGGGCTTTAGCTTTTTTTATGTGATCACTACTCGTGACTGAACATTGTTAATGTTTCCATCTCATCCCTTCTTTCTCTCAGCTCCTGTCTTCATGAGTTCATGTCAACATAATTTGGAAGTGCCCAGTACTGTGAAATGATGATCTCTTACATTCATGGTATGAAACGAAAACACTTATATCAATAGCCACTCCACATCTTTTGTCATTTCGACATCTAGTGCTAAGTAAGAACAAATGTAAAGCCACTTATTTGACAAACAATTGGCACAATGACCCTTCTCTTTTGTACAATTTCCCACCAGGCTTTGGTATGACCACCCCAGCAACCATCCCATGTAAGATATTCCTGATCTTCTATGGCTTCATTGGCTCTTCCTGGAGAGGATCATCACCATGCTAGCCTACATCATGTGCTGGTGTCACGAGCAGAGGATGAGGCGCTCGGGGGTGGGGCCTGTGTCTGGGATCGAGGAGCCCCGCAGTGAGGAGGACAGTCTGGAGGGCTGGAAGCCCTCTGTCTACTACGTGATGCTGATCCTGGGGGTGGCGTCTGTGCTGATCGCCTGCAGCGCCTCCTCTCTGTACTGCTCCATGGAGGACTGGAGCTACGTGGACTCCCTGTACTTCTGCTTTGTGGCCTTCAGCACCATCGGCTTCAGGGACCTTGTGAGCAGCCAGAGGGAGCGCTATGAGGCCCAGGACGCCTATCGCCTGAGCAACTGTCTCTTCATCCTCATGGGCGTGTGCTGCATCTACTCCATTGTTTTTGATGGTAGGCAACTCTAGTAGCCCAACATTATGAACAAATAGCCACAGTAGCCTACTTGGCCACTGTTAAAACTGTAAATTAAAGCGGGTATGACCTCACTGTAAATGCGAGCCGGAAGTTGCACAGAAGTTTGCGCTCAGCAGACCTGAAATTGCTTTGAGGGAACATTGATCACTGATCTCCTATTAAGACACTGCTTGAATATTCCCGTTTGGTTCTGTGGGGAGATGCGGTGGACAGACGCCCTTCATTTAAACAGCATCTGTCTGGAGATGGGTTTGAAATGTGATTGGCTCAAATACAGTGCTGAACGCAATCAGGCTTTGTGTGGAGTACGGAGATGTGAAGGGCCTCTTGAGAAGACCCACTGATTTATGAGAGCTTTGCAGATGTGTCCTGAGCTCCTCCACAATACAATGGATTTGTGTGGGGGGGCATCCGGGATCGGTGAACATTGAAATGTATCCATATTATGTATTTGCATCCTCGGTCACCTAATGTCTAGGGCTCTGCTAGAGAACCTGTTGAATATGTATCACAGTTTAATTGTGTTGCGTTAATTAGGGAAGACAAACCTCTTCATCTTAATCAAATATAGGCTAGCCCTGGGAAAGGTATTTATGTCAATAAACGGTATGAGAGTGTGACACTATCTCATCCACAATAGTCTGAAGTGAGTTACGTTTTGCCAATATTCTGTGTTCATTTTAACAGTACCTAACTGGTTCGGCTCCCCCATACCTATGCAAATATTTCCCTCAAGCATGACCTTGATCATCCATAGTTATCTCTTTACCATTTTCCTGTACCATATTATCCTCACCAACGTGTTTCATTAGCAGTGGTGTAAATTACTTAAGTAATACTTTAAAGTATTTTTACTTAAGTCGGTTTTTGGGGGTATCTGTACATTACTATTCATATTTTTTACAACTTCTACTTTTACTCCACTACATTCCTAAAGAACATATGTACTTTTTACTCCCATACATTTTCCCTGACACCAAAAAGTACTCGTCACATCTTTTATGCTCAGGAAGGACATGATTATGGTCCAATTCACGCACCTATCAATCCCTACTGCCTCTGATCTTGCGGACTCACTATACACAAATACTGCGTTTGTAAATTATGTCTGAGTGTTGGAGTGTGTCCCTGTCTATCCGTTTAAAAAAACATTGTGCCGTCTGGTTTGCTTAATATAAGGAATTTGATGTATAACATTTACTTTTACTTTTTACTTTTACTCAAGTATGACAATTGAGTACTTTTTCCACCACTGTACTTAAGTACATTTAATACCAGATTACTCAAATAGCATTTTACTGGGTGACTTTTACTTTTACTTGAGTCATTTTCTATTAAGGTATCTTTACTTTTACAATTGAGTACTTTTTCCACCATTGTTCATTACCAGTGGAGACCCGTCATTCAGGGTAGGTGGGGCAGAGCCTGTTTTGCTTGTTATTTTGACATTAATTCGTGTCACATATCAGTTTGCAAACAATGTAAAAACAGATTTATTTAAAGCCGCATACTAACATGGTCTCATTCTTGCTTTCTTGAGGAAGGCAGCTCCAAAATGCAGGTGTTTCAGCCTAGTTCAGTGCTTTCTGTGGTGGACGGGTAGCCAGCAGAAAATACAGAGTGTAGGCGATAGTAATCTTCTCTAGCTACGCCGTGATTGGCTCAGTGTTCTGTCACTCATGGGGACACTACGTCACCGCAGAATCTACAGGGAGAACAAGGCAGTTCAAGCCCCCTTGGGTGCTGCCATAGATTTACATTAGAAGTGCCCATCCAAGAAAGCACAAGGTCATTGGCACAGATAAAATTACGTCAAATCACGTTATATCTACCGTAGCTTCGACTGGACTAATCATGTCAACATCATACTTTCAAAATCTTAGCTATCAAGCTAGACAAGCAGTCATCATCATGAATAAAGTTGACAATCTATTGGCAAATCCTTGTCATATGAAGAGAAATTATAGATAAAATGTATCGGTGCTCATTGGCCATTGGACATAAACATTACACAACAGGTCGGAAATCGCAAATTCAACAATGAGTGGTTTGGAAGGAATCAGTGGCTGCAAGCGTTGCAAAGCAATCACTATTTTGCTTCCCCTGCCTGCTATTCGGTGGAGAGGGTGTGTGGTCCAAGTCTGGGTTTAAGGATTTAAAACATCTGTCTGAACGGGTCTCTTTTCCAAGTTTAAAAGGATAAACATTCACACGCAACACCATGGGCCAGAAAAGGTTGAATACATTGGCCATGCTGTCAATCCAGCATGACGTCTGCCGCATTCAAAACAATTGGAAACTCGGAACTGAGAAATCTCAGACTTCGGTGCTTTCAAGACAACTGGGAACTCTGAAAAAACAAGGTCGAATCATGACGTCAGTGGTCTTCAGGTCGGAGCTCTAGAAAGAGGCCCGTGTTCCCGACTTGGAATTCCGAGTTCGATGACCGTTCAAAACGTATTTTCCCAGTCTGAGCTCTTTTTTTTTTCGAGTTCCCAGTTGTCTTGAACTCACTGAAGTCTGAGATTTCCCAGTTCAGAGAATGTCAGACTTTGATGATAAAGTTTGACGACAAAATTTGCCCACAAGAAGGACAGCCGCGCCACCTTCCTGTTCAAGTGAGCACAGCACAACAATGGTGTCCACATTTTTTTTGTATGCTGCTGCATAAATGATGTAATATGGCAGGGAGATATGTATACTGTAGCTAAGAAAGTAATTTTAAGTGTATGTTGTGCAGTAAGCGGTTAGTAGCCCATGTGCCTACTGTCTGACTTGGTGGTGCACATGTAGCCTATAGCTAGGAGCGCAATTTTGGTTTTAGAAGTGGGGGGATATAATAATAATAATTTATTTTTTATCCAGTCGGATAAACACTCCAAACAGCCTACCCGACTGCTCGGAGGTGTCCGCATGGTCCTAAAGCACACAGTTGCCTCGTTTTGTATCACATTCCAATTATAAAACTGTCATCATTGAATATTGTAAGAGCTTTCTTTGTCTGCTTATATGCCCCCTTTATTTATGCTACGGTTCTGACTTGGTGTACACAGAGAATACTGTAAGTTCTGTTCTGAATTCTGTCACTGTACATTTCATAAGTGCTGAACAAATAGTTATATTGACTACGTCCATCTTAGCTCGCTCATTAATGTCTTATCGAAATGACGGATTGCCTCTGATATGCTCATCGTTCACTTATGCCATGGTTTGTACATCTCAATTGTTATATTGCTTATATAGGTCAGTATCTTATTCAATATTTTAGGCAATGTTGGAATTATTTAATTGTTTTGCTTACTTTGTGTATTACAATTAGCTCATGTGCTTTTCTTGACAAGGAGGAGATACTATATAATGTTGTTGGGTCTGTAACCATGTTTGCCAGTGACAGTCTCTCCCCATTCAAATATTTGTTTTAAACAAAAAGTTCAGTAATAGACACATGTAATTCCAGTTGATATTGCGAGGGTTGTTTTGTTTGCGCAATGCGCTATCTTTGCGTCGGTATATTGTATATAAAAGTGGATCCTCATGATTGTATTTTCCTTCCTTTGTAGACCACATAGGCCTAATGAAATACTTAAAATGGTAGTCTAACCAAGTCTCTCTCTCTCTCTGTGTGGTGACTTAAAGAAGAGTAAAGTTAAGGCCTCAAATTCTTGCTGAATTTATCTGAATTAACATCTATCTGAATTTCTGTCTGTGTCCATTTTGAAAGTGCTGAACGAATAGGCCTACCTCGTCGCAGCTCGTTTGCTTGCACTTGCTTATACTTAGAGCTAAGTGTTAATGATATAAGAATAAACATTGTGAATTTACTGAACATAAATGTAATAATGTTTGTGTATGGTTCAAAAGTCAAAACTCATACAAAAAAAGATTGCAGTTTTGAAACTGCAGTAAAAGTGCAGTCAACTGTGGTATTTTGGACGCAGTAATTGCAGAATAACTGTAGTAAAAAAAACTGTTATTTTGGACACAGTATTAGCAGCATACAGCAGTTATACTGCACTCTGACTGCAATCTTTTTTCATAAGGGTTAGTTTTTTATCGAATTACACAAATCCACAAGGAGTAAGTAGTAACTACATTTGTGGTCAGCTATGGTTTTTTTAAAGCAGTAAATGAGGCTGAATGAACTGTTTTGCTGCCAGACAAGGCCCCGCTGATAGCCAGGTGTGGCGGTGGTAAGGATTCACTCCATGGTGCTGAAAGGAAAGCTCTGCTGTTGGGACAGCTTTATGTAGCCCCTGACAGTTTATGGACACCGTTTGTCACCGTTATAGTGCAATAATGTATTGTTTAGTGTTGTGAAGTGGCTTTGCTGCAATGCATTAAAAAAAATAATGTTGAGTTTGCCCCACCAAGATTTACATGCTAAAATTGCCACTGTTCATTACACATTTTTCAAAAAGAAAATTCAAAAAGAAAGTGTGCTGAACATAGAGACAACTCATCCTAGTGGACATGAATGAAATTAAGTCTCTTCGTTGTCTGTGATTTACCGTCCTTCAGTAATCATTTATTACACTAAAACATTTAATGGTCTTGCATATCAGTTAATCACATTAACTATAACAATATTTTTCATAATAAATACGTAGTTGAGTATCCGCTTGATGGAGATGTAACTGGATGTTGTAGTGCTCTCTGGTAAATCCTAAACAAGTTCTTAGTCAAATAATCTTTATTCAGGCTGAAAACAGTCATAACATGTAATGTCTAAACAGTATGTAAGTAAAGCACATACTCATTTAAATCACATTTGATAATACATGAATCTACTGACCATTCTTGGGTTTGTCTTGGTCATATGTCATATCACTGTAACATGTTAAATCTACTGTCATTAAGGTCAGTAAGGCAACACAGTACAGGTCATGCAAACCAGACCAAACACAGGACTGATAGAGAGAGAGGTGATGACTCTTAAAACTAAACATCAACCTGAAATCCATACCCATAGAAGTTTAAATAAATGTTTTTTGAATTTTACATTGTTATCCATATTATTGGATGAATACAGTGGGGAAAAAAAGTATTTAGTCAGCCACCAATTGTGCAAGTTCTCCCACTTAAAAAGATGAGAGAGGCCTGTAATTTTCATCATAGGTACACGTCAACTATGACAGACAAACTGAGGAAAGAAAATCCAGAAAATCACATTGTAGGATTTTTAATGAATTTATTTGCAAATTATGGTGGAAAATAAGTATTTGGTCACCTACAAACAAGCAAGATTTCTGGCTCTCACAGACCTGTAACTTCTTCTTTAATAGGCTCCTCTGTCCTCCACTCGTTACCTGTATTAATGGCACCTGTTTGAACTTGTTATCAGTATAAAAGACACCTGTCCACAACCTCAAACAGTCACACTCCAAACTCCACTATGGCCAAGACCAAAGAGCTGTCAAAGGACACCAGAAACAAAATTGTAGACCTGCACCAGGCTGGGAAGACTGAATCTGCAATAGGTAAGCAGCTTGGTTTGAAGAAATCAACTGTGGGAGCAATTATTAGGAAATGGAAGACATACAAGACCACTGATAATCTCCCTCGATCTGGGGCTCCACGCAAGATCTCACCCCGTGGGGTCAAAATGATCACAAGAACGGTGAGCAAAAATCCCAGAACCACACGGGGGGACCTAGTGAATGACCTGCAGAGAGCTGGGACCAAAGTAACAAAGCCTACCATCAGTAACACACTACGCCGCCAGGGACTCAAATCCTGCAGTGCCAGACGTGTCCCCCTGCTGAAGCCAGTACATGTCCAGGCCCGTCTGAAGTTTGCTAGAGTGCATTTGGATGATCCAGAAGAGGATTGGGAGAATGTCATATGGTCAGATGAAACCAAAATATAACTTTTTGGTAAAAACTCAACTCGTCGTGTTTGGAGGACAAAAAATGCTGAGTTGCATCCAAAGAACACCATACCTACTGTGAAGCATGGGTGTGGAAACATCATGCTTTGGGGCTGTTTTTCTGCAAAGGGACCAGGACGACTGATCCGTGTAAAGGAAAGAATGGGGCCATGTATCGTGAGATTTTGAGTGAAAACCTCCTTCCATCAGCAAGGGCATTGAAGATGAAACGTGGCTGGGTCTTTCAGCATGACAATGATCCCAAACACACCGCCCGGGCAACGAAGGAGTGGCTTCGTAAGAAGCATTTCAAGGTCCTGGAGTGGCCTAGCCAGTCTCCAGATCTCAACCCCATAGAAAATCTTTGGAGGGAGTTGAAAGTCTGTGTTGCCCAGCGACAGCCCCAAAACATCACTGCTCTAGAGGAGATCTGCATGGAGGAATGGGCCAAAATACCAGCAACAGTGTGTGAAAACCTTGTGAAGACTTACAGAAAACGTTTGACCTGTGTCATTGCCAACAAAGGGTATATAACAAAGTATTGAGAAACTTTTGTTATTGACCAAATACTTATTTTCCACCATAATTTACAAATAAATTCATAAAAAATCCTACAATGTGATTTTCTGGATTTTTTTTCCTCATTTTGTCTGTCATAGTTGACGTGTACCTATGATGAAAATTACAGGCCTCTTTCATCTTTTTAAGTGGGAGAACTTGCACAATTGGTGGCTGACTAAATACTTTTTTTCCCCCACTGTATATATCAGATTGTTTGTCAACTACTGGATCATATTGCTGAGCCAGAATCACTGAGTTTGAAAGCACCATGTCCTATAAAATAAAATGTTCCCCATATTGTATAAATATAACATCTATAGTTTTAGCTTTCACAAATTGCATTGCACTTCTTACATCAGGATTTTGCTTGGCGGGAGGGATGAGAGACAGAATTCCTTTTGTGATTGGTTGAATTGCCACATAATGAAAACAGTTTTTATTTTGGCATTGGTTCTCTTCCAGAGACGTTTCCCAAACGACAGAGCCTAGACAAGCTTCTCAGAACCACCAAGCCCCTGGAGAAAAATGTGGACTGCTGTGAGGTGATTGTGCATCAATTCTGACAAACTCAGAGATTATATAGTATTGGTATCGTAACTGAGACAGTTTGATATAAATACAAAACACTTACATTAGGTGTAGTAGGATTGTGTTCCTCTTTCTTTTCGTAATAGGCGGAGATGATACAGTTCCTTCTGCAACACACAGGAAACAGGTTTGAGGACAAGCAGTGTTTCTCTACTCAGATAATCCTTACTGCACTTTGTTATTTAGTACCTCTTGTACTGTAATGAACTTTTTGCACCATGCATTCATATGAACTTACTTGCTCTGCAGACCACCTCCAGGTGGTAAGCCTGGGACGTCAGTGTTTGCCAGAACAGTGAGGACAGACAGCAGGTCAGGCTCCTCCCCCTGGATACTCAGCTCCTCATAAATCTCTATCGAAGGAAGAACAATGATTAAAATGCCCTGTCTCAGTGCCAATTAACTATAGTAGTGTAAATCCTGTTGTAAACTCATGGATAAACTGAAGTGGGTGAATATAAGTATGCACACAATGACCCCCACATCACCGCACCTGCCACTTTGGACTCCAGCAGGTCTTCGAGCTCTGCCTCCTGGTGTAGTGCTTCTGCTGAGAGCTGGGGGGCACCAGGGAAGCAGACCAAGATGATGCTGATATTGTCCAGACTGCCCTGCAGAGGAGAACAAGCCAACCAAGGTGAGTAGCTACAGCCACAGTGCACAGAGATGACCTCATGTTAGGGTACAGTACAGACCTGACATAAGTACATCTTACGTTTGTAAACAGGGTTGACTGTTATTAGTGAATCTTAGTGATGTATGCTGACCTCTGAACAGGGTGTGAGATAGGAGAATCCTTCCCCCCGTTATGATAATGGTGAAAATCGCCTGTGCTGTAGATGTTGTTGTTGGTCGAGTGCCAAATCAGGTGAGTGCCAAACAAGTCTTACTAGAAAGCTACTAGCAGGATTACAACAGCCGCCTGCTCTGAGGTCAGGTGCTAAGTAGTGACCTTTGACCTCCAATTACGACCACTTCTCTTCTGTGTTCGTCTGATCCTTACAAAATAAGACCCCCTTTGTCCTAGAAGTCACCCATTCTCGACTGATAGTAGGTGTGTTAGGCTTGCTTGTTAGCCACGGGTAGCTGTTTTCAGTGACTGATGTTAGCTGTTGGTGACTGTGTCTGTCTGTAAGATGTGAGCAAGCAGCAGTGGCTTCCCTGACGTGACCTGGGTGGGCCAATAAAAGCAGGGTCTGATGTACCAATGCTGTAGGCAACCTTAGCCTTTGTTTAACACTGGCTGTCCATACAGCAAAGCTAAAGCACTTTGTCTCCCTTCAGGAACATTAATAGCCTACTTCCTCCTTTATGCACAACTGAACTGACTCTTGAATTGACTACGAAGGTGAAGTGTGGTGAAGTGTGTGAGAGGGTTAGAAACTGTGACATTTTCAGGTCGTTGGGCAGCATCTCTAAGCTAGAACATTGTTATACAACCACAAGCCAGCCCAGCTCATTTAGCCTGTGTACACACAGAGTATGTGTTTAATGGGTGTGTGCTGGTGTGTATGTGTTTGTAAAGGTCTTGTGGCACCACACATTCAAGTCCCAGTGGTCTGTCTGTCTAAACCTGGGGAAGGTCAGAAGGTACTCTTTGAATGCTGGTATATACTCAATAATCTTTTTCACAGGATTATGATTATGTAATAGAAAATAAAATAATCACATATTGTTTAACTAACAGCATGTCCGTGTGGCTCATGATTAACCAGATCAGAAAATGTTGCATCCACATTTTGACAGCGAAATTAGACACTTATGCTTCAACATGTACAGTGGGGAGAACAAGTATTTGATACACTGCCGATTTTGCAGGTTTTCCTACTTACAAAGCATGTAGAGGTCTGTAATTTTTATCATAGGTACACTTCAACTGTGAGAGACTGAATCTAAAATCCAGAAAATCACATTGTATGATTTTTAAGTAATTCATTTGCATTTTATTGCATGACATAAGTATTTGATACATCAGAAAAGCAGAACTTAATATTTGGTACAGAAACCTTTTTTTGCAATTACAGAGATCATATGTTTCCTGTAGGTCTTGACCAGGTTTGCACACACTGCAGCAGGGATTTTGGCCCACTCCTCCATACAGACCTTCTCCAGATCCTTCAGGTTTCGGGGCTGTCGCTGGGCAATACGGACTTTCAGCTCCCTCCAAAGATTTTCTATTGGGTTCAGGTCTGGAGACTGGCTAGGCCACTCCAGGACCTTGAGATGCTTCTTACGGAGCCACTCCTTAGTTGCCCTGGCTGTGTGTTTCGGGTTGTTGTCATGCTGGAAGACCCAGCCACGACCCATCTTCAATGCTCTTACTGAGGGAAGGAGGTTGTTGGCCAAGATACATGGCCCCATCCATCCTCCCCTCAATACGGTGCAGTCGTCCTGTCCCCTTTGCAGAAAATAATTCCCAAAAAATGATGTTTCCACCTCCATGCTTCACGGTTGGGATGGTGTTCTTGAGGTTGTACTCATCCTTCTTCTTCCTCCAAACACGGCGAGTGGAGTTTTGACCAAAAAGCTCTATTTTTGTCTCATCAGACCACATGACCTTCTCCCATTCCTCCTCTGGATCATCCAGATGGTCATTGGCAAACTTTAGACGGGCCTGGACATGCGCTGGCTTGAGCAGGGGGACCTTGCATGCGCTGCAGGATTTTAATCCATGACGGCGTAGTGTGTTACTAATGGTTTTCTTTGAGACTGTGGTCCCAGCTCTCTTCAGGTCATTGACCAGGTCCTGCCGTGTAGTTCTGGGCTGATCCCTCACCTTCCTCATGATCATTGATGCCCCACGAGGTGAGATCTTGCATGGAGCCCCAGACCGAGGGTGATTGACCGTCATCTTGAACTTCTTCCATTTTCTAATCATTGCACCAACAGTTGTTGCCTTCTCATCAAGCTGCTTGCCTATTGTCCTGTAGCCCATCCCAGCCTTGTGCAGGTCTACAATTTTATCCCTGATGTCCTTACACAGCTCTCTGGTCTTGGCCATTGTGGAGAGGTTGGAGTCTGTTTGATTGAGTGTGTGGACAGGTGTCTTTTATACAGGTAACGAGTTCAAACAGGTGCAGTTAATACAGGTAATGAGTGGAGAACAGGAGGGCTTCTTAAAGAAAAACTAACAGGTCTGTGAGAGCCGGAATTCTTAATGGTTGGTAGGTGATCAAATACTTATGTCATGCAATAAAATGCAAATTAATTACTTAAAAATCATACAATGTGATTTTATGGATTTTTGTTTTAGATTCCGTCTCTCACAGTTGAAGTGTACCTATGATAAAAATTACAGACCTCTACATGCTTTGTAAGTAGGAAAACCTGCAAAATCGGCAGTGTATCAAATACTTGTTCTCCCCACTGTACATGTAGGGATTATTTATAAAGGTCACTGATGTGGTCCACATGCACTGATCTACAGGTGACCTATGACCATGGGTACTGACCTTGTAGAGGCAGAGGTCAATGACCTGGGAGCAGACATCTCCAAGGTCAGTGCAGACGTGCAGCCGACTGTGGATGAAGGCGCATAGCTCCTCGTTGGAGACCGTGTCCCACACCCCGTCACAGGCCAGCACCAGGAACTCATCCCCGGGTGACCGCTCCATCACATACACCTCTGGCTCCGGAGACACCATCTGCTGGGTGGGCGGCCGGTTCTCTGTCCCCTTGTAGCTGAAGTCCCCCAGGGCGCGGGACACGGCCAAGGAGCCGTTGATGCGCTGCAGGGACACGGAGCCGCCGGCGCTCTCAATGCGCTCCCTCTCCAGAGGGTTGTAGGGCTTGTGGTCCTCAGTGGAGAAGCACACCTGCCCTGCCTGGCACAGCATGGCACGCGAGTCTCCACAGTTGGCGAAGTAGATGTATCGTGGTGAGATGAGAGTGGAGGTCACGGTGGTGCCACCCCGCTCCCAGCCCTCGCGGCGGGCTGCAGTCAGCAGGTGTTTGTCCGTGTGTAGGAAGCCATCTGTGAAGCTCCCTCTCACCCGATCAGGGTGGTCCTCTGGCCCAATCCCTCCTACAGAACACACAGGCACTACAGTAAGTACACCCATGCAGTAAGTATAAATAGGCAGTAAGTACACAAGCAGTAAGTATACACAGGAATTTAGTTCACAGTGCACACAGGCAGTACAATTTTAAATGGTGTTATTTGTTTTGCTACATAATTGATATAACCACATCAACACTGGCAAGATAAAATAGCAATCACCAGTAATATTCTTCTAAACTTTAGTGATCATTTATAGTTATTACCAGGTATAAACCTCTCTCTAACATACACTATTCAATACATCTTTGAGGAGTCACATGCTTTACTCCTATGAGCATAATGTTGCATATAAATATCTGCTCTCAAATTAGTCATCAATGTATCAAGATCTGTTCACGCATCTATTTTGTATCAAACATATTTTTAAACTAAGTTATGAAACAGGCTGGTAAGTAACATGATAAGTCTGTCAAGCTTTCTTCACCTGTAGCTAGGACCTGATCCAGCAGGTGTTGCGAGACGTACTGTGCCACTTGGTTTCCCGCGTGCCCGTCAAACACAGCAAAGAAGCTCCAGTCTGCCAGCCCTGCGCCCAGCTGAGGCACACAGTTGTGGTAGTCCTCCATGTTTGCCCTCCAGCCCTGCATGCTGCACAGGGCGTAGGTCAGGCCCCAGCGGGAGTAACCCTCCTCAGTTAGCTTGTCCAGGACAGGATGGTCCAGGTAGGGGCTGGGGATCACCTCCTCCCTTTCCCCGTCTGTGTGCTCTGCCCCTCCACGCCCCCCTCCTTTAAAGAAAGAGCTGACCCTCTTCTCTGTCTCCTTCACCAGCCGCCGGACAAATGCAGGCATCTCCACGCTCCCCTTCCGTGCAGTCGTCATGACTACAGCAGCTGACAGTGTGGCACTGGGTGTCTTCTCTCCCTCTCCTCCCCCACTGTGCTCAGTGGCTGTGGGCCTGTGGGCTAGTGGGCCGTTGGCAAGGCCTGTGCCCTGCCGTGTGTTGCCTGTGTAGACCCGTTGCACCAGGCCTCTCAGAGCATGGCTGCCCAGGTTGATGCTTTTGGCCTGACTGATGGATTTTCTCTGTGCTGCTGCTTCTGGCTGCTCACCCCCCCCTCTCTGCCCATGTCCTTCCTTTCTGTCCTCTCTTCTCTCTTCCTGTTCTCTATGGAAATCTCACTGATCTACACTCTCTCACATTTTTATACCTTCTCTGTCTTTGTTAGCTCTGCCTCTCCTCTGTAGTCCTTTGATTTCACCTTCTCTATCTCTTTTTCATAGCTCTTCCCTCTTTCTCCAGCGTTCCGCTAACTTTGTTATTTTTCCTGCCTCCTCTGTGATTGCTTGGCTATTTATGTTCACCAATCCCAGAGCAGCATAGCTCACCCATGTCATGCATGCACTGTCACTCTCCCTTCCTCCCTGTCTTCCTATCTGTGCCTCTGTTTGTCATCCCTTCCCTTCCAGCTCTCTGCTAATCTCGACCTTTAATGAGTCTGGATTATCAAGCTTCTACGCCTGCGGATTAGAGGAGTGTCAGCCTTTTGTAACAGCAGCACAGACTACTGCACGTGAGAGGGTGGAACTGGGAGAGAGAGAGGGAGGGACTGGGAGTAAGGGAATGAAGGAGGGAGGGAGAGAGAGAGAGAGAGAGAGAGAGAGAGAGAGACAGGAAGAGAGAGCGAGAGAAGGCTAATTTACATTATGCATTGATGCTCCCATTGAAACCCATTATGAGCCATGTGGTGGTTCATTTGTAGTGTTTTACTTTGCCTTAAACTGAATCTGTGAATGACGCACAGCTCTGGCCTTGGCCAGTATTCATTTAGAACTTGCCTGATACTATTCATACTCATAATTCATATGCAAATAAATACCGAACCCTGGTATAGACTAGATTTGATTGATTAGTTACAGTGATTTTAGATTAGTCTGTACTAAGCAATAATTAGGGGGAGGACTTTTAAGCTGGTGATATAAACCCTTCTCTTTCTTCTCACTCCTCCTAACTTTGACCTAAATCTACAGCAAGTTATCACAACAAAACATTTTTATTTGTGATTTGTGAGATTCACAGTGCCTTGCAAAAGTATTCAGACCCCTCTACACACAAAATACTCTGTAATGTCAAAGTGGAAGAAAAATTATATATTTTTTAAAGATGAATTTAAAAAATATAACTCTAATATAAGTATTCATCTCACTGGGTCAATACATGTTAGAAACACCTTTGGCATTGATTACAGCTGTGATTCTTCTTGGGTAAGTCTATAAGAGCTTTGCACACCTGCGCAATATTTGCCCATTATTATTTTCAAAATTCTTCAAGCCCTGTCAAGATGTTGGGGATCATGGCTAGACAGCAATTTTCAAGTCTTGCCATAGATTTTCAAGCATATTTAAGTCAAATCTGTAACTTGGTCACCATGGAACAAAAAAAATGGTTTATAAACTCCACTATTATGTCGTCCTGTCTGAGCTGACAAGGTAAAGATAAAACTTCATGCATTGGGACCAGCTCCTTCACAACATGGCTCAATTATTATACTAATGGCCACTCAGGAACATTCACTGTCTTCCTGGTAAGCAACTCCAGTATAGATTTGGCCTTGTGTTGTAGGTTATTGTCCTGCTAAAAGGTGAATTCCTCTCCCAGTGTCTGGTGTAAAGCAGACTGAAGCAGGTTTTCCTCTAGGATT
Source organism: Coregonus lavaretus (assembly GCF_964263955.1). Classification (NCBI taxonomy): domain Eukaryota; kingdom Metazoa; phylum Chordata; class Actinopteri; order Salmoniformes; family Salmonidae; genus Coregonus; species Coregonus lavaretus. Next base: position 38,507,566 of record NC_139997.1, on the reverse strand, counting down.
TTGCCTGTGCTTAGCTCCATCCCGTTTATTTTTATCCTGAAAAACTCCCCAGTATTTGCCAATGTCAAGCATACACATACCATGATGCAGCCACCACCATGCTGAAGAAATAAGGAGGCAGTTACTCAGTCATGTGTTGTGTTGGATTTTCCCCAAACATAAGGCTTTGCATTTAGGCCAAAAAGTGTGTTCCTTTGCTGTAATTTTTTTTTGCAGTATTACTTTAGTATGCATGTTTTGGAATATTTTTATTCGGTATATTTGTATTCTTCTTTTCACTCTGTCATTTAGGTCATTATTGTGGAGTCACTACAATGTTGTTGATCCAAACTCAATGTTCTCCCATCACAGCCATTGAACTCTGTAGCTGTTTTAAAATCACCAATGACCTCATGGTAACATCCCTGAGCAGTTTCATTCCTGTCCTGCAGCTCAGTTCAGAAGGCCAACTGTATCTTTGATGTCTGGGTGGTTTAATACATAATCCACAGCATAATTATTAACTTGACCATGCTTAAATAGATTTTTAATGTCTGATTTGTTGTTGTTACCCATCCTCCAATCACTGCCCTTCTTTATGAGGCTTTCAAAAAGCCTTTGTAGTTGAATCTGTGCTTGAAATTCAATACTTGACTGAGGGACCTTACAGATGTTGTATGCATGGGGGACAGAAGAAGGGTTAGTCATTCAAAAATCATGTCACCCTCTATTATTTCACACAGAGTGAGTCCATGTAGCTCAGTTGGTAGAGCATGGCGCTTGCAACGCCAGGGTTGTGGGTTTGATTCCCACGGGGGGCAGTATGAAAATGTATGCACTCACTAACTGTAAGTCGCTCTGGATAAGAGCGTCTGCTAAATGACTAAAATGTAAATGTAACTTATTATGTGATTTGTTAAGCCACATTTTATTCCTGAACTAATTTAGGCTTGCCTAAACAAAAGTGCTGAATACTTATGCAACTACTATATTTTAGTTCTGAATGTTTTATTTATCAAAAAATAAATACAAAATAACACAATAAAATGTGAAGAAATGCAAGGGGTCTGAATACTTTTGCAAGGCTGTATGTGCAAACACATGATGTTATAGCATTTATGATTTCATTTGTAATTTTGTAATAGAAAAATACACAGTAGTGATGAAGGGGAATCTTATTTTGTGTCTTCATGAGAGTGCTTTTGTGTATGAATGTAACATAAGGGCTTTGTATTATCTGGGTTATGTATTCTTAAAATCCTAAAATCAATCAACCTGTAACTCCTATACATAAATACTGACCTCTGGTGTGATCTAATAGAGCGATAGGCCTACTTTGAAAACCTGTTCCTCTGATTGGCTGAGGGGTCTTGTTTTGTATAACAGACAGGCCAAGGAACCAAGGGTCTCTCTGGAGACCAAGGAACTGTCTGCACTTAAAAACATGCTGACGTCTCAGGTTCCCCACGTTACGCGAATGTGCGAGTGTGTGTCTGTGTGCCCTCAAAGAGTGGGTATCCAATTGGCAGGATAAAATTAGGCCAGCAAGGCCCTATACTGCTGACGGGGCTGGTAGGGCCAAAATAAGATCCTAGTGAGGACCATAGGAGTGCAGTGGGTTCTAGGAGAGCAGCGAGCAGCAAGAGGAAGCGAGTGGGGTGGCTTGTTTGCACAGCGATCAGCTGCTGAAATGGCCCCCAAAGGTAAGGTGGTGTAAATATGTGACTTGGTCTTAGGTAGACTTGACCTCTGTGTATCGGCTGAGGTCTCCAGCTGGTTTGGGACCAGTGAGAGGGGGAAGGGACTCCTCTGTGAGCCCATGCCCACTTCAGGGGCTCTACTACTAAGATTAGTTCTGATCAGTTCTCTGATAGAGAGCTACAGTTGGTGGAGAGAGGGATAGACAACAAAAACAAAACAAGTTGCTGACAGAATGGTGTTTAGCAAGCCTCTTTCTTCTAATATGCCTGTGAGGAGTGATGACTCAGAGATTTAATCTGTTTTAGCCATTGTGGTGAATCATTATGGGCACAGCTGCTGGGTATTTAGGGTCAATGGTTGGGGTGTAGGAGGGAATGGCTCTGTCTATGAAACATTCCTGGATGTTAGATGTAATCAGATAATTACACTGGTGTTAGTGAGCTCACTGGAAGTTTCAGCTGTTGCCGAAACGACATTTCAGCTTCACTGCAGATCTGCTGTGCATTTGAACTCTCTACTCTCTAATGCATTGTGTAAGTGTGTGTGTGTCGCTTCACCACTCTATGAGCCCATGTGTTGTGAACAGAACCATAAAGACAGTACATGTGTTTGTATGCACTCACTAACTGTAAGTCGCTCTGGATAAGAGCATCTGCTAAATGACTGTAAATGTAAAAAATGTAAATGTTGCATTATCACCTGTTTGACCAAAGCATGCCACAGCTGCAAAATTAGATTACCACCAATCTGGAATTGACATCCAACAAATGATGACAGGCCAGTTAAAAACAAACACACATTAAACATCTAAGATAGACTACTTCTCTTTCCATGTATCTCTGTACACAACTCTATATTAAGCACGGTTTGAATTCCTCTGGCTCTTTTCCTTCCAGACATCAGATGAGCTCAACTGCTCTCCCTAAATCGCTCACCCAGATCAGTCTGAGCACTAGTCCCGACATCCACACTTATTCATCTCTACGACTCATCTATCTCTCCCTCCCATTCACTTATTGTCTTCCACCACTTACTAATGAATGAATGAATGAATGAATGACTGAATGATCTATACCCACTCCATCCTCTCTTTGTCTCTTTGCAGTAATGGACCTGATCTACTGGCGGGATGTGAGGAAGACAGGGCTGGTGTTCACAGGGCTGGTGATAGGCCTGGCCAGCCTGTTCCAGCTCAGTTCCGTCACCATGCTGTCCTACCTGTGTATGGCCATCATGTGTCTCACCTTCCCCCTACGCCTCTACTACAAACTTCTAGAGCTGATACGCAAGAACCCTGAAGGAGTGCACCCCTTTCAGTAAGCACAGTTTACAGCAGTTACCATGCTGTAGTTTAGAGAAACATATCATATTGCTCCAACCTCTATATGTAATCATTGGAGTATGATAAACCAACAGCCATATGTGAATGGCTCTGTGCATCTGTTGGTAGAACATGCTTCTTGAAACTAGGTATTTGTTTGATTATGTATTTGTGTGTGTGTGTGTATGTGTGTGGGGGTGTGGGTGTGGGTGTGTGGGTGTGTGGTACCAGGTCTTATATAGGAGACGACAGCTCTCTGACAGATGAGGAGACCGTGTTGGTGGTGGAGAAGGTGGTGCTAATGATTGCCTTCGCCGTCACAGAGATCAAACGCCTGCTCTTCATCGACAGCATCATGGACTCCATCAAGGTCAGGGGCCACTGTCAATGTCCCTCTGAAAACTCAGTGTATTACTGTACTATACTGTAATGTGTGTGGGGATTGGGGAGGAAGCTAGAAGTCAAAGTCACATAATCACCAGCACTTGAGTCAGACAACATAACTGGTCCTCCTGAGGGCTTACATCAGTAATATTATACAATACATAAACAAAACATAATCATTGCTTCATAAGCTCACATGCTATCACTACTGATACCAAACGATGCCAATCTAAAAAGCTGTTCCTCTGTTCTCAGTTTGTGGTGCTGCTGTATGTGTTGACCTATATGGGCATCACAACCAATGGCCTGACCCTGGTGATAGTTGGTGAGACCCTGCTGATCCACGCAACACCTGCCTATCGGACTGTCTTACACCACACTGTCTTACAGCACCACCCTCATACGTCTGATAATTATGCCCTAATAAGCCACATTACTCCACCTGTTTCATTCATACTCAAAACTCCCCCAACTGCTCTGATCTGTCCATAAAGCTATCTGTAAATAATAATGTGAACATTTCCTTCTCCGTCTCTTTCGCAGGTGTCATGTGTGTTTTCTCTCTTCCTCTATTCTACAAACAAATGCAGGTGAGGCAGCGAGCTCCTGCTGTTCAGACTCTATTTGTTGTAGAGATTATTATAATGTAATCCACATAACAGCAGCAACCAAAGGACTGTGTCTAATCTACACGTGTTTGGATGACAGGGGCGAGTGAAGAGGATTAGCAAAGTGGTCAGTGGCCTCCTGAGGAAAATCAAAAACATGTAAGTGCTGCACAAGCCTGTTGAAATGACTGATATGGCTGTTCTCATTTTTCATGGCTACTTTTATCACTAAACCCTACAGGGACATTTAATATTCTGTTCTTGAAAATTAATGTGACAACAACCCAACAACTATGCAACCCAACAACTATGCTAACCACATTATCTCTTCATGTATGTCATTTTTGACGCAGTGTAAAAAACACTGACTTCCCCGTTTTTAAATTCTGCCTTTTGTCTTCGCAGGTTTAAGATGTTGTACAGTAAACTGAGACCCTCTCCTGCAACTACACCTGCCACAACCCCCACTCCCACCCCGGCCCCAAAACCCAAACACAAGTCAAAGTGATGAGAAAGAGAAAGGAGGATCTACGGGAAAGGGGGGGGGGGGGGGTTCTTTGGGAGGCTACTGGTGTTTTTATATTTCCATTTCCCCATTGTGGTGTCTGTGAATGGAAGCAAGATTTCAGATCGAGTGTTTGGTCTTGGTACATATAGGCCTACTGAAGATGTTTACAGACAAATGCATACTTTTTCGTCATGAATATTGTTCTAGAGGCACTAGCTGACAGCCACAAAGTCATAAAATCTGATTTTAAACCTAACCCTAACCTTAACCACACTGCTAACCCTAATGCCTAACACTAATTTTAGTTTTCATTATTTTTTTACAATGAATTATATCCAATTATGACTTTACAGCTGGCCTATCCAAGAGGAAATCGCTCAGTTATGCCTCCAGGTCAAGACTCATGACAATAAACGTCAACCTGCATTTTTATACGGCAGGGAATTTTCATTTAAATCTAAAAGACAACTAGCTTGCCTTGTCATGAGTCAAGTTTTTTATTTTTATACCACATAACACTTGCCATCTTAAGACAACACAAGGTGAATATTGGCTATCTAACCACATGCCCTATATTGTCATTTACTTTGAGAGTACACTCAAAGTGTGAGAATGGGTACTTACTCAAAGTAAGTGTGAGAATAGGTGAATGGGTACTTACTAAAAAGTGGTTAACCTTTTCTTGATTTTTGTTTAAATTGTTGAATACATTTTGAATAAATGTTTGACAATTTCTAAAAGGCTCCTATTAATTCATATTTTTTGACATCTCAGTATGTCACTGTCAAAGGAAGATGACAGACAGACGACACACACACACACACACAAATACATTAGTCTATATAGTTTAATTATTCATCAAATGAAATAATTCTACAACATTCTATGATTATATAGAACAAACAGCTACAGGCAACAGAGGCTATGTCCAAGATGATGCGCCACAGTTATCTTGACACTTCTCTGTAAACGGTCGTCACTATTTAGTACGGCCACAAAGTCATAAACCCCGCCTATTTCTACAATTAATGTTCTTAAAATCTGATTTTAAACCTACCCTTCACCACATTGCTAACCTTATGCCAAACCCTAACCTTAAATAAATAACAAAAAGCTAATTTTTGTTTTCATTAATTTTAACGATAGACAATTTTGACTTTGTGGCTGTGGTAACTAGTGACAACCTCTGTAAACAAATCATCTTACGTAGCTAGAGCGTTGCAATTGTCGTCATCACGTCCTGTCAACCCTATGCCTGTCTTGGATGGTAAAAGAGATTAGTCCTTCTGATTAAACGGGATTTATGCCAATTTGTGAAATATAGTCTTCATATTTGATAAGCAAATAGTTAGTACTTGACATTGCAGCACTTGAAGAGCTTGAAGCCATCAAAGGAAATGACAGAAACGTATGGTAAGCAAAGCAATCGCTGGCTTCACTATCCCCTAACCTTCATGTCCGTTCTTTCGTCTGGGACAAGAAACAAGATGAAGCTTGCAAGCTAGATAGCCGCTTATAGCAAGCTGGCAACCATTACTTACAACATCTAGTTTTCTAAATCTTTATCAGTCGTCGTCAGGAACCCTAACCATTGCTTCTGTTTAATTTGTGAGAAAATGACATAGCTAGTGGCTTTCAACAACACCCTGCTCTTGGCTTCCGCCTTGTGGTCAGTCTGTAGTCGTGTGATGTAGTAAATGTATTATTGATTTTTTTCTCCATTATTCTTTTCCAGATTTCCTTTTTAAATTCTTGGTGATTGGAAGTGCAGGATCAGGGAAATCCTGTGTTCTCCATCAATTTATAGAAAACAAGTGTAAGTCAAATTGTTATCATAGTGATTATATTGAACTTCCAGAAAGAGGGCATGTCTTAAAGATCACTGCCCCCACAGAGATGGTACTGTAATGTTAAAGTAGGGTACTGTAATGGTATTCACTACCAGGTTTTTGGATAACCACGGTGTCTACTGTACTGTGTTGTCTGTTCTGTCCCATGTAGTCAAGCAGGACTCCAGCCACACCATTGGGGTGGAGTTTGGCTCCCGGGTGGTGATGGTCGCCGGTAAGACGGTCAAGTTGCAGATTTGGGACACAGCTGGACAGGAGCGATTCCGGTAGGTAGCTCTACTGCACATTAACAGGAAGCATGTTATCTGTGCATGACTGTCTGATGTTATCTCAGCAGGATGTTCATTTTATCATTTGATCGGAGAGAGGTTGTTGCAGGGGGACATTTGAGAGATCTTCAAATGACTGGAATTAGATCATGAGATAGTATTTGTGGATGTTCTAAGCAACATTTTCCCCCCTGCTTCCAGGTCAGTGACTCGCAGTTATTACAGAGGGGCAGCAGGGGCTCTCCTGGTTTATGACATCACCAGGTAAGACCCTGATTTAGACCAATTCCAAATCAACAAGTAACAATTCATGACATCACTTTATTCCATTGCAGCCACGTCAGTGGATCCACTGAATTTTAAACATGATTATACCTCTGTGTCTATCTGTCTGTCTTTGTGTCTGTGTAACCAAGTCGGGAAACGTACAATGCCCTGACCAACTGGTTGACAGACGCTCGAACGCTGGCCAGTCCAAACATCGTCATCATCCTGTGTGGGAACAAGAAGGACCTGGAGGCTGACAGAGAGGTCACCTTCCTCGAGGCGGCCCGCTTCGCCCAGGAGAACGGTAATGTAGCCTAATGACCCTGCATAGTGATAATGTAGCCTGATGTCTATATACCGTATTTTCCGCACTATAAGGCGCACCGGATTATAAGGCGCACCTTCAATGACTGTCTTATTTTAGAACTGTTTTCATATATAGGGCGCACCGGATTATAAGGCGCATAGAATAGAAGATAGTCAAACGATTGACTGGGGTTGCGTTATGCATCCACTAGATGGAGCTGTGCTAAAGGGAATGTCAACAAAACAGTCAGATAAAGTCAAACTTTATTAACATTTACATTTTACATTTTAGTCATTTAGCAGACGCTCTTATCCAGAGCGATTTACAGTTAGTGCATACATTATTTTTTATACCCCCCGTGGGAATTGAACCCACAGCCCTGGTGTTGCAAACACCATGCTCTACCAACTGAGCTACATCCCTGCCAGCAATTCCCTCCCCTACCCTGGACGACGCTGGGCCAATTGTGCGCCGCCCCATGGGTCTCCCGGTCGCGGCCAGCTACGACAGAGCCTGGATTAAGCGTTCTGACAACTCCGTTCACTCCCATGGTAACGTTGTTCAAACGTTAATGTGCATATTAACAATATCTCCCAGCCTTGCTCACTCTTCTCCCAAACGTGGAGGGGAACTTTTCCCTGATTCAGTAAACACGTAGTAAAAGAAACAGTCTGATACCACTAAATCAAACGTTAGTGCATAACTCAACATTGTTCAGTTACGTATAACACGTAAAGCTCACTTTTTCAGTTCATTCCCCGTCCACGAATCCCTCGAATTCTTCTTCTTCAGTGTCCGAATTGAACAGTTGGGCGACTACGGCATCCAACCTGCCCGGCTCCCTCTCGTCATTATCCGAGTCAGTGTCGCTGCTGTTGCCTGGCAGTTTAGAGATTATTCCTGCCTTCGTGAAAGCTTGGACCACAGTTGAGACTGATATATCAGCCCATTGATTCATTAATGTTGAATTCTCTCGCTGCTGCTCTATTCCCATATTCTACTGCGTGACCGACAGCCTTGAGCTTGAACTCTGCGTCGTAAGCGTGTCTCTTGAAAGCTGCCATTTTGGGGTCTTTATACACAGACAAGTGGTGTGGGACTGTGAGTAAGCACAGTACCAGTGTTTACTGACAACGGTAGCCGTAATGCTGCAAGCGGTGCGGCTTTGTAGTTTACCAGTCGTACTGAAACATTTCATTATTATTAAATTGTTTTTATTGGTTTTTCATACTGAAACATTTTGACAGAGCGCCTTGAGCGGCGTGTACAACCAGCATGGATCAACCAATTAACCAATTGATCCATATATAAGGCGCTCCGGATTATAAGGCGCACTGTCGTTTTTGGAGAAAATTAAAGGCTTTTAAGTGCGCCTTATAGTGCGGAAAATACGGTAAGTATGGGACCAAAAGGCATCTGAACAGCTTCTACCCCCAAGCCATAAGACTGCTGAATAGTTAATAAAATGTCTACCCAGACTATTGCAATGACCCTTTTTTGCACTGACTCTCTTACACTGACTCTACGCACACTCATTGGACTCCACGCACACACTACATAAACTCACACAAAACACACACATGCATATTGACGCCACACACACACACACACTTTCACACTCTCCACATACGCTGCTGCTGCTACTCTGTCTATTATCTATCCTGATTGCCTAGTCCCTTTTACCCCTACCTCAACTACCTCGTACCCCTGCACATTGACTCGGTACCAGTACTCCTTGTATATAGCCTCGTTATTGCTATTTATTGTGTTACTTTTTTCAAATTTTATTAGCACATTTTATTAGTTTTTAATTTTGCAATGTTGGGAAAGGGCTCGTAAGTAAGCACTTCACAGTAAAGTCTACACCTGTTGTATTCGGCGCATGTGACAAATTTGATTTGATTTGATTTGACCCTGCATTGTGATTGAAATATGGTTGATGTTTGTGACTATAAAGACAGTGATGTTTGTGACTATAAAGACGGTGATGTTTGTGACTATAAAGATGGTGATGTTTGTGACTATAAAGACGGGTGATGTTTGTGACTATAAAGATGGTGATGTTTGTGACTATAAAGATGGTGATGTTTGTGACTATAAAGACGGGTGATGTTTGTGACTATAAAGACGGTGATGTTTGTGACTATAAAGATGGTGATGTTTGTGACTATAAAGACGGTGATGTTTGTGACTATACAGTTGAAGTCGGAAGTTTACATACACCTTAGCCAAATACATTTAAACTCAGTTTTTCACAATTCCTGACATTTAATCCTAGTAAAAATTCCCTGTCTTAGTTTAGTTAGGATCACCACTTTATTTTAAGAATGTGAAATGTCACAATAATAGTAGAGAGAATGATTTATTTCAGCTTTTATTTCTTTCACATTCCCAGTGGGTCAGAAGTTTACATACACTCAATTAGTATTTGGTAACATTGCCTTTAAATTGTTTAACTTGGGTCAAACGTTTCGGGTCGCCTTCCACAAGCTTCCCACAATAAGTTGGTTGAATTTTGGCCCATTCCTCCTGACAGAGCTGGTGTAACTGAGTCAAGGTTTGTAGGCCTCCTTGCTCGCACACGCTTTTTCAGTTATTTTTCATTGTCCATTTGGAAGACCCATTTGCGACCAAGCTTTCACTTCCTGACTGATGTCTTGAGATGTTGCTTCAATATATCCACATAATTTTCCTTCCTCTTGAAACCATCTATTTTATAATATATAATAATATGCCATTTAGCAGACGCTTTTATCCAAAGCGACTTACAGTCATGTGTGCATACATTTTTACCTATGGGTGGTCCCAGGGATCGAACCCACTACCCTGGCATTACAAGCGCCATGCTCTACCAATTGAGCTACAGAGGACCACTTTGTGAAGTGCACCAGTCCCTCCTGCAGCAAAGCACCCCCACACCATGATGCTGCCACCCCCGTGCTTCATGGTTGGGATGGTGTTCTTCGGCTTGCAAGCCTTCCCCTTTTTCCTCCAAACATAATGATGGTCATTTTGGCCACACAGTTCTATTTTTGTTTCATCAGACCAGAGGACATTTCTCCAAAAAGTACGATCTTTGTCGCCATGTGCAGTTGCAAACCGTAGTCTGGGGTTTTTATGGCGGTTTTGGAGCAGTGGCTTCTTCCTTGCTGAGCGGCCTTTCAGGTTATGTCGATATAGGACTCGTTTTACTGTGGATATAGATATTTTGTACCTGTTTCCTCCAGCATCTTCACAAGGTCCTTTGCTGCTGTTCTGGGATTGATTTGCACTTTTCGCACCAAAGTACGTTCATCTCTAGGAGACAGAACGCATCTCCTTCCTGAGCGGTATGACGGCTGCGTGGTCCCATGGTGTTTATACTTGCGTACTATTGTTTGTACAGATGAACGTGGTACCTTCAGGCGTTTGGAAATTGCTCCCAAGGATGAACCAGACTTGTGGAGGTCTACAATTTTTGTTTCTAAGGTCGGCTGATTTCTTTTGATTTTCCCATGATGTCAAGCAAAGAGGCACTGAGTTTGAAGGTAGGCCTTGAAATACATCCACAGGTACACCTCCAATTGACTCAAATTATGTCAATTAGCCTATCAGATGCTTCTAAAGCCATGACATCATTTTCTGGAATTTTCCATGCTGTTTAAAGGCACAGTCAACTTAGTGTATGTAAACTTCTGACCCAGTGGAATTGTGATACAGTGAATTATAAGTGAAATAATCTGTCTGTAAACAATTGTTGGAAAAATTACTTGTGTCATGCACAAAGTAGATGTCCTAACCGACTTGCCAAAACTATAGTTTGTTAAAAATAAATTTGTGGAGTGGTTGAAAAACAAGTTTTAATGACTCCAACCTAACTGTATGTAAACTTCCGACTTCAACTGTAGATAATGGAGATTGGTCCTTGTATCCATGTTGTTTCTCTGTTGTTATAAAAACAGAACTGATGTTCCTGGAGACGAGTGCCCTCACCGGAGAGAACGTGGAGGAGGCCTTCCTTAAATGTGGTCGCACCATCCTCAACAAGATAGAGTCAGGTAATAACACACACACTTACACTCACTTATTACTAATAGCTGCATGAGGAGCCATGTTGTGCACTAGGGATTTGCATGCATTCACATGACCTAAAGTGCTAACTGTGTGTGAACTGTACTGAACTGTGAACTGTACTGTATATCTATGAATGAGTTTTCTCATGTGTTTAATATGTGGATGTGTCTTGTCTGTAGGTGAGTTAGACCCGGAGCGGATGGGCTCAGGGATCCAGTATGGTGACACAACGGTGAGGCAGCTTCGCCAGTCGCCACAGGCTGGCTCAGCACAGGGCAGAGATCAGTGCAACTGTTAAAGTCTAATGCTAACCTAGCTCTAAGACACACAGAACCCATGTCTCCAGGTAAGTAGTTCATTTTATTAAACCTCTACTGATAACAGTGTGGCTGTTTGCAATTACATGTGTATTACAAGTGTTCAGTATTCCTTCAATTGATAATCTGCTGTGATCATTTCCTTGATTTGTGATATTTAGAGCACTTAAAGATAGGCTTAACTCATAGCATAATTTTGGTTATAATGTTCTCTTGAACTTAGGTAAACAGTTAAATCTCTCTCTAGGGCCCGATGTACATCTTTCGTCCAACAGTCACTGCACACTCAGGCCTTTGGAGGACTGCCCTGTTACTTTTGACCCCTGCCCTTGGACTACTGCTGGAGAGACCCTGTGTGAAACTTTGGGCTGGGTTAGCGTCTTGATCAAGAACTGTGAGGTGAGCTGTATCTGGGTTGTCACGGAGCTACTCTCCTCCAGGCCTTTCTCTCTGACTACTGCTCCAGTCCGCGTCGCCAGGGAATACAAGTGACATCAGCAGAGAGGACTGACCAGTCACAGAGCCAGGCCAATGGACACACACAGGACGTTTGTTTTCAATGTCTTTACTCTGAAGCAGCCACAGCAGCTCACACACCTCTCACTGTTCAAACTCTGATGGGACTGACATGGTGTAAGGAGAACACAACATCAGACTTTAATTTGTGTCCAATCTCTATAAAAGTTCAGCCTATTTATTGGTTGTGTTGAAAACTGTAAGATATTGTAAATATATCAAAAGGAAATATAACATTTATGTGATATTAGTGTACAATGTTTTAAGAGACTGAAAAAAAGCAGGGGACTTGTGGTTGTCACCGTGTACACATACTGTAATGTTTGAATGTGTGTGTGAAAATTGTTATAACGTTAAAGCTGGACTCCTTAGCGGTGAAACGTTTGTTTGCTCTATTACAACAACAAAGAAGTTACTTCAAACAATGAACACTGTTTTTTTCCCTCAGACATCATTGCATGGCAGAGGAGGCCGGTGGGAGGAGCTATAAGAGGATGGGCTCATTGTAATGGCTGGAATGGAATAAATGGAACGGAGTCAAGCATGTGGTTTCCATATGTTTGATACTGTTCCATTTATTTAATTTCAGCCATTACAATAAGCCCGTCCTCCTACAGCTCCTCCCACCAGTCTCTTCTGTAATGCAGGCGTGATGGAACAGCAGAGTATGTACTACCATTTTTTTTTACCACGATGCTGGATGCTCATATCCTCTGTTTCAAAATCAAAACAATAACAAATATGCCTATAACATCACACTGTTTCACCTTTTGGAGATCTCAGCTTTAATATCTTTGACTGACTATCATAAACTTCAAGTTAGGGGCAAACAAATAATATGTACTTTAAATGTGTAAGGTGTTGTGCAATGATTATGAAAGGGTTAAGGCCATATCTAAATCCACTCTAACCAGAATGTCATTGATCGATTGAGTGATAATTGGTATATTTACTTGATGTAAAGCACAAACGTGAATATCACAATTTTTTAAGTTGTTTGTGTGATTGTTTTGACTAAATGCATATATCTGGACTATGATCTTACGTGTGACCTGTCTATCTATAACATTGATCATTGTGTGTGCTAGATGTAACTGTTGCAAAGCCTGTATAATCTTGAATGAATAAATTATTAAACCAAGTTTTCATTAAACTTTCTATTGCTATGACTTTCTATTTCTATGTGTGTGGCTAAGAAACATAAACATCTAGCACACAAATCAAATAAATTATTCGATAAAATATTGAATTTGGCCTACTACTGTAGCCCAGAGAAACGCATTGAATAACATTAATGAATGGAAAAAAGGACAGTCAAAAAATAAGTAATTAGAAACAAGGTTTTGAAGTGTTTGTCCTATATCTAGGAGATATAAGAAAGCTCAGGAAATATATATATTATTTTCTACACATATTTAACCCCTTTTTTGGGTAGGCACAAAACTACCTTCATACTTCCATTAATTTTTCTTTTTACTGGTATTGGTTACTTTCAGACAAGTCCCTTGACACTTGTGGGGGTCGAAGAGCAAAACGGAGAACACCATCGTGTTCGTGAGCATCACCCCTTTCCATAGAGTTTGTAGGTTAAACCGTTTGGACACTACAGACGTTTTTGTGAGAAGACCGATTTTCGGGATGTCTCATGGTCTGACAAACACGCTCTAGCTTTGCCAGCTTTCACCGCAGATGCGGAAGTGCGACATAGGCAGATGCGGTGGATTGATATCTCTAGCCTAAATTGATGGATTTTGCTGTGAATTTTTTTATTATGTTACTTAGATGTCAGCATCTATCTATTTTTGTATTTATTTTTTACAAACGTATTTATTTTACTATGTCAATATGTATTTGTTAATGTTTTGGCGTCATACTAGCGGCAGTTGGGAAAAAAGTCAATATTTGGAAGAGTTGCAGAGTTAATTAAAAATAATGCCATTGTTGATTAGTTGCTTTTTTTTCATTAATTAGGCTAGTTTCTTTTGAACCATATTGTCTATCTACTAGAAAGTCATGGACAATATGGACACAGATATAATAAATTAATACTACATATGAATCAATTACCAAAGTTACTATAGATTGCCATATATTTTCCTTTAATTAGCAAAATTACTGAAGATTCCGGTAACTTTGGTAAATTACTGGTAGCTGTGCAGCTTTGCAACCCTAACCCTAGCTTCATGTCCACATCTCGGTTTAACTACAACCCTAGCCTTACGTTCAGCCCTGACTCAATCCTAATACTAATTCCCCCAAATAGGGCTCCCCCACCTTCCAATTCCTAAATTAGTTAAATGCAGCCGTCTTATCTCAATATGAAATCATTTCTGGGTAACAATAAGTACCTTACTGTGATTGTTTTCAATAAAAATGTTAGAAAAATAAAAATGCTTCTTAGAATACGGACATTTCTCAAGCAATAATTTTGGACTGTCTGGGAGTTGTTTAAGAGAGTAAGGGAAAACTGAAAATTAGCTGTTATTGGCAGAGAGGTTTGGAACTCGCTTTCTTATTGGTCTATTAACTAATTTACCGCATGGGGATGTCACCATGGAAGGCAAAAACTCCATCCCTCCAACTCCGACTCTATTCTCTGTGTATATCAATGATGTCGCTCTTGCTGCTGGTGACGCTCGGATCCACCTCTATACGAACGACACCATTTTGTATACATCTGGCCCTTCATTGGACACTGTGTTAACAAACCTCCAAATGAGCTTAAACACCATACAACACTCCTTCCGTAGCCTCCAACTGCTCTTAAACACTAGTAAAACTAAATGCATGCTCTTCAACCGAACGCTGCTGCCCACCCGACTAGATTCACTACTCTTGGCGGGTCTGACCTAGAGTATGTGGCCAACTACAAATACCTAGGTGTCTGGTTAGACTGTAAACTCTCCTTCCAGACTCACATTAAGCATCTCCAATCAAAAGTTAGATCTAGAATCGGCTTCCTATTTCGCAACAAAGCCTCCTTCACTCATGCTGCCAAACATGCCCTCGTAAAACTGACTATCCTACCGATCCTTGACTTC
The DNA here is from genome assembly GCF_964263955.1 of Coregonus lavaretus. Lineage (NCBI taxonomy): Eukaryota > Metazoa > Chordata > Actinopteri > Salmoniformes > Salmonidae > Coregonus > Coregonus lavaretus. The sequence goes on along the minus strand of NC_139997.1, from coordinate 38,492,445 downwards.
GGCGATGTCATTTACAAAATAGCCTCCAACACTCTACTCAGCTCCAGGTCATCTATAAATCACTGCTAGGCAAATCCCTGCCTTATTTTAGCTCATTGGTCACCATAGCAACACCCACCCGTAGTATGCGCTCCAGCAGGTATACAGTGGGGGAAAAAAGTATTTAGTCAGCCACCAATTGTGCAAGTTCTCCCACTTAAAAAGATGAGAGAGGCCTGTAATTTTCATCATAGGTACACGTCAACTATGACAGACAAAATGAGAAAAGAAAATCCAGAAAATCACATTGTAGGATTTTTAATGAATTTATTTGCAAATTATGGTGGAAAATAAGTATTTGGTCACCTACAAACAAGCAAGATTTCTGGCTCTCACAGACCTGTAACTTCTTCTTTAAGAGGCTCCTCTGTCCTCCACTCGTTACCTGTATTAATGGCACCTGTTTGAACTTGTTATCAGTATAAAAGACACCTGTCCACAACCTCAAACAGTCACACTCCAAACTCCACTATGGCCAAGACCAAAGAGCTGTCAAAGGACACCAGAAACAAAATTGTAGACCTGCACCAGGTTGGGAAGACTGAATCTGCAATAGGTAAGCAGCTTGGTTTGAAGAAATCAACTGTGGGAGCAATTATTAGGAAATGGAAGACATACAAGACATCCCTCGATCTGGGGCTCCACGCAAGATCTCACCCCGTGGGGTCAAAATGATCACAAGAACGGTGAGCAAAAATCCCAGAACCACACGGGGGGACCTAGTGAATGACCTGCAGAGAGCTGGGATCAAAGTAACAAAGCCTACCATCAGTAACACACTACGCCGCCAGGGACTCAAATCCTGCAGTGCCAGACGTGTCCCCCTGCTTAAGCCAGTACATGTCCAGGCCCGTCTGAAGTTTGCTAGAGTGCATTTGGATGATCCAGAAGAGGATTGGGAGAATGTCATATGGTCAGATGAAACCAAAATAGAACTTTTTGATAAAAACTAAACTCAAATCAAATCAAATCAAATTTTATTGGCCACATGCGCCGAATACAACAGGTGCAGACATTACAGTGAAATGCTTACTTACAGCCCTTAACCAACAGTGCATTTCTTTTTAACAAAAAAATTAAAAATAAAACAAAAAAAAAAGTGTTGAGAAAAAAAGAACAGAAGTAAAATAAAATAACAGTAGGGAGGCTATATATACAGGGGGGTACCGGTGCAGAGTCAATGTGCGGGGGCACCGGCTAGTTGAGGTAGTTGAAGTAATATGTACATGTGGGTAGAGTTAAAGTGACTATGCATAAATAATTAACAGAGTAGCAGCAGCGTAAAAGGATGGGGTGGGGGGGCAGTGCAAATAGTCTGGGTAGCCATGATTAGCTGTTCAGGAGTCTTATGGCTTGGGGGTAGAAGCTGTTGAGAAGTCTTTTGGACCTAGACTTGGCACTCCGGTACCGCTTGCCGTGCGGTAGCAGAGAGAACAGTCTATGACTAGGGTGGCTGGAGTCTTTGACAATTTTGAGGGCCTTCCTCTGACACCGCCTGGTAAAGAGGTCCTGGATGGCAGGAAGCTTGGCCCCAGTGATGTACTGGGCCATACGTACTACCCTCTGTAGTGCTTTGCGGTCGGAGGCCAAGCAGTTGCCATACCAGGCGGTGATGCAACCAGTCAGGATGCTCTCGATGGTGCAGCTGTAGAATTTTTTGAGGATCTGAGGACCCATGCCAAATCTTTTCAGTCTCCTGAGGGGGAATAGGCTTTGTCGTGCCCTCTTCACGACTGTCTTGGTGTGTTTGGACCATGATAGTTCGTTGGTGATGTGGACACCAAGGAACTTGAAGCTCTCAACCTGTTCCACTACAGCCCCGTCGCTGAGAATGGGGGCGTGCTCAGTCCTCTTTTTTTTCCTGTAGTCCACAATCATCTCCTTTGTCTTGGTCACGTTGAGGGAGAGGTTGTTGTCCTGGCACCACACGGCCAGGTCTCTGACCTCCTCCCTATAGGCTGTCTCATCGTTGTCGGTGATCAGGCCTACCACTGTTGTGTCGTCGGCAAACTTAATGATGGTGTTGGAGTCGTGCCTGGCCATGCAGTCATGGGTGAACAGGGAGTACAGGAGGGGACTGAGCACGCACCCCTGAGGGGCCCCCGTGTTGAGGATCAGTGTGGCAGATGTGTTGTTACCTACCCTTACCACCTGGGGGCGGCCCGTCAGGAAGTCCAGGATCCAGTTGCAGAGGGAGGTGTTTAGTCCCAGGATCCTTAGCTTAGTGATGAGCTTAGAGGGCACTATGGTGTTGAATGCTGAGCTGTAGTCAATGAATAGCATTCTCACGTAGGTGTTCCTCTTGTCCAGGTGGGAAAGGGCAGTGTGGAGTGCAATAGAGATTGCATCATCTGTGGATCTGTTGGGGCGGTATGCAAATTGGAGTGGGTCTAGGGTTTCTGGGATAATGCTGTTGATGTGAGCCATGACCAGCCTTTCAAAGCACTTCATGGCTACAGACGTCAGTGCTACGGGTCGGTAGTCATTTAGGCAGGTTATCTTAGAGTCCTTGGGCACGGGGACTATGGTGGTCTGCTTGAAACATATTGGTATTACAGACTCAGTCAGGGACATGTTGAAAATGTCAGTGAAGACACTTGCCAGTTGGTCAGCACATGCTCGGAGGACACATCCTGGTAATCCGTCTGGCCCTGCGGCCTTGTGAATGTTGACCTGCTTAAAAGTCTTACTCACATCGGCTACGGAGAGCGTGATCACATAGTCATCCGGAACAGCTGGTGCTCTCATGCATGCTTCAGTGTTGCTTGCCTCGAAGCGAGCATAGAAGTGGTTTAGCTCGTCTGGTAGGCTTGTGTCACTGGGCAGCTCGCGGCTGTGCTTCCCTTTGTAGTCTGTAATAGTTTTCAAGCCCTGCCACATCCGACGAGCGTCAGAGCCAGTGTAGTACGATTCAATCTTAGTCCTGTATTGACTCTTTGCCTGTTTGATGGTTTGTCGGAGGGCATAGCGGGATTTCTTATAAGCGTCCGGGTTAGAGTCCCGCTCCTTGAAAGCGGCAGCTCTACCCTTTAGCTCAGTGCGGATGTTGCCTGTAATCCATGGCTTCTGGTTGGGGTATGTACGTACGGTCACTGTGGGGACGATATCATCGATGCACTTATTGATGAAGCCAGTGACTGATGTGGTGTACTCCTCAATGCTGTCTGAAGAATCCCGGAACATGTTCCAGTCTGTGCTAACAAAACAGTCCTGTAGCTTAGCATCTGCGTCATCTGACCACTTTTTTATTAACCGAGTCACTGGTGCTTCCTGCTTTAGTTTTTGCTTATAAGCAGGAATCAGGAGGATAGAGTTATGGTCAGATTTGCCAAATGGAGGGCGAGGGAGAGCTTTGTATGCGTCTCTGTGTGTGGAGTAAAGGTGGTCCAGAGTTTTTTTTCCTCTGGTTGCACATTTAACATGCTGGTAGAAATGAGGTAGAACGGATTTAAGTTTCCCTGCATTAAAGTCCCCGGCCACTAGGAGCGCTGCATCTGGATGAACGTTTTCCTGTTGATTTATGGCCTTATACAACTCATTCAGTGCAATCTTAATGCCAGCATTGGTTTGTGGTGGTAAATAGACAGCTATGAAAAATATAGATGAAAACTCTCTTGGTAAATAGTGTGGTCTACAGCTTATCATAAGATACTCTACCTCAGGCGAGCAAAACCTCGAGACTTCCTTAGTATTTGATTTTGTGCACCAGCTGTTGTTTACAAATATACACAGACCGCCACCCCTTGTCTTACCGGAGTCAGCCGTTCTATCCTGCCGGTTAAGCGTATAGCCCGCTAGCTGTATGTTATCCATGTCGTCGTTCAGCCACGACTCGGTGAAACATAATATATTACAGTTTTTAATGTCCCGTTGGTAGGATAACCGTAATCTTAGGTCATCCAATTTGTTCTCCAATGATTGAAGATTGGCTAATAGGATTGACAGTTTACTTGCTCGCCGTCGGATCCTTACAAGGCACCCCGACCTACGTCCACGATATCTCCGTCTCTTCCTCATGCGAATGACGGGGATTTGGGCCTTGTCGGGTGTCTGTATGATATCCTTCGCGGCCGCCTCGTTGAAGAAAAAATCTTCGTCCAATACGAGGTGAGTAATCGCTGTCCTGATATCCAGAAGCTCTTTTTGGTTATAAGAGACGATGGCAGAAACATTATGTAGAAAATAAAATACAAATAACGCGGAAAAACACACATAATAGTACAATTGGTTAGAGGGCTGTAAAACGGCAGCCATCTTCTCCGGTGCTGTTCTAACTTCGTCATGTTTGGAGGACAAAGAATGCTGAGTTGCATCCAAAGAACACCATACCTACTGTGAAGCATGGGGGTGGAAACATCATGCTTTGGGGCTGTTTTTCTGCAAAGGGACCAGGACGACTGATCCGTGTAAAGGAAAGAATGAATGGGGCCATGTATCGTGAGATTTTGAGTGAAAACCTCCTTCCATCAGCAAGGGCATTGAAGATGAAACGTGGCTGGGTCTTTCAGCATGACAATGATCCCAAACACACTGCCCAGGCAACGAAGGAGTGGATTCGTAAGAAGCATGTCAAGGTCCTGGTGTGGCCTAGCCAGTCTCCAGATCTCAACCCCATAGAAAATCTTTGGAGGGAGTTGAAAGTCCGTGTTGCCCAGCGACAGCCCCAAAACATCACTGCTCTAGAGGAGATCTGCATGGAGGAATGGGCCAAAATACCAGCAACAGTGTGTGAAAACCTTGAGAAGACTTACAGAAGACGTTTGACCTGTGTCATTGCCAACAAAGGGTATATAACAAAGTATTGAGAAACTTTTGTTATTGACCAAATACTTATTTTCCACCATAATTTGCAAATAAATTCATAAAAAATCCTACAATGTGATTTTCTGGATTTTTTTTCTCATTTTGTCTGTCATAGTTGACGTGTACCTATGATGAAAATTACAGGCCTCTCTCATCTTTTTAAGTGGGAGAACTTGCACAATTGGTGGCTGACTAAATACTTTTTTCCCCCACTGTATCTCACTGGTCATCCCCAAAGCCAACACCTCCTTTGGCCGCCATTCCTTCCAGTTCTCTGCTGCCAATGACTGGAACGAACTGCAAAAATCTCTGAAGCTGGAAACTCTTATCTCCCTCACTAACTTTAGGCGTCGGTTGTCAGAGCAGCTTACCGATCACTGCACCTGTACACAGCCATTCTGAGATTGACCCACCTAACTACCTCATCCCCATATTGTTATTTATTTTGCTAATTTTGCACCCCAGTATCTCTATTTGCACATCATCTTTTGCACATCTATCATTCAAGTGTTCTTTAAAAAAAAAAAAATATTTAGCAGACACTCTTATCCAGAGCGACTTACAGTTAGTGAGTGCATACATTATTTTATTTTTTTTCATACTGGCCCCCCGTGGGAAACGAACCCACAACCCTGGTGTTGCAAACGCCATGCTCTACCAACTGAGCTACATCCCTGCCGGCCATTCCCTCCCCTACCCTGGACGATCCTGGGCCAATTGTGCGACGCCCCATGGGTGTTAATACAAAATTGTAACTATTTATTGCCTTACCTCCATAACTTACTACATTCGCACACACTGTATATATATATTCTGTTGTATTTTTGACTTTATGTTTTGTTTACCCCATATGTAATCATATGTAACTCTATGTTGTTGTTTTTATCGCACTGCTTTGCTTTATCTTGGCCAGGTCGCAGTTGTAAATGAGAACTTTTGAGAACTCAACTGGCTTACCTGGTTAAATAAAGGTGAAATAAAAAAATAAAAAAAACAGCTCTTACACTAAAAGGGCATTATCATCATTTTCAGTTTCACAGTATTATTCCAACCTCATAGTGTGGAAATATATATATAAAACACAGGAAAATCAAGTTTTTGACTGCATTGGGCCTTTAAGGTTCCTACTCATATTGAATTTGAGTATGCTAGAACAATATTCAACACCTGTGCATCTGTGATGTATGTGTCTAACTCACTGCATCCCTTTAAGCATCATATGTCACACTTCTATCACCACAAGGAGGTGCTGTGGAACAACAAATGTTATTCTCCCATCAGTAAGCAAGCAAGCTAAGCTAAACTAAGCTGTATTCAGATGACATTGGGGTTTACATTTTTATGTAAATAACAACAAGTTATTTGTATCCGATTAAATGTTTTTTTTAGAACACTACCAGATCTAATTGGATGTACAAAGTTGTGTTTTTATATACACGTGTGCATACATACACTCACACATACGCACAGTCTAGTAACAGATAGGTAAGACGGAATGAATTTTGTAGAAATCATTGCAAAACAATCTAATGCATATTACAATGTATAAGTAGATAATACAGTCAGTACTAACCTGAGCCTTGTCTCAGGGTAGTAGGTTGGTGGTCTGTTGATATCCCTCTGGTGGTGTGGGGGCTGTGCTTTGGCAAAGTGGGTGGGGTTATATGCTGCCTGGTTGGCCCTGTCTGGGGGTATCGTCAGACGGGGCCACAGTGTCTCCTGACCCCCCCTGTCTCAGCCTCCAGTATCTATGCTGCAATAGTCTATGTGCCGGGGGGCTAGGGTCAGTCTGTTATATCTGGTATTATTCTCCTGTCTTATCCGGTGTCCCTCTAATTCTCTCTCTCTCCCTCTCTCCATTCCCTCCCAGAGGACCTGAGCCCTAGGACCATGCGTCAGGACTACCTGGCCTGATGACTCCTTGCTGTCCCCAGTCCACCTGGTTGTGCTGCTGCTCCAGTTTAAACTGTTCTGCCTGCGGCTATGGAACCCTGACCTGTTCACCGGACGTGCTACCTTGTCCCTGACCTGCTGTTTTCAACTCTCTCTCTCTACCGCACCTACTATTTCAACCTCTAAATGCACGGCCATGAAAAGCCAAGTGACATTTACTCCTGATGTACTGACCTGTTGCAACCTCTACAACCACTGTGATTATTATTTGACCCTGCTGGTCATCTATGAACGTTTTACCATCTTGGAGAAAAATCTGGCCTTAATGGCCATGTACTGTTATAATCTCCACCCGTCACAGCCAGAAGGGGACTGGCCACCCCTCAAAGCCTGGTTCCTCTTTAGGTTTCTTCCTAGGTTTCTGCCTTTCTAGGGAGTTTTTCCTAGCCACCGTGCCACATCTGCATTGCTTGTTGTTTGGGGTTTTAGGCTGGGTTTCTGAATAGCACTTTGTGACATCTGCTGATGTAAAAAGGGCTTTATAAATACATTTGATTGATTGATTGAATACTAACACCACACTAATGCTTTTGGCCTGATGCAGGGTCAAGCCAAACAATGAACACCAGGCTGCTGTGTGTGTCTGTGTCCCCCTGAGGGGCACAATGGGAGAGCCCAGTGCTGATATTACGACCTCTGACCTCTAGTGTTATAGCTGAACGGGCTCGGCATGTGACTAGACGACAGCTGGGCCCACAGATGGAAAGGGGACATTTACTAAGACACGTGTCCCCTGTAAGGCCTTTAGTTTTCATCATCATCATCATCATGATCATCATCATCATCATCATTTAAATGACATGGATGCCTTCTGTCTTTATGACTTGGTCACTCCTGGTTGAAATTAAGTCTTTCTCTGGTTGAATGTAAAATGTATACACCAGCTGAGTGCAAATGCACACATCTTAAGTCCCTGTGTTTGTATACAGTGCATTCGGAAAGTATTCAGACCCCTTGACTTTTTACACATTTTGTTACGTTACAGCTTTATTCTAAAATGGATTCAATTGTTTTTTCCCCTCATCAATCTACACACAATACCCCATAATGACAAAGCAAAAACAGGTTTATAGAAAAGAAACAGGAAATATCACATTTACATAAGTATTCAGACCCTTTACTCAGTACTTTGTTGAAGCAACTTCGGCAGTGATTACAGCCTCGAGTCTTCTTGGGTATGACGCTACATGCTTGGCACAACTGTATTTGGGGAGTTTCTCCCATTCTTCCCTGTAGAGCCTCTCAAGCTCTGTCAGGTTGTATGGGGAGTGTTGCTGCACCACTATTTTCAGGTCTCTCCAGAGATGTATGATCGGGTTCAAGTCCGGGCTCTGGCTGGGCCATTCATGGACATTCAGAGACTTGTCCTGAAGCCACTCCTGCATTGTCTTGGCTGTGTGCTTAGGGTCGTTGTCCTGTTGGAAGGTGAACCTTCGACCCAGTCTGAGGTCCTGAGCGCTCTGGAGCAGGTTTCCATCCAGGATCTCTCTGTACTGATGCTGCCACCACCATGCTTCACCGTAGGGATGGTGCCAGGTTTCCTCCAAACGTGACACTTGGCATTCAGGCCAAAGAGTTCAATCTTGGTTTCATCAGACCAGAGAATCTTGTTTCTCATGGTCTGAGAGTCCTTTAGGTGCCTTTTGGCAAACTCCAAGTGGGCTGTCATGTGTCTTTTACTGAGGAGTGGCTTCTGTCTGGCCACTCTACCATAAAGGCCTGATTGGTGGAGTGCTGCAGAGATGGTTGTCCTTCTGTAAGGTTCTTCCATCTCCACAGAGGAACTCTGGAGCTCTGTCAGAGTGACCATCGGGTTCTTGGTCAACTCCCTGACCAAGGCCCTTCTCCCCAGATTGCTCAGTTTGGCTGGGCGGCCAGCTCTAGGAAGAGTCTTTGTGGTTCCAAACTTCTTCCATTTAAGAATGATGGAGGCCACTGTGTTCTTGGGGACCTTCAATGCTGCAGAAATGTTTTGGTACCCTTCCCCAGATCTGTGCCTCAACACAATCCTGTCTTGGAGCTCTATGGACAATTCCTTCGACTTCATGGCTTGGTTTTTGCTCTGACATGCAGTGTCAACTGTGGGACCTTATATATACAGGTGTGTGCATTTCCAAATCATGCCCAATCAATTGAATTTACCACAAGGATGATCAATCGAAACATGATGCACCTGAGCTCAATTTGGTGTCTCATAGCAAATGGTCTGAATACTTATGCAAATATGGTATTTCTGTTTTTTATTTTTCATAAATGTGCAAAAAATTCTAAAAACCTGTTTTTGCATTGTCATTATGGGTTATTGTGTGTAGATTGATGAGGGAAAAAAGTAATTTTATCAATGTTAGAATAAGGCTGTAACATAACAAAATGTGGGAAAAGGGAAGGGGTCTGAATACTTTCCAAATGCACTGTATGTGTCTCCTTACGTGACCAATGACAGCTGCTCAGAATAAGGTGTTTATCAGAACACCTTAACTGACTTGCCTAGTTCAATAAAGGTTAGAAAAAGAAGAACAAATAACCAGGTATAAACGGCGCTTCTGTGAGCCTGGCTTTACTCAACTGTCCCGTCAGTCATTCAGACACAGCTGGAAGCCACCAGGATGACTCATTAGTACTGAGGCTGGATGGATACCTAATTAACAAACTGAGGATGACTGGCAAAAGTGGAGAAGCTAGACCTGTTAGTTTGATTCCGGGTGTACAGTAGATTAATGGTCTGGCAACATGGATACAGACAGCCAGGATTGGTTTTTGTTTCATAGCTAAAAACTTTTGACAGGGGAAATGTTGGTTGATAACACACACACACACAATGCTCCAGTGTCATTGTCAGATGGAGGTCTGGCAGACAGACAGACAGACAGAGGGTGAAGGCAGGAAACCCCACTCCTTCATTGAGATGTATGGAGATGTCTGAACAGAGCCCCACCAATCCTGCTTTAATTGCCACGCCGCCCCAGCCATGACACAGGGAAGGAAAAATGACAGCATGCTGGCCGGCGCAGTGCAGTGCAGGCCTTGGAGTGTGGCTATCCACCCTGGCCTAGATGAAGAGATTAGTTTAACAGTCATGAATACATAATATGCCCTCAAGGAAGAACAAATGGGTTGAGGAGGCAAGGAGTCACATATCTCTTCTATATTCTCTGGAATCTGTGAAGGAGTTACTGAGTCTGAGTGCATGGAGTAGGAACAGTACAGTACAAGGAAAATACAGGAGCACTGCTCATCCAACAACAGAAATGGCCATAATACATTGGCCACAAGAACTGATAATGATAGTAGAGAACAACAAATTGGCCCTTGTTTAAAGCAGATATTCAATGTTTGTGAGTATACTTGGAGTATCAATGATGTGGTCCTCTCTGAAGAACAGTGTGTGGGTTAGAGCAGGAGAACTGGGGAATAGGGCAGTATGTGAAAGAGACAGAAGGGGAAGAGAAAGGGGTTAAAGGGAGACAAAGATAGAGATTAGAGGAGGGTGATCGATGGGAGGGGAAGTGGACAGGATCAATCCTACAGTATATAGAGGCCATCTCGTTACAACAACACACCCTGACACACACGCAAGCACACACGCATGCAAGCTTGCACACAAACACACACAATCACAGGGCCTCAAAAGGGTGTAGCTTAGAGTGTGCAAATGTCTAGACGCACACTAACAAAGAATAATGGCTGCTATTTTTGTACTCCTGCGAAAAGCCACTTTTTTCTCACTGTACAGAATGAGACTGGGCTGAAACTCATAAATAATGATTAGGTGGAAAGGCTGGGCAAAACGTTTAATTCCAATATAGGGAGGGTCTGAAACATGTCTCTGTGCATTCATACTCCTACTGGAAGCATTCTAGAGGGAGAAAGGCTTTATGGCCTTAAACAACCAGCATGACGTTTCATAAGTTTACAGGTGGAATATCACACACAAAAACATACCATTTTATCCCCATCAAAAGCACTAAAGTACACTACATGATCAAAAGTATGTGGACATCTGCTCGTCGAACATCTCATTCCAAAATCATGGGCATTATTATGGAGTTGGTCCCTCCTTTGCTGCTATAACAGCTATAACATTGCTGCGGGGACTTGCTTCCATTCAGCCACAAGAGCATTAGTGAGGTCGGGAACTGATGTTGGGCGATCAGGCCTGGCTCGCAGTCAGCATTCCAATTCGTCCAAAAGGTGTTCGATGGGGTTGAGCTCAGGGCTCTTTGCAGGCCAGTCAAGTTCTTCCACACCGATCTCGACAAACCATTTTGTATGGACCTCGCTTTGTGCATGGGGGCATTGTCATGCTGAAACAGGAAAGGGCCTTCCCAAAACTTTTGCCACAAAGTTGGATGCACAGAATTGTCTAGAATGTCATTGTATGCTGTAGCGTTAAGATTACCCTTCACTGGAACTAAGGGGCTAGCACGAACCATGAAAAACAGCCTCAGACCATTATTCCTCCTCCACTAAACTTTACAGTTGGCACTATGCATTCGGGCAGGTAGAGTTCTCCTAGCATCCGCCAAACCCAGATTCATCCATCGGACTGCCAGATGGTGAAGCGTGATTCATCACACAAGAGAACCTGTTTTCACTGCTCCAGAGTCCAATGGCGGCGAGCTTTACACCACTCAGGCCAACACTTGGCATTGCGCATGGTGATCTTAGGCTTGTGTGCGGCTGCTCAGCCAAGGAAACCCATTTCATGCTGACGTTACTTCCAGAGGCAGTTTGGAACTCGGTAGTGAGTGTTGCAACTGAGGACAGACGATTTTTATGCTCTACGCGCTTCAGCACTCGGCTGTCCCATTCTGTGTGCTTGTGTGGCCTACCACTTCACGGCTGAGCCATTGTTGATCCTAGACGTTTCCACTTCACAATAACAGCACTTACAGGTGACTGGGGCAGCTCTAGCAGGGCAGAAATTTGACGAACTGACTTGTTGGAAAGGTGATGGTGCCACGTTGAAAGTCACTGAGCTCTTCAGTAAGGCCATTCTAGTGTCAATGTTTGTCTATGGAGATTGCATGGCTGTGTGCTCGATTTTATACACCCGTCAGCAACAGGTGTGGCTGAAATAGCCGAATCCACTCATTTGAAGGGGTGTCCACATACTTTTGTATATATAGTGTATATTACCCAACAATGAGGTACAGTGAGGGAAAAAAGTACAGCCAGCCAGTCAGCCATTTCCTTTATGGATAACTTTTCCCAGGTTGTGAAAACTGCTGTATGACCGAATCCTCATGACCTGATGCCGTCACTGCCCAACATTATGCCTCCAGTCCAGCCATTGGCACACAAACATGTTGACAGCGTTAGTTTTACAACACCTCAAAGGGTTTTAACCACTGTTATGGGTCACATATAATCACTCTCACAGTCACCGTTTTACTGCTGTGTCTCTGACAGACGAGTTGGAGTCCCTCTTCCCTCCATGGCCAGAACATTTCCTGGATAGAAATGATGATGATGATGATGATGGGCCCTCACTGACCTGAAGCAGAGCTGTTCTCTGTCAATTGGACAGGGAGTTGGCTGTGTTCTTCACACACAACTCCCTCAGGTGTCTCTGCAGGCATACGGTTATTATAGATATATTTCCTGGCTGTATCTGCATGTGAGATGTTACTTAACCCTCTATCTAGTCTGTACATCAAAACATGAACAGGGGAGCCCTACTCATAAAACTAACAGGGAGGATGCATGTCTGGAAGAGGCCAGGACGCAGGACAGTTACTGGCCAGAAGAAGAAATCCCTCTGTGAACAAACTGAAAATCAATTCATAAACTCATATTTCATTTCTAAAATGTCTTGTTGGCCTTTAAGACCAGTCTAAATTAAACATTACATTTAACTATTAATGAGCTGACAGCCTTGTGCAGGATGAGGTAGCATCTTTAGGAATGTGCTGAGATCAGTTCCCAAACCACCAATGCTACCCTACACATACCATCACTTACTATCATAACGATACTTAAGTTGTACAGGAGAACTACAAAAGTGAACACCTCTAATCCCTTTATTTATCTTTGCAGTCCAATCCCAAACCACCCACCATTAGGTTATATGACATCACAGTTGCTGATGCTATGTATTGGCCAATGAGAGGCTTTGCAGCCACCAGTCGGCGATATTAGCATTCCTCAGCGGCCAGAAGGAGCAGTCCTCCATAAGAATGAATGTAATTCTAGAATATTTCAATTAAATATCTCAAGGACCAAATTACATGTATTTAAGTCTTTTTTGTTGTAGACAGTAACATTAAAACTTTCTCAAAGTTATACTTTAAGGGAAATGTTTTTATATTTTTTATTTGTTTTCTTTTTATGTTTAGCTAACATAATATAATTTAAAATTATGCATTATTGTGTCAGTACTAGAATAAACGTGGCAAAAACAAATGTGGACATTAATAAATGCATTTCTATAGCTTCCAAATATTATTTTTACTATGGTGGGGGAGTGCCAAGATGGAGGCGCGGTGGCTTCAAAACAGCACACCCTATCAGTCATCTAGTGTATATATAAATCATTGGTCCAGACAGTCTCTAATCTTTAGCCCCTCAGGATGGTCTGGTAAAACGAACCCCTAACATACTCATGCTGTTCTACTCGTGCACCAGCAAGGCAGTTTGTTAGCTAATGGAAACAGAGCGAGGTTTGCCCGGGAATTGACACATTTTTATATTTCAATAGTTCATGCATTCCTGAGAGCTTATTCACCAGTGATAGGGAAACAAACAATGGCCTTATTGTGGGTTGGAGCTCAGCTAGAGCCGTGGTCCCTACCAGCCTGGCCAGGAGAGGAGAAGCACAGAGGCCTAGCTCATCAACACTCTGTTATGTGGGGCTCAGGTACTTAGCAGAATCCTGTCTAGGGCTGATACTGCCCTTCCTATCATTTGACCCTATGACGATGTAATACAAACAGACTACCTACACTGTATAAATATGATGGTAAAAAAAACAAAAAAACAATGTGTAATAAACATAATGTTTAATATAAAAAACAAATAAGAAAACATATATTTAACTACTCACAATGGAAGATTTACAATAAAAAAACAGATCATCCCCCTTCAAATATTAACATGGCACAAGAACATATGAAAAACTCTACAAACTTGCCATGAAATAACCAAAATATGATTTTCTCACTGACGAAAGAACGATTCATGTTTAAATTTCAAGTGCGGAAGTTTATTTTTTCTATGATTCAGTTGACTTCTCGAAGCACCTGAACTACACTACATTTATCTTTTCTGAACATTTGAATTCTGAACTGTGAGTTTGGCTGTGAGTTTACCAGAACCATATAGCGATATGTCTGATGTTTAATACCACAATTATATAAATCATTATTACATTTATTTTAGTAATTTAGCAGACGCTCAATCAAGAGCGACTTACAGTTAGTGCATTCATCTTAAGATAGCTACCACATATCTCAGTCATAGTAAGTACAATTTTCCTCAATAAAGTACCTATCAGCAAAGGCAGTGCTATTGGGGGGGGGGGGGGGGGGGGGGGACGTTTGCCCACTGACAAAGAAATGATCAGTTTATAATTTTAATGGTAGGTTTATTTGAACAGTGAGAGACAGAATAACAACAAATACATCCAGAAAAACGCATGTCAAAGATGTTATAAATTAATTTGCATTTTAATGAGGGAAATAAGTATTTGACCCCCTCTCAATCAGAAAGATTTCTGGCTCCCAGGTGTCTTTTATACAGGTAACGAGCTGAGATTAGGAGCACACTCTTAAAGGGAGTGCTCCTAATCTCAGTTTGTTACCTGTATAAAAGACACCTGTCCACAGAAGCAATCAATCAATCAGATTCCAAACTCTCCACCATGGCCAAGACCAAAGAGCTCTCCAAGGATGTCAGAGACAAGATTGTAGACCTACACAAGGCTGGAATGGGCTACAAGACCATCGCCAAGCAGCTTGGTGAGAAGGTGACAACAGTTGGTGCGATTATTCGCAAATGGAAGAAACACAAAATAACTGTCAATCTCCCTCGGCCTGGGACTCCATACAAGATCTCACCTCGTGGAGTTGCAATGATCATGAGAACGGTGAGGAATCAGCCCAGAACTACACGGGAGGATCTTGTCAATGATCTCAAGGCAGCTGGGACCATAGTCACCAAGAAAACAATTGGTAACACACTACGCCGTGAAGGACTGAAATCCTGCAGCGCCCGCAAGGTCCCCCTGCTCAAGAAAGCACATATACAGGGCCGTCTGAAGTTTGCCAATGAACATCTGAATGATTCAGAGGAGAACTGGGTGAAAGTGTTGTGGTCAGATGAGACCAAAATGGAGCTCTTTGGCATCAACTCAACTCGCCGTGTTTGGAGGAGGAGGAATACTGCCTATGACCCCAAGAACACCATCCCCACCGTCAAACATGGAGGTGGAAACATTATGCTTTGCGGGTGTTTTTCTGCTAAGGGGACAGGACGGGGCCATGTACCGTCAAATCTTGGGTGAGAACCTCCTTCCCTCAGCCAGGGCATTGAAAATGGGTCATGGATGGGTATTCCAGCATGACAATGACCCAAAACACACGGTCAAGGCAACAAAGGAGTGGCTCAAGAAGAATCACATTAAGGTCCTGGAGTGGCCTAGCCAGTCTCCAGACCTTAATCCCATAGAAAATCTGTGGAGGGAGCTGAAGGTTCGAGTTGCCAAACGTCAGCCTCGAAACCATAATGACTTGGAGAATAACAATAATAATATGCCATTTAGCAGACTCTTTTATCCAAAGCGACTTACAGTCTTGTGCGCATACATTTTTACGTATGGGTGGTCCCGGGGATCGAACCCACTACCCTGACGTTACAAGCGCCATGCTCTACCAATTGAGCTACAGAGGACCACCCATACCCACACCCTACAGAGGACCAGATCTTCTTTGCAGAAGATCTGCAAAGAGCAGTGGAACAAAATCCCTCCTGAGATGTGTGCAAACCTGGTGGCCAACTACAATAAACGTCTGACCTCTGTGATTGCCAACAAGGGTTTTGCCACCAAGTACTAAGTCATGTTTTGCAGAGGCGTCAAATACTTATTTCCCTCATTAAAATGCAAATCAATTTATAACATTTTTGACATGCGTTTTTCTGGCTTTTTTTGTTGTTATTCTGTCTCTCACTGTTCAAATAAACCTACCATTAAAATTATAGACTGATCATGTCTTTGTCAGTGGGCAAACATACAAAATCAGCAGGGGATCAAATACTTTTTTCCCTCACTGTATACTTTGGCCTCATGGCGTTGGGTGGGGATGGGGTGAGTGATTGATTGACAGGTCCATAGAAGGGCTCAGGATGTGTCCGTCACACGTAGTTTTCCCGGTGGTTGATGTAGATGCGGTCCGTCCCATTCTGGTGACACACCCATTCCTGATAGGACAGCGGCTGGTGGGAGGGGCTTCGGGGTTCCTGGTGCGTGAGCCTGGTGGGTGTTCTCTCTGCCATCTCAAACCATCGATCAGCCCTGCGAGCCTGCAACACACAATAAAGAGGATGGGATGACACACTGGGTCGCTGTTGATACACAATAAACCTATCAACTTTCTACAAAAAAAACTTTCCATTTCAATCCTAAATATATGCAGCTAAATAAGAATATCAAAGATGTGTGAGTTGAAAAGGATGTGGTTTAGGTTGGCACTGAATCAGTAGAGAGGGTCTCAGAGGAGAGATGCTGATTGGATGGAAATGACTGTTCTCCCAGTAGTCCAGACAGACAGCAGCCATTGTTGGAAATACTAGACCCAAGCTCTACATACACAGATATTCATTAAAAAACAGGGAGAAAATAAACCAATTTTAATATTCTTGTAGTGTTTTTGCAGACATACAGTAACTGTAGTATACTGTAGTATTTACTGTAGTATTTTTGCAGACATGATAGTAGTACACTGCTCAAAAAAATTAAGGGAACACTAAAATAACACATCCTAGATCTGAATGAATGAAATAATCTTATTAAATACTTTTTTATTTACATAGTTGAATGTGCTGACAACAAAATCACACAAAAACTATCAATGGAAATCAAATTTATCAACCCATGGAGGTCTGGATTTGGAGTCACCCTCAAAATTAAAGTGGAAAACCACACTACAGGCTGATCCAACTTTGATGTAATGTCCTTAAAACAAGTCAAAATGAGGCTCAGTAGTGTGTGTGGCCTCCACGTGCCTGTATGACCTGGGCATGCTCCTGATGAGGTGGCGGATGGTCTCCTGAGGGATCTCCTCCCAGACCTGGACTAAAGCATCCGCCAACTCCTGGACAGTCTGTGGTGCAACGTGGCGTTGGTGGATGGAGCGAGACATGATGTCCCAGATGTGCTCAATTGGATTCAGGTCTGGGGAACGGGTGGTCCATAGCATCAATGCCTTCCTCTGGCAGGAACTGCTGACACACTCCAGCCACATGAGGTCTAGCATTGTCTTGCATTAGGAGGAACCCAGGGCCAACCGCACCAGCATATGGTCTCACAAGGGGTCTGAGGATCTCATCTCGGTACCTAATGGCAGTCAGGCTACCTCTGGCGAGCACATGGAGGGCTGTGCGGCCCCCCAAAGAAATGCCACCCCACACCATGACTGACCCACCGCCAAACCGGTCATGCTGGAGGATGTTGCAGGCAGCAGAACGTTCTCCACGGCGTCTCCAGACTCTGTCACGTCTGTCACATGTGCTCAGTGTGAACCTGCTTTCATTTGTGAAGAGCACAGGGCGCCAGTGGCGAATTTGCCAATCTCGGTGTTCTCTGGCAAATGCCAAACGTCCTGCACGGTGTTGGGCTGTAAGCACAACCCCCACCTGTGGACGTCGGGCCCTCATACCACCCTCATGGAGTCTGTTTCTGACCGTTTGAGCAGACACATGCACATTTGTGGCCAGCTGGAGGTCATTTTGCAGGGCTCTGGCAGTGCTCCTCCTGCTCCTCCTTGCACAAAGGCGGAGGTAGCAGTCCTGCTGCTGGGTTGTTGCCCTCCTACGGCCTCCTCCACGTCTCCTGGTAGCGCCTCCATGCTCTGGACACTACGCTGACAGACACAGCAAACCTTCTTGCCACAGCTCGCATTGATGTGCCATCCTGGATGAGCTGCACTACCTGAGCCACTTGTGTGGGTTGTAGACTCAGTCTCATGCTACCACTAGAGTGAAAGCACCGCCAGCATTCAAAAGTGACCAAAACATCAGCCAGGAAGCATAGGAACTGAGAAGTGGTCTGTGGTCACCACCTGCAAACCAGTCCTTTATTGGGGGTGTCTTGCTAATTGCCTATAATTTCCACCTGTTGTCTATTCCATTTGCACAACAGCATGTGAAATGTATTGTCAATCAGTGTTGCTTCCTAAGTGGACAGTTTGATTTCACAGAAGTGTGAACATTCTGTTACATTGTGTTGTTTAAGTATTCCCTTTATTTTTTTGAGCAGTGTATATTGTAGTAATTACTTATCAAATTCTTTTTGACAAAGAAGTGGGGACTTGAGGAAACCTACACGACAAATACTGAAAGAACACATTTTCCATAACCTATAGGTAGGTAGGACTGGAGTCTGGATAGTTCAGAGCTACTGTTCTTTTCTGTAACATGTATGGAACAAAATACAGTATATGGTCTATACTTCTCAGTCATGGGTGGCACAAATTGGGATATGGGGGATGGGAATGGGTGGGGTATATGCAAATTAAATAATGTAGTATTACTATAGTAAAACAACTGTAGTGTTTTTGCGGACAATGTAGTGTTTTTGTGGACATTACTGTAGTATTTACAATAGTATTCTACAGTATACTACAACATTCTATAGTAAGCACTACACGATTGAGGGGGATACTTAAGCAATAAGGCCC
The DNA here is from genome assembly GCF_964263955.1 of Coregonus lavaretus. NCBI lineage: Eukaryota > Metazoa > Chordata > Actinopteri > Salmoniformes > Salmonidae > Coregonus > Coregonus lavaretus. The sequence goes on along the minus strand of NC_139997.1, from coordinate 38,473,756 downwards.
GAGGGGGTGTGGTATATGGCCAATAAATCCACGGCTAAGGGCTGTTCTTATGCATGACGCTACGCGAAGTGCCTAGATACAGCCCATAGCCGTGGTATATTGGCCATATACAACAAACCCCTGAGGTGCCTTATTGCTATTATAAACTGGTTACCAACGTAATTAGAACAGTCAAAATAAATGGTTTGTCATACCACGGCTGTCAGCCAATCAGCATTCAGGGCTCGAACCACCCAGTTTATAATACAGTTTATACCATGGCATTGTTGAATACTCCTTTCTGATTGGCTTGAAGGGCATTCTAGAGTGTGCATTATTTCCCTATAACGCACAGTGTATTTGCACGGTAGAATTCAATGGCTATAGATCATTTTTACAAGTTTTGTTTGAGCGGCTTTTGAAAGCAAAAGTCGAATTGAAAACAGTATTGGTATTGTTGAATTCGATTTTCATAATAGCAAGCTAGGACTGATGGTTTGGTTAGCTAAACTAGCAAGCCTGTTTGTTTGGTTACCACGGCAACTACTGTAGCTATCTAGTCAATTTTCTAGCTACTTCAGTGGATGTTGAACACATTTCAACTGGCAAATGAACACATTTCTAGTAGCAAATGTGTTAAATTATAGCCATGATATTAAAGGGATAATCAACTTGGGGCTCTATGCGTTGTCTGGAAAATAATGCAACTCCGTGGAAGGTCAGTTCTACTCCACTAGCGCGTCGTGGAACACCTTCCACATTGTTCATTATTTTCCATAGAACACATAGCCCCTCGTTGATTATCCCTTACGTGTAGTATAGTATTCTACAGTATATTACAGAATTCTATAGTAAGTACTACACATGATCGAGGGATACTACAGTGTGGAGTATAGCATTCTCCAGTATACTACATTTCACTACAGTTTACTACAGAATTCTATAGTAAGTACTATAATATTCTATAGTAAACTGTAGTATTTTTTCATGTGGGCTGTTAGGAGCAGTGTGGTGTAGTGCAACAACCCTAACCTAACCCTAGCTTCATATCCACATCACTGTTCAACCCTAACCCTTAACCACAAACCTAACCCCAGATGTAACCCTAACCCTAGCTCCACCTGCAACCCTACACATAATAAAGTTTATAGTTTTCATGTCACGGGCACAAGTACAGTGAAATGTCTTTCTTGCAAGCTCAATGAAGCACTAACAATTACATAAGAGAACAAAAACACACAAGACGTAAAAATTAAGTAACAAGCTATATACAGGGTCAGTTCTAATACCATATTTACAATGTGCAGGGATACTGGAGTGATAGAGGTAGATACTGTATGGATAGGTTAAGGTGACTAGGCATCAGGATATGTGATAAACAGAGTAGCAGCAGCGTAAATTATGATTGTATGTGAGTGTGTGTGCATGTGTGTAGAGTCAGTATAAATGTGTGTGCATGTTATAAGTGTGTTGGAGCGTCAGCGTGCGTGAGTGTGTAGAGTCCTGTGAGTGTGCATGGAGACAGTGCAAAAAAAAAAATACAATACAAGGATCAACTCAGATAGTCAGTGTAGCCATTCTGTTAGCTATTTAGCAGTCTTATGGTTTGGGGATAGAAGTTGTCCAGGAGCCTGTTAGTGTCATACTTGATGCACCAGTACCGCTTGCCGTGCAGAAGCAGAGAGAACAGTCTATGGCTTGGGTGGCTGGAGTCTTTAACGATTGTCCGGGCCTTCCTTTCACACCGCCTAATATAGAGGTCCTGGATGGCAGGGAGCTCGGCCCCAGTGATGTACTGGGCTGTCCGCACCACCCTCTGTAGCGCCATGCGATGGAGGGCGGTGCTGTTGCCATTCCAAGCAGTGATGCAGCCAGTCAAGATGCTCTTAATGGTGCAGCTGCATAACTTTTTAAGTATTTGAGGGCCCATGCCAAACCTTTACACTTCCTGAGGGGGAAGAGGCGCTGTCGCGCCTTCTTCACGACTGTGCGCGTGAGTGGACCATTTCAAGTCCTTAGTGATTTGGACCCCGAGGAGCATGAAGCTCTCGACACGCTTCATTGCAGCCCTGTCGTCCACGATCAGCTCCTTGGTCTTACTGACGTTGAGGGAGAGGTTGTTGTCTCGGCACCACACTGCCAGGTCACTGACCTCCTCCCTGTAAGCTGTCTCGTCGTCACCAGTGATCAGGTCTAATACCGTCGTGTCGTCAGCAAACTTGATGATGGTGTTGGAGTCGTGAGTGGCCACGCAGTTGTGGGTGAACAGGGAGGACAGGAGGGGACTAAGCATACACCCCTGTGGGGCCCACGTGTTGAGGGTCAGCGTGGCGGAGGTGATGTTGCCTACCCTCACCACCTGGGGTCGGCCCTTCAGGAAATCCAGGATCCAGTTGCAGAGGGAGGTGTTCAATAATAGTACAGTGCAGTGTTTACCTGTGACAGGGAGGCCACCTGTGGTGCATGGACAGCCAGAGGGATGGCTGGGGGTCTCTCTGTGTAGGGAGGAGGAGGCTTGTGTGTCGGAGGTAGATCAATCCTGCAGGGAGACGGGAGAAAATAAAAAACATTGGTTGTCGCTCTTAAAATGTAAGCAGACAGTGACTATAACTCACACCTTAAGACATATTATTGTGAGATGGCAAACCAGGTAAAAGTGGATGAGCCAGATTAATTAAATTGTTAAGAACGGTTTCCACTGTGAATGAAATCAATTACAGGCTAGAATCGACAGGTGCTAAGCTGGGTTAAATAGAGTGATTAGGTTAACATCCATCCCTTAATCAAGGCTCACCTCACGCTTGGCTTGCCAATCAACCTAATCTCCTTCCACATCCTTCAAACCCCCCTCAAGTTCCCCTCAACATCAATCCCCCTCCACCAGCAAAACACTGACCAACTCCCCTCCAACGAATCCTATTCTAAACACTAGTTGTCAAAACCATCCTCATGATACAGACAGCTCCTACTTTGCCCCACACAACCACCACAGCATCTTCCCTCCACTACACTGTCAGCTCTTTCCTCTACACTTTACTCCTGTTTCGGAGAGCTGTAGTATCATCTCTCTTGCTCTTTCTCTAACTCCAAATCTTTGTCCTTCACCCAGGTCATACACACAGTGACATGTATAATATTAGGCTGTGGATGTACTTCCTATAATTGTAGTGATGACTCTCACACTCCAGAGAATTGGAAAGCAGCTTGATGTCATAGTTCATTCTTGCAACCTTCCCCCACTGATCAAAAACATATACACTTGGACCTGTGTTCATTTATTACCTCTCATCATAATCATTGATTTCTAAAAAGATTGATCACCCTAAAGCCTATTCCCCCTCAGGAGACTGAAAAGATTTGGCATGGGTCCTCAGATCCTCAAAAAGTTATACAGCTGCACCATCGAGAGCATCCTGACTGGTTGCATCACCGCCTGGTATGGCAACTGCTCGGCCTCCGACCGCAAGGCACTCCAGCGGGTAGTGCGTACGGCCCAGTACATCACTGGGACCAAGCTTCCTGCCATCCAGGACCTCTATACCAGGCAGTGTCAGAAGGTCCTAAAAATTATCAAAGACTCCAGCCACCCTAGTCATAGACTGTTCTCTCTGCTACCGCACGGCAAGCGGTACCGGAGCGCCAAGTCTACGTTCAAAAGGCTTCTTAACAGCTTCTACCCCCAAGCCATAAGACTCCTGAACAGCTAATCATGGCTACCCGGACTATTTGCATTGCCCTCTTTTACGCTGCTGCTACTCTGTTTATTATTTATGCATAGTCACTTTAACTCTACCCACATGTACATATTACCTCAATTACCTCGACTAACCGGTGCCCCCGCACATCGACTCTGTACCGGTACCCCCTGTATATAGCCTCCCTACTGTTATTTTATTTTACTGCTGCTCTTTAATTATTTGCTATTTTTTATTTTGTACTTACCTATTTTTTACTTAACACTTTTTTTTTATTTTCTTAAAAACTGCATTGTTGGTTAAGGACTTGTAAGTAAGCATTTCACTGTAATGTCTACACCTGTTGTATCCGGCGCATGTGGCAAATACAATTTGATTTGATTTGATTTATAACTGCCTTGCTCCTCAGCATAGCAAGGCATAGGAGCTCCTAGGTCTCCTTCTCCTTCTCTCTGACTTGGATGAGACCTGGAGAGAAGACATGGTTGATGTATAGTTAATGACCTTTCGTGTGTTTCCCACAGTAGGCTGTGTGACAGTAGAGTGCACCGGATCCATTAGGAGAAGACCTGGGCTTTAATGTGTGTGTGATGACAGAGAGGGATGAGGCCTGGAACCATTCAGCTGGGCCCACAGGGTCTACAAAGACACCCTCAGGGACACACAGGCAGGGTCACACTCAGGACGACCGCCTTTTATTTGGCATCAGACACACACCAGGAAGGCCCAGAGTAGAGTAGACACACCCGTCTGGACCTGAGTCTGTGTGTGTGTGTGTGTGTGTGTTTGAGTAGTAGAGCTATGTGGCACACACACGCATGCAGACACGAAAAGCATTTTTTCCCATTCGCACACAGCTGTTCAATACTGGGTTTCAGATCAGGGTCGTGTTTCTTTTGGCCAGACTGGATGTATTAGAGTCCTCTCCAACAGTCAGACTGAGAATCTGCTCTCACACTCGCCAGCTCCAAGGCCGTGGGGACAAACAGCTGTAGAATCCAAACTCCAGTGAAAGAACCAGAGAGTCGAGATTTAACAAAGCGATCAGACTGCTACCATAACGGTTAAATAACACCTTGGATCAATGGCAAAACTAATGAAACAATCTAGGCTTATTATCAGCATTAGTCCCCTGTAGCTCAGTTGGTAGAGCATGGCGCTTGCAACGCCAGGGTTGTGGGTTCGTTTCCCACGGGGGGCCAGTATGAAAATGTATGCACTCACTAACTGTAAGTCGCTCTGGATAAGAGCGTCTGCATACATATAATCAAACATGCACACACACGCACGTGCACACACACACTTAAATGCTTTCAACCTGATACATCCAAACAACCCCACCTCCCGCTAGCTGAGAGAGTCTCCGTAGGCCTTATCCTAAACTGCTACCATGACAGATGAACGAGAGCCTTTCAGCAGAACTGCCTGCAGCCCAACAACTTGCATTCTCTGTAATGTACATGAATGTACTGTATTGTATATTCATTTATTAATTAATGTACATTACATTCATCTGTAATGTAATTGAACCCTCCCCTGCATGCAGTGTTTAACAGTGTGCAATGTACAGTAATAAAGACTGTAGCACCAAAGACTGACTGTTCCCACATGACACATCCTCCTCAGCTCACTGTGTCTCTCTGTCTCCCTCAAGAAGAACATCATCTGGGAGTGATGCTCCGCTAGGGGCCGCCCACTTCTATGGAACGGGAGCGGCTGACTGGCCAGCTCATCCCGGGTGTCAGAAACTGAATCTGTGAATGGACGGTGAGGAAATGCAGACAGACAGGGGAGGTGTGAAATTGAGGAGGCCTTTCAAGAACAAAAGGGAAACAGAGATGATGTAATCACTGTGGGGATAGAGATGCCGGATGGATCTCCATATCTATGGTGTAATAGGAGGATAAACCAATGAGAGAAACATGCTATTGTTTTGATTCACATCCTGTATTGGGAAATGCAGTTTCAACTGGAGGGTAGACTGGTTAAAGCACTCTCTGGTTAAAGCTAGTTTTCATTGGGTGCATATGTGTGTATTTGTGTGTATGTGTGTGTGTCTGACATAAAACCTAATCCTACAAGGAGGACAGATATGAGTAGAAAAATATTATACTAGCCACTTCCTTTGTGGAATCCAAATCACTAGAATCTATCTAATCACTAAAATCCACCTACACACACGGTCAGATGCCAGTCACAGAACTCTTGGGCAGGGAGTGACCCAACTCTCATGTACTGTAAATAATTGAATCTAAAAGTTCCTTCTTTCTCCTTGCCCCAATGTTAACATGAGTGCAGGTCCAGCAATAGAAACCTACTCAGCAAGACAAAGAACTCCTGCCAAGACTGTAATTACCTGTCACCCCTCAATCTTGTACCACCACCTCTCTACTTCCCTGCACCAGACGCCATTTTATGGTACGCCGTAGTGGAATGACTGAAAACGCAGTATGTGTAGGAAAGCCCTTTGGATTTGAGTTAGACCGTAACTCTATGCTGATATGATACAGTCACAAAATATATCAGTTGATGATATTAACTCATGGCTTAATTGATCAGCTACTGCCGTAGTATACGGTGACATCACTTTATACAGTGACATCACTTTAACTCACACTTTGTCTGTGTACGCTGGGGGCGAGGTCTTCCGTGCGGTGAGGATGATGATGGTGAAGACGGCAATGAGGAAGAGGGCGAGGACCACCCCCATCACTGCCCCCGCCACGGCAATGGAGTTATACCTCTGTTCCTGAGACTGGTCTGGAAAGGAACAGACGGATGATAGGAAACAGCACAGACAACACCACGTAAAAGAGCAGTGTGGATATCATGCAGAAAAAAAGTGAGAATATACAAATCCAGGAACATTCTAGGAGTGTAAATGTAGGTTTAAGAGGCTGTGTGATGTGTGTGTGTGAGAGAGAGAGAGAGTTTGTTGTGTGCTGCAGGCAGGTTACTTGCTCTGTCTCCCAGCAGTACTAACTACAGTAAGAGTGTAATTAGGGGCTCCATGCTGCTCCTGCTGAAGGCTCTCCCCTGCAGGTCTCCAATACTTCACTTTTCACCACAGCCTCCCTCCCTCCCTCCCTCTTTCTCCCTGCTCCTGTGCACGTAAGGTGGTTTGGCAACCTCTCTCTGTTGACTCTGTTAGATTTCATGCTCGTTATCCATGTCGGGGGTCCAGAGAGGGGATTAGCAATGATTATGATTAATTATGATTAATTACATTCACAGAACCCTAGCCTGTGGCCAGTGAGGTGGGGAGGGCACTAATACAACCAAGTGGCATACACACAACTCTTATCAGTTAGTGGCAGGAAAGAGGGCTGAGAGGAGGGAGAGCGAGGGTAAAGAGAGTGTGACAGCCAAGAGACGAGAATCAAAAATAACATCTAAATTATGATGCAGAACAAACAGCCTGGGACCTTGGGTCGACCCATGTACACCCCTCCTCCCTCCATCTTCCTCTATACACACACCTCACATGGCCGACAATAGGGGTGTTGGTTTTAGCAGGAGCGCAAAGGAAGATCACAGGCTCCAATGAGACGAGGGAGTGAAAACGAGAGGAGGTATTAGTCAGACAGTCCTCTAAGGGCCATAGTAACTTCTCCCTTTGATAAACATGACAACAGATGATGAGTCAAGCATAATGACCTTAAGACTCTCTTTATCTCTGCCCACCTTAGCCAACGTACGTCTGATCAGAGACACGGCCAGAGCGTAGATACTGCTCCTATGAGCTGAGAGGGGTGGTGGTGCCAGAGACAGGTGTGAGGTCTGTGGGTAAGAGGAGTGTGTTGTAGGGTGTGTGGATGTCAGGGGTGATCATAAGGATCCTGTGTCCTCCTGGCCTAGTCCATGCTTAACATTTCCATGACCAACACCTTTAAGAGGATCAGACAGTGATAGAGACAAAAACCACCAAGGTTATAACACTCCATCGTGGCAATGCATTCCAAAACTACAAACTGACCCAGGTAGAGGGTTAATTCTCTCAGGGTCTCAATGTTTCACTCAATCTCCTAATCCACTGGTTTCAGAACAGTGCTAAGTGCTGACAGACAGAGCCAATCCCAAATCCCCCTGAAAAGCCAGAGGGAAGCAGAAGTTTATGACCGAACCCCGCTCCTAACCCAGGTTAAGTCAGGGCGATCCTAAACCCCAGAGGTGATTGAACACACCTCACTGACCTATATAGGTCAAACTTAGGGTGGGAGGGACCAGCGGATGCCCCTGAGACAGTTGCCCACCCTAAAATCACCACAAGCAAGGTCAAGGGTCACGTGGTTACTGGGACAACAGCTAGCCCTGAGGGAGCAGATGCTCATGTAGTGGGCGGATCAGATGGAACGAGGAGGCGGGACAGGAAGAGTGTGGGTGGTCGTGGTCTGTCACCCTCTCAAGCATCTATCCCTATTAGACACCAGCTAGCAGCACAGTGGGGAACAGTCCTGGTGGTCCCCACTACTCTGTTTGTTACAGTCGAGCTCAATCTTTATTTAAGAATGAACTGATTGCTAAATTAAATATTTTCACATTAATTTAGATTGTGCACTACCCTGCTGTCTGCACTGTGGGTTGTCGAATCTGGTTCGTAAAGTATCCCTAGAATTTCTTCATACAGTGAGGGAAATAAGTATTTGATCACGTGCTGATTTTGTACGTTTGCCCACTGACAAAGACATGATCAGTCTATAATTTTAATGGTAGGTTTATTTGAACAGTGAGAGACAGAATAACAACAAAAAAATCCAGAAAAACACATTATAAACACAATTATAAATTGATTTGCATTTTAATGAGGGAAATAAGTATTTGACCCCTCTGCAAAACATGACTTAGTGCTTGGTGGCAAAACCCATGTTGGCAATCACAGAGGTCAGACGTTTCCTTTAGTTGGCCACCAGGTTTGCACACATCTCAGGAGGGATTTTGTTCCACTCCTCTTTGCAGATCTTCTCCAAGTCATTAAAGTTTTGAGGCTGACGTTTGGCAACTCGAACCTTCAGCTCCCTCCACATATTTTATATGGGATTAAGGTCTGGAGACTGGCTAGGCCACTCCAGGACCTTAATGTGATTCTTCTTGAGCCACTCCTTTGTTGCCTTGGCCGTGTGTTTTGGGTCATTGTCATGCTGGAATACCCATCCACGACCCATTTTCAATGCCCTGGCTGAGGGAAGGAGGTTCTCACCCAAGATTTGATTGTACATGGCCCCGTCCATCGTCCCTTTGATGCGGTGAAGTTGTCCTGTCCCCTTAGCAGAAAAACACCCCCAAAGTTTCCACCTCCATGTTTGACGGTGGGGTTGGTGTTCTTGGGGTCATAGGCAGCATTCCTCCTCCTCCAAACACGGCGAGTTGAGTTGATGCCAAAGAGCTCGATTTTGGTCTCATCTGACCACAACACTCACCCAGTTCTCCTCTGAATCATTCAGATGTTCATTGGCAAACTTCAGACGGCCCTGTATATATGCTTTCTTGAGCAGGGGGACCTTGCGGGCGCTGCAGGATTTCAGTCCTTCACGGCATAGTGTGTTACCAATTGTTTTCTTGGTGACTATGGTCGCAGTTGCCTTGAGATCATTGACAAGATCCTCCTGTGTAGTTCTGGGCTGATTCCTCACCGTTCTCATGATCATTGCAACTCCACAAGGTGAGATCTTGCATGGAGCCCCGGGCCGTGGGAGATTGACAGTTATTTTGTGTTTCTTCCATTTGCAAATAATCGCACCAACTGTTGTCACCTTCTCACCAAGCTGCTTGGCGATGGTCTTGTAGCCCATTCCAGCCTTGTGTAGGTCTACAATCTTGTCCCTGACATCCTTGGAGAGCTCTTTGGTCTTGGTCATGGTGGAGAGTTTGGAATCTGATTCATTGATTGCTTCTGTGGACAGGTGTCTTTTATACAGGTAACAAACTGAGATTAGGAGCACTCCCTTTAAGAGTGTGCTCCTAATCTCAGCTCGTTACCTGTATAAAAGACACCTGGGAGCCAGAAATCTTTCTGATTGAGAGGGGGTCAAATACTTATTTCCCTCATTAAAATGCAAATCAATTTATAACATTTTTTACATGCGTTTTTCTTGATTTTTTTGTTATTCTGTCTCTCACTGTTCAAATAAGCCTACCATTAAAATTATAGACTGATCATTTCTTTGTCAGTGGGCAAACGTACAAAATCAGCAGGGCATCAAATACTTGTTTCCCTCACTGTATCTACTGAAGGTGATAGATAAGACAAATCAATGAATAGATTTTTTCATTGGGGGTTTAAACGCAATTTAAGCATAACAGACTGAAAATCATTACTGTTGGAGAGCTGGTGTTAAATTAACAGTCCGCTCAGTACTATAGTATTAGGCCACCGTGAATGAGACCTTGAACAACTTTCATAGACTATCTACTGAAAGAAGAGCAGAGCAAAAAGAATAACAGTTTCTGGAAAAGTCATGTCGTGATGACATACAGTGCCTTCAGAAAGTATTCACACCCCTTGAATTTTTCCACATTTAGTTGGGTTACAGCTTGAATTTCAAATGTATTACATTGAGATGTTGTGTCACTGGCCTATACACAATACCCATAATGACAAAGTGGAATTATGTTTGTAGAATTTTTTACTAATTAATTAAAATGAAAAGCTGAAATGTCTTGAGTAAATAAGTAAGTATTCAACCCCTTTGTTATGGCAAGCCTAACTAAGTTCAGAAGTATACATGTGCTTAACAAGTCACATAATAAGCTGCATGGACTCCGTGTGCAATAATAGTGGTTAGCATGATTTTTGAATGACTCTCTCATCTCTGTACCCCACACATACAATTTTTTTTTAAACATTTTAGTCATTTAGCAGAAGCGCTTATCCAGAGCGATTTACAGTTAGTGAGGGCATACATTTTCATACTGGCCCCCCGTGGGAATTGAATTGGCGTTGCAAGCGCCATGCTCTACCAACTGAGCTGTAAGGTCCCTCAGTCGAGCAGTGAATTTCAAACACAGATTCAACCCCAAAGACCAGGGAGTTTTTCCAACGCCTCGCAAAGAAGGGCACCTATTAAAGACAATGAATATCCCTTTGAGCATGGTGAAGTTATTAATTACACTTTGGATTCTGTATGAATACACCCAGTCACTACAAAGAAAAAGGCGTCCTTCTTAACTCAGTTGCCGGAGAGGAAGGAAACCACTAAGGGATTTCACCATGAGGCCAATGGGGACTTTAAAACAGTTACAGAGTTTAATGGCTGTGATAGGAGAAAACTGAGGGTTGATCAACAACATTGAAGTTACTCCACAATACTAAACTAAATGACAGAGTGAAAAGAAGGAAGCCTGCACAGAATACAAAATATTCCAAAACATGCATCATGTTTGCAATAAGGCACTAATGTAAAACTGCAACAAATGTGGCAAAGTAATTAACTTTACAGTGCCTTGCAAAAGTATTCATCCCCCTTGGCGTTTTTCCTATTTTGTTGCATTACAACCTGTAATTTAAATTAAAATTTTATGTTTATTTCATGTAATGGACATACACAAAATAGTCCAAAACGCTATGTCTGGTGCAAACCCAACACCTCTCATCACCCCGAGAACACCATCCCAGTGAAGCATGGTGGTGGCAGCATCATGCTGTGGGGATGTTTTTCATCAGCAGGGACTGGGAAACTGGTCAGAATTGAAAGAATGATGGATGGCGCTAACTACAGGGAAATTCTTGTGGGAAACCTGTTTCAGTCTTCCAGATATTTGAGACTGGGACGGAGGTTCACCTTCCAGCAGGACAATGACCCTAAGCATACTGCTAAAGCAACACTCGAGTGGTTTAAGGGGAAACATTTAAATGTCTTTGAATGGCCTAGTCAAACCCCAGACCTCAATCCAATTGAGAATCTGTGGTATGACTTAAAGATTGCTGTACACCAGCGGAACCCATGCAACTTGAAGGAGCTGTAGCAGTTTTGCCTTGAAGAATGGGCAAAAATCCCAGTGGCTAGATGTGGCAAGCTTATAGAGACATACCCCAAGAGACTTGCAGCTGTAATTGCTGTAAAAGGTGGGTCTACAAAGTATTGACTGTGGGGGGGTGAATATTTATGCACGCTCAAGTTCTGTTTTTTTTGTCTTATTTCTTGTTTGTTTCACAAGAAAAAATATGTTGCATCTTCAAAGTGGTAGGCATGTTGTGCAAATCAAATGATACAAACCCCCAAAAAATTCATTTAAATTCCAGGTTGTAAGGCAGCAAAATATGAAAAATGCCAAGGGGGATGAATACTTTCGCAAGCCACTATATGTTCTGAATACAAAGCGTTATGTTTGTGGCAAATCCAACACATCACTGAGTACCAATCTTCATATTTTCAAGCATGGTGGTAGCTGCATCATGTTATGGGTATGCTTGTTATCGGAAAGGACTAGGGAGTTTTTGGGGGGATAAAAATAAACAGAATAGAGCTAAGCACAGGCAAAATCCTAGAGGAAAATCTGGTTCAGTCAGCTTTCCAACAGACACTGAGAGACAAATTCACCTTTCAGCAGGACAATAACCTAAAACATATTCACATGAAAATATATTGCCAATTGGATGAAAACCTTGCTATAGACACCCTAAAGACTCTGGCAAGTGCGCTAGTCCAGTGTCACTTTGATTATGCCTGCACATCACGGTTCACCAGCAGCCCCAAACATCTAAAGAATAAGCTACCAGCCAAACAAGCTTGTAAGAATTGTACTTAAACTCACCCCTCATACTCATCTGGAGATTGAGCATTTTTTCGTCTCTATCTCCGTAATGTGTCTGTATCTATGTAATGTGTCTGTATCTATGTAATGTGTCTGTATCTATGTAATGTGTCTGTATCTCCGTAATGTGTCTGTATCTACAGTGGGGGAAAAAAGTATTTAGTCAGCCACCAATTGTGCAAGTTCTCCCACTTAAAAAGATGAGAGAGGCCTGTAATTTTCATCATAGGTACACGTCAACTATGACAGACAAAATGAGAATTTTATTTCCAGAAAATCACATTGTAGGATTTTAATGAATTTATTTGCAAATTATGGTGGAAAATAAGTATTTGGTCAATAACAAAAGTTTCTCAATACTTTGTTATATACGCTTTGTTGGCAATGACACAGGTCAAACGTTTTCTGTAAGTCTTCACAAGGTTTTCACACACTGTTGCTGGTATTTTGGCCCATTCCTCCATGCAGATCTCCTCTAGAGCAGTGATGTTTTGGGGCTGTCGCTGGGCAACACAGACTTTCAACTCCCTCCAAAGATTTTCTATGGGGTTGAGATCTGGAGACTGGCTAGGCCACTCCAGGACCTTGAAATGCTTCTTACGAAGCCACTCCTTCATTGCCTGGGCGGTGTGTTTGGGATCATTGTCATGCTGAAAGACCCAGCCACGTTTCATCTTCAATGCCCTTGCTGATGGAAGGAGGTTTTCACTCAAAATCTCACGATACATGGCCCCATTCATTCTTTCCTTTACACGGATCAGTCGTCCAGAAAAACAGCCCCAAAGCATGATGTTTCCACCCCCATGCTTCACAGTAGGTATGGTGTTCTTTGGATGCAACTCAGCATTCTTTGTCCTCCAAACACGACGAGTTGAGTTTTTACCAAAAAGTTCTATTTTGATTTCATCTGACCATATGACATTCTCCCAATCCTCTTCTGGATCATCCAAATGCACTCTAGCAAACTTCAGACAGGCCTGGACATGTACTGGCTTAAGCAGGGGGACACGTCTGGCAATGCAGGATTTGAGTCCCTGGCGGCGTAGTGTGTTACTGATGGTAGGCTTTGTTACTTTGGTCCCAGCTCTCTGCAGGTCATTCACTAGGTCCCCCCGTGTGGTTCTGGGATTTTTGCTCACCGTTCTTGTGATCATTTTGACCCCACGGGGTGAGATCTTGCGTGGAGCCCCAGATCGAGGGAGATTATCAGTGGTCTTGTATGTCTTCCATTTCCTAATAATTGCTCCCACAGTTGATTTCTTCAAACCAAGCTGCTTACCTATTGCAGATTCAGTCTTCCCAGCCTGGTGCAGGTCTACAATTTTGTTTCTGGTGTCCTTTGACAGCTCTTTGGTCTTGGCCATAGTGGAGTTTGGAGTATGACTGTTTGAGGTTGTGGACAGGTGTCTTTTATACTGATAACAAGTTCAAACAGGTGCCATTAATACAGGTAACGAGTGGAGGACAGAGGAGCCTCTTAAAGAAGAAGTTACAGGTCTGTGAGAGCCAGAAATCTTGCTTGTTTGTAGGTGACCAAATACTTATTTTCCACCATAATTTGCAAATAAATTCATTAAAAATCCTACAATGTGATTTTCTGGAAAAAAATATTCTCATTTTGTCTGTCATAGTTGACGTGTACCTATGATGAAAATTACAGGCCTCTCTCATCTTTTTAAGTGGGAGAACTTGCACAATTGGTGGCTGACTAAATACTTTTTTCCCCCACTGTATGTAATGTGTCTGTATCTATGTAATGTGTCTGTATCTATGTAATGTGTCTGTATCTATGTAATGTGTCTGTATCTCCGTAATGTGTCTGTATCTCCGTAATGTGTCTGTATCTATGTAATGTGTCTGTATCTCCGTAATATGTCTGTATCTATGTAATGTGTCTGTATCTCTGTAATGTGTCTGTATCTCCGTAATTGTATATGTATTTTTGTCAAACAAAATAGGGACCACAATGGAAATAAGTCCCCGACTTTATTGTGCAATCTTGGTCACTTTAACAAATCTTTATGTATATATGCATTTTTTTTAAACTGACAAATAGAATCAATCAATCAATCCAAACTGTGCAGCCCCCAATTGATGAATGGAAATAGACATCTTTTACAAAACACTAAAACGTTTAATGACATTCGGAGATTGGCAAGCCTTCGATACTGGATAAGCCTACAAGGAAGGGAGGGATGTATTTTCTGTTTCTCGAGATTTACATATTGTGGTGTTGAAAACGCAAACCATGATATTGAAGTGCCCGAAGTCGGTATGCTTTGTTTATTGGTTGTGTGGTGCACTGGCACAGAAACACGTTGGTGGAAAATGTGTTGCATATATTATATATATAATTATAAATATGGTATCAAAATGTTGAAAATCTGATTTCCCCTTAGCTGATCATTGTCTGCAACCAGCTCTGATTGTAGTGTAATGAAACAGGCATGGAGAGTGGTCGGCGAACCCTCAACCTTCTGGCCCATAGTCCTGCGTGGCATCGACTGTATCACAAAAGCATGCTGAAGTGGCAAAGTCGATATCCACGGATAAACACAGGGTCACTACAGTTATTGTTATTTGTGGTCGTAAACATTATTTTTAGTTAATTCTATGAGGGGGAGGGTGTTCAATTTATTGAACAGTACAAGTGAAGGGTCATGTGAAATTATTTGTAACTTTGGGGAGGGGGGTGCATTCTTCTTTTAGGACACCTTGAGTTGGATCAGCCCATCCCCCCCAGTAAATATCGATCTGTCCCTTAGAGACTTACCCAGAAAGACTCACAGATAGAATCACCTATGGCAGCGATTACAACATGTATTGACTGAAGGGTGTGAATACTTATGTAAATGAGGTATTTCTGTATTTCATTTTCAATACATTTGCAAAAGTTTCTAAAAACATGTTTTCACTTTGTCATTATGGGGTATTGTGTGTAGATTGGTGAGAATGTATTTTATTTAATCCATTTAGAATTCAGGCTGTAACACAAAATGTGGAATAAGTCAAGGCGTATGAATACTTTCTGAAGGCACTGTACACTTTAAAACACAATGCCAAGGTCACAATGACATCATGTGATTTCTCCACCCTGCGGAGCCCCCTCTGTACAACAGGCAGCTTATCATAATTGGCAATTTCATGTCTGATGGCCAATTGTCTAATTTTCCCGTCCTTCAACAACCCCTTTAACCTTGCTCTCCCCTCACTCCCTCCCTCTCCTTTTCCCTCAGTCTGCAGGTACAGGCGGTGGAGCCCTGAGAGAGCCCGCCTCTGTCACCAGCTCCAGATAAGACTGTTGCCATGGGGACAGAGTCAATGGCCCAGAGAGGGGAGACTCGGGGGCAGACAAACACTAACCGTTTGATTTCACCAGCTGTGAAACACTGGGAGAGATGCATGGGGGGAATTCACAAAGGAGACAAGCTGTAGAGGGAAGCAGGGGGCAATTTCTGTTCTGTCACAAAGTCAGACGAGAAAGGTCAAGAGAACCAGAGGGGAGAGGGGAAAGAGACTAAAGACAAGAGAGGGCTTATTGATCTCTGCTAACTTCTACAAAATACAGGTGGAGAGGCTGAGGAAGAGAGGAGAGGAGAGAAAGAGATGGGCAGCAGTCAAATAGAGCAAATACAAAATCTAATGAAATCTCATATTGAAACGCTGGCTTGTGATAGCGGCTGTGACTTGATATGGAGTGTGTGTGCACAATAACTGTTTGAGAGCATCAAAACCGTGCTGTATCATAGCTGAATTGTTACTGACTGACTGATCTAGAAATAATATTGAGTATTTATTTATAATGCAAGGTGATTTATAGATCCGTCAGTCTCTACTAGCCTTTAAAGTCGGCTGCAATGACGAACGCGGCCAGTGACTCACAGGAGCTCAGGCTGTAAAATGAGTGAGCGAGCTAGAGATGACGTCACTTTGAAGAGCACAGGGAGAATGTTCAGTTTGAGAGTACAGTAGCTGCCTGAGGAAGCTTGTCTAGGAGATCAGATCAAATCAGGAAATGCAACTCACAGAAAAAAGGTGCTTTATTGAAAACAAAAGTATCTCAAAAAAGATGTACAAAATAATGCTTGTTGTCATAGATGATACAGCATGTGATTATTATTTTCTAGCATTCTTTTTTTTACTTTTTTTCTCTTACATTAGAGCTTCTCTTATATACAAAACAAACATGAATAACGGGAAGGTGCTTGCAAGGAGAATGTGAAATACGGTTGAGATCGACCCTGGTGAGGTGCTCTAGTGTGCTTCACTCTCCATTCCCTCACTTTGTACAAGAACTAACCAAAACCTTCTGGAATCTGGAAATCCCCACCGTCATTTTCTTATATACCATGCACACTTAACTCTGCTTCCCTAACAGAAAACTGACATATAGGAACTGTGCAATAATATAATTATCGCCCTTTTAGCTTAGTTCAGCTTTGTTTAGGTGTTTTGCAACTCGAAGACGTTGCAAATGTCATTAATTGTGTGAGCAAAAATAATGCTATCGTCAAACTTCATGGCTTAGAGACAGAAGACAGAAAAGAGAATATGGCACAAAAAGAGAATCCCTCAATCAAAACACAGTGAAGTAGAAAACAAAGAAAGGCAACAAACAAATCTCTCACTCAGAGGACCAAACAGAACTTGCACTTCTGTCTGTAAAAATAACAACATTATTATATAGAGTTTTTTGTATCACTTTACTACTGACTTCACTGCTCTTCTGGGATAAGGCACCGGTCACATAACTGAACCCAGAGCAGTGAGTAACAGAGGAAATTTCACTAGACGACAGAGAACCATGAATAATCTCTATTTACTTCACTATATTACAGATTAAATAACAAAACTGAAGTAAAAAGTATTATGCCCCATTCACTGTTTTCTAGACGGCCCTAAATATAAAGAGTCTACATTTGACATTTTTGTCATTTAGCAGATGCTCTTATCCAGAGCGACTTACCGTAGTCAGTGCATACATTTACGTACTAGTCCATTGTGGGAATAGAACCCACAACCCTGGCATTGCAAGCGCCATGCTCTACCAACTGAGCCACACGGGACCCTGCAGTCTACTAATCGTACTCTATTACTATGGGCATTTCAGATTATATATTAACGTATACTAAAGCACAAATAAATAAAGAGATGGAGAAGGTGCTTACAGAATGCATGCAACTCCTCTTACAACATACAGCCATCCCCTCACTGTCACAGGGACCTTTAGTTTCATATTTTTTTAAATAATCTATGTAGGGCTGAAAATCTCTGTATGAAAATGTGATATACAGGTTAACTAAAACCCAGTTCTAACTCATTAGTTATCATTACTGTACTGCTATCTGAGACAGTGAGACAGACCACTACACTGATACATAACATTGCAGACTTAGTTCTAGCCTATGACATCCTGCTGCAATGACAGCATCTAATGCTATCTGACAATACTGACGAAGTTGGCACTGGTAGTCATAATACACTCTCACACACACGTGTGGAACAGCACATAATGTGTATAATGTTGTGTGATTTGTAGCGATGCTATCCACTTACTGCAACAAATAATATTGTATGTGCCAGAAATCGGAATATTCTATCCCCTCTCTGTGGGTACCAAACCACAGACCAAAAATAAATGAAATCTGGAATGATGTGTAAATACTTTCCACTTTGATTGCTCTCTTCCCTTCCTCCTTAATCTTTCTTTGGGGACAGTCCCCACCCCCCCACACAACCATCCCTGTCAAAACGTTCAACAGAAAGCTGATACTAGACAAGGCCTTCAACGCAAAGTAAGTATAAATGGCAAACTCAAGAATAGTCCATTAAATCATCAGATTCTCCCCCCCAAAAAATGCAATGACATTAACTGAAATGGTACAGGGGTGCTGCCTTTGCTTGCTTAAAAAGTAATTCATCTTAAAAGGAAAATTGCTGCAGGCTTGCAATCAAAACAATACCACAATGCAGACACAGTAGTCGTGCATGTGTAGTGAACAGTGAGCCCTAACCCCACATTAACTAGTTAACACAGATTTGCCCTCTAGTGCAGAATGAAGGCATGTCCACACAGTGTGGCTAGGCAATCCACACACCTTCCATGATGAGGATCAAAATCAGGGGGAAATAACTCGTTTGAGAAAAGACAAACCATGTTGAAAAAGAGAGAGGGAACTACAGTAAGGAGATTATGCAAAAATGAGAGAGGCAGAGAGAGAGAGGCAGAACGTGTGCATATTCTCTTTTGTAGAATAATGTATGAAATCGTCCTGTGATTTCTGCAGCGTTGTCCCTCTTCTCTCTGGTGTCAGAGTCTGTTGGCAGGGTAGCGTGCCTGGTGGTGGTGGTGGGGTCAGACGTACCACTCCCTGCGTGAGATCACTGAGCCATCCGTATGGGAGACATAGTCCCCCTCGGCCCCGCTGTCACAGCAGTCATCCGATAGGTAGGGGGAGCCGTTGCTCAGCGGGTGTGGCGGGGCAGCGTATCTGGCATGGCCTGTCTGGTGGGGGCTGGGGTAGCTACGCAGGTGGTCGTGGTCATGGTGTTCTCCATTCCTCATCACCCTAGTGCGGCCATTGGCCTGGCGCTCTGGCTCTCTGTGGTTGTGGTTGTTCATGATGGTTGTTGATGTTGGATGCAGGTGGAGGCGCTCGCGGTCCCGCTCGTGGATGCGTTCGCAGTCGCCCCACTCCTCGCGGTCCTTGTCAAAGTAAACGTTATTGGCAGGCTTGGTGGGGTGGAGCTCGTGCTGTGGAGGAGCCTTCTGCATGTCTGAAGGCCCTAGGTACTGCTTGGTGTAGTAGTCCCCGCGGAAGGTCTGTCGTTGTCGGAGGTAACAGACCCCGCCCAGCACTAGCAGCAGCAGGAGGAACAAGGCTCCGCCCACAGCTCCGCTCACGATGGTGCCCAGTTGGTTGGCTGGGGGCAGGGCTGCCAGGGTGGGGGAAGTGAAGAGGACCCGTCGCTTGTCTCCCACAGAGGTGGAGGAGGAGGAGGAGGCAGAGCCAGTAAGGACAGGCGCAGGGGTGGTGGAGGGCATGGAGGTGGTGGGAGGATCTAATGGAGGGAGGCAGGGAGGAGGAGATAGGGGGGAAGGAGAGGGTCAGGGAGGGATGGCCAGACAGAAAAGTAGAGAGTGTCAATGCCAACTACATCATCATATTACTGAAAGGGGATAGGTAGACATGAGAAAACTACAAACAATCCTCATTTAAAACAACATGCTCATAACAGCCTCAGGTTTGCATTGACATGTTATCTGACCAAAGTATGTTGTTGTTGTTAGATCTCGACAGACCACTTGAGGTTTGAAGTTACCTTTAAAACGTATAGTTCTGGTAAATTAAGTTTTGGTGTCTTGGGATTGAGGTAATGTATCCAAAATGACAATAAAGCCTAAAAAACATGCAGCCTATAACAGCCAAATGGGTGGTAGGCTGATCTGTAGCAAACCAGAGACCGTGAGACTGAGCATTACACTAATCACAAAACAATGGAAAGGCAATGTAAGGCAGAGGGATGTAGATGTTACTAGTTTAGGAACCAGAGATGAGTGATTTGGAACTAAGTCCTCTACAAAGCAAAAACAAATTCTTAAAACAATCATGAATTGAACTCAATGCTGACTGGCTTTTGTTAGTGTCTGTAAAACCTTATTTGGTGTGGTATAAGCTGTTCATAATGCCCACATAATGCTGGCTGACAACTAGAGGCACTGCATGACATACACACTGGCAACTGTTAGTCATGGATACTCAACACTATTTTCCTTGCCCCGTAAATCTTTGCAAGAAGGAAGAGAAGATTTGTCCCGGATTGCACAGATCTACTGTTTTAGAGGGACAATCACATGACGTACTGTAGCTACCGCCATTAAAATCAGGTCGAATGAACTGATGAACACTTTAATTATTATTATGTGCCTGTTATGCGTGCTTATGAAGGCTTTATGGAGAGCTTATGTTGAGCATTTAAAATAAAGAGAAACATGTAATTGTCATTGAGAATGTCATGAGGCACTGATACGTAGGAGGAAAGGGTTGTCTAGAATAGAGTCAGCACTAATGTTAAGGACTTGGAGAGATGGGAAAGACTACTAAGACATTAGGGATTGGAGAGATGGGGAGGACTAATACAATGTTAGGGACTTGGAGAGATAGGAAGGACTACTAAGATGTTAGGGACTTGGAGAGATGGGAAGGACTACTAAGATTTTAGGGACTTGGAGAGATGGGAAGGACTACTAAGATTTTAGGGACTTGGAGAGATGGGAAGGACTACTAAGATTTTAGGGACTTGGAGAGATGGGAAGGACTACTAAGATTTTAGGGACTTGGAGAGATGGGAAGGACTACTAAGATTTTAGGGACTTGGAGAGATGGGAAGGACTACTAAGATTTTAGGGACTTGGAGAGATGGGAAGGACTACTAAAATGGAAGGGACTTGGAGAGATGGGAAGGACTACTAAGATTTTAGGGACTTGGAGAGATGGGAAGGACTACTAAGATGTTAGAGACTTGGAGAGATGGGAAGGACTACTAAGATTTTAGGGACTTGGAGAGATGGGAAGGACTACTAAGATTTTAGGGACTTGGAGAGATGGGAAGGACTACTAAGATTTTAGGGACTTGGAGAGATGGGAAGGACTACTAAAATGGAAGGGACTTGGAGAGATGGGAAGGACTACTAAGATGTTAGAGACTTGGAGAGATGGGAAGGACTACTAAAATGGAAGGGACTTGGAGAGATGGGAAGGACTACTAAGATGTTAGAGACTTGGAGAGATGGGAAGGACTACTAAAATGGAAGGGACTTGGAGAGATGGGAAGGACTACTAAGATGTTAGAGACTTGGAGAGATGGGAAGGACTACTAAAACGTCAGGGATTGGAGAGATGGGAAGGACTACTAAAACGTCAGGGATTGGAGAGATGGGAAGGACTACTAAAACGTCAGGGATTGGAGAGATGGGAAGGACTACTAAGATGTCAGGGATTGGAGAGATGGGAAGGACTAGTAAAATGTTAGGGACTTGGAGAGATGGGAAGGACTACTAAAATGTTAGGGACTTGGAGAGATGGGAAGGACTACTAAGATGTCAGGGAGTGGTTCAGTGAAAAGAGATGGGCAAAACGGCAAATCACTCCTTTACAATTCAGTCAGTTTGAAAAAGTGTTTTGGACACTCCCTGTGAATGACTTGATCCAGATCTTCACATGCTCCCTATAATGTTCTTTAGGCCAGATTAACCATGATCAAGCACCTTTCATCAACAGCTTAGTATCACAGATGGGACATGCTGCTCTCCTTATTCCATCTGCTAGTATTTCTGTCCGGACTTGCTGAGTCCTGTATTTAATTGTTGTGGTTCGGGTTGCAAAGATAACGGTAATTTACCAAAGTTACCGGAATCTTCAGTAATTTTGGCAATTAACAGAAAATATATGACAATCTATCATAACTTTGGTATTTTATCCTTGAATAACTTTATTGAATTTTTTAAAATTATATATTGTCTGTGTGATTCAAGTAGATAGACCATATGGTTCAAGAGAAAATAGCCTAATTAATGAAAAAAAGCATCTAATCAACAATGGCATTACTTTCAACTATTTACTTTTTCACAACTGCCACCAAATACATACTTACAGAGTAAAACAAAAACATATTTAATGCTGAAACCCTCATATTAAACACCAAATGTATTCACTAAGTTTATGGTTTTTATTTAGGATAATATTTTACAGCTTTGTCATGAAATTATTTTATTTTTTAAATCTTATTCCATTTGATAAGGCCACACAGAGGGCCAGAGATAATTAGACACCTGTGATAATCTGAAGTACCCAAAAGGGCCACTAGATGTCTTGTGATGGATTACATAAAATCCATGAAAGATACCAAAATTCTAGTAGTTACTGGTAAACTCAGAAAGTTTCCAGTAATATACCCTCCCTTTGCAACCCTAGTTGTGGTTATTATTGGGTTAGGACTGCACATGTACGAAAGGTTTCCCCTAAAAGTGTTCAATGATGTTGTGAAGTTGTTAAAACAGCATCATAAAATAACACTCAAGTCCTAGTTCCAGGTCAGATGTCTGTAGAGATAGACTCTCAGATCCAACAGGATGACGTCATTCTGACACCATGCGGAGAAACTGCACGAACGTGTGGGTGTGCACACACACAAGAGTGAAACACATTACCCAGAGGCGCGCACACAGAACACACACCACGCACAAAACCACAGAGCTCCTCTCAAACGGAAAAGTATAAATAATAAATAATGAATGAGAGTTGAAAAGAGTTGGTGAATATTTTATGAATCTGGGACATCATCATCATCATCATCTCTCAGTCAAGACTGCACGCTTCTGCCTTTCACTGCGTGACACACACAGAGCGAGAGAGACAGTACAGAGGGAGAGAGTACAGAGCAAGTGAGAGAAAGAGGGAGAGAGAAAGAGAAAAAGAGTAACAAAAAAGAGGGATGGAGAGAGGGAGAGAGAGATGTACGGTAGTCATACTGAAAGCTTCATTCAGGAAGAGAGGAAAGGTTTATGGGCCGAGGGAGTTAACAAAACCTGAGGGACATCATGCTCATATTGCACAGAAGAGACAGACCGAGACACATGCCAGGCCAGGGGAACAACAGAGGAGAAGGCGACAAAGCAGAGGAGGAGTGAGTTAGTGATCGGAGAGGGTGATGTCTAAGGGATGAGCAGATGGGTTTGGCCAGAGAACCAGGGAGCTCTCCTCTCCTGTTGAACATCTGGAGACCTAATAAAAGACTAATCAGGCCCCAATTAAGACTCTTACATCTGAGGACCGGAAATAATCTGCACTAATACAGCGTGGCAGCTAGCTTCAATTCAAACACTGACACACCCTCAAGCTTAGACGGATTGGGGTTTAGAATGACGAAATGCTGGATGCACCATGTGTGTTTCTGTGTGTGTGTTTAAATGTGACTCATCCTTGGAAAAGTATAGCATTGTTTCAAAACCATAAAAAAGTTTAGTAGTGAGAGTGAAGTGTTTAGTAGTGAGAGCCATGAAGACACAGAGACAGTATTATCCATAGAGATAAATCATGACTCATCTCTATGGTATTATCTCTATGCTGAAAGCTTCAAGGCCAGAATATGTTTCAAGTTCTCCCTAAGAAAGACAGGGAGAATGTGTGCAATAGCAAGCTGTGTGCATATTCAGCAGTGTTTCCCCTCTCACCTTGTATGCGTATCCGCAGGTCCCTGCTGCGTAGGTTGATGTCATTGGCAACCTCACACCTGTAGACTCCAGAGTCATTCCTTTGGAGGGGCCTCAGAAACAGCAATGTGTTGTTCACCATCTCCACGCCCTCTGGCATGTCCCCGTCCAGTCTGGGATGCACACACACACATACAATAACACAAAATGAAAGACGGACACAATTATACACAAACACTGGTTCAATGTTCAATCTGCAGTGGGAACAGATGTGTGCACACATAAAAACATGAGCACACACGCTCACAAACCTGATCCATCTGAAGTAGTGGGCTGGTGGGTTTGCCTTGGCTTTGCAGGTCAGCTGGACGCTTTGGCGGCCCACGTGCCAGTCACCATCATAACCTACCACCACAATGTCTGGGGCGTCTGCAGAGGCACGACACAGAGAAGGATTAACATGTATAGCACCTGGAAAAGCATAAAACTCACCCACCCCCCCAAGAAACGGTGTGAAATTCCATGAATCTTTCAATCAAATCTGTCGAAATTCCATCATCATAGACATGACTAATCTGTGAATGATTGTGAACAAAAAAGGCAGTCTTGTGGGTAATCACGCACACACTCACACTGCACGTTGAGCTGGTAGGGGATCCTGAAGTCTGTGTGCAGGGCGGGGTGGCGCACCACACAGGTGAGGGCTTGACCCTGGATGTGGCGGGTGGGATGCCACAGGTAGTGCACCTGGGTGCTGGTGGTGCCGTTGGCCTCGTCCTGCAGCGTCACCTCTGATTGGCCAAACAGGTCCGTCTCCCAGGATACTTCGGCGGGGGGTCGGGCCCGCTCAGCGATGCAGG
This sequence comes from Coregonus lavaretus, assembly GCF_964263955.1. NCBI lineage: Eukaryota > Metazoa > Chordata > Actinopteri > Salmoniformes > Salmonidae > Coregonus > Coregonus lavaretus. The sequence continues at coordinate 38,449,259 of NC_139997.1, read as the reverse complement.
TAGCCACCACCGTCTCATTGCCCTCATCAATCAGAGCCACCGAGCCAGCCGACACATACACCTTGGGCTCCACTGAGAGAGAGAGAGAGAGAGAGAGAGAGAGAGAGAGAGAGAGAGAGAGCGAGAGAGAGGATATGGAGAGAAAGGGCTGTACTGTTTAGTCAGAGTTCCAATACCCTCTAGGGAAGTAGAGTTGAGTTCCTGAGTCTGGGAGAGGTTCCAAACACACACCCTCTTTCAGTCATTCACCAAGCTCTTGTTTCTTTCTTTCTACCACTCTTTCTTTCCACCTCTGCCACTCTCTCCATCTCTCTAGTTTCTCCCTTTCCTACTATGCAGTAGCAGCTCAGGGACTTCCTGTAATCTTTCCAAAAGTGTGTGTGTGTGTATATATGTATGTGTGTGTAAGCCATGGCTTTGCCTGGAATGATAAATCTATCCATCTATCTAACCCCAGCCCCTCCCAGGAGATCCCTTAAAATAGAGGGATGTTTCAACTGTGCAACACACACACATACACACACACACCGCATGCCTTATTGCCCACCGCATTTATCTAGCTCTAATTATAGCACCCTGTTCCTCTACAACCCTCCCTCGTTCCCATTCCTTCACCCCTCCTCTCACTCTCTCAACTGTACCCAACTGTCATACTGTTTACCCCACAGCAAATCTCCATGACTCTTCTCACTGCAATGCCACTTCATCGACCAACCCTTATTCCAATCTCTTGTTCTCACCACCTTCCTTCCCTCCTCTCTCTCCTCCTCCTCCTCTTTTTTCCTCTTCCAGTTTGACTTACCACTCTCCTTCCAGCTCAGTGACGTGAGTAGGATGTCTCTCCCCCAGAATATTGGTATGCATTATTAATTCAATTTACAAGAAGCACTTTACTAAGATACAGAATTACATTTCAGAATCTTACAAGCACACTATTAGCCAGACAAACACACACATTACACTTACAAGAGGTGTGTTGTACACAGAGACATAGACACGCACACGTACATTCTTACCGAGCACACTGACGGTGGTGGAAGCCTGTGTGTTGCCCAGGGGGAAGGTGGCCACCTTGCAGGTGTACACTCCAATGTCTGCGAAGCCCACGTCCTCCAACACGATGGTGGCGTCATGGGAGGAGGGGGAGCGGAAGGACAGGCGGCGAACGTAGTCCGGGGGGATGGAGATACCGAACACAGGGTTGTACACCGCCACCGTCACCGAGCCTGTGGGCAGCCGGCGCTCCCAGGAACTCTGGGTAAGACTCAGGTTGGCCTCCACCTTCACGCTACAGCCCAATGTCACGTTCTTCCCCAATACAGCACTCACTTTCTGGGGCACCAGAACCTGACTGCCCCCCACACCTGGAGGAAGGGAGAGAAACAAAGAACTATCAGTTAATTCAAATTATTTCTAAAGAACTACTGTTAGTATTAACATTGAGAGAAAAGCACTGGGGAATGTGTCAAGTACTTGGGCAGTGAAAAATAAGCCAGTAAGTGGGTTTGTGTAATGTGTTTGGCTGTACAATATGCCCACTGATGATGGAAATAAAGGACTGTGGCAATAGCCTACTGACTCCCCCTCTCCACACTACACCCTCCATCGGTCTCTCAGTTTCACATAATTTACCGTAATAACCATAAAACCATGAAACACATGCAGAGCTTGTGAACATGTGTGTGTAAAAGTATGTGAATAGGTAAGGAGGACATGTGAGGACAACCTGCTAGTATTACAACAACAACAGCTGCGGTATCTCTTACACACACACACACACACGACACACGACACCCGACACACATACACCTAGTCATATAATCATGGATGAAACTCAAGCACCATTCATGACAGTTGGACTCCCTTTTATAAAGTCCTCAAACCATATATAAACCTGTGACACAAACCAGTGTTCAAGGGTGACCTCATCAACTAGATCTCTTCGTTTCATGCGTGTGTCATCTGAAGATGATCATAGTCTCCTCTCGTGAGGCACTATCAATAAACATTCATCATGTCGGGTGTAATAGTGTGTGTGTGTGTGGTCGGGAGAGCGAGACGGTTTTGTGAACATAATTTACTTGAAAGAGCACTGACGTCAGCTCCGCTAAGACATTCCCAAACCAAACACAAGCTTAGTCGGTGCCATCAAACTAAGCATTCACAGACATCTGTACTGATCTGATCATGAATCCACAGCAACCGGCATTTGGTTTTCCATCAACGTAATACACAGGCCAGTGTTTGCGTGTGTTTGTTCCAAAGATCAGTGTATTCTTGTACAATAGCTGCCTGCCTGCCCTACTCCTGACCTGAATCCAGGAATTAAAAGCAGCCCTTTGTGAAACAAACCACTCATTCTGTCCCTGTATCCAATCAGAACTACTCCCTAAAGCTCTGTCATCCCCTCTAGTCATTAACATGGCCTGTCCACACTCACGGCATTAAGATCAGCAGTACTCCAGAGACACAGACAGAGGAGGAGAGAGAGAGAGAAAGGGGGGAGAGAGAGAGATGGAGACAGAGGCAGACAGAGACAGAAACTGCAGTGCTCCACAGACACAGACAGAGGGACGGGAAAGGGCGAGGGAGAAAGGGGAGAGGGAGAGTGAAAGGTGGGAGGAAGAGAAAGAAAGACAAGGAGAAGATATGGCAATATGATGAAAGTGCTAGTGGGAGAAGAAACAGACAAAATAAGGAAAGGGTCAAATGAAACAGATGAGAGGAAACAAATGTATCACTAAGAGATTCTGGTGTCCAGAGAGAGAGAAACTGTGGAAGGAACGAGTCCCAGAAAGATAAATAAATGCGAAACGTCATAATAATACCACCATGCTGCACTCCCCACCCCACTCAACGACATCACTAATTGCAAAACGCTGCCAGTGGGAAGACGTCATCGTAAATCAAAACCCGCCGCATTGCTTGGCAACTGACTCCAAACATTCCGCCGGTTGTTGTCGTGCCAACAACAAACCCAGCCCAATCTCTCAGCTCCACCAACAGAAAACAGAAGTGTTTTTCTGAGTGTCCCCCCAACAACATTTTACATTTTAGTCATTTAGCAGACGCTCTTATCCAGAGCGACTTACAGGAGCAATTAGGGTTAAGTGCCTTGCTCAAGGGCACATTTACGTCATTTAACAGACGCTCTTATCCAGAGCGACTTACAAATTGGTGCATTCACCCTATAGCCAGTGGGATAACCACTTGACACTTTTTTTTATTTTATTTTTTTAGGGGGGGGGGGGGGGGGTGGAAGGATTACTTTATCCTATCCCAGGTATTCTTTAAAGAGGTGGGGTTTCAAATGTCTCCGGAAGGTGGTGAGTGACTCCGCTGTCCTGGCGTCGTGAGGGAGCTTGTTCCACCATTGGGGTGCCAGAGCAGCCCCTCCAACCTCCTAACCTGGGGGCCTGAGACCTGAGCACAGAGAGGGTGAAAATGACAGAATGCCAGAGAGAGGAGAGGGGGGGAGAGGAGGAGGGGAAATCATTAAGTGGACCATTCATTAAAGGACAGGGTTTTAGGGCTGACCCCATTTAGTCGAATTGTCGATTGTTTGGTCGATCAAGATTTTTTTGGTCGAGCAGTGGCAAATATATATATATTTTTTTATTATGCCACACGAGACACCTGTCTGATTCACGCCTGTCTGAGTGGACTAATCCATTGCGGAGACACACCAGTATTACATTTACTGTTAATTCCCATCATTTCTAATCTACAATGCTTGTTTGGTGACGGTAATTTCTGTTAATGCATTCAATATATTATTATTATTATTATTATTATTATTATTATTATTATTATTATTATTATTACAGTCTTACCATTGTCATTGTAAGACTGGACACGTTGTTTGCAGAGCACACAACCTAGGCTACACAAGTTTTGGTTTATTTCATTCCATTTATGAGATGTCAATTTATTAATTGTCTTTTATTTGGAGCGCTCCTGTCAATCTTGAGTAAGGACACACACCTAATTACATATATAGAAGTAGGACTAGTCTACCTGGCCTGAGTGCAAATGTAGGCCTATACTGTACAGTAAGTGTGCCCATTTGGGGATCTGATACTATTTCTGATTGTCTTAACTCACCATCACTGTGGAGCTTCTCAAACAGCAAATCAACAAAGTCTGTTTTTAAATTTGTGTGTCTTCATTTTTAATCGCAGTGGTTAAAGCATCAGACAAGCTCAGTAGCCTACATATAGTTGATTTTATTCAAACATAGGGTGTGTCTATATGGAAAAATATACGTTTGAAAATGTCGAACAATCAATTGGTCGAAAGAACAGACAACTGACTCTCAATCGACACATTTATTTTTTTTTGGGTCTGAGACAGCCCTACAGGGTTTTATTGAAAAATACATGTTCTGACCGCCCTGTCGTGCCCTAGAGATTAACAGTTGAGTTGTGCCATTTTATAGGGGTGGGATCTCAAACAAATAGAGGACGGGAAACACTCAGAAACTCTTTGCAATCCCTCCCTGAATTCTCTGATGTTTGACTAGCACGCAACGCAACGACTAAGTATGTGAATTTTCCCATTGCTGAAGTGCCCTGCATTGACCACAGTTGACTTTGCAACCTTGGCTCCTAGGTCTACAGGGTGGAAACACAGCATTGCGTTTACTGTTAGACAGCTGTTGACTCGTTAGGCATGTCAAATATCAGTGGCAGCTGTGTCACTACCTGGTGGCTCAATAAGGCTAGTTAGTGAGCTGACAGTGATGGAGGTAGTTCGCTAGTTACACACAGCGACTGCATTCCCAGCCAGGAATTCCACAATAGGGCATTCACTCACTCCAAACAGGTGATGTTTGAAAGACCACAGTGCAACCCAGCAGATACAGAGCTGAATCCACAGAGAACAATCTACAGCACGTGGGTTCTGATGAGCCTATTGTCCAGGACAAGAGAGTGGCTGTATGGGTGCTCACTACTGGAACTGGAACTTTAAGGTGGAGATTTTTTTAAATGGGAAGCAGGGTTTTTAATTGCCATAGATTGGTAGATATGAATAACCAGACTACTAGAGATCTGTTGTTATTTTTGGCTCCCCTCAAAAGCAGAGAGAGGGATACAGAAAGAAAAGAGAGGGCCTATTTCACCATGATCTTCAATGTAATCACCTAACCACCAGGAGAAAGAGGAAGGCAAACAAATGCTTAAATGGTTGTGAAAGCTGCTACTTCTATTGTATCAAAATGAATCAGCCTTGAAGAGTAGCTACAAGCATACATACCCATCACAGAGAAGAAGCTACTGTAGCGCCTCTGTCACACACACACACACACCAAGTCTGGCTGTCCTGGCAGCAAGGACACATCGTTCCCAGAGGAGACTCCGGTGATCATTTTCCCTCCGTCAGCGCCAGTTGGCACGACTATAGTAAGGGATTGGTTGAAGCTCAATGTTAAATTCAAATCTCCCTGACATCATATTTAAGCCAATACGACACGAATATAGATGAAAACTCGCAAAATCAACTTGAATGTACAGTACCAGTCAAATATTTGGACACACCTACTCATTCAAGGGTTTTTCTTTATTTGTACTATTTTCTACATTGTAGAATAATAGTGAAGACTTCAGAACCATGAAATAACACATGGAATCATGTAGTAACCAAAAAAAAGTATTTAACAAATCAAAATATATGTTATATTTGAGATTCTTCAAATAGCCACCCTTTGCCTTGATGACAGATTTGCACACTCTTGGCATTCTCTCAATCAGCTTCACCTTGAATGCTTTTCCAACAGTCTTGAAGGAGTTCCCACATATGCTGAGCACTTGTTGGCTGTTTTTCCTTCACTCTGCGGTCCGACTCAACCCAAACCATCTCAATTTGGGTTGATGTCGGAGGATTGTGGAGGCCAGGTCATCTGATGCAGCACTCCATCACTCTCCTTCTTGGTAAAATAGCCCTTACACAGCCTGGAGGTGTGTTGGGTCATTGTCCTGTTGAAAAACAAATGATAGTGGGACTAAGCCCAAACCAGATGGGATGGCGTATCGCAACAGAATGCTGTGGTAGCCATGCTGGTTAAGTGTGCCTCGAGTTCTAAATAAATAACAGATAGTGTCACCAGCAAAGCACCCCCACACCATAACACTTCCTCCTCCATGCTTTACGGTGGGAACTACACATGCAGAGATCATCCGTTCACCCACACCACGTCTCACAAAGACACAGCGGTTGGAACCAAAAATCTCCAATTTGGACTCCAGACCAAAGGACAACTTTCCACCGGTCTAATGTCCATTGCTCGTGTTTCTTGGCCCAAGCAGGTCTCTTCTTATTATTGGTGTCCTTTAGTAGTGGTTTCTTTGCAGCAATTTGACCATGAATGACTGATTCACACAGTCCCCTCTGAACAGTTGATGTTGAGATGTGTCTGTGACTTGAACTCTGTGAAGCATTTATTTGGGCTGCCATTTCTGAGGCTGGTAACTCTAATGAACTTATCCTCTGCAGCAGAGGTAAATCTGGGTCTTCCATTCCTGTGGAGGTCCTCATGAGAGCCCGTTTCATCATAGCGCTTGATGGTTTTTGCAACTGCACTTGAGGAAACTTTCAAAGTTCTTGACATTTTCAATATTGACTGACCTTCATGTCTTAAAGTAATGATGGACTGTCGTTTCTCTTTGCTTATTTGAGCTGTTCTTGCCATAATATGGACTTGGTCTTTTACCAAATAGGGCTATCTTCTGTATACCCCCCCTACCTTGTCACAACACAACTGATTGGCTCAAACGCATTAAGAAATTCCACAAATTAACTTTTAACAAGGCACACCTTTTAATTGAAATGCATTCCAGGTGACTACCTCATGAAGCTGGTTGAGAAAATGCCAAGAGTGTGCAAAGCTGTCATCAAGGCAAAGGGTGGCTATTTGAAGAATCTCAAATATAAAATATTTAGATTTGTTTAACACTTTGTTACTACATGATTCCATATGTTATTTCATAGTTTTGATGTCTTCACTATTATTCTACAATATAAAAAATAGTAAAAATAAAGAAAAAACCCTTGAATGAGTAGGTGTGTCCAAACTTTTGACTGGTAGTGTATATCTCATTGCATTGCATTGCATTGCATGCTAGTGCATTAAAACTCTAGTTGTGTTTTTTTTGCATAGGAAAGGGGACTCACCCAACATCAAGCTTGTGAAGGGGGATACACATGTATTATTTACTAGCTAGCTAGAGCCAGACAACAGTTGACATCGACACTGAAGCTAGCTAACGTTAGCTTACGTGTCCAAAGTCCAGAAGCTAGCCTCAGCAGCTAGCTAGCTAACACCAGTCAGCTGAAAGATAGCTAGCTAGCTAACGAACAGGCAAAGGTAGCTAGCTATATTTGTTTATGGAAGGTTTGTTACACAAATAACTTCAGCCATTAGCGAGCTAGACAATAACTGCAGACCTCGACAAAGAAGTTAGCTACAGATAGCTAGCTCACATCCAAATGCCAATCCTACATTTTTCCACAAAACAAGGCTTGCTAGCCACTTCAGTTCAAAACCAACACCAAACTTTGGGCAAATTGTCACACTCCTACCTTACAATGCATGCAATGCAATGGGATTTTGCAACACTATCTATGCCAAAGTCCTACCTACGGTAAGAGCTAGCCATATTTCACTGTCAGTCAGGACACAACTCAAAACTTTAGCTGAGAAAACAAATGTACGTAAACAGCGCGGTGTGCACTGCAGTGTGCAAATGCATGCTTGCTAGCATCAGAAAAACACCAGTTTCGAACATCCAGAATAGATTCCAGTACGCTCCTTCTCCTGTCTTCGTGACATTTGAATCCAAATCTGTGCTGCACTCCGCCACTGTCTTGACTGTATTTACAGCTCCGATCTGGATGCTGGACTAGCCCATGTGTTGGATATTTGTCAACAACAACTGCCCCCTCAAACCCAGATTATATAAATGTATAGGATGCATAACTCTGCAACGCTTTAGGCTTGAAACAAACTGTAAAAGGCACAAGAAAAAGAGGCGGCTCTAGTGTACATGGGGATATCTTTATTTAGTCTCTATGGCTGAGTTATACGACCTTCAAAAGTCAATGACTTTAAACCGTTTCCTTTACTTTGCTTTCAATGGGAATTGAGTCATATTTTACAATGTAAGACAGTCGCAATCAGTTGAGCTATTCACCTTCTGAAAACTGCAAACAACTACTTTTGACTATCCATGGTAAATTCTAAACAAATTCTAATAGTTAAAAACTGATTGTAGTTATTAGAGGGCAAATGCCAGCAGACCAGCATTCAAACCAGCAACCCTTGCAGTTAAGCAAGCACACCACCTGTGCCATGAAGGCCCAGGGGCCTCATTTATAACCGTTGCATACATTTCTCACTACATTTCTGCGTGCACCATTTCTGAAAAGTTTGCACACGTACAAAAATATTGAGATTTATAAACTTGGCGCATGCTATACATACGCATGTTTTCTGTTATAAATCAGACCTGTCGTCAAACTGTGCACGCGTGAACAAGCATTAAAACGCCGCCTGGAAAATGCCTCCATTCACCTTTTATGGTGACAATAACACCTTTTATTTGCTGTATAATTTAGAACTCTTGGCATTAGGCCAAGGCATGAAAAATACAAATTGTTGGGCCCTCTTGTAGCTCAGTTGGTAGAGCATGGCGCTTGCAACGCCAGGGTTGTGGGTTCGATTCCCACGGGGGGCCAAGTATGAAAAATGTATGCACTCACTAACTGTAAGTCGCTCTGGATAAGAGCGTCTGCTAAATGACAAAAAATGTAAAATGTAAAAATGCTGTTCAATATTTCGTTTATCAATAGATGATTGGGTTTATATGTCCTGCCTTGGTATAGGCTCTGAGATTAAGTAGGCAATGAAGTCACACTCTTATCACACAGCAATACTGTGGCCTACCCATACTGTCAAATATTTTACATAAGCTACTGGTCTGTTTACTGTGTTGGCAGAATGTTTTAATCTTTAACAGTAATTGATGCTATATCTGGAAAAGGACTGTGTCCGTTTCTGAAGGAGAAAACAATGGCAAATTGTCGTGGACCTGTCAGCAGAACGTTTGAATTCAACAATGTTTTATATTGACTTTTCCCCCAACCTAAATATGATGGATTGCCCGCGAATTCTGAAACATTGTAGGGCAGGCTACTCAAAAAAATGCAATTACAGTACTTACAGTAGTTACAGCTCTACACGGAGTATACCAAACATTAGGAATACCTTCCTAATATTGAGTTGCGCCTAGGGCTGTTGCGGTGACCCTATTACCGCCACACCGGCAGTCATGAGTCATGAACGCAGTGAAATTCCACATGACCGTTGAGTCACGGTAATCTCCTTTTATGCACTCTGGACATGCTTTGGTAGTACCCAACTTGCTAACTACCATCAGGTCCTAATGGCCTGGTACTCCGGGCTCGATTGTCCCTCTAACCACTCTGACATCAATGCAAATGCAATCGAAAATCACAAACACTTATCATCAAAACAGTAGGCCTATCATATTTTTTTAAACTCACCTCACTGTGATGATCAATTTGAAGAAAGAACTTCAACAGCAGGTTGAAACAGTGTAACACATGGTTGTTGTGGCAAAGCCTAACAATGAAACAGACAACACTTTCTACGGTGATGACTAATTCAAAACATCCATATGCATATTAGAGCGTATGCATAGACTTATGAGCCCAAGCCCGAAAGAAAAACCTGAATTCAAATTACGATTGTGCGGTTATACAATACATAGCCTACCTCATATTATGAATGGCAGGAAAACACAAAACAAAACTGATTTAAGATGTCTTTGGTACATAATTGGTCTAGCCTATACTCCAAAATTAAATACATTCGAGTAAATCGCCTTTGAGTGTGGGCTGTATTATACTGGATGGACTGGTTACCTTATGCTCCAAAATGTATATCCATGAGTCTGGGAGAGAACAAATAGCCCTAGGCGATGCTGTTGGTTCATTGATTGTGCAGAGTGGCTTACAGTTAGCCTAAAATTGGTGAATTTGTATATTCCATCTATCAATCATTCTAAGATAAACACCAGTAAGCTCCCTCGACATACTGGAATCCTTAGCATTCAGAATCTGTGGCACCAAGAGTTACCTACAGTGAGGGAAAAGGTATTTGATCCCCTGCTGATTTTGTACGTTTGCCCACTGACAAAGAAATGATCAGTCTATCATTTTAATGGTAGGTTTATTTGAACAGTGCGAGACAAAATAACAACAACAAAAATCCAGAAAAACACATGTCAAAAATGTTATAAATTGATTTGCATTTTAATGAGGGAAATAAGTATTTGACCCCCTCTCAATCAGAAATATTTCTGGCTCCCAGGTGTCTTTTATACAGGTAACGAGCTGAGATTAGGAGCACACTCTTAAAGGGAGTGCTCCTAATCTCAGTTTGTTACCTGTATAAAAGACACCTGTCCACAGAAGCAATCAATCAATCAGATTCCAAACTCTCCACCATGGCCAAGACCAAAGAGCTCTCCAAGGATGTCGGAGACAAGATTGTAGACCTACACAAGGCTGGAATGGGCTACAAGACCATCGCCAAGCAGCTTGGTGAGAAGGTGACAACAGTTGGTGCGATTATTCGCAAATGGAAGAAACACAAAATAACTGTCAATCTCCCTCGGCCTGGGACTCCATACAAGATCTCACCTCGTGGAGTTGCAGTGATCATGAGAACGGTGAGGAATCAGCCCAGAACTACACGGGAGGATCTTGTCAATGATCTCAAAGCAGCTGGGACCATAGTCACCAAGAAAACAATTGGTAACACACTACGCCGTGAAGGACTGAAATCCTGCAGCGCCCGCAAGGTCCATCTGCTCAAGAAAGCACATATACATGCCTGTCTGAAGTTTGCCAATGAACATCTGAATGATTCAGAGGAGAACTGGGTGAAAGTGTTGTGGTCAGATGAGACCAAAATGGAGCTCTTTGGCATCAACTCAACTCGCCGTGTTTGGAGGAGGAGGAATGCTGCCTATGACCCCAAGAACACCATCCCCACCGTCAAACATGGAGGTGGAAACATGATGCTTTGTGGGTGTTTTTCTGCTAAGGGGACAGGACAACTTCACCGCATCAAAGGGACGATGGACGGGGCCATGTACCGTCAAATCTTGGGTGAGAACCTCCTTCCCTCAGCCAGGGCATTGAAAATGGATAGTGGATGGGTATTCCAGCATGACAATTACCCAAAACACACGGCCAAGGCAACAAAGGAGTGGCTCAAGAAGAAGCACATTAAGGTCCTGGAGTGGCCTAGCCAGTCTCCAGACCTTAATCCCATAGAAAATCTGTGGAGGGAGCTGAAGGTTCGAGTTGCCAAACGTCAGCCTCGAAACCTTAATGACTTGGAGAAGATCTGCAAAGAGGAGTGGGACAAAATCCCTCCTGAGATGTGTGCAAACCTGGTGGCCAACTACAAGAAACGTCTGACCTCTGTGATTGCCACCAAGTACTAAGTCATGTTTTGCAGAGGGGTCAAATACTTATTTCCCTCATTAAAATGCAAATCAATTTATAACATTTTTGACATGTGTTTTTCTGGATTTTTTTGTTGTTATCCTGTCTCTCACTGTTCAAATAAACCTACCATTAAAATTATAGACTGATCATTTATTTGTCAGTGGGCAAACGTACAAAATCAGCAGGGGATTAAATACTTTTTTCCCCTCACTGTATCTAACAGATTTCACTTTGTTCATACAACACTGTGAAAAGACGTCATATCACTCAGTAATAGGTATTTTTAATTAATTTAGTGATTTTTAAGCTATACATAATATCTCACCACCATGCATTTCTATCTCCTCCTCTCTTTCCTTTATTCCTTTCTTGAGCGCGCAGACGGGCTGTCAACAGTTTAGTGAAATATTTCGTTGCGAAACATGTCACTATTGATGTTCTCGAACAGATTTCAAACAGACTTCTCAAATTAAGCACTGGGTAGCTGCAGGAACAAGGTTTGAGAGCCCATGGCATACAGAGTTTGGGCAGAATATCAGCTGTCAGTGAGAGAATGCTCCTCAAACGGTGGTTGATGTGTTGAGTGAATTAAGTGTTGTATTTATTTCTCAGCTGCTCATATTAAGCACATGCTCTGCTATAAAACCGAAGTAGCCTACAAAACAGACCGGCGGGAAAGCGTGCGGCCTCCATTTGCTATTTGAGTGCATACAGATTACATGTATTTTTTCCCCTGCCCATTTGATAATGGGCCATTCTAAATCGAAACTAACTTTACATATTAGTAAAGACAAGATTCAATTGAGAATAATCTGACAGGTGAAATAATGATCACTTAATGAGAGAACAGCTGTGCAGCCTTAGGCAAGGAACAGAGCGCAAGCTTTTTTTGCTACTTTCTCAAATCATCAACAGCCTATAGTCACACCATGCAGCCCATATATGTTTTGAGTTTTAAGACATTCTAAGGTTTGTATCATTCACAACTAAAGTTGCCAAATAACTCTAAATCTAGCATATAGGACCTGTTTCAAATGATAACTTTTATGCTCAACATAGCCACTTCATATGCACACTCGCTCTGTAAAGGTAAAAATATCCTTTCTATTTCATTCAGCCAAGGTAAATTATATTCTTACTATAAAATCAGATAAAATAAAAATAATGGCACGGGACTTATAAGCATTTTACAAAAAAGCCTGAATGGTAGTGGAATGGGATTAGTGTGCTGTGTGAAGAATCCAATACTTTAACTTGTATAAAGTACACATCACATTATTGTGGGAGAACCTCCTCTAAGAGTATGAATTAGGCTGTTTGAGAAGGTTTGAATGTTAAGCAACCGGCATACACATTGTTTGAAGTACAATAGACCAACATGGCTAATGTAGTTGCTGGAAAACATTGGTAGGCATTGTGGTGCTCATGTGAATTTCCTTTCTTTTTCGGCTTCTGACCAATGCCTACCTCTCACTTCAATTATATTAAGGACATCAACTCACTGTTAGGTGTCCTTCTAGGTTGTGATGTCCGATGTGTGTCAGCACTCAGCAGACAGGAGGTGAGACTCAGAGTTACTAGAACAAACCCTGGGTGAACTCAGTCATCACTAGAGGTCTCTTGGAGGAGAATACATGAGCCAGGCATCTACTCGGCACATTTGATTAAGAATACTGTAATATGCAATATTCTTTATTTTCTTTCTCTCTGCATTGTTTGGAAGGGCCCATAAGTAAGCATTTCACTCTTAGTCTACACCTGTTGTTTACGAAGCATGTGACGAATAAATATTATTTGAATATTGATGAACATAAGCACAGAATCATTAGTACAGGTATAAAATGGATGTTAATAAGTGTTATCATTTAACTCAACTCCCACTCCATCGTGGATAAATTGGGCGAGTGAGCAGAGTGGCTGTCTGTGTTAATGCTGAGCGATTAGTGCTTTTTGAGGTCGGTTTGGTTTCAGTTAAATTATTTAAAAAACAATCACTGTTTTCTATTTCTATTATTTTTCAGACATTAAATGCACTATGCATTATGTGGGTTGAATGCTGTAACACAGAAAAAAACAATTAATACAAGTCCCATGATGGTAGTGACTGCCCATTACTGCTTATCACTTATTAGCCATCATTTATTCACATTACTTTACTTTAATAAAATATTTCAGTTGTTGTGAATATTACATTTGTTTAAGGCCTATTTGCAGCTCTATAGGCAACGGCTCTGCCTATGCTGTCTGACAAAATCACTATTTTAGTAGTTCTTCAAAGTAAATACTTTTACGACTGCTGAATACCAACTATGTATTTTCAGGTTGAGATACCTCACGAAACTGCTGCTCTCTATCGCGCTCGATCGTGCATTCTTCTGTCTCTTCTCTCCGTCTCCATGTCTGCACCACACAGACCGGCCAAGTAGGTGCACAATGGATTATGGTCATTGTAGTTAATTACCTAGTATTTTGCGCTAAACTATGTAGAATATTGCTTGTTGGAAACTACAACTCCCTACTACATCGCACAGTTCGGGCTTGATCTGATTTATATCTAGAGAAACTGTGCGTTGCCCTCACAGAAAAAAAATGAACGAAATGGAATTCAAATAATTGAATCGATGTTGTTTAAAAAACAAAAAATAACTACTATGTTGTGTGGTGTGTGATGCACGTGGTGTATAGTTAGAAGTTAAAGGGTGACATGGTTGGAGAGCCACTTCAGCTAGCGCAGAGAGCAGGTGTTCTAGACAGAGTGAAAAGACTGGGGCTTTAACACTGACTGCATCTGTGCATGTCAAACACACACACACACACACACACGAGCATTGAACACAGGGACAGAATGTTTTGTCATTACTGTGTTTGTGTACGGGAGTTTGTGTGCACGTGTACTTCTACAAACAATAAACACACAAGGTCAGAGGTTAGATCATTACTTTGTGCACAGTAGCAGCTCCAGAGGCATCAGGTTTCACAAATTCCCCTATTCACACACACACACACACACACACACACACACACACACACACACACACACACACACACACACACACACACACACACACACACACACACACACACACACACACACACACACACACACCTCTCAGCTGCCTGAATTCTGAGCACTGGAATGCACAGGGGACTTAAAATAAGTCTTCCCCAAAATAAAATAAAAATGTAATGCCCCAGCTTCAGAGATCTCTTAAGGCGTCCGCATGCTTTCCAGTTTGAAACAGTTTGTGCATATATTATGACGACATTTTGTGACGTTTTTGTATGTTTTGGTCTCCTGCATTTTATTTTTTTTGGGCTGTTCATGCACAATAGTTTTTTTTCTTGAGGCAATTTAAGTTCAGTAGCCGAAGTCTACATCCTTCGTCAATGATTGGTCAACAGTAGGGATTCTTCAATGAAGTGCTTGTTGACGACTAAATGTTAATGCACATTTTTCACTTGAGAAATACTGCACCAAGCATCTTAGTTAGATGTAGAATTGTGTGACTGACACCTCATCGGAAAAAAACTCAAAATTAATTACAGTTGTCTTAGATTAATTCAGACTATTTTGAGGAAGTGTATACTGGCTATGGCGTCTCAAGAGGGACAAACAGTACTATTGACACTTTTTTTTCTCCGTTTATCAAGTAAAGGTCTTTTAAGGGAGTATGCGAGGCACAGACTTTCACTTCGTCTAGCTGAGTTATGTTAGGAGCAAACTGAACCTAGTATGCAGAACCCTTAACTCTCCAGAGGTGGTTAACTGTGTCTGGGCGAGGGGGAGGTTGAGGACAAGGGGGAGGATAAGGGGTCATCCCCCACAGGCCTCCAGTACCAGACAGGGGAGTATGTCTGTCTCTCTGCTGGGTGATGGAGAAACCAGACCTGCTAATGCTGAGGTTATGCCATGGCCATGATAACTTAAGGCTCAGGCTGTGGTAACCAGCACTCTGCTAATGGAGTCATAATGCCTTTCTAATGCCGTTATAACGTTGAGGTAACACTGGGAAAACCATTCCATAATGTTTATATAAAGGTTGGTCATACGGAGGGAGAGTGGCTTCAGGAGAACGACTCATGGAGTTATCATCATCACAATAAACCACAGATCGAAGTGTGGCCTAATCAACCCCTCTAAAGAAGAGTATGTATCGCTCTCTTTCCTCCCTTTCAATTCACTCCCTCCATCATTCACATAAGCATACCACCATGGCATTCACAGACCCTTATTCTGTATTGAATGAACAACATGTGGTAGAGCCTGAATGGACCTTGAAGAGCAGGCTGTTGCTATTAGGTTGTTTCCTGTCACTCAGTATAGGCCTAATGTTGATCACATTCCGTGTCTCTTCGACGTCAGACAGGGGAGTGAGAGAGAATACAAGGGTCCTAAACCACAGGGCAGACAGGAGGACGGATCCGTGTTGATAGAGCATCAGCAGGATAGCTACAGAGACAGACCGGCACTACTACTGGGTTGGAGCCAATGACTGTGGGTTGGAGCACTAGGACAGCCAGGAAAGCAGTTGTGGATAGTGTAAAGGCCTACATAAACAGTCCCATGCGAATGAGGTAGGGAACACACCCTGTGTGTGTGAAGCAGTGATAAATTCACACAGTCCTCTCACTGAGGGAATGTCAGGACCACGCCAAGCCAACACGGCCTGCATGCCTAAAAACACACAATGCTAAGCTCATATTAGACAATGGACTCCAAGGACACAAAACTGTCTAGCATGGAGGGAAATCCCCTTCAAAACACCATTCCCAGTTCCCATAAACTCCCTCTCAGACACAAACATTGAACTTATCTGTGGAAAGATCTAGCGCCAAATTATATTCAGATAAGAGACATATGCTTGCTCAGTAAAGAGTTTAAAGCAGGGCTGTTCAATGTCGGTCCTGGAGGGCCGAAACACTTTGGGGTTTTAATCCACTCCTAATAATGGACTAATTCAGGCCTGGGACACCAGGTGAGTGCAATTAACTACCAGGTGGAAATAAAAACCAGAAGTGTTTCGGCCCTCTAGGACTGGAATTGAACAGCCCTGGTTTAAAGAGTGAGAAAGCAGAGGGATGCTGAGGCTCTGTCTATCCGTAGGGGAAGAAAACAGAGGCTTGATGATGACTCAATCCCAGGCAAAGGGCTCCACTAATGAAGAAGGCTATTTCACATATTTTTCTGCATCTCATTCCTGCATCAAACAGCAGTAGGGGCTGCATAATGCCTAGGCTTTGCGTGTGTGTGTGTGTGTGTGTGTGTGTGTGTGTGTGTGTGTAGGCCAATGACTGTATGGTGTAGGCACTGGGGGGTTGGACACCCCTTGTGGATAATTACATCTTTCCATTAACTTCCGCTTCTAGATTTTCAGATCTGTTTCATCCAACACACCCTGCTCACACAAACATACCACACACACACACACAAACACGCATTACTTACAATGATTCACACCTATTTCATGCCATCCAAAGCCGCTCTAAATTTTAACATGGCAACAGTAAACATGTTATCTCACACGAATGATGCAGTGTCAATTAGTGTCAACAATTCAAACTAGACCGTGTGGTTGATATGAATGTTCTTGAATATGTTGAGTCTTGACAATGTTTGCAACATGTGTGCCAAATTTTGTTACAATACGAATATCTGTGACTGATTTACATAAATTACGGTCCCATTCTCATTTGCTTTTAACAGTACCAAGAACTAGAACAGGTCATGGTAGAAATGGTTTTAGTTACTCAGCTCCGTGGTCCTGGAATTCTCTCCTGAACATTACAAAATGTGATGATCTAGTCATGTTGGTGGAGTTTAAACACTTGGTCTATGTAAATATCATAGAAGAGTGTAATTGTCTTTAGGACAGCTGTTTTTTAGTTATTACATTTGTGTTTCTTTACGTAATATGTCATTGTTGTACTGTATGTGTGTTTATAGTTTTGTTCAATGTTGTGTTAGTGTATGTAAGTTGATTTGTCTGAAACTTTGTTCTCCCTGCTGCTGTTCGACCAGGTCATTCTTGAAAAATAGATTTTATCTCAATGAGAAAACCTGTATAAATAAAGGTTAAATAAAATAAAAATATACTTATGTGCCAGACCACGCACATTTTTATTGGTCAATAGCGGCCATGTTGTTTTAGGTACTAGTTTGGAAAATATTGCGTTGAGAGACCTTTGTCTATAGATACCACATATCATGTTTCATGCAGATCAGTCATTCGGTGCCAGAGTAGCAGCATTTTAAAGCTGCAATATGTAACTTTTTGGGTGACCTGACCAAATTCACATAGAAATGTAAGTTATAGATCTTTCATTCTCATTGAAAACAAGTCTAAGAAGCGGTAGATATATTCTATGTGCGCTATTTCTATGCTTCCTGTTCTTAAGTTTTGTTTTTGCAACAGCAAGGCATGAGGGAATATAGTTTGCTAAAATGTTGTATGACCCTTAGGCCTTGAGAGTGGTTGATTGGTGGGTCTGGGGGTGAATGAGCTGGTCTGATTGGCTGTGGTTCGATCTTGTTTTTAGAGAAGCTGACAGACGCCTGTCGCCAGGAGAGCCACAGTAATTACGAGTGTGAGAAAGTGTGTGTGTGTGTCTGAAAGAAAGAGAGAGAGCAGAAGAGGGAGAGAGTGAATCCTGTCCCAAAGCTAAATGTATTTTGGCGGGATGTGGCACAACACTAGGCAGCATTCTGTGAGTCATTGAGAGGTTATCCCTTCCACAATCCTCCCTCTCTCGTTCTGGCTCCTTTACTTAACAGCAAACCCTAACTAAAACAAGCTTTGTTGGCAATGCCACAAAGTGACAAGACAAGAGTGATTCAATGTTGGCAAAGCAAAAAACTTGAAATAGTAATAATAGCCTAACTGTCTCTGATGCGCATCTCGGTTTTGTGAAAATGAGTTGTTTTGAACTGTGGTTAGTCCTCAGACATACCACCCAATAAGAAAATCTTCCCTCCTCATTCTAAGTTTCAGTTTGGTCTCTGAACAAAGTTATTGTTTGAGAAGTTTCAAAACAGAGGGCTCAAACACAGTATGACTGTTCCTGTTCTTGCAGCCTACAGACTGAGTTGTTATAAAAGTGTTGTTTACTCCGGTTGTTGTGAGTCATACAGTATCTCCAGAAGCCTTCCTTCTCTGGCAACCAACAGGCCTTGTGTTAAAGTGTATATGGAACTCATAGAACGTACCCCATGATCTGCAATAAGCCCTCAATGTAGGCTAAGGTGCTCACACTCATATGGCCTGGAATGCCCTCGCTCAGCCATCTCAAAGTAGAGGTTGCAAATCCTCTAGCAAAGAAAGACTAACTAACTTGAGACAGACTACCCGTCTATAACTCTGTTCAGGCTAAGTGGTAAAACACACAAACATGCTGTGTACACAGATAAACGTTGGGCTTTCGGCTGGTCCTCCGGTACCAAGAGTTAATTAAAGCCTTCCAGAGCCATGGGCAGAAACAAAGACAGGGTGAGGGCTGACAGTGAACCCCATAGACCCACCACACAGTGGCCTGGTGGTTGGTCGCTGTCAGAGACTCAGTCATTGACTGACTGCAGAGAAACCACACTGGAAGGGAACAACCTCCACTATCACTGGGCAGGATATGGCATCACAGAGGAGCCCCATGCAGACCCAATTAGAGTCCCCCAACAGGAAACAATAGCCGAGCAGTGGGAGAATACACTGGGTCGTAA
Source organism: Coregonus lavaretus (assembly GCF_964263955.1). Taxonomy (NCBI): domain Eukaryota; kingdom Metazoa; phylum Chordata; class Actinopteri; order Salmoniformes; family Salmonidae; genus Coregonus; species Coregonus lavaretus. The sequence goes on along the minus strand of NC_139997.1, from coordinate 38,430,010 downwards.
TGGCATTAAAACACTCTGTAAAAGGGTAACAAATGTTACCAAGTGCTGTGCATTCATAATTGCTGGGCTGCTGTTATGGAACAGTGTGTTCACCACTCTGCACAAGCTAGGCTACACACATCAGCACACTCTGCTCAGCCCATCAGCAATACACTAGTCATCCGACATGTCTTCTAGCCTTCTAGTTGCACTGAAAAATAGGCTGTCTTATAAAACACACCTTCACAGGTTCATACTGCAGGGAGGAAGAGGAAACACGGCTCCACAGGCACACAGGCTGTGCATGAACCCACCCATCCCTTTGGACACATTAACGAGAAGTGCCCTACTTTTTCATAGCGCCCCTCTCTTTTCTGCACTGCGTGTGGGTGGGAGTTATAGTAAGAGCAACTTTAAAACAGTCTCACTGGCTGAGATTAAGTGCTTCAGCTCTGGGGCAGAATGGATAGGCCTACAACATCCCCCAGAGGGACTCCACAACCATCTGGTTACCAGTTCCCTGCCTTCCCCACACATTTCCTTAGCAGCGTCAATCCATGCCCACACATAGACAAGGGGGATCTGAAAAAGTAACCTGTTGTACCTCAAGCCAGAGTGAAGCACCAGTTAGAGAATTATGTGGAGACGTCATTCACAAGTCTGCCCACAAACCCACGAACAGTACAGTAGTGTCTACTCCAGCTCTACCTGAAAACGCTGGTGGTATTTTAACCCCCAGAGATGCCTTTCCTGTTTCCAGAAATATAAATAATTAAACTAAAAGTATCATTTAATGTAGGTCTACAGTGAGCTGGATGAAATAAGTTCTCAGGAAACGACAGAGAGTAGGTGGGTGGAATAAAAGGAGAAGAAGATGAAGTTAGATGTCAGGTTTTTCCACCCTCCTTCCTGGCCTGCTGTGCTGACTAGGAGATTGTTGCATAAAGAGGAGAGACCATTCAGTGTAAACTCTCCTCCTCAGCAGGACTGCGGCTGGAGACCAGGGTGAAGAAGTCACTACCTCCAGCTCTGCATCATCAGACTTAACCAACCACAAATGATGAATAACAGATGACAAGTGCTGCTATCTGCCTTCGGCATTGCAGGTCATGTACAAGAAAAGGAGGGAGGAAGAGAGGAGGGGAACGGATTAGAGATGGACAGAAGAAGAGTCAGTAGAGGAGCCTAATATGAGGGGGTAGGAGACTAAGGGTGAGCTCTTTCGCTCAGGACTGGTTTTATGGTATAATTACATTTGCATTAAAACATCTCCCAGTCCTAGATTTCCTCAACTGGCTGCACATTTTTTGGCTGAGGTTAACGATGTCATTTTCCAAGGCTGCTTTTCCTATTAAAATGCCCTTGCGGGTTGATGTGATCAACAATGAGAATAGTCTAGGCCCACTTAAATGCTGCCTTTTCTCTCGCTCTTCCTCTTAAAGCACAACGGCAAATCTCCATTTTCATAACTACAAAATAGCATAAGAGCGGAAATGAGAGCATATAAAGAGCCTTCAGAAAGTATTCATACCCCTTGACTTATTCCACATTTTGTTGTTACAGCCTGAATTCTAAATAGATTATATAGATTTTTTTCTCACCCATCTACACACAATACCCCAGTTTTTAAAAGTTTTTGCAAATGTATTGAAGACAAAATACAGAAATATCCATCTCATTTACATAAGTATTCACACCCCGAGTCAATAATTTGTAGAAGCACCTTTGGCAGCGATTACAGCTGTGAGTCTTTCTGGGTAAGTCTAAGAGCTTTGCATACCTGGATTGTACAATATTAGCAAATTCTTCAAGTTCGTTGTTGATCATTGCTAGATAGCCATTTTCAAGTCTTGCCATAGATTCAAGACGATTTTCTAGGCCACTCAGGAACATTCAATGTCATCTTGGAAAGCAACTCCAGCGTATATTTGTGTTGTAGGTTATTGTCCTGCTGAAAGGTGAATTTGTTTCCCAGTGTCTGTTGAAAAGCAGACTGAATCAGGTTTTCGTCTAGGATTTTGCCTGTGCTTAGCTCTATTCCATGTATTTGTATCCTACAAAACTCCCTAGTATTTACTGATGACAAGCATACCCATAACATGATGCAGCCACCACCATGCTTGAAAATATGAAGAGCGGTACTCAGTGATGTGTTGTGTTGTATTTGCCCCAAATATAATGCTTTGTATTCAGGTCATAAAGTTAATTACTTTGCCTCATTTTTAGCAGTTTTACTTTAGTGCCTTATTGCAAACAGGATGCATGTTTTGGAATATTTTATTCTGTACAGGCTTCCTTCTTTTCACTGTCATTTAGGTTAGTATTGTGGAGTAACTACAATGTTGATCCATCCTCAGTTTTCTCCTATCACAGCCATTAAACTCTGTAACTGTTTTAAAGTCACCATTGGTCCTTCCTCTCCAGAAACTGAGTGAGGATGGACAACTATATCTTTATAGTGTCTGGGTGTATTGATACACCATCCAAAGTGTAATTAATAACTTCACCATGCTCAAAGGGATATTCAGTTTTTTTTTTTTTTCTACCAATAGGTGCCCTTCTTTGCGAGGCATTGGAAAAACCTCCCTGGTCTTTGTGGTTGAATCTGTGTTTGAAATTCACTGCTCGACTGAGGGACCTTACAGATAATTGTATGTGTGGGGTACAGAGATGAGGTAGTCATTCAAAAATAATGTTAAACACTATTATTGCACAGAGTGAGTCCATGCAACTTATTATGTGACATGTTAAGCACATTTTTCTCCAGACCTTATTTAGGCTTGCCATAACAAAGAGATTGAATATTTACTGACTCAAGACATTTTATATTTTATTTTTAATTAAATGTGTAAAAATGTCTAAAAACATAATTACACTTTCACATTATGGGGTACTGTATCTAGGACAGTGACACAAAATCTCAATTTAATCCCATTTTAAATTCAGGCTGTAACAACAAAATGTGGAAAAAGTAAAGTGGTCTGAATACTTTCTGAAGGCACTGTATAATGCATTGTAGACATGTTTAACCAGCCTGCTCTCAACTTTAACACCAGCAAAGATGGACTGTTCTGAGTATAACAGAAAGGGAAGGGAGGATATTACAAGGGTATCATAGATAGGAACTCAAAGACAAAGTCTGCAACAAATTAATTCAATCAAGGTCAAATACAGAGTGGGAGGGGTACATTTCTCAGTTTGTCTCTTCCTTTTGAGTTTAAAACAACAGTTAAAAACAACTGCATCTGGTAGTACTCTGTAGTCTGTCTCTTATACTAAACTCCTTTCAAGAGAGGGAGGAGACACATTAGAAAAAGATAGGCTGATATCAAATCTACACAAACAAAAACAGATATCAACATGGCCACTGTCATATTCTCTTCATTGAGTCACAACACTTACAAACACAGAGGCCAACACTTACAACACACAAGCATTTAAACCTAGCCTTTCGGTTATTGCTTGAATCTAATCCTCTAAAGAGCTAACAAAAGACAGATCCTCCAAAGCTTGTTCCGGGTCACTGCATTAGACAGCCTGCCCAGTGAACCCCCACACCCCCTCCCTAATGCACGCACGCACGCAGACACACTCACACCACGGAAGAACGACTGCCCCCTCTCATTGAAGCCACAGAAGTTCAAGGCCGACCACGGCAGTACCCCAGGCATTGTTCTCAGAAAACTCAAAAAAAATAAAAATAGAAGACAATCATGGTACCAATAATTGCTTTTATAACACCAGATGTATGCTCTTGAACCGATTATTTTATCAATCGCAAACAGAATAAGTTATAAGGATAATTTAGTTGCTAATGGCAGCCTGCAGTTTCCCAGTTGGAATTCAATTTGAGATACTCAATGAGAGGGGGCAGCACTGAGGTAGCCTGCAACATCACTTCCTGGAGTATCACTTCCTGGAGTAACTCAAACTGCGCATGTTATGTCTCCATAAGAAGCCATCTTAACTGACTTCCTTGGCTTCAAATGCGCTATATAGGGCTCTCTATTCAATCTGTAAAGCGTTACATTCCGCAATATACGTTTACAGGTAATTTCCAAATGAGCCGACATATGCAGCGTTTACCGTGAATGCAGTCTCCACTGAAGCGGGAACATCACCTTTAAATGTAAATCACGCTCTAAAGATGAACTTCCACACTGCAGATTAAATAGAGCCCTGAATCTTCACATAGGAATGAAAGGTATCACTCGATCGATGGCTTTGTGCATTCATATACAATGAGTATGTTTACATGCACGCTAATAATGGGATATTAAACTGATTATGGCAGTAGGCAGATTACGCAATAGTCATGTAAACACCTTACTCTGCTTATCTTAAATCAGCGTAAGGTCAAAATCGAAGTAAGCATCAAATTATTATTAGGACATGTAAACACCTTACTGCATGGCGTACTGCATTAGCATCAAATAGCCCACGAGATATGCAACTTTTCAGGGAAGTTAGGAACCAATATACACAAGCAGTCAGGAAAGCAAAGGCTAACTTTTTCAAACAGAAATGTGCATCCTGTAGCACTAACACCAAAAAGTTTTGGGACACTGTTAAGTCCATGGAGAATAAGAGCACTTCCTCCCAGCTGCCCACTGCACTGAGGCTAGGAAACACTATCACCACCGATAAATCTACAATAATCGAGAATTTCAACAAGCATTTTGCTACGGCTGGCCATGCTTTCCACCTGGCTACCACTACCCCGGCCACCAACTCTGCACCCTCCGTCTTCATCGACCTGGCCAAGGCTTTCGACTCTGTCAACCACCGCATTCTTATTGGCAGACTAAATAGCCTTGGTTTCTCAAATGACTGCCTCGCCTGGTTCACCAACTACTTCTCAGATAGAGTTCAATGTGTCAAATCGGAGGGCCTGTTGTCTGGACCTATGGCAGTCTCTATGGGGGTGCCACAGGGTTCAATTCTCGGGCCGACTCTTTTCTCCGTGTTTATCAATGATGTCGCTCTTGCTGCTGGTGAATCTCAGATCCACCTCTACGCAGACGACACCATTTTGTATACATCTGGCCCTTCATTGGACACTGTGTTAACAAACCTCCAAACGAGCTTCAGTGCCATACAACACTCCTTCAGTAGCCTCCAACTGCTCTTAAACACTAGTAAAACTAAATGCATGCTTTTCAATCGAACGCTGCTGGCACCCGCCCACCCGACTAGAATCACTACTCTCGGCGGGTCTGACCTAGAGTATGTGGACAGCTACAAATACCTAGGTGTCTGGTTAGACTGTAAACTCTCCTTCCAGACTCACATTAAGAATCTCCAATCCAAAGTTAAATCTAGAATCGGCTTCCTATTTCGCAACAAAGCCTCCTTCACTCATGCTGCCAAACATGCCCTCGTAAAACTGACTATCCTACCGATCCTTGACTTCGGCGATGTAATTTACAAAATAGCCTCCAACACTCTACTCAGCAAATTGGATGTAGTCTATCACAGTGCCATCCGTTTAGTCTCCAAAGCCCCATACACTACCCACCACTGTGACCTGTACGCTCTTGTTGGCTGGTCCTCACTACATGTTCGTCGTCAAACCCACTGGCTCCAGGCCATCTATAAATCATTGCTAGGCAAATCCCCGCCTTATCTTAGCTCATTGGTCAGCATAGCAGCACCCACCCGTAGTCTGCGCTCCAGCAGGTATATCTCACTGGTCATCCCCAAAGCCAACACCTCCTTTGGCCGCCATTCCTTCCAGTTCTCTGCTGCCAATGACTGGAACGAATTGCAAAAATCTCTGAAGCTGGAGACTCTTATCTCCCTCACTAACTTTAAGCATCAGTTGTCAGAGCACCTTACCGATAACTGCACCTGTACACAGCCCATCTGAAATTAGCCCACCCAACTACCTCATCCCTATATTGTTATTTATTTTGCTCATTTGCACCCCAGTATCTCTATTTGCACATAATCTCTTGCACATCTAGCATTCCAGTGTTAATACTAATTGTAATTATTTTGCACTATAGCCTATTTATTGCCTTACCTCCATAACTTGCTACATTTGCACACACTGTATATATATTTTCTGTTGTATTTCTTTGACTTTGTTTTTTTTACCCCATATGTAACTCTGTGTTGTTGTTTTTATTTAACTGCTTTGCTTTATCTTGGCCAGGTCGCAGTTGTAAATGAGAACTTGTTCTCAACTGGCTTACCTGGTTAAATAAAGGTGAAAAAAAAAGCAGCAGTGTATTTGATGTGCGCATGTGCTAGCACCACTCTTTAGTGTGAGTGAAGTGAGTTCGTAACGACTGAATGTATGCGTCTTAGAAGTAATTCACATACAAACGTTATATGTCCGAACTCAGAATCAAATATGCTTCCCACAATGAACATGTTCGCTGTGGTAGGATGTTTATTTTGCCTGGCGATTCAGGTAGCCTAATTTCAGATGTGTCCATGTAAACAGGATTATTAGGGAAATCGTTCTTCTTGCAAAGCATGTAAACGTTTTAATCAAACTATTATATTAATCTGACTATCCGCAATAATCACATTAATTGTGTGCATGTAACCACACTCAGTCATTGATACACACCTTTTCAGCATATTCAACAATTATTCAGCATAACACAAAGAGTCCCTTCAGATTATTAAGAACAACATGTTTTGAATCAAATACTATCAATCAATATACTGAAAGTACCTCATGTTCCCGATTCTGGGAATATAGCCTACTAGAAACATTCATGCAATGTTTCTACAATGGAAACTCATATACCAGCTAAAAATGCTTACCGCACGCACGCACGCACACACTCCAGAGATATTATTATACTGAGCCAGGTTGAGTGTGTGTGTGTTTAACTGTCATGACAGTCGGCCCTCCCCAGAGAGAGAAGGAGCATGCTTAAGCTGCCTCCCTCCCTCCCTCCCTCCCTCCCTCCCTCCCACTGCCCCTCTCCCCCTCTCTGTCAGAGTGAAGGTTGGGTCAGATGCAACAGCGCAGAGTAAAAAGCAGAGGTGTGGGAGGGAGGCTGAAGAGGAGGATGAGGAGAAGCAGGCTTGCTGAGCTTGCTGAGTTTACAATTTAGTCAATCTTGACACGACATTGTAGTGGCATTGAGCGAAGACCTGGGGATCACCAGAGAATACAAATGTGTTAGCCAGGTGTCCGTGTGTGTTTGTGTACGTGCTTTACATAAACCCCCGAGAAGAGCTGTTTCTGAACACACATCTGACATTAGGCAGGAAATCACAGACACATACAGTAGGCCTACACATAGCGTGTCAAACAGGTAACACAAAAGCAGCAGATTCTAACAAATGCACAAGTGAGGCCTGACGCAAATTAGAAATCTCTCAGAATGTCTTGCTAGTTTCTCATTATTGAATGAGGGAATTTGGCATCGTCCCATTTGAGCTTGGTCAGGTTCAGATTTACCACAGCGGAGGCAGCAGCAGCAGCAGCACAACAGTGGGAGTTGGATAGGTTTAACACAGGTAAGAAGTGGAGTATAATGAGTTTAACACAGGCAGGCCTGCCTCTGCGTCTCCCTCCCTCTCTCTCAGTCAGAGTCGACCACAGTCCCATGTTTGATGGCTTTGATGTAGAGAGGCAGCAGGAGTAGAGCTGCACTAGGAGACTGGAGGAGTGTGGTGGGAGAGTGGGTGTGTGGGGGGCTTTAACTGAACATCAAAGTGAGGCTCTGGGTTTTGGATTGATACAATCCCACCCTCTTCATGAGGACCACCCTGATCCCATGGCCCAACCATTAGAGCACTGTCAAGGAGCAACGCCAGCATGTGGCTCAGAGTGGGACCAACCTTCCTATTACAATCCAACCAGCAACAGCAGGGATAGTGACAGCTGAAAGAACAACACCAAACTACACTAATGTGACTGTTCCAAAATACAATACAATCAATCACACTATAAGTGTGTGCATGCAAGCAAAGTGTGTGTGTAGTGTGTGTGGTGTGTTGTGTGTGGGCGGCATGCTTGTGGGAACGTTGACATGTAAGAAGATGACAGGCTCCATGTGAAGAGAACATGATTTATTCAGCATCCCTTCTTTCTCCCTGGTAGCCCCTGGCCTGGCCTGCCCTGCACAGCCCAACATCAACACAATGCTCTCATTGCGTTATTACAGGTCAATAGGGCTGGCACAATAATCGTATAATCATGTAACTGACAATTATGTAAAATAACTGAACTAAAATGAGTAATCTGCAAAATCGTCTTAATACATAATCATTTTAAGAGCAGAATGGCATGGTCGGGAGGAAAAGCTAAATTTCCAAAAGTTCCAAGTGGTCAAAAAACATTTGTTTTTGAGACAGGGGTGTCACTAAAGCTGTTTTGTATTCATTAGCTAGGCCTATGTCGTAGCTAATTTCAAAGATGCATTACAAGCTCAAAACATTTTCCAACAAAAATGACAATTATGTCAATAACCGTGGCCATTTGCATGACAATTAATCATTTCCCAAAATTCCATAATCGTCACAGCCTTACAGGTCAAACAATACAATTTAATCTAACATTGTGTCTGTTGTCTTATAATGCTTACCAACAGTTGTTGTGGTCCTCTGTAGCTCAGCTGGTAGAGCACGGCGCTTGTAACGCCAAGGTAGTGGGTTCGATCCCCGGGACCACCCATACACAAAAAAATGTATGCACGCATAACTGTAAGTCGCTTTGGATAAAAGCGTCTGCTAAATGGCATATTATTATTATTATTATTATTATTAGTGCTATCAAAGACATATAAATACTTTACAGAGACAACAGTGATGCAATGAGAGGGTGTGTGTGGGTTCAGTAAAAGGATTGAGCTACTTTCAATTCCCAAGTCACATCAGTGCCTTCATCGATCCAAGGCAACAAGCAGGAAGACATACTGACAGAAGACGAAGGAGACAGGACATAGACAGAAGCTGACTATAGAATGAAGGGTAGAGGAGGAAATTAGGAGGAGAGGATCCTCCTACACTCTTAGAAATAACCCTTTTTGGTTCCACATTGAACCCTTTTGGGTTCCATGCAGAACCCTCTGTGGAAAGGGTCCTACATGGAACCAAAAAGGGTTCTACCTGGAACCAAAAATGGTTCTTCAAAGGGTTATCCTATGGGGACAGTGGGATTTTTTGTTAGGTTCTGGATAGCTCCTTTTTTCTCAAAGTGTAGAAGAGGGAACAGAGACACAGCATTCACCAGTGATGTTAGAGGAGGAATACCAGCAGTAATCCCCCGTTCCCCTGTGGTATTTTAACTGTTCCTCCTCTTCCCCTCTCCCCCTGTTGCCATCAGTCAGTCAGAACACATTTTACGTTTACATTTTAGTCATTTAGCAGACGCTCTTATCCAGAGCGACTTACAGTTAGAACACAGCAGCTAATGGCCATGCATGGGCCACCTGGGGGGCTGTGTTCCACCTTACCGGACCCAAGGTCACACACTGGCTGGAGACGCTCTGTGTGTGTGTGTGTGTGTGTGTGTGTGTGTGTGTGTGTGTGTGTGTGTGTGTGTGTGTGTGTGTGTGTGTGAGAAAGAGAGGCAATATTGATCGCTAAACAACAGGATCGCCTGCATTTTTTTAAATAATCACTAAATAAATAATTTACTATTAAGCAGACAGACAACAGAAATAGTTAGTCTCTAGCTCATGAAAACCCCTGCTAAACCAGGCAACTATAACAACATGTCCCACCATTTCTAATGTATGAGAGGTGTGATAAATTACCACAGTATGAAAAATGTATGCACTCACTAACTGTAAGTCGCTCTGGATAAGAGCGTCTGCTAAATTACTAAAATGTAAAAAATTTAACTAGCCTACTGACAATCGTGTCTATATTGGAGCATCGTTGATCTCCCTAAAGAGACTGGGAAGTCGACGGCCATCTTTATAGCACTTGCTGTACAGCATAATAATATGCCCCAAAATAAAGAACTGACACAACAGAAAGTGCATCTCAATCATAACAGGACAAGAGAAACAGATTAAACTGCAGACACACCTACCCCAAATCAATCAACTAATGTCCACTTGCCTGACAGCAACCGTTTCAACGCCAGCGACAGGTGCTGCCTATGGCATACCAATTGGACCAATTGGCCATATGTTTATTTCATCTTCTGTCATGGCTAGCGAGACCACCTTTAGACCATCGTTTGATCGTCGTCAGTCTAGTAAATGGAGACAGATGTCCACAAACAAACTCAATATCAAGCACTGTATTTCCCACAATTGACTGTAACCATCATGTTGATGCTTCTGGACTGGTCTTCAAATTCTACCACCTCCTACTACATATATCAAATAATTCCCAGTCAACTAAAATATTTGTCAAACACCAATTTTTCTGTGGCAATTGACGAGACGATAACTGACTAAATAGACCCAGAAAAAACTATAACTAAACGAAAATGATTTTTCACTTCGGTTGACGATAACCGAGATGAAACTAAATGATCTCCGTGACTCAAATCTGACTAGTAAGTGGACTGGACAAGAGTTTTGAGAGATTGAGAGCTTTTCAGTATTATTTGTTTAGTCCAATCAAAAGCATGCATGACATTAACAGAATTGTAAGGCTTTCTCTTTGCAATGTTGCAATGCTGTTATTGGATGACAGAACGTTGAGTACAATATACAGTTGAAGTCGGAAGTTTACATACACTTAGGTTGGAGTCATTAAAACTTGTTTTTCAACCACTCCACAAATTCCTTGTTAACAAACTATAGTTTTGGCAAGTCGGTTAGGACATCTACTTTGTGCATGACACAAGTAATTTTTCCAACAATTGTTTACAGACAGATTATTTCACTTATAATTCACTGTATCACAATTCCAGTGGGTCAGAAGTTTACATACACTAAGTTGACGGTGCCTTTAAACAGCTTGGAAAATTCCAGAAAATGATGTCATGGCTTTAGAAGCTTCTGATAGGATAATTGACATCATTTGAGTCAATTGGAGGTGTACCTGTGGATGTATTTCAAGGCCTACTTTCAAACTCAGTGCCTCTTTGCTTGACATCATGGGAAAATCAAAAGAAATCAGCCAAGACCTCAGAAAGAAAATGGTATACCTCCACAAGTCTGGTTCATCCTTGGGAGCAATTTCCAAACGCCTGAAGGTACCACGTTCATCTGTACAAACAATAGTACGCAAGTATAAACACCATGGGACCACGCAGCTGTCATACCGCTCAGGAAGGAGACACGTTCTGTCTCCTAGAGATTAACGTACTTTGGTGCGAAAAGTGCAAATCAATCCCAGAACAACAGCAAAGGACCTTGTGAAGATGCTGGAGGAAACAGGTACAAAAGTATCTATATCCACAGTAAAACGAGTCCTATATCGACATAACCTGAAAGGCCGCTCAGCAAGGAAGAAGCCACTGCTCCAAAACCGCCATAAAAAAGCCAGACTATGGTTTGCAACTGCACATGGGGACAAAGATCGTACTTTTTGGAGAAATGTCCTCTGGTCTGATGAAACAAGAATAGAACTGTTTGGCCATAATGACCATCGTTATGTTTGGAGGAAAAAGGGGGATGCTTGCAAGCCGAAGAACACCATCCTAACCGTGAAGCACGGGGGTGGCAGCATCATGCTGTGGGGGTGCTATGCTGCAGGAGGGACTGGTGCACTTCACAAAATAGATGGCATCATGAGGAAGGAAAATTATGTGGATATATTGAAGCAACATCTCAAGACATCAGTCAGGAAGTTAAAGCTTGGTCGCAAAATGGCTTAAGGACAACAAAGTCAAGGTATTGGAGTGGCCATCACAAAGCCCTGACCTCAATCCTATAGAAAATGTGTGGGCAGAACTGAAAAGGCGTGTGCGAGCAAGGAGGCCTACAAACCTGACTCAGTTACACCAGCTCTGTCAGGAGGAATGGGCCAATATTCACCCAACTTATTGTGGGAAGCTTGTGGAAGGCTACCCGAAACGTTTGACCCAAGTTAAACAATTTAAAGGCAATGCTACCAAATACTAATTGAGTGTATGTAAACTTCTGACCCACTGGGAATGTGATGAAAGAAATAAAAGATGAAATAAATCATTCTCTCTACTATTATTCTGACATTTCACATTCTTAAAATAAAGTGGTGATCCTAACTGACCTAAGAAAGGGAATTTTTACTAGGATTGTGAAAATGTTTAAATGTATTTGGCTAAGGGGTATGTAAACTTCCGACTTCAACTGTAGCTACAGTATGTCAAGGGGCAAATCAAATCACATTTTATTTGTCAAAAACACGTTTAGCAGATGTTATTGCGGGTGTAGCGAAATGCTTGTGCATCTAGCTCCGACAATGCAGTAATATCTAACAAGAAATATCTAACAATTTCACAACATATAATAATATGCCATTTAGCAGACGCTTTTATCCAAAGCGACTTACAGTCATGCGTGCATACATTTTTGTGTATGGGTAGTCCCGGGGATCGAACCCACTACCCTGGCGTTACAAGCGCTGTGCTCTACCAGTTGAGCTACAGAGGACCACAATATATATACAGTGGGGAAAAAAGTATTTAGTCAGCCACCAATTGTGCAAGTTCTCCCACTTAAAAAGATGAGAGGCCTGTAATTTTCATCATAGGTACACGTCAACTATGACAGACAAATTGAGAAAAGAAAATCCAGAAAATCACATTGTAGGATTTTTAATGAATTTATTTGCAAATTATTGTGGAAAATAAGTATTTGGTCACCTACAAACAAGCAAGATTTCTGTCTCTCACAGACCTGTAACTTCTTTAAGAGGCTTCTCTGTCCTCCACTCGTTACCTGTATTAATGGCACCTGTTTGAACTTGATATCAGTATAAAAGACACCTGTCCACAACCTCAAACAGTCACACTCCAAATGGCCAAGACCAAAGAGCTGTCAAAGGACACCAGAAACAAAATTGTAGACCTGCACCAGGCTGGGAAGACTGAATCTGCAATAGGTAAGCAGCTTGGTTTGAAGAAATCAACTGTGGGAGCAATTATTAGGAAATGGAAGACATACAAGACCACTGATAATCTCCCTCGATCTGGGGCTCCACACAAGATCTCACCCCGTGGGGTCAAAATGTTCACAAGAACGGTGAGCAAAAATCCCAAAACCACACGGGGGGACCTAGTGAATGACCTGCAGAGAGCTGGGACCAAAGTAACAAAGCCTACCATCAGTAACACACTACGCCGCCAGGGACTCAAATCCTGCAGTGCCAGACGTGTCCCCCTGCTTAAGCCAGTACATGTCCAGGCCCGTCTGAAGTTTGCTAGAGTGCATTTGGATGATCCAGAAGAGGATTGGGAGAATGTCATATGGTCAGATGAAACCAAAATAGAACATTTTGGTAAAAACTCAACTCGTCGTGTTTGGAGGACAAAGAATGCTGAGTTGCATCCAAAGAACACCATACCTACTGTGAAGCATGGGGGTGGAAACATCATGCTTTGGGGCTGTTTTTCTGCAAAGGGACCAGGACGACTGATCCGTGTAAAGGAAAGAATGAATGGGGCCATGTATCGTGAGATTTTGTGTGAAAACCTCCTTCCATCAGCAAGGGCATTGAAGATGAAACGTGGCTGTGTCTTTCAGCATGACAATGATCCCAAACACACCGCCCGGGCAACGAAGGAGTGGCTTCGTAAGAAGCATTTCAAGGTCCTGGAGTGGCCTAGCCAGTCTCCAGATCTCAACCCCATAGAAAATCTTTGGAGGGAGTTGAAAGTCCGTGTTGCCCAGCGACAGCCCCAAAACATCACTGCTCTAGAGGAGATCTGCATGGAGGAATGGGCCAAAATACCAGCAACTGTGTGTGAAAACCTTGTGAAGACTTACAGAAAACGTTTGACCTGTGTCATTGCCAACAAAGGGTATATAACAAAGTATTGAGAAACTTTTGTTATTGACCAAATACTTATTTTCCACTATAATTTGCAAATAAATTCATTAAAAATCCTACAATGTGATTTTCTGGAGAAAAAAAATCTCATTTTGTCTGTCATAGTTGACGTGTACCTATGATGAAAATTACAGGCCTCTCTCATCTTTTTAAGTGGGAGAACTTGCACAATTGGTGGCTGACTAAATACTTTTTTCCCCCACTGTATACCCAATACACACAAATCTAAAAAGGAATGGAATTTAAGAATATATACATATATGGACAAGCAATGACAGAGCGACATGGACTAAGATACAGTCAAATATTATAGAATAGAATACATATGAGATGAGTAGTGCAAGATATGTAAACATGATTAAAGTGACTAGTGTTCCATTTCTTAAAGTGGCCAGTGACTTCAATAGGCAGCAGCAGCCTCTAATGTGCTAGTGATGGCTATTTAACAGTCTGATGGCCTTGAGATATGTTTTTAATTCTCTCGGTCCCAGCTTTGATGCACCTGTACTGACCTCGCCTTCTGGATGATAGCGGGGTGAACAGGCAGTGGCTCGGGTGGTTGATGTCCTTGATGATCTTTCTGGCCTTCCTGTGACATTGGGTGCTGTAGGTGTCTTGAAGGGCGGGTAGTTTGCCCCCGGTAATGCGTTCGGCAGACCGCACCACCCTCTGGAGAGCCCTGTGGTTGCGGGTGGTGCAGTAGCCGTACCAGGCGGTGATACAGCCCGACAGGATGCTCTCAATTGTGCATCTGTAAAAGTTTGTGAGGGTTTTAGGTGCCAAGACAAATTTCTTCAGCCTCCTGAGGTTTGTCAGTGATTTGTACGCCAAGGAACTTGAAGCTTTCCACCTTCTCCACTGCGGTCCCGTCGATGTGGATAGGGGGGTGCACCCTCTGCTGTTTCCTGAAGTGTACGATCATCTCCTTTGTTTTGTTGACGTTGAGTGAGAGGTTATTTTCCTGGCACCACACTCCCAAAGCCCTCACCTCCTCCCTGTAGGCGGTCTCGTCATTGTTGGTAATCAAGCCTACTACTGTTGTGTCGTCTGCAAACTTGATGATTGAGTTGGAGGCGTGCTTGGCCACGCAGTCATGGGTGAACAGGGAGTACAGGAGAGGGCTGAGCATGCACCCTTGTGGGGCCCCAGTGTTGAGGATCAGCGAAGTGGAGATGTTGTTTCCTACCTTCACCACCTGGGGGTGTGCCATCAGGAAGTCCTGGACCCAGTTGCACAGGGCGGGGTTCAGACCCAGGGCCTCGAGCTTAATGATGAGCTTGGAGGGCACTATGGTGTTGAATGCTGAGCTATAGTCAATGAACAGCATTCTTACATATGTAAGAGGAATACCTAGGTATTCCAGGGCTCCAGAATGCCACCATTTAGTTGCATTTTGCGACCCTTTGACCTGGCTGTGGCTGTTTCGCTGGGGCCTGCTGCTGTGATGAGCAGGCCACTTGATGTGCGCTCTGGGAGAGAGTAAAAAGGCTTCTGATTGTATAACATTTCAAAACACAATTGTGGGAAATATATACAGTAGCTTTGGAAGCAACTAGGGATGTAACGATTCACCAATACGTATTGGTCCTGATTCAAATGTTTAAGATACAACTGCATCGGTCCGCAGACCCCAAACCGATCCAAATGTAGCATGCATCAGTCAGAAAATCGAATCAAATGGTACGAATCGCCGATTCACATTTTTTGTTGTTGATCATATTACTTTCTTTCTACCTTCCGAATATTCCTAATCTTTTGTGACAACTGATGTGTCGAACTGCATGTAACAGTGTTGACAGTCATTGATCTACAAGTCATTTTCCATGCTGTACAACCAGAGGGAATATCAGTAGCCTAGTCAAACTGCGCACTGTACCCAGCTTCGCACGCTGACCAACATGAGGTAGGCGGCCTCTTCCTGATCTTGCACATCTGCACAGCACCTTCAGCATTCAAATGCTAAAATGGCTTGCGCGATATTAGGCTTTATTAGTTGAGTGACAAACCTATGTAATTTTGCTAGGTTATTGTTAACTATGCGCTGTTGAAAATTGTGTTTTACTGGAATAAAAGTAAGCTACCGGAGACAACTAATTTGGCTACAAGCTACCTGCTGAACAGCGCTTACAATTAATTTTATTTTGATAGTTCAGGTTCACCATCAGCAATAGGTTTGGTAGTTTTGCTTTAAACAATCAGTGCATACACTCATTTTTAGATATATAGAGGACAGCAATCACTTTGCAAGGCACACTGCATGGCCAAAGCGGGAAGAGAAAATAAGCTCACTAAAAACTTCCAAACAGTTAAAACCATTCGATTTTGAGATGGAGGTGATATCCAAAGTTGTGCTATATATTCATTGGCTAATTTGTAAACGATAAATATCGATACATTACTAGCTCAAACACTGATGGTGATTTCAGAACCAAAGTGGAGGTACCAAAAACATAAGCTACATTGCGCCCTATTAAATGTACTGTTAGATTAATACATGACTACTTGCAGCAGTTATTATATTTCAGGGTTTTTCTGGATCAAAAAGGGACTTAGGTGGTAGGCATGGCAGGGGGCAATGAGCATGGTCGGACGTCGTCACGGCTACATTTTAGACAAAGTTTTAGAAGCCCCCATCTTGGCACTGTAGAGAAATATTAGCATTTTTAAGCCAATTTCCTGCAATTGAAAAAAAATTAACTAGATTTTCTTATATGAAATGTATCTCAGTAAAATTGATGAAATTGTTGCGTTTATATTTTTGTTCAGTATAAACACACCCCTGTTGATAAAAGCACCTAACATCACAGGTGAGTGACTACCTCCTATTATGGAATTTATGGTAGGAACAGCCAGGGGTCTCCTTGCTTTTTTTTTTTTTTGTCATTTTAGCATACGCTCTTATCCAGAGCGACTTACAGTTAGTGCATACATTATTTTTTTTATTTTTCATACCGCCCGTGGGAGTCGAACCCACAACCCTGGCGTTGCAAACGCCATGCTCTACCAACTGAGCTACATCCCTGCCGGCCATTCCCTCCCCTACCCTGGACGACGCTGGGCCAATTGTGCGCCCCATGGGTCGCGGCCGGCTACGACAGAGCCTGGATTCGAACCAGGATCTCTAGTGGCACAGCTAGCACATTCCACTCTCCAAAACGAGTCTCCAGTCTCCAAAAGAGGCCTAGTTTGGAGCTGTGTAAACAAATGTAATCATAACTTCAATTAAATAAATAAAAACTAAGTATTGGCTGTTTGGATCAGACGTCTTCAGTTTAGCTAGTAAAAGTGAGTGCAATTGCTGTGCGACCATGTTGCTCTTCAAAGTTGTCTCACCACTAAAGACCACCTCGCTGTTGCTCCTCAGTGGTTTCCTATGTGAATAATGCTCACATGAATAATGTTTCCATGGTAGCCGCTGCTCACACAATCATCCGCAGCCGCACCATTCCAACACTAAACTTCTCAACAAAAAGGACGCCTGCTTTGTCCTTGCACAGTCCTTAATGGTAAAGTCAACCTTTGTTATAGAAACAATACAATCCCAATTTAAAATGAACTACTAAAACAAATGTTTGCAGACTGTAGACGAGCCCCATACAAGTACTCAGAGTCGCGCGAAACACTCGGCTTTCTGTCTCGCTCTCGCTGGCTGCACTCAGAACTTCTCAACATATTTTACATTAGCTAATGTTACCGAGCGGGCGGGCATAATGGATAGCATACCTGTCAAGCTGTACAGAAGAAACATAAATACAGCATTCTGTCTCTTATGAAGCGGGTAATTCCTGAGGCAAGGCATGAACATTTTGAAAGTAGATCCGTCTTCCATCGAACACGTTTGTCTGTCCGCCGGACTATGAAACCTCCTCAGCAACAACTCCAAACTGCGATTGGACTGTACCACTAGAGCAGCGATAGGGGAGCTCACCTGATTCCAGCGATACAGTCAAATGAGAGGCAATCTTCCACCACACCACCCCAGAAAGAAATTGTCTAAAATATAGATTACGTCATCCTTATTGCAAATAATGATTTAAATTGTGTTGCTACAGTTGAAGGACATATTTAGGCTGCTGAGTATGAAATAAAGCCTGCGTGCCTTTGTTTTTTTAACGGGGTTTAATTTTCCCGTGATAACTGGTAATTAAAAAACAACACATGATTATAATTCATTCACTGAAGAATGAATAAAGCTTTTCTGAAGATCAATATGATTGACATGAGTTGAGTAACACTCTGGCCTTGACACATATTCTCACCAAGTGGAGGTTTTAATCAGACACATTGCTATATACAGCATGGAGAATGCAGCACAATGAGTGTGGCACATGTGCCAGTGTGGTTGTGTCCACAATCATCCATTGCTGTAGGCCTATCTCTGCTCCCCATGTCCAAATTAATTTGTCTTCTATGCATGTTTCACCTCTCTCTGAAGGCGAGTTAACACAGGACCAGTATCAACCTTAACCCCCTGTACCCCACTGGTAATCCCCCACCATATCCTCTCTCCAAAAACCCAATCTGTGTATCCGACCCCCTGCCGCTATTCAACAACTAGAGCACCCCCACCACTCCACCCCAAGTCTAATTGGGGCGTTCACAAATTAACTAGCTAATCCTTGCAAACAGCAATTATGGGGGGCACCCCTCCTGTTGGCTGGAAGCTAACCAGGTCAGTGTTTTAATTTGAGTCTCGTATTATGTCTTCTCAAGAGCCACCAGGGACACAATTACTCTCCTGCCACCCTATTCATCCACACCCTGGCACAGTCTGAGGCAACCCAGGGTGTGTGTGTGTGTTGGAATGTGTGCTGCACATCTTTCCATCTGATTGATGAGATGGGGAAGAAATATATCTTAAAGAGTGCCCTAGCCATTGTGAAGTATGCTATGAATACTTTTCTGACCACAACAAAGGATGGATACTTTTTTAAGAAAGCACAATGTCTTGGTATTAGATTCTCAGAGATAACTCGTCAGATTAGTGATGAAATTACATTAATAACAGGGTTACGAAGTGCTCAGACACTGATATCCTAGTATGTGAAAAAAGAGAGCATGTGATCATTCACAACAAGCAATGATCTAGCAACAGGCTACTTGGCTATATACCAGTCAGCCAAAGCCAGAGTCATTACACCTTGCACAGATGCAGGCTTACAGATGGTACAGAGTCTTATTGTTAGCGAGTCTGTTGGACCGTTTTGATGGTGAGAGAGAGTGGAACAAATACTGTACGTGCTTCATTTGTTTCATTTTATGATCCTTGTATGATCTATGGTTACACCCAATGATTTATATATACATCATTGGTTACACCACACTCATGGCCTCATCAAAATACAATACTTCAAAGTTTCCCAAAACTCTCCCACAACCCCTCACCACGGGGCAGTGAGTGGCTGTCATTACAGGAGCATCCTGTCTGTCAGTGGCCCCAGTAGCAGAGCCCTGGGAGCCCTCACCTCGCCTCAATGTGCCTGAGAGCAGGGGAACTCACTCAGCTCTGGACAAGCCCTTCTCATCTGCCAATGTTTAGATCAACTGAGACCTGAAACTTGACACTTTGTTCTATTTCACTCTATTTCTCCTTTAAAGGCGCTGCATGGTCATTCCGACGTCTGCATTGGCTGTGCAGCATTTACGGTGACATGGCCTCTGCAGAAGTCAGGGCATTCATACTTATTGTGCTTCACTGAGCAGCGCAGAGCTGTTTTGAAGGAAGTTGTCAAGGAAGTGAGTTTGTGTTTATACAGGACCTCCCGCCCTCACCTACCGTTAACCAATCATGTAAATGTGGAGCTATACGGAGCCTTCTGCATTGTTAAAACATTTGAGAGGCACACAGCGATTTGGTACGGAGCTCAATTTGACCTCTGCATGCCTCTGGAGGCTTCGCAATTGCGTCACACCATCCATATGGCGCCTCCGACCACATTTTCGGATCAAGCATAAATTGGCTCTTAGCTGTCTAAACCCTGTCTTTCTCCTTTTTTCACTTTGTCATCCCTCAGGTGTCTTCACTCTTTCCTACATAGCCTTCCCACTGATGCAATATCTTCCTTCACACAGTGATGACATGTGATATTAGGATTTCATAATGCAGTCAAGTATATCTCAAATAAAATGCATTTCATTATTGTGTGTTTACAGATCAGTGTGCTTATTGCATCACCAACTGACAATATCAAAAGAGAAGCTGGACTTGCCAGTAACTTTCAGTCTCAGATGATCTACCACATTAAGTCAATTTATAAGTCTATACAGTGAGGGAAAAAGTATTTGATCCCCTGCTGATTTTGTATGTTTGCCCACTGACAAAGACATGATCAGTCTATAATTTTAATGGTAGGTTTATTTGAACACTGAGAGACAGAATAACAACAAAAAAATCCAGAAAAACGCATGTCAAAAATGTTATAAATTGATTTGCATTTGAATGAGGGAAATAAGTATTTGACCCCCTCTCAATCAGAAAGATTTCTGGCTCCCAGGTGTCTTTTATACAGGTAACGAGCTGAGATTAGGAGCACACTCTTAAAGGGAGTGCTCCTAATCTCAGCTTGTTACCTGTATAAAATACACCTGTCCACAGAAGCAATCAATCAATCAGATTCCAAACTCTCCACCATGGCCAAGACCAAAGAGCTCTCCAAGGATGTCAGGGAGAAGATTGTAGACCTACACAAGGCTGGAATGGGCTACAAGACCATCACCAAGCAGCTTGGTGAGAAGGTGATAACAGTTGGTGTGATTATTCGCAAATGGAAGAAACACAAAAGAAGGAGTGGCGGAGGGAGTTTTGAGCCATCTCTGCCCAGGGGATGAAAGCTGCCCACTCCCCCGGCCGGTCCTGGCAATAGGACCGCAGAAACCTACCCACATCCTGGTTAACTCTCTCCACCTGCCCATTACTCTCGGGGGGGGGGACCTGAGGTCAGGCTGACCGAGACCCCCAGACGTTCCATGAACGCCCTCCAGACCCTCGATGTGAACTGGGGACCCCGATCAGACACTATATCCTCAGGCACCCCGTAGTGCCGGAAGACGTGGGTAAACAGGGCCTCCGCGGTCTGTAGGGCCGTAGGGAGACCGGGCAAAGGAAAGAGATGGCAGGACTTAGAAAACCGATCCACAATGATCAGGATCGTGGTGTTACCTTGTGACGGAGGAAGATCCGTCCACCGATAGGTGTGACCACGGCCGTTGTGGAACGGGTAGGGGTTGTAATTTTCCTCTGGGCAGGTGTCTAGGTGCCTTGCACTGGGCGCACACCGAGCAGGAGGAAATATAAACCCTCACGTCCTTAGCTAAAGTGGGCCACCAGTACTTCCCACTAAGACAGCGCACTGTCCAACCGATGCCAGGATGACCAGAGAAGGGTGACGTGTGGGCCCAACAGATCAATCGATCGCGGACATCAGACGGAATGTACAGACGCCCAACTGGACACTGGGTGGGAGTGGGCTCCGTACGTAACGCCCACTCGATGTCCGCGTCAACCTCCCATACCACCGGTGCCACCAGGCAAGAAGCCGGAAGTATGGGAGTGGGATCCGTGGACCGCTCCTCTGTGTCATACATCCGGGACAGTGCGTCTGCCTTAGCGTTCTGGGAACCTAGTCTGTAGGATAGGGTGAAAACAAAACGGGTGAAAAACATGGCCCACCTTGCCTGGCGAGGGTTCAGTCTCCTTGCCGCCCATATGTACGCCAGATTGCGGTGGTCAGTCCAAATGAGGAAAGGGTATTTAGCCCCCTCAAGCCAATGCCTCCATGCCTTCAGAGCCCTGACAACAGCTCCCGGTCCCCCACATCATAGTTTCGCTCCGCCGGGCTGAGCTTCTTCGAAAAGAAAGCACAGGGGCGGAGCTTTGGTGGCGTACCCGAGTGCTGAGACAGCACAGCTCCTATCCCAGCCTCGGACGCATCCACCCCTACTATGAATGCCAAGGAGGGATCAGGATGAGCCAGCACAGGAGCCGAGGTAAACAGAGCCTTCAGGTGACCAAAAGCCCTGTCCGCCCCAGCTGACCACTGCAGTCGCACCGGTCCCCCCTTCAGCAAGGAGGTAATGGGAGCCGCTACCTGACCAAAGCCCTGGATAAACCTCTGGTAGTAGTTGGCAAACCCTAAGAACCGCTGCACCTCCTTTACCGTGGTTGGAGTCGGCCAATTACGCACGGCTGAAATGCGGTTATTCACCATCTCCACCCCTGACGCGGACAGGTGGTACCCTAGGAAGGAGACGGACTGTTGGAAGAACAGACATTTCTCAGCCTTGACGTACAGGTCATGCTCCAACAGTCGACCAAGCACCTTGCGCACCAGGGACACATGCTCGGCGCGTGTAGCGGAGTATATTAGAATGTCATCTATATACACCACTACACCCTGCCCGTGCAGGTCCCTGAAAATCTCGTCTACGAAGGATTGGAAGACTGATGGAGCATTCATCAACCCGTACGGCATGACGAGGTACTCATAGTGCCCAGAGGTGGTACTAAATGCCGTCTTCCACTCATCCCCCTCCCGGATACGCACCAGGTTGTAAGAGCTCCTGAGATCCAATTTGGTGAAGAAGCGCGCCCCGTGCAATGACTCTGTCACACTGGCTATGAGAGGCAGTGGGTAACTGTACTTCACAGTGATCTGATTTAGACCTCGATAGTCAATGCACGGGCGTAAACCTCCATCCTTCTTCTTCACAAAAAAGAAACTTGAGGAGGCAGGTGAAGTGGAAGGCCGAATGTATCCCTGTCCCAGAGATTCGGAGACATATGTTTCCATAGCCGCCGTCTCCTCCTGAGACAGAGGATACACGTGACTCCTGGGAAGTGCTGCGCCTACCTGGAGATTTATCGCACAATCCCCCTGTCAATGGGGTGGTAGTTGAGTCGCCTTCTTTTTACAGAAGGCAAGAGACAAATCGGCATATTCGGGGGGAATGTGCATAGTGGAGACCTGGTTTGAACTCTCCACCGTAGTTGCACCTATGGAAACATCTACACAGCACTGACGTGACCATCCCTTGAGAGCCCTCTGTTGCCACGAAATAGTGGGGTCATGAGCGGCCAACCAGGGAAGCCCCAACACCACAGGAAACGCAGGAGAATCGATCAGGAAGAGACTAATTCTCTCCTCATGACCCTCCTGTGTTTTCATCCATAGTGGAGCTGTGATCTCCCTAATCAGGCCCGACCCTAAAGGACGACTTTCTAAGGCATGTACAGGGAAGGGCACATCAACAGGAACAATAGGGATCCCTAATCTACGTGCAAATGAACGGTCAATAAAGTTCCCAGCTGTGCCTGAATCTACTAGCGCCTTATGCTGGGAAGGCGGGGAAAACTCTGAAATTCTATGCATACCCACATGTGCGCAACAGGGAGCTCTGGGTGAGCCGGGTGCCTACTCATCTGGGATGATCCACCAGTGCCCTGCCTGCTGCCTCGACTCCCTGGGGAACCTCCCCAGCACCGACCAGCAGTGTGCCCTCTGCGGCCCCCGTTGGTGCAGGAAACGGCCCCCCCTCCGGTCACCCTAAGAGCAGCAGCTCCGAGCTCCATAGGGGTAGGGTCGGAGGTGCTGGGGGATGGAATGGACGGACCCTGACCCGGACGTCTGCGGGTGGCCAACAGGTTATCCAGCCGTATAGATAAATCCACCAGCTGGTCGAGGGTAAGGGTGGTGTCCCTGCATGCCAGCTCCCGACGAACGTCCTCACGTAGACTACACCGGTAATGGTCGATCAGGGCCCTCTCATTCCATCCCGCACTGGCAGCCAAGGTCCTGAAGTCCAGTGCGAAGTTCTGTGCGCTCTTCTTCCCCTGTCTGAGGTGGAACAAGCGTTCCCCTGCCGCTCTCCCGTCAGGTGGATGATCGAAGACCGCCCGGAAGCAGCGGGTGAAATCCTCATAGCGAACCAACGCTGCGTCTATTCCTCCCCATTCGGTGTTGGCCCACTGAAGCGCTCTCCCTGACAGACAGGAGATGAGGGAGGACACGCTCTCGTATCCCAAGGGAGCCGGGTGGATGGTCGCCAGGTAGAGCTCCACCTGGAGCAGGAACCCCTGGCACCCGGCAGCCGTCCCATCATATGCCCTCGGGAGTGAGAGCCGAATCCCACTGGGTCCAGGTGACAGAGGGGTAGACATCGGTGTGGGTTGATCTGAAGTTGATGGGGTTGTGGGAAAACCCAGTCTCTCCCATTGCTCCATGGTCTGCAACACGCGATCCATGGCTATGCCAAGATTCTGGAGCATCGTCACGTGCTGCTGGATGCGCTCCTCCACTGGTACCGGAGGACTGGATGCACCTGCTGACTCCATGTGTGGTGCGTGTTTCTGTCAAGTGTCAATGTGCAGCGGTAGGACGGAGTCAGGCGCAGGACACAGAACTGAGTAAACAACGTACTTTACTCGAAAAAAAAACAACACTAATTTCCACGCAGGGAAAACACACCAGCTCACATAAGTCTTAGACACAAAACAAAGAACAAACACGCACAAAACCATGTGGGAACCAGAGGGTTTAATAGGGAAATAATATAATGTAATGGGAACCAGGTGTGTACAATCAAGACAAACAAATGGAAAATGAAACGTGGATCGGTGGCAGCTAGAAAGCCGGTGATGATGACCGCCGAACGCCGCCCGAACAAGGAGAGGCACCAACTTCGGCGTAAGTCGTGACACTCTCACTGTTCAAATAAACCTACCATTAAAATTATAGACTGATCATGTCTTTGTCAGTGGGCAAACGTACAAAATCAGCAGGGGATCAAATACTGTTTTCCCTCACTGTAGAACTTGTTTATGTGTGACTGAAAATCAATAGGGTATCATATTTCTGTTTGCATGTGCCCCTCTATATCATTATAGAGACATAGAAATCTATGGCGTGTGAATAATCTGGAACCAGACTGCAATCCTCTTCTCCTGATCTTCCCATTTCACAAGTGCTTCCCCTAATTACCACACACACACGCACCCAACAGACTTTACACTGGACAGCCTGAATAGGTCATACAGCATGCACACACACTCACATGCACACATACACACACTCACAAATGGCAACAGAACCTGCACAGTTAAGGTCCTGTCCTGTTAATCTTAGATGAATGCTTTGCACTCTGCTCCATGTTAAAACACATATGCATATCTTTAGCAGGGAAATGAATGGTTTGTTTTGAGAGAGGCAGCATAATTAATTAATCAAAGGTAGAGCAGTAAAACCATTAGCACTACCATTGTCAGACAAGAGGGCACATTTTTTCACAAATTCTCCTGTGGGACCACAATAAACTGTTATAAAACATAATTAATTAAATGAAACACTTAATTGAAGCCGAAGGCAATAGAGGAGGAAAAGGAGCTGTGTAACAAAATTTCACTTTGAACAAGAACCATGATGACAACATGTTTGATGGAGGATTTGAGGAGTCTGTTTAAAAATGTGTTGTGCTGTCCTGTGGCATGGATAACAAACATCTCTCCGTGTTCACATTGTTCTCTTTCACAGAGCACTTTGTCTCTCTGAGGAATGTTATGTAAGCCTCAAGTGCTCTTCAGTGAGGGCCAGGGGGGATTAGAGAGGGGCTGGTGAATGCTGCTGGCGAATGCTGCTGGCGAAGTGAAGATCAAATAAGTGCAAGTCCCCCTCTTTCTCTATTCTTTATCCTTTTATTCTGTGGGTCTCCTCCTCCCCTCTCTGTTTACCCCAATAAATCTCTCTCTCTCTTTCCTGTCCTGTCTCATACACAAGTGTCTGTCTGGGCCGTGGGCAGGTCTGGGACTATGGAGCATAATAAGTCATGATGGAAATAGAGGGAACTATACTCTCAAGCGTCCAGTTTCCCATGCCAGGGTCAGTGGATGGATGGATGGATGGATGGATGGATGCATGTTTTCCCAGGGACAATGATACTCTGTACAGTACTCTGTTCGGACTGAGTTACTTTTGGAGTTTTATACCATTTCACTCTGCTTTTTCCATGAAGGCTAAACCACAGAGAATTTAAAGACGTCCTCCAGTGAAAAAGTGATATCCCGATATCCCAAGTATAAAAGCGATATCCCAAGTATAAATACAGTAAACACACTAAAGGGTAAAATAATAGGTTTTGAGCAAAATAGTGTTTTTTAGACACAACTGCAAACTTCAAGGAGTAGGGCATTCAAGGAGTTGGTCTGATGTGATGTCATTGGCCTCCCCCCCTGCTACACCCCCCTTGCCCCCACGTGTGCCATGTCATGTCATACCTGGACCACCTATTGAGATGTGCCATTTGTTATGTAAATCAGGTGTTAAATTAGGACTTTAAATGTGGCTAAATCCTCACAGAATCACAGTCAGGGAAAATACCATGGATTTAGTTTACCCCAGATTCAAAGGGTCAGAGGTTTTCAAACCTCAACAGCACTCTAATATCAAGATGAGTTCACACCCCACCCAGACTATTTTATGCTTCAGACCCAGACTAAGTTGTATGCTTCAATGAATGGGAAAGATAGGCATAATTTGAAAGAGAGCTATTCTGACTGAGTGAGGGAGGGAGAGACCAATCTCTAACGTGAGTGCATGTTAATAAAACCACCATAAAGTTGTGCATTCATTCACTAGGGTCTAGTCTTCCACTGGATTTCTGATTTATTCCTCCCAAGATTACACCTCATCATGCATGAGCATTCATAGTCGAGAGCTGCACAGCGAGGATCCTGTTTGAACCTACATCGACATCTGTTGGCCATAATAGAGAATTCACATAGGCTGTGACACTGGTAACACATCTAGTATGCTGCTCTTCATTGGAGGCCTGATTCAGACTTGAGATAAGACTTAACATGGACTTAAGTCAACATTTATTGACTTAAAGGAAATATTCACCCATTTTATCTCAAGGCCCTGAGTGCATAAGAAATGTAAGTGTTTCACACCAGACCAAATCCTATGCTATTCTATTGGCATGTTACATACTAGTAACTAAATCATCAGAAATCATTCAATCAGAAATCCTTTTTTATTTACACTGAACAAAAATAGAAACGCAACATGTAAAGTGTTAGTCCCATGTTTCATGAGCTGAAATAAAAGATCCCAGAAATGTTCCATAAGCACAAAAAGCGTATTTCTCTCAAATGTTGTGCACAAATTTGTTTACAAAACTACCTTCATTCTTCCATTCATTTTTTAAAACCGGTACCGGTTACCTTCAGACAAGTCCCGTGACACTTTTGGGGGTCGTAGAGCAAAAAACGGAGAACACCATCGTGTTCGTGAGAGTTTGTAGATCAAACCGTATGTACTCTACAGACGTTTTCGTGAGAAGACCGATTTTCGGGATGTCTCATGGTCTGAAAAACACAGCTCTAGCTCTGCCACTTTTCACCACAGATGCGGAAGTGCGATATCGGCGGTTGTGGTGG
Organism: Coregonus lavaretus; assembly: GCF_964263955.1. NCBI lineage: Eukaryota > Metazoa > Chordata > Actinopteri > Salmoniformes > Salmonidae > Coregonus > Coregonus lavaretus. The sequence goes on along the minus strand of NC_139997.1, from coordinate 38,402,694 downwards.
ATTGAGACGCATCCAATGCAAAAAAACAGATCTTTAGCTTAAACTGACTTTTTTTATTTATTATGTTACTTAGATTGACACACCATCAATCGACTCTAGGGGGTTAAACAGCATGATCATTGCACAGGTGCACCTTGTGCTGGAGACAATAAAAGGTCACTCTAAAATGTGCAGTTATGTCACACAACACAATGCCACAGATGTCTCAAGTTTTGACTGCAGTAATGTACACCAGAGCTGTTGCCAGACTTGAACTTCTCTGCTTAAATGCACACAAGTGCATGACAGCAATATTTATATTAGCAGTATATGTGCTACGATTTGGTTACAATGATTTTGAGTAGCAACTTTTTATATCAATAACTGATCATGGTCATACCAAGGAAATCCCTTCCGCTCTAAAACCAGATCCCCATTAGAGGTCTGTTTCACACTAGGCTTCCATACAGGCAGCATCAATCCATGTGGCCTAGTACAGTCACATTATGAACAGTATGACGTGGACAACAGTGTAAATGGTTCAAAGGTGTGAGAATAGATGTAAAGTTATTCCTCTCGCAGATATGCCTCTGGGATGTCTTCTTCCTCCTCCATGGCAGCAGGTTGCGTGATCCTTTGGCTGTTTTGTATTTTCTTCTCTGCCTCCAGAGAGAAATGTCTGATCTTCTCGACATGCGACTGCGCCACCTGGAGGATGCTCTGTGCTGTCACAGACGCCTGGTCTGCACCTGGTCTTTACCTAAAAACAAACACACAACCAAGGACTAAAACGGACACAGAAGCACTGGTAGGTAGCCTGGTTCAAGATTTGTTTGTGCCATCATGTCACTGGTACCCAGGCTAACTGGTAGGATTATAGGAGGGTCAGACAGTGACACGTGCAAGTACATACTGTGTGTGTACACGAGTATCAAATCAAATCAAATTTTATTTGTCACATACACGTGTTTAGCAGATGGTATAGCGGGTGTAGCGAAATGCTTGTGCTTCTAGCTCCGACAGTGCAGTAATATCTAACAAGTAATATCTAACAATTGCACAACATATACCTAATACACACAAAACTAGTAAGGAATGGAATTTAAGAAAATATACATATATGGACAAGCAATGACAGAGCGGCATGGACTAAGATACAGTAGAATATTATAGAATAGAATGCAGTATACATATGAGATGAGTAGTGCAAGATATGTAAACATTATTAAAGTGACTAGTGTTCCATTTCTTAAAGTGGCCAGTGATTTCATTAGGCAGCAGCAGCCTCTAACGTGCTAGTGATGGCTATTTAACAGTCTGGCCTTGAGATAGAAGCTGTTTTTCATTCTCTCGGTCCCAGCTTTGATGCACCTGTACTGACCTCGCCTTCTGGATGATAGCGGGGTGAACAGGCATTAGAAATCCAGGGCTTAAAAACAAAGGTGTCATTATACGCTGATGATTCATGTTTTCTTTTAAATCCACAACTAGAATCACTCCACAGCCTCATAGAGGATCTAGATACATGTTCTAACCTCTCTGGATTACAACCAAGTTATGACAAATGTACTATATTACGTATTGGATCAATAAAAAATACAATTTTTACATTGCCATGTAGTTTACCAATAAAATGGTCTGATGGTGATGTGGATATACTCGGAATACATATCCCAAAGGAAATAAATGATCTCACTTCAATAAATTATAATAGAAAGTTAGCAAAAATAGATAAGATCTTGCTACCATGGAAAGGTGGGTGCCTGTCAATTTGTGGAAAAATCACCCTGATTAACTCTTTAGTATTATCCCAGTTTACCTATTTGCTTATGGTCTTGCCTACGCCTAGCGAACAGTGTTTTAAATTACGGTATATGAGAAAAGAATATTCCATTTTATTTGGAACGGCAAGCCAGACAAAATTAAACGGGCCTATTTATATAATAAATATGAATTCGGAGGACAGAAATTATTAAATATTAAAGCATTAGACCTAATCACTAAAAGCTTCAGTCATACAAAAGTTATACATAAATCCGAACTGGTTCTCTAGCAAATTAGTAAGATTGTCTCACCCAATGTTCAAGAATGGCCTTTTTCCCTTTATTCAGATTACAACCTCTCACTTTCAGTTATTTGAAAAGGAAATAATCTCCCAGATATCACTATTTCTAAAACAAGCCATAGAAAGTTGGTTGCAATTTCAATTGAATCCTCCAGAAACGACAGAACAAATAATGCAACAAATATTGTGGTTAAACTCAAATATACTAATTGACAAAAAAACTTGTTTTTTTGACAAAATGTTTAAAAAAGGTATAATCTTTGTAAATGATATCATCGGTAGGACTGGTGGAGTTATGTCGCACACGCAGCTAACAAAAACATATGGAAATGTCTGCTCTACCCAAAATTACAACCAAATAATTGCAGCCTTACTGCAAAAATGGAAGAGGAAAGTGCTTGGAGGAGAAAGTAAGGAACTTGTCTGTCGGCCTTGCATTAAAGAACATAATTGGTTAAGGAAAACTGTGATAAATAAAAAGGTATATCAGTTTCATTTAAGGACCAAAGGATTGACAGCCGTCCCATATAGATTGCAAAATAGTTGGGAAGAGCTTTTTGACGTACCGATCCCATGGCATAGTGTTTATGAACTGATACGCAAAATGACACCGGATTCAAAACTTAGAATCTTTTAATTTAAATTATTATATAAAATTCTTGCTACCAATCGAATGTTATTTATATGGGGGATACAATCTTCCCAGCTCTGCAGATTTAGCTGCGAAGAGACAGAATCATTAGATCATTTGTTTTGGTACTGTCCATTTGTAGCTTGTTTTTGGACACAGGTCGAGGAATGGCTAAAGGATTGCAATATTTACCTGGAGCTAACCCTGCAGATAGCACTACTGGTTGATCTGAAAAGTCATAGTCAATCGATCAATAACATAATAATACTATTAGCAAAAATGTTTATTTTCAATTCACAATCTGTAGAAACAATGAGAATAGAAAGGTTCAGAACTTTTGTAAGACATCACAGTACAGTTGAAATATATATGGCAAATAGAAATCCTATATGGATGGTGTTAAAAGATAGATGGGAGGTGTTGAATGGAATTGAAGGATGGGACTAATAACAACTAACAACAAACAATAACAAGATAACTAATAACGTAGGCAAGCTGTGTCCATAATAAGTGTATGGGTTGTAGGTTGGGAGCTTTTGTGAAGGAGCACAGTTAGAAAGATATGGCATATAGAAGCAAAACGGATGGACATCATGAAAATGATCGGAGAGGTTGAGAGTAGAATAAGTTCAGGAGAAAGAACTAACAAAATGTAATTACTGTAAAATTGACTGTGTCCATAAAATGTAGATAGTGGGTATGGGCTGGAACTTAATATTTGGTACAGAAACCTTTGTTTGCAATTACAGAGATCATACGTTTCCTGTAGGTCTTGACCAGGTTTGCAGACACTGCAGCAGGGATTTTGGCCCACACCTCCATACAGACCTTCTCCAGATCCTGCAGGTTTAGGGGCTGTCGCTTGGCAATACAGACTTTCAGCTCCCTCCAAAGATGTTCTATTGGGTTCAGGTCTGGAGACTGGCTAGGCCACTCCAGGACCTTGAGATGCTTCTTACGGAGCCACTCCTTAGTTGCCCTGGCTGTGTGTTTCGGGTCATTGTCATGCTGGAAGACCCAGCCACGACCCATCTTCAATGCTCTTACTGAGGGAAGGAGGTTGTTGGCCAAGATCTCGCGATACATGGTCCCATCCATCCTCCCCTCAATACGGTGCAGTCGTCCTGTCCCCTTTGCAGAAAAGCATCCCCAAAGAATGATGTTTCCACCTCCATGCTTCACGGTTGGTATGGTGTTCTTGGGGTTGTACTCATCCTTCTTCTTCCTCCAAACACGGCGAGTGGAGTTTAGACCAAAAAGCTCTATTTTTGTCTCATCAGACCACATGACCTTCTCCCATTCCTCCTCTGGATCATCCAGATGGTCATTGGCAAACTTCAGACGGGCCTGGACATGCGCTGGCTTGAGCAGGGGGACCTTGCGTGCGCTGCAGGATTTTAATCCATGACAGCGTAGTGTGTTACTAATGGTTTTCTTTGAGACTGTGGTCCCAGCTCTCTTCAGGTCATTGACCAGGTCCTGCCGTGTAGTTCTGGGCTGATCCCTCACCTTCCTCATGATCATTGATGCCCCACGAGGTGAGATCTTGCATGGAGCCCCAGATCGAGGGTGATTGACCGTCATCTTGAACTTCTTCCATTTTCTAATAATTGCGCCAACAGTTGTTGCCTTCTCACCAAGCTGCTTGCCTATTGTCCTGTAGCCCATCCCAGCCTTGTGCAGGTCTACAATTTTATCCCTGATGTCCTTACACAGCTCTCTGGTCTTGGCCATTGTGGAGAGGTTGGAGTCTGTTTGATTGAGTGTGTTGATCGGTGTCTTTTATACAGGTAACGAGTTCAAACAGGTGCAGTTAATACAGGTAATGAGTGGAGAACAGGAGGGCTTCTTAAAGAAAAACGAACAGGTCTGTGAGAGCCGGAATTCTTACTGGTTGGTAGGTGATCAAATACTTATGTCATGCAATAAAATGCAAATTAATTACTTAAAAATCATACAATGTGATTTTCTGGATTTTTGATAAAAATTACAGACCTCTACATGCTTTGTAAGTAGGAAAACCTGCAAAATCGGCAGTGTATCAAATACTTGTTCTCCCCACTGTATGTATGTATATATATATATGTATATACCAATGCTCAAAAAAATGAAGGGAACACTTAAACAACACAATGTAACTCCAAGTCAATCACACTTCTGTGAAATCAAACTGTCCACTTAGGAAGCAACACTGATTGACAATACATTTCACATGCTGTTGTGCAAATGGAATAGACAACAGGTGGAAATTATAGGCAATTAGCAAGACACCCCCAATAAAGAAGTGGTTCTGCAGGTGGTGACCACAGACCACTTCTCAGTTTCTATGCTTCCTGGCTGATGTTTTGGTCACTTTTGAATGCTGGCGGTGCTTTCACTCTAGTGGTAGCATGAGACGGAGTCTACAACCCACACAAGTGGCTCAGGTAATGCAGCTCATCCAGGATGGCACATCAATGCGAGCTGTGGCAAGAAGGTTTGCTGTGTCTGTCAGCGTAGTGTCCAGAGTATGGAGGCGCTACCAGGAGACAGGCCAGTACATCAGGAGATGTGGAGGAGGCCGTAGGAGGGCAACAACCCAGCAGCAGGACCGCTATCTCCGCCTTTGTGCAAGGAGGAGCAGGAGGAGCACTGCCAGAGCCCTGCAAAATGACCTCCAGCAGGCCACAAATGTGCATGTGTCTGCTCAAACGGTCAGAAACAGACTCCATGAGAGTGGTATGAGGGCCCGACGTCCACAGGTGGGGGTTGTGCTTACAGCCCAACACCGTGCAGGACGTTTGGCATTTGCCAGAGAACACCAAGATTGGCAAATTCGCCACTGGCGCCCTGTGCTCTTCACAGATGAAAGCAGGTTCACACTGAGCACATGTGGCAGACGTGACAGAGTCTGGAGACGCCGTGGAGAACGTTCTGCTGCCTGCAACATCTTCCAGCATGACCGGTTTGGCGGTGGGTCAATCATGGTTTGGGGTGGCATTTCTTTGGGGGGCCGCACAGCCCTCCATGTGCTCGCCAGAGGTAGCCTGACTGCCATTAGGTACCGAGATGAGATCCTCAGACCCCTTGTGAGACCATATGCTGGTGCGGTTGGCCCTGGGTTCCTCCTAATGCAAGACAATGCTAGACCTCATGTGGCTGGAGTGTGTCAGCAGTTCCTGCAAGAGGAAGGCATTGATGCTATGGACTGGCCCGCCCGTTCCCCAGACCTGAATCCAATTGAGCACATCTGGGACATCATGTCTCGCTCCATCCACCAACGCCACGTTGCACCACAGACTGTGCAGGAGTTGGCGGATGCTTTAGTCCAGGTCTGGGAGGAGATCCCTCAGGAGACCATCCGCCACCTCATCAGGAGCATGCCCAGGCGTTGTAGGGAGGTCATACAGGCACGTGGAGGCCACACACACTACTGAGCCTCATTTTGACTTGTTTTAAGGACATTACATCAAAGTTGGATCAGCCTGTAGTATGGTTTTCCACTTTAATTTTGAGGGTGACTCCAAATCCAGACCTCCATGGGTTGATAAATTTGATTTCCATTGATACTTTTTTTGTGATTTTGTTGTCAGCACATTCAACTATGTAAAGAAAAAAGTATTTAATAAGATTATTTCATTCATTCAGATCTAGGATGTATTGTTTAAGTGTTCCCTTAATTTTTTTGAGCAGTGTATATATATGTGTGTGTGTATGTATGTATGTATGTATGTATATATGTATATTTATATATATATATGTGTGTGTGTATGTATGTATGTATATATATTTATATAAATATAAAACATGGGGGATTGGAAGTGATGCAGACAATTACATTGATGAAGTTACAATCTATCTGCAATATTAAGCTGAGGTCTCAAAAGGATTAACAAAAGTGAAAATATGTAATTTAATGAATAAAATAAAAATATATATATTGTTTGATGATATAACTACAGTTAAGAATCTTGAGGAAATAAAATGTGCACTACTGTAGTAGTGACACAGTAGTGAAACAAGAAGATGTCAATAGTGATTTTAATTAGGCAAACTGTAGTAAATGTGTCAGTTTTCAATAGTAATTCAAAAGGGTTTATGTATGAAATTAAGGATCAGGAGCAATTTAGTAGTGAACAGTAGTGACACAACACTACACAGACAAATGGCAGTAGTAATTCAATAGGTATAGAGTAGGCATACAGTAGTAATGTGTAGGCATTACATAGTAATTCACCAATAGTGAAACATCCCAATTGACCACTCATTACTACTTAAATTACTACATAAATCACTACTGGTTTACTACACATCTCTATAGCAATCAAGTAGTAAAACCAGTAGGTTTTGTGTAGATCTTGTGCAGTAGTGATGTTAGTAAGGGACAGATCGAAATTTACTGGGGGGCAGGGGTGGTCCAAAATAGGGGAGGGTTGTCAAACTTTGTTTTTTGCTTTGGGTGGGTTGTGTGGTTTTTTATTGGGCACAGGGGAGGGTAGTGCATTTTTTCCCTGGTTTACATTCACTCTTCTGCTCGTATTTTCCCTATAAACAATGGCTTGACTTACTGTTGATATTACCCTAATAAAGTTTAGAAACGTTTGTGAAGGTTTGGTATGGTGTGGATATTATTAAGCTTTAGGTACTGCAGGCCTATGGCAGGCCTATGATATGAAGGCAGCGCGCCCTGGTGCTCCAACTGACTCCGACAGTTGAACTTGAGGGAGGAAGTCTGTTTCAGGCCTACCAGAGTTACTCCTATAATCTAACAATATAATGCTTAGCTTTATACAAAATATTTGGATCGAAAATTAACAAATTAGCCTCCTTCTGTTCGTCTATATCTGTATAGCAGACACAGTAGCCACCTGACATAAAGATATGCATGTCGGTGTCGTAGATTGCCACTGGCTTATCTCTATCTCTCTCTATAGCTCTGGGGTTAGGCCCAAGCTTCTCTTCCTTTACATACAGTGGGGAGAACAAGTATTTGATACACTGCCGATTTTGCAGGTTTTCCTACTTACAAAGCATGTAGAGGTCTGTAATTTTTATCATAGGTACACTTCAACTGTGAGAGACGGAATCTAAAACAAAAATCCAGAAAATCACATTGTATGATTTTTAAGTAATTAATTTGCATTTTATTGCATGACATAAGTATTTGATACATTAGAAAAGCAGAACTTAATATTTGGTACAGAAACCTTTGTTTGCAATTACAGAGATCATACGTTTCCTGTAGGTCTTGACCAGGTTTGCAGACACTGCAGCAGGGATTTTGGCCCACACCTCCATACAGACCTTCTTCAGATCCTGCAGGTTTAGGGGCTGTCGCTTGGCAATACAGACTTTCAACTCCCTCCAAAGATGTTCTATTGGGTTCAGGTCTGGAGACTGGCTAGGCCACTCCAGGACCTTGAGATGCTTCTTACGGAGCCACTCCTTAGTTGCCCTGGCTGTGTGTTTCGGGTCATTGTCATGCTGGAAGACCCAGCCACGACCCATCTTCAATGCTCTTACTGAGGGAAGGAGGTTGTTGGCCAAGATCTCGCGATACATGGCCCATTCCATCCTCCCCTCAATACGGTGCAGTCGTCCTGTCCCCGCTGCAGAAAAGCATCCCCAAATAATGATGTTTCCACCTCCATGCTTCACGGTTGGGATGGTGTTCTTGGGTTTGTACTTATCCTTCTTCTTCCTCCAAACACGGCGAGTGGAGTTTAGACCAAAAAGCTCTATTTTTGTCTCATCAGACCACATGACCTTCTCCCATTCCTCCTCTGGATCATCCAGATGGTCATTGGCAAACTTCAGACGGGCCAGGACATGCGCTGGCTTGAGCAGGGGGACCTTGCGTGCGCTGCAGGATTTTAATCCATGACGGCGTAGTGTGTTACTAATGGTTTTCTTTGAGACTGTGGTCCCAGCTCTCTTCAGGTTATTGACCAGGTCCTGCCGTGTAGTTCTGGGCTGATCCCTCACCTTCCTCATGATCATTGATGCCCCACGAGGTGAGATCTTGCATGGAGCCCCAGACCAAGGGTGATTGACCGTCATCTTGAACTTCTTCCATTTTCTAATAATTGCATCAACAGTTGTTGCCTTCTCACCAAGCTGCTTGCCTATTGTCCTGTAGCCCATCCCAGCCTTGTGCAGGTCTACAATTTTATCCCTGATTTCCTTACACAGCTCTCTGGTCTTGGCCATTGTGGAGAGGTTGGAGTCTGTTTGATTGAGTGTGTGGACAGGTGTGTTTTATACAGGTATCAAGTTCAAACAGGTGCAGTTAATACAGGTAATGAGTGGAAAACAGGAGGGCTTCTTAAAGAAAAACTAACAGGTCGGTGAGAGCCGGAATTCTTACTGGTTGGTAGGTGATCAAATACTTATGTCATGCAATAAAATGTAAATTAATTACTTAAAAATCATACAATGTGATTTTCTGGATTTTTGAAGTGTACCTATGATAACATTTACAGACCTCTACATGCTTTGTAAGTAGGAAAACCTGCAAAATCGGCAGTGTATCAAATACTTGTTCTCCCCACTGTATATATGACTGGTACTGTATATATATACTTATTTTCCACCATAATTTGCAAATAAATTCATTAAAAATCCTACAATGTGATTTTCTGGATTTTATTTTCTCATTTTGTCTGTCATAGTTGACGTGTACCTATGATGAAAATTACAGGCCTCTCTCATCTTTTTAAGTGGGAGAACTTGCACAATTGGTGGCTGACTAAATACTTTTTTTCTGCACTGTACAACATGAAAAACTACAAGTAATCTAGTAAAAATCATAGAAATTACTGGAGTATAAAGAAATCATAAAACAGCAAATTAAAAACATTGACAGGTCAAGGAATCAGCCTCAAAATTCTTCATCAATGATTTAAAAACAATCGGGACAAGTTCTTCCAGTTTAAAACTATTTTGTAAGGCGTTCCAAGCCAATGGCGCAGAGTACATAAAAGCCCTTTTACCAAATTCAGTTCGGACATTTGGAACAGTTAGCAGGATAAAGTCCTGCGAACGAAGAGAGTACCCACCACATTTCTAAAGAATAAAAATGGCCAAATAAAATGGTAGTAAACCCAAAATGGCTTTATAAATCAAAGTATACCAGTCACTGAGCCTACGAGTGACTAGAGAAAGCCAGCCAACCCTGGTTTAGAAAGTGCAGTGGTGCGTAAGGGTTTTGCAGTTTAAAATAAATCTCAATGCTCCATGGTAACGGTGTCAATTGATCTCAAAAACTGAGCGGAAGCATTCATATTTAAAATATCACCATAGTCTAGTATAGGCATAAATGTAGCTGATACTAGCCTCCTTCTGGCTTCAAAAGAAAAACAGGCCTTATTACTAAAATAAAATCCCAACTTCAGCTTCAATTGTTTTGAATATGCAATTTAAAAGAGAGGCCGTTATCAATTAAAATTCTAAGATATTTATATGCGGTTACAGCCTCAATCTCATTGCCCTGACAGGTAGTAATAGGTGAAAGGTTCAGTGGTCTATTTCTTGCTTTAGAAAACACCATTAGTTTAGTTTTGTCAGCATTGAAGCTTCAATTGACACAAGGAATGTTGAACAGTATAAAAAGCAGTTTGCAAGTTCTGGAAAGCTTTTGTCAGAGACGAGGCACAACAATAAATAACAGTATCATCAGCATAAAAGTGAAGTTGCACATTTTGCATATTTTTGTCTAAATTATTTATATAAATAGTGAATAAGAGAGGATCAAGTACAGAGCCTTGGGGCACACCATTACAGACAGACAATTTAACAGACATGAGCCCATCAAATTGAGTGCACTGAGTTCTATCAGACAGATAGTTACCAAACCATGCAACTGCATGCTCCGAAAGACCTACGCTCGACAATCTCTGCCTCAGTATAGCATGATCAACTGTATCTAAAGCTAATAAAAAGTGAGACACAGTGCTGTTTTTTGTCAAGGGCTTCAGTGATATCATTTAAAACCTTCATGGCCGCTGTATTTGTGCTATGCTTCTTCCTGAAGCCCAATTGGTACATTGATAAAATAGAGTTAGTATATAAAAACTATTTTAGCTGTTCACTAACAAGGGTTTCAAGTTATGCCAGGGGTGACAGCTTTGAGATTGGCCTATAATTATTTAAAAGAGTTGGCTCTCCCCCTTTTAAAAGTGGTAAGGCAAATGCTGATTTCCAGATCCTTGGAATTTCATTACATTCCAAGGTTAGATTGAACAGATATGTAAGTGCTTCAGCTATGAAATCAGCTGCCAGTTTTAAAAAGCAGGGATCAAGAAGATCAGGACCTGCAGGCTTTCTCTGATCTAAGGATTTCAGGGCTTTATGTACCTCCTGCACTGAGAATGGCGTAAAAAGCAAAAAGTTTGACCAGCTCTCACCGGTTCATCCACACAGGGTTGTACAGAGACAGAGGACACTGAATCAAACAGCCTACCAGATGATACAAAGTGCTCATTGAAACAATTCAGCATTTCAGTTTTGTCATATACAGCAACAGAGTCCTTCAATACACATGACGGTAATTCATTAACATTACTGTTACCAGACATAGACTTAATAGCCTTCCAAAACTTTCTAGGGTCATTCAGGTTATCAGTGGTAACAGGCATAAAATATTCAGACTTGGCCTTCCTGAGAAGAGAAGAACACTTGTTTCACAGCTGCTTAAACAGAAGCCACTCAGCATCAGAACATGATTTCCTTGCCTTAGCCCAGGGTTGATTACGTTTGTGAATAATACAAGACAGCTCAGAAGAAAACCATGGATTATCAAGCCCTTTAACTCTGAACCTGCGGAATGGGGCATGTTTGTTTACTATTTGGAAAAAAACATAATGAAAGAATTTCCAGGCAGTTTCCACATCAGGAATAAGCTCAATCTTGCTCCAGTCAAAATAAAACAAATCATGAAAGAAAGCCTGCTCATTAAAACTCTTAAAATGTATCTTACGAATAAAGCGTGGGTTTGTCTTAGGAACCTTAGTATTTCTAACAGCAACAACAGCACAATGGTCACTTAAACATTACAGAAAACACCAACCGCAGAATATGTATGTGGAACATTTGTCAATATCAAATCAATCAGGGTAGTTTCTCTGGACATTTGAGATTTGGGCGGGTGGGTGAGTTAATCAACTGGGCAAAATTCATAGAATTACAATACATTTTAAAATCATCAGACATCGGCTTTAACCCACACCAGTTGAGATCACCAATCAAGATAATTTCACTGTAAAGAAGTTTAGACATAAGGTGCATCAGAGAAGAACATGCATCACCGAGAGCAGAGGGGGGTCTATAACAGCCAATCACAGTTATAGAGAGACCCTTTGAAACCTCAAGAATCAAAGCAAGAAATTCCAACTGTTTACAAATAGTTTCAGACTTTGCCACACTTACAAGGAATTCAGTCATTACATATATAGCCACACCCCCACCTTTCTTAACTCGATCAGTGCGATACACATTGTAAACATTTATACAAATATCCTTATCAAGAACAGACTTGCTGAGCCAGGTTTCAGAAAACACAATTACATCAGCATCAGTTGATTTAGCCCAAATCCTAACTCCATCAATTTCAGACAACAGGCTTCATACATTTAAATGAAAAATACCAAAACCAGATCTTGATTTAAAATCAGAGGGGGTTTGGAGACATTGCATATCAGGGCCAGGGTTAGGTTGCACGCTACCTGATATCAACAAAAGAAGAATAACTAGGCACCTCTGTTTAATAACCTTGCACGGCTTCTCTTTTTTAAGAGACCTACTCCAAGCAAATTCTACAAGCGAGTTTCCAGACAATACAAAACAGTCATTTAAAACCATTAGACTTTGGTAGTGACATATGTTCATACTGCTCACATCATGACACAAATGCATTGGCACTTGGACGAGTGGACCGGGGGAAAAAGAGCGAGTTCCCGCAGACACAATGTCTAATGGAGGGGAGTGCACATTGTCAGATGTACTCACCCAGCGACAATGTTCATTTTCTCCAGAGTTCAGTAAAGTCAGTGTGAAAAGCAATCCAACGAAAATTGACATTTTCTCTGAGAGATGTAAGAAATAGAGGCCAAGGAAAGGTAAGGGGAGAGAGGGACTGTGTGTATGTATGAGTCTGTATGTGAGTGTGAGTAGATTGGGGGTGGGGGTCGATTGAGAGAACGGGTTGGGGATTGTTGAGATGCTTCCTGACAGCCAGGTGTAGAGCGAAGAGGAGCAGCTTGGACGAGACACTCCGCGGAGGGAAGCAGAGGATAGAACCCAGGCCAGCCAGAGAGAGGGTTTCTTTGGTAAACTTTGAGTAGGGAAGTGCAAATAGCGATAAAAAAATTATAAATAATAATAATAATAATATGCCATTTAGCAGACTCTGTTGTTGAGGGAGACCTGCGATCTTTACACCAGCAAAACTAAATAATTTGCACTACACAACAAGGAAAGTGTAAATTTGCTCTACCATAAATGAATAGGTTATTAGTAGGATAAAAACTACTAGTCACAGACAAACGACTTGACATGCTGCCATCTTGTATCTGTTGCCAAGCTTGTGTTGTGACAAGGTCAGGTTGGTATACAGAAGATAGCCATATTTGGTAAAAGACAATGTCCATATTATGGCAAAAACAGCTCAAATAAGCAAAGAGAAACGACAGTCCATCTTTACTTTAAGACATGAAGGTCAGTCAATTCGGAAAATTTCAAGAACTTTGAAAGTTTCTTCAAATGCAGTCGCAAAAACCATCAAGCGCTATGATGAAACTGGCTCTCATGAGGACCGCCACAGGAAAGGGAGACCCAGAGTTACCTCTGCTGCAGAGGATAAGTTCATTAGAGTTACCAGCCTCAGAAATCGGCAATTAACTGCACCTCAGATTGCAGCCCAAATAAATGCTTCACAGAGTTCAAGTAACAGACACATCTCAACATCAACTGTTCAGAGGAGACTGTGTGAATCAGGCCTTCATGGTCGAATTGCTGCAAAGAAACCACCACTAAAGGACACCAATAATAAGAAGAGACTTGCTTGGGCCAAGAAACACGAGCAATGGACATTAGACCAGTGGAAATCTGTTCTTTGGTCTGGAGTCCAAAATCTGAGATATTTGGTTCCAACTGCCGTGTCGTTGTGAGTCGCAGAGTAAGTGAACGGATGATCTCTGCATGTGTGGTTCCCACCGTGAAGCATGGAGGAGGAGGTGTGATGGTGTAGGGGTGCTTTGCTGGTGACACTGTCAGGGATTTATTTATAATTCAAGGCACACTTAACCAGCATGGCTACCACAGCATTCTGCAGCGATACGCCATCCCATCTGGTTTGCGCTCAGTGGGACTATCATTTGTTTTTCAACAGGACAATGACCCAACACACCTCCAGGCTGTGTAAGGGCTATTTGACCAAGAATGAGAGTGATGGAGTGCTGCATCAGGTGACCTGACCTCCACAATCACCCGATCTTAACCCAATTGAGATGGTTTGGGATGAGTTGGACCGCAGAGTGAAGGAAAAGCAGCCAACAAGTGCTCAGCAGATGTGGGAACTCCTTCAAGAATGTTGGAAAAGCATTCCAGGTGACTACCTCATGAAAGAGGAGTGGGAGGCCCCGGTGCACAACTGAGCAAGAGGACAAATACATTAGAGTGTCTAGTTTGAGAAAGAGACGCCTCACAGGTCCTCAACTGGCAGCTTCATTAAATAGTACCCGCAAAACACCAGTCTCAACGTAAACAGTGAAGAGGCGACAGTCCAGTGTCTGTGTTCTTTTGCCCATCTTAATCTTTTCTTTTTATTGGCCAGTCTGAGATATGGCTTTTTCTTTGTACCTCTGCCTAGAAGGTCAGCATACCGGAGTCGCCTCTTCACTGTTGACGTTGAGACGGGTGTTTTGCGGGTACTATATAATGAAGCTGCCAGTTGAGGACCTGTGAGGCGTCTGTTTCTCAAACTAGACACTCTAATGTATTTGTCCTCTTGCTCAGTTGTGCACCGGGGCCTCCCACTCCTCTTTCTATTCTGGTTAGAGCCAGTTTGCGCTGTTCTGTGAAAGGAGTAGTACACAGCGTTGTACGAGTTCTTCAGGTTCTTGGCAATTTCTCGCATGGAATGGCCTTCATTTCTCAGAACAAGAATAGACTGACAGGTTTCAGAAGAAAGTTATTTGTTTCTGGCCATTTTGAGCCTGTAATCGAACCCACAATTGCTGATGCTCCAGATACTCAACTAGTCTCAAGAAGGCCAGTTTTATTGCTTCTTTAATCAGCACAACAGTTTTCAGCTGTGCTAACATAATTGCAAAATGGTTTTCTAATGATCAATTAGCCTTTTAAAATGATAAACTTGGATTAGCAACCACAATGTGCCATTGGAACACAGGATTGATGGTTGCTGATAACGGGCCTCTGTACGCCTATGTAGATATTCCATAAAAAATCTGCCGTTTCCAGCTACAATAGCCATTTACAACATTAACAATGTCTACACTGTATTTCTGATCAATTTGATGTTATTTTAAATGGACAAAAAAATTGCTGGATAGTATGATAGAGCTCTGCAGGCTATCTCTACAGTAGATTGCAACTCCGCTCCCTTTGGCAGTTCTATCTAGACGGAAAATGTTGTAGTTGGGAATGGAAATGTCAGTATCTTTGGTGGCATTTCTAAGCCAGGATTCAGACACTGCTAGAACATCAGGGTTGGCTGAGTGTGCTAACGCAGTGAATAACTCAAACTTAGGGAGGAGGCTTCTGATGTTAACATGCAAGAAACCAAAGCTTTTGCGATTACAGAAGTCAACAAATGATAGCGCCTGGGGAGAAGGAGTGATACTGGGGGCTACAGGGCCTGGGCTAACCTCTACATCACCAGAGGAACAGAGGAGGAGTAGAATAAGGATACGGCTAAAGGCTTTAAGAACTGGTCTTCTAGTGCGTTGGGTACAGAGAAAAAAAGGGGCCGATTTCCGGGCGTTGTAGAATAGATTCAGGGCATTATGTACAGACAAGGATATGGAAGGATATGAGTACAGTGGAGGTAAACCTAAGCATTGGGTAAAGATGAAAGAGATAGCATCACTGGAGGCACCGATTGAGCCGGTCTCCGCGTGTGTGGGGGGTGGGACAAAGGATCTATCTGAGACAGGTTGAGCAAGACTGGGGGCTCTACATTGAAAAAGTACAGTTAGAACTAACCGAAACAGCAATAGGCAAGGCATATTGACATGGGAGATAGGCATAAAGCAGTCACAGGTGTTATTCGAGAGAGCTGGTAATGGCGACGAAAGTTTAAGCTGAGGCTAAACAGATCAACAGGATGGGGTACCGTATAAAGGAACAGTCCAGCAGGCATCAGCTGTGTAGCTGAGTGATCATAAGGTCCAGTGAACAGCAATAAGTACGTCCGGGAGCAGTTCAGTGGCTGCTACGCTACAGGCGAGCTGGAGGCACGGCTGATGATTGCGTGTGCTAGCGGGCCGGGGCTAGCAGATGGATCTTCGTGGTCGTCGCAACGGGAAGCCTGTTGAAACCACATCAGACGATTACGTCGGCAGACCAGTCGTGATGGATCGTCGGGGCTCCGTGTCAACACTAGGAGGTCCCGTCCGGTTGACAGAGAGGTAGATAGCCGGGAGATGGGCCTGGCTCGAGGCTAACTGGGGTTAGCTTCAGGACAGTGGTGATTAGTGGTGATTAGCCAACAACGACAACAACCATTCGGTTGCAGCTAGCTAGTTGCGATGATCCGGTGTTAAGGTCCAGTGATTCAGTGATTCCGGCAGACAATCCGATATGCTCTGGCTCGATAGCGCGATGTGCAGACTGTCCAGACTTGCCGATAATTGTCCAGGCTAGAGCTGGCTGTTAGGTAGTGCAGGCCACGGCCACGGACAATGGTGAAGAGCGCTAACGGTGGCTAATAGCAAGTAGCTAGTTAGCTGGCTAGTTTCAGCCAGAGGTTCTGGATAAAAATGTCTGAAGAAATAATAGAAACCGTTCCACATTGGGTGAGGCGGGTTGCAGGAAAGTATATTTAGTTAAAGGATGGAAAGTGAGAAATATAATCGAAAAAGACACAAAAAAAAAAAACTGGCTATTTACATGAGGACACTACAGATAACACGACCGCACTGCTATGCCATCTTAGGATGTTAGCTAACCCTTCCCCTAACCTGAACCCTTTAACCCTTTTTTTTGTTACCGCAATATTTTGCACACGGCAGATGAAAGTGTTTCAGGGGTTCAATACTTTTAGCTTTGAAGCTCTGTCTCTCATCATCATTTACACATACATCGCCGTCATTGTAGCAGCCAGCCTCTTTTGACAAAACTAAAGCCAGTAAGGCCCACAAGACAGTGCTACTGCACATGGTTTAGCTGGGCCTCTCTCTCTTTCCTGTACTGTATGCACCCATAGAAAGTACACTGGCCAGTGTAGGCAGTACTGCTCTCTTTATTGACCTGCAGTACGTCAACTTCCTCATCATCCTACCAAGATGTTTGAGACCCCTCATATATGGGCTGAGGGATGGCGCCGTACAACCCGTTCCTACACTACTTAACTTGCAGGACTAGAAAGGTCAAGCCTGCTGTGATGGTACAATAGAAGAAAATGTGCCACTCTTTTTCATGTTCCTTCGAGCCGATTAACTTGCAAAATACTCCATAATGGGTGTCTTTGTATTTATCATGGAAATAAATAGTGCATATACCAGACGTACAACAGAACAGTAATGAAAAGATCTGGAGAAATGTTCCTTATCCATTTTTAATCATCATTCTTAAAATCCAACAACGTTAAACACATAGCACAACAATATGCAGTTAGCCTAAATTTAACAAGAAACAGGCAAGGCATCACAGGAAATTAAAAGAAAAAAGGTTGAGTGGGATGGGTGAAACCAAATCCCTGATTTAAAAAAAATACAAATAATAGTAGTAGTAATAATAAATTGTTACAAAATATTATTTAAATTTAAGTGCTGAGAATTTTACATCTATTTTAACCCAGTTGGGAGTAATTGGCAGAAGATGGTGTCTTTGAGGCTCCAGGCAACTCCTCCATGACTGCTGGTTGGGTCCAGGGCAAAGCTGGGACTTGTCTATGTAGTTTATTGTTTATTTGGATCCCATTAGCTGTTACAATAAAACATTTAAAAACATGAATGCATAAACAAATGCTTTTTGGTTTTCCTGTACCAATTAGCATCCCATTTTGACATAAAAAAGCATTACTTGTGTCAGAACAGACCTTATACAGTGACTACCAATATGTGGTAGCAATCGTTACAAAACCTTATATTGTATGATGTCCATAATTTATGTTTATTAAAATAAATATATACATATACACTGAGTGTACAAAACATTAGGAACCATTTTCCATGACAGACTGACCAGGTGAATCCAGGTGAAAGCTGTGATCCCTTATTGATGTCACCTGTTAAATCCACTTCAAATCAGTGTAGATGAAGGGGAGGAGACAGGTTAAAGAAGGATTTTTAAGCGTTGCGACATGGATTGTGTATGTGTGCCATTTAGAGGGTGAATGGGCAAGACAAAATATTTAAGTGCCTTTGAACAGAGAATGGTAGTAGGTGCCAGGCGCACCGGTTTGAGTGCGTCAATAACTGCAACGTTGCTGGGTTTTTCACGCTGAACAGTTTCCCGTGTGTATCAAGAATGGTCCACCACCCAAAGGACATCCAGCCGACTTGACACAACTGTGGGACGCATTGGAGTCCACCCTCCACCCTCTCACGGCTGAGGCTCTGCACACTCTTGGACTGCATCCTACATGGCAGGCCCCTCCTACCAGGTGACGCAGAGAGGATCTGTGTCTGCACTACGTACTCTCACGACTGGTGTCCCCCAGGGCTCGGTTCTAAGCCCTCTCCTCTTCTCTCTATACACCAAGTCACTCGGCTGTCATATCCTCACATGGTCTCCATCATTGCTCTGCAGATGACACTGAACTACTTTTCTCCTCCCCCCCCTTCTGACACCCAGGTTGCGACACGCATCTCTGCGTGCCTGGCAGATATCTCAGCTTGGATGTCGGCCCACCACCTCAAGCTCAACCTCGACAAGACGGAGCTGCTCTTCCTCCCAGGGAAGGCCTGACCGCTCAAAGACCTCTCCATCACGGTTGACATCTCCACAGTGTCCCCCTCCCAGAGTGCAAAGAACCTTGGCGTGACCCTGGACAACACCCTGTCGTTCTCTGCAAACATCAAAGCAGTGACTCGCTCCTGCAGGTTCATGCACTACAACATCCATAGGCTTTGCTCAAACCCTTCACCTCAACCCGAGCACTCCGTTCTGCCACCTCTGGTCTCTTGTCCTTCCCACCCCTACGGGAGGGCAGCTCCCGCTCAGCCCAGCCCAGTCCACGCCAAAGCTCTTCTCTGTCCTGGCACCCCCCTGAAGCTAGGACAGCAGAGTCCCTTGCCCATCTTCCGAAAACATCTGAAACCCTTCCTCTTCAAAGAGTATCTTAAATAATCCCACAGCACCCGCTCAAACCCCCTCCTCACCCCGACCCCCACAAAAAATAAATGAAAAAAAGAAAGCCTTTCGTGAACTAACACTCACACTTTACTTTTCTTTCCTTCCCCTTATTAGTTCTGACTTTGCTGATAGCTACTTTACTGAGGAAAAATGTACTTACTGTGACGTGGTTGTCCCACCTTGCTATCTTAAGATGAATGCACTAACTGTAAATCACTCTAAATTACAAAAATGTAAAATGAATCAACATGGGCCAGCATCCCTGTGGAACGCTTTCGACACCTTGTAGTCTATGCCCCGACGAATTGAGGCTGTTCTGAGGGCAAAAGGGGGTGCAACTCAATTTTAGGACAGTGTTCCTAATGTTTTGTACACTCAGTGTATATTTTTTAGAGGGTTTTCTATTTTATTGGGCTGAGAAGAGACAGTGGGAAAGATAGACAGCAAGTGAGTCACAAGGGCAGTGAGCCGGATTCAAACCATCGCTGACACCGGCAAGCATGTGTGCTTATAGGCGGCAGCACTTACCGCTAGTCCACCAAGGCCACAAATCATGTGGCTTTAACATTAACAGTGCAGACAAGCGATACGTGCTTATGCAGGTCTTCACAATGAGATTGTACAATGATTACTGGAGAAGCAGACTTAAAGGTAATAAACAATGATGTGTTTCTATTCATGTTAAATTAGTCTTACCACAGGAAACCCTCCTTAAATTCAGTGAACTTGTGACGGACCATGAACGAGGCCAGAGCGTCTGCTACCTGGGGAAACAAGAGCAATGTCGGTTTAGTTCCCAGACCGTTTAGTTCCCAGACATTGAGAATAGTATTTTGTGTGCAATATTACTTGCATATTGGCCTGAACTTACTATCGCAACAAAATGGGAAACAAAGACACATTTACCAAGCAGTTGTTCAGCCTCATACCCAGAAGTTTAAAAACCCACTCACTTTTTCAGGGGCGTCCTCATGGACAGCATGGCCACACTGAGGGAGCACCTGCATCTGGAACTTCCCTGAACACAAATGGAACACAAATCTTTATGTGCAACATACTTACATTTGATTTAGAAGATGTTACAGTAAAACCACAGGGAGTGGGGAACGATGTACAGTGGATTGTCAGTCACCATCAGAACCACAATTGTCAACAACAATCAACCTAACAAACATTAATCTGAGGCGGTCCTCACCTTGCATCTGTCCAATCGTGAGATCTTTGTCAAGCCTGTCCACACCTGTAAAGGGAAAAAATTTACACGCAACAATGTGTGATGTAGTCCAATGTCAAAGACAAATGTATTTGAATTACAGTTGAAGTCGGAAGTTTACATACACTTAGGTTGGAGTCATTAAAACTAGTTTTTCAACCACTCCACAAATGTCTTGTTAACAAACTATAGTTTTGGCAAGTCGGTTAGGACATCTACTTTGTGCATGACACAAGTAAATTTTCCAACAATTGTTTACAGACCGATTATTTCACTGTATCACAATTCCAGTGGGTCAGAAGTTTACATACACTAAGTTGACTGTGCCTTTAAACAGCTTGGAAAATTCCAGAAAATGATGTCATGGCTTTAGAAGCTTCTGATAGGCTAATTGACATCATTTGAGTCAATTGGAGGTGTACCTGTGGATGTATTTCAAGGCCTACTTTCAAACTCAGTGCCTCTGCTTGACATCATGGGAAAATCAAAATAAATCAGCCAAGACCTCAGAAAAAAAATTGTAGACCTCCACAAGTCTGGTTCATCCTTGGGAGCAATTTCCAAACGCCTGAAGGTACCACGTTCATCTGTACAAACAATAGTACGCAAGTATAAACACCATGGGACCACGCAGCCGTCATACTGCTCAGGAAGGAGACGCGTTCTGTCTTCTAGAGATGAACGTACTTTGGTGCGAAAAGTGCAAATCAATCCCAGAACAACAGCAAAGGACCTTGTGAAGATGCTGGAGGAAACAGGTACAAAAGTATCTACAGTAAAAACGAGTCCTATATCGACATAACCTGAAAGGCCGCTCAGCAAGGAAGACACTGCTCCAAAACCGCATTATAAAAGCCAGACTACGGTTTGCAACTGCACATGGGGACAAAGATTGTACTTTTTGGAGAAATGTCCTCTGGTCTGAAAAAACAAAAATAGAACTGTTTGGCCATAATGACCATCGTTATGTTTGGAGGAAAAAGGGGGAGGCTTGCAAGCCGAAGAACACCATCCCAACCGTGAAGCACAGGGGTGGCAGCATCTTGCTGTGGGGGTGCTTTGCTGCAGGAGGGACTGGTGCACTTCACAAAATAGATGGCATCATGAGGAAAGAAAATTATGTGGATATATTGAAGCAACATCTCAAGACATCAGTCAGGAAGTTAAAGCTTGGTCGCAAATGGGTTTTCCAAATGGACAATGACCCCAAGCATACTTCCAAAGTTGTGGCAAAATGGCTTAAGGACAACAAAGTCAAGGTATTGGAGTGGCCATCACAAAGCCCTGACCTCAATCCTATAGAAAATGTGTGGGCAGAACTGAAAAAGCGTGTGCGAGCAAGGAGGCCTACAAACCTGACTCAGTTACACCAGCTCTGTCAGGAGGAATGGGCCAACATTCACCCAACTTATTGTGGGAAGCTTGTGGAAGGCTACCCAAAATGTTTGACCCAGTTTAAACAATTTAAAGGCAATGCTACCAAATACTAATTGAGTGCATGTAAACTTCTGACCCACTGGGAATGTGATGAAAGAAATAAAAGCATCAATCATCAAGCAAATCATTCTCTCTACTATTATTCTGACATTTCACATTCTTAAAATAAAATGGTGATCCTAACTGACCTAAGACAGGGAATTTTTACTCTGATTAAATGTCAGGAATTGTGAAAAACTGAGTTTAAATGTATTTGGCTAAGGTGTATGTAAACTTCCGACTTCAACTGTATATTGAAAACCCCATTTAAAATCATGTGGATTAAAATGTACTGAATCGAGGGACTCACCAGCGAGCAGGAGCAGTTTTGGCACAGGGCAGGAAAGGAAGAGGGCAGACAGGCCACTGAACCAGCCCTCCCAGTACTTCTCTGTCTTTGACAGATCAATCTGCCAGGTATAAATGGTCTCCTTCTTCACCTAAGAAAGCCAAGAGACAGTTAACCTTCATTTACTCTTCATGTACACACTACAACAGACCGTGTAAAGGTGGGAAATGACATACACACTCCCCCAAGATGACATATGCACCCAGATGTATACACCAACTACTAATGCCTAATAAGATCCATACATACAAACCCACCCGAATAAATGGGTATAAAATATATTTAAAAAAATAAACATTACATTTTCCCCCAATCATCCCATCCCTAACCTCTTGGTCATCCTCCTTCTTCCTTTTGTGGTTGGATTCTCCTTCCTCTTCTTCCTCCTCTTCCTCTTCAATAATGCCGTCGCTGATGCTCTTGGAGACGCCTGGACTGTTGAGGGGTTCCTCACATCTATGGAGGAGGTCAAAACTTGTGTTTAGTTACAGGTCCTGAAAAGTCACATCTTGAAGTTGATTCATTTAAAAAGGTCTTTGTCCTCTGAGCCCGTTTTTCCCAGGTCCAGACATACTTTTTCACCTGGCCTCCCATGGACACACGAGCTGACTCAACGTTTCGGATCTGTCCACTCTTCACACTGATGGGGGAGGGACAAGATCAGAGAACACATTACTTGGATTACGCTCTATTAGTAAAGCATTTGCTGAGTATTTTTACACTTCTGCATGTATGGACAGCATCTCACCTCCACTCAATGGCATTCTCCACAGACTTAAAGGTCTTTGGTCGACTCCTGAGGAAATTCTGCATACTGTTTAAGGCATCCATTGCTGTGCCTGAATAAACACAATAGCGGAAATATTATGAACTAATCACTCAATCAATAAATTGATGACTACACCTAGTGTCATATCATAGTTTAAAACAATGAATACATCAATTAATCTTATGTCAGCTCCTCAACTGCTGCTTGTTTGATCATCAAATGACAAGTCCCGATCATGAGACAAACACAAATACCATAATCACCTTCCACGACATCAATCACACACAGACCAAGTAACGACGGCACGTGGTTTGCTGCAGCGGTATGAACTGCTATAGCTCCACCCATGCTGTGTCCAATCATCATGATCGGAGGTGGGTTTTCTCCATAGAGTGCTTCCACCACTTTGCCAATGTCCCTGGTGGAGAGAGGAGACAAAACCAGCATAAATCAACTGCTGGAACAATCTCACCCATACAAACCAGCCTAATCCAGCTCCTCAAACAATCACACCCAACAGAAGATAGACAATATAGAAATCTCTATCCCTAAGTTTCCAGAGCAGAGATGGAAAGAGATATCAGTTTCTTCCCACTGGCACTTTGTTAAATGTAAACAAGACTATTCTGGGGTTGCAGCAAGCCTGTTTTCTCTCCTTGCATCAAACAGCAGATCAGTGTCTCAATGGGAGGCAGCAGCCGATAGCTCATCTGACTCAGTCCTCCTCTCTCTCCAGCAGGTTCTCTCCACCCCCCTACAGTACAGCAGCTGATAGCTCATCTGACTCAGTCCTCCTCTCTCTCCAGCAGGTTCTCTCCACCCCCCTACAGTACAGCAGCTGATAGCTCAACTGACTCAGTCCTCCTCTCTCTCCAGCAGGTTCTCTCCACCCCGCTACAGTACACCTCCACCACTGCCTCCGGTCGTGTCCGGTTCCCTCCCATCTCAACAACACAAAATCTTCCCCATCACTCACCCTGCGTAACACTCATCTCTGAGTGTGACAGATTACAGAGAAAACATTCCTGACCTGGCAACTTACTTGGCCATTGTTTCCGCTGAGAGATCGTCAGAATTCTTTACTTTGGTGTCACCTTTGTGGGACAGAAAATAGTAAATAAATAAATAATAATACTATTGAGACCATGAATATGAGGTAACCAGATGGAATGTGTGTTATCATGAGGGAGAGTTAGCCACTCACCATGGGCCCTGAGGTCCATAGCCACCACCCTGCAGTTAATTCTGCTGTATATCACCGCCTGCAAACACAAACCCACTCTGTGTTGACTGTTAACACAGTTAACAGTCTGTGTTATTATGAAGGCAGGCTCACAAACATACAGCTCCATCTTCAACAGTCACTCAATACAACCTTACAGTGCCTTCAGAAAGTATTCACACCCCTTGACTTTTTCCACATTTTGTTGTGTTACAGCCTGAATTTAAAATATATTTTTTTGTCACTGGCCTACACACAATACCCCATAACGTCAAAGCGGAATTATATTTTTCAAATTTGTAACAAATTAATTTAAAATGAAAATCTGGAATGTCTTAAGAGTCAATAAGTAATCAACCCCTTTGTTATGGCAAGCCTAAATAAGTTCAGGAGTAAACATTTGCTTAAAGCTGCAATAATGTAACTTTTTGGGCGACCCGACCAAATTCACATAGAAATGTGTGTTATAGATCTGTAATTCTCATTGAAAGCAAGTCTAAGAAGCGGTAGATCTGTTTTATGTGCACAATTTCTATGCTTCCCGTTCTTATGTTTAGTTTTTGCGTCTTTTACTTTCGATTTTGTACACCAGCTTCAAACAGCTCAAAATACAACATTTTTAGTTATGGAAAATATATTTCACAGTGGATCATAAACTAGAGTCAGCCGCAGGCCAGAACATAATTATAAATCATTTGTAGACTGCAAATTAACTGCAAGAAGCCCAAACATATGTTTGACTAAAACATAATAATTTCAAACCTTGCTTACATGCATCATGTTATGGGTATGCTTGTAATCTTTAAGGACTGGGGAGTTTCTCAGGATAAAAAAGAAACGTAATGGAGCTAAGCACAGGCAAAATCCTAGAGGAAAACCTGGCTCTGTTAGGTTGGCTGGGGAGCGTCGGTGCACAGCTATTTTCAGGTCTCTCCAGAGATGTTCGATTGGGTTCTGGCTGGGCCACTCAAGGACATTCAGAGACTTGTCCCGAAGCCACTCCTGCGTTGTCTTGGCTGTGTGCTTAGGGTCGTTGTCCTGTTGGAAGGTGAAACTTCACCCCAGTCTGAGGTCCTGAGCGCTCTGGAGCAGGTTTTCATTAAGGATCTCTCTGTACTTTGCTCTGTTCATCTTTCCCTCGATCCTGACTAGTCTCTCAGTCCCTGCCGCTGAAAAACATCCCCACAGCATAATGCTGCCACCACCATGCTTCACCGTAGGGATGGTGCCAGATTTCCTCCAGACGTGACACTTGGCATTCAGGCCAAAGGGTTCATTCTTGGTTTCATCAGACCAGAGAATCTTGTTTCTCATGGTCTGAGAGTTTTTAGGTGCCTTTTGGCAAACTCTAAGCGGGCTGTCATGTGCCTTTTACTGAGGAGTGGCTTCCGTCTGGCCACTCTACCATAAAGGCCTGATTGGTGGAGTGCTGTAGAGATGGTTGTCCTTCTGGAAGGTTCTCCCATCACCACAGAGGAACTCTGGAGCTCTGTCAGAGTGACCATTTGGTTCTTGGTCACCTCCCTGACCAAGGCCCTTCTCCCCCGATTGCTCGGTTTGGCCAGGCGGCCAGCTCTAGGAAGAGTCTTGGTGGTTCCAAACTTCTTCCACTTAAGAATGATGGAGGCCACTGTGTTCTTGGGGACCTTCAATGCTGCAGAAATGTTTTGGTACCCTTCCCCAGATCTGTGCCTCGACACAATCCTGTCTCGGAGCTCTACGGACAATTCCGTCGACCTCATGGCTTGGTCTTTGCTCTGACATGCACTGTCAACTGTGGGACCTTATATACAGTTGAAGAAGGAAGTTTACATACACCTTAGCCAAATACATTTAAACTCAGTTTTTCACAATTCCTGACATTTAATCCTAGTAAAAATTCCCTGTCTTAGGTCAGTTAGGATCACCATTTTATTTTAAGAATGTGAAATGTCAGAATAATAGTAGAGAGAATGATTTATTTCAGCTTTTATTTCTTTCATCACATTCCCAGTGGGTCAGAAGTTTACATACACTCAATTAGTATTTGGTAGCATTGCTACATTGTTTAACTTGGGTCAAACGTTTTGGGTAGCCTTCCACAAGCTTCCCACAATAAGTTGGGTGAATGTTGGCCCATTCCTCCTGACAGAGCTGGTGTAACTGAGTCAGGTTTGTAGGCCTCCTTGCTCGCACACGCTTTTTCAGTTCTGCCCACACATTTTCTATAGGATTGAGGTCAGGGCTTTGTGATGGCCACTCCAATACCTTGACTTTGTTGTCCTTAAGCCATTTTGCCACAACTTTGGAAGTATGCTTGGGGTCATTGTCCATTTGGAAGACCCATTTGCGACCAAGCTTTAACTTCCTGACTGATGTCTTGAGATGTTGCTTCAATATATCCACATAATTTTCTTTCCTCATTATGCCATCTATTTTGTGAAGTTCACCAGTCCATCCTGCAGCAAAGCACCCCCACAGCAAGATGCTGCCACCCCCGTGCTTCACGGTTGGGATGGTGTTCTTCGGCTTGCAAGCATCCCCCTTTTTCCTCCAAACATAACGATGGTCATTATGGCCAAACAGTTCTATTTTTGTTTCATCAGACCAGAGGACATTTCTCCAAAAAGTACGATCTTTGTCCCCATGTGCAGTTGCAAACCGTAGTCTGGCTTTTTTATGGCGGTTTTGGAGCAGTGTTTTCTTCCTTGCTGAGCGGCCTTTCAGGTTGTCGATATAAGACTTGTTTTACTGTGGATATAGATACTTTTGTACCTGTTTCCTCCAGCATCTTCACAAGGTCCTTTGCTGTTGTTCTGGGATTGATTTGCACTTTTCGCACCAAAGTACGTTCATCTCTAGGAGACAGAACGCGTATCCTTCCTGAGCAGTTGAAAAACAAGTTTTAATGACTCCAACCTAAGTGTATGTAAACTTCCGACTTCAACTGTAGACAGGCGTGTGCCTTTCCAAATCATGTCCAATCAATTGAGTTTACCACAGGTGGACTCCAATCAAGTTGTAGAAACATCTCAAGGATGATCAATGGAAACAGGATGCACCTGAGCTCAATTTCGAGTCTCATAGCAAAGGGTCTGAATACTTATGTAAATAAGGAATTTCAGTTTTTTTATTTTTAATACTTTTGCAAACATTTCTAAAAACCTATTTTCGCTTTGTCATTATGGGGTATTGTGTGTAGATTTCTGAGGATTTGTTTTTTTATTTAATCCATTTTAGAATAAGGCTGTGGCTGATCTTGCTCTGTTTTGAGACCGGTGTGACTTTTTGCAGAAAGTACAGATTGGCTCATCAGATATTGTTTCCCAAAACCAATGTTATAGGATCTTTGCGAGGATTTAAGATCTACTTTAGAAAGGCAAACACATGCCATTCCGGTGCACATCAAAGTGCTATCCACCCTCGGGTATGGGCACTTTTCAGCGGGAGCTTGCCGATCGGCATCTCACATCCCTCGATGAGCCAATGTTTTGGATGCAATCATCAGCAAAGCGAGCTGTAACATACAATTTCCATACACCATTGTACAACAGGTTAAGAGGGGTTTCTTTGCCATCAGTGGGTTCCCAAATATATTTTTTTAGCAATAGACGGCACCCACATCGCCATAAAAGCACCATCCAAAAATGAGTTCAACTAGGCAATGATAACAGAAAAGGCTTCCACTATTAAATGTGCAGGTGATGATGTAATGCGCAAAAAAACACTACTGAATGTGGTGGCAAGGTTGCCAGGTGAAACGCATGACTCGTTCATTCTGCAGAACAGCAATGTTGGCCTATACGCCTACAGGAGGGAGCTGTTGAGGATGGATGGCTTATTGGTGAGTGTTGCCTACTCATTTGAAGTATATTTGACATTGCTAAAGCAACTTGAATTGTCCTCTCTTTGTAGCCATGTTTTAATTTTGACTGGTCAAACCACAACTGAGCGAGTCAAATAAAACCTTTCGGTTGTATTCAATCTCTGGACTGTTTGATAAATCACACTTTTTCTAAGCATACGAACATTCTAAATTCAATTAGTAAGTAGTATGTGACCGTTGAGTCATGGTAATCTCCTCTTATGCACTCTGGACATGCGTTGGTAGTACCAAACTCGCTAATGGCCTGGTACTCAGGGCTCTATTGTCCCTCTAACACATCAACACATAATCAAAACAGTATCATGCTTTTAAAACTCACCTAACTGTGATTGATTTGAAGAAAAAAATATGGAAAATATGGACATTGTGTATGTTGTTTCAACACAATGAAATGGATAGCACTTTCTAAGGTGATGATTTATTCAAGACACCCATATGCATATTCGAGCTTATGCATAGGCCTATATACAGTGGGGGAAAAAAGTATTTAGTCAGCCACCATTTGTGCAAGTTCTCCCACTTAAAAAGATGAGAGAGGCCTGTAATTTTCATCATAGGTACACGTCAACTATGACACACAAATTGAGGAAAAAAAATTCCAGAAAATCACATTGTAGGATTTTTAATGAATTTATTTGCAAATTATGGTGGAAAATAGGTATTTGGTCACCTACAAACAAGCAAGATTTCTGGCTCTCACAGACCAGTAACTTCTTCTTTAAGAGGCTCCTCTCTCCTCCACTCGTTACCTGTATTAATGGCACCTGTTTGAACTTGTTATCAGTATAAAAGACACCTGTCCACAACCTCAAACAGTCACACTCCAAACTCCACTATGGCCAAGACCAAAGAGCTGTCAAAGGACACCAGAAACAAAATTGTAGACCTGCACCAGGCTGGGAAGACTGAATCTGCAATAGGTAAGCAGCTTGGTTTGAAGAAATCAACTGTGGGAGCAATTATTAGGAAATGGAAGACATACAAGACCACTGATAATCTCCCTCGATCTGGGGCTCCACGCAAGATCTCACCCCGTAGGGTCAAAATGATCACAAGAACGGTGAGCAAAAATCCCAGAACCACACGGGGGGACCTAGTGAATGACCTGCAGAGAGCTGGGACCAAAGTAACAAAGCCTACCATCAGTAACACACTACGCCGCCAGGGACTCAAATCCTGCATTGCCAGACGTGTCCCCCTGCTTAAGCCAGTACATGTCCAGGCCCGTCTGAAGTTTGCTAGAGTGCATTTGGATGAACCAGAAGAGGATTGGGAGAATGTCATATGGTCAGATGAAACCAAAATAGAACTTTTTGGTAAAAACTCAACTCGTCGTGTTTGGAGGACAAAGAATGCTGAGTTGCATCCAAAGAACACCATACCTACTGTGAAGCATGGGGGTGGAAACATCATGCTTTGGGGCTGTTTTTCTGCAAAGGGACCAGGACGACTGATCCGTGTAAAGGAAAGAATGAATGGGGCCATGTATCGTGAGATTTTGAGTGAAAACCTCCTTCCATCAGCAAGGGCATTGAAGATGAAACGTGGCTGGGTCTTTCAGCATGACAATGATCCCAAACACACCGCCCGGGCAACGAAAGAGTGGCTTCGTAAGAAGCATTTCAAGGTCCTGGAGTGGCCTAGCCAGTCTCCAGATCTCAACCCCATATAAAATCTTTGGAGGGAGTTGAAAGTCCGTGTTGCCCAGCGACAGCCCCAAAACATCACTGCTCTAGAGGAGATCTGCATGGAGGAATGGGCCAAAATACCAGCAACAGTGTGTGAAAACCTTGTGAAGACTTACAGAAAACGTTTGACCTGTGTCATTGCCAACAAAGGGTATATAACAAAGTATTGAGAAACTTTTGTTATTGACCAAATACTTATTTTCCACCATAATTTGCAAATAAATTCATTAAAAATCTCACAATGTGATTTTCTGGATTTTTTTTCTCATTTTGTCTGTCATAGTTGACATGTACCTATTATGAAAATTACAGGCCTCTCATCTTTTTAAGTGGGAGAACTTGCACAATTGGTGGCTGACTAAATACTTTTTTCCCCCACTGTATGAGCCCAAGCCCGAAAAAATCTCCTGAATTAAAATAATGATTGTGCTGTTATACAATACATAGCCTACCGCAAATTATGCAAGGCAGAAAAACATTTAAAAAACAGATTTAAAATGTCTTTGGTACATAATATGGTACTTATTCAAAAAAAGAAAAATGTATAGTAACCGCCATTGAGTGTGGACTGTATTATTATGCATACTGGATGGACTGGTTACCTTATGCTACGTTCCAAACTTTCTATCCATGAGTTTGGGAGAGAACGTATAGGCCTAGGCGATGCAGTTGGTTCATTGATTGTGCAGGGCTGCTTACAGAGTTAGCCTACAATTATAGTGCATTTGTATTTGATTTTGAATAGCCTAGTAATAGGGCATTTTTTATATTTTCATAATTAATAGGCTGACATTACCTTTAGCTACAGAATATCTCACCACCGTGTGTTTCCATCTCCTCCTCTCTCTCCTTCATTCCTTTCTCGAGCGTGCAGAGAGAGGGGCTGTCAACAGTTTAATTAAATATGTTTTGTTGTGAAAACATGTTACTATCGATGTTCCAGAACAGATTTCACTTGGTTTCCCAAATTAAGCACTGGGTAGCTGCAGGAACAGGGTTGGAGAGCCCATGGCATACAGAGTTTAGGCGAAATATCACCTGTTGCGCAGCAACACGATTCATGCTTCTCAAACAGTGGTTGATGAAATAACCGGAGAAGCATACCCAATAGGATTGAAAAAGGAACCGGACGGAAAAGCGGCCTCCATTTGCTATTCGAGTGCATAATGATGACATGTCTTTTTCCTCCTGCCCCTGTTCCTGCCCATTTGATAATGGGACATTCTAAATTGAATTAAATTGATTTATTAGACTATATTACAATGTATTTATTATACTTTTTTTTTATTATACTGTTCCGAAGGTGCGTATCAGCAGCTTGTATGCAGCTTCTATGCCTGGAGGCCTGGAGATGCTAAACGTCTTTATGTTAATTAACGGTCAATTACCGTGAGACCGGCAGTCTTTTCATGACAATAACCAGCTGACAAATTTTCATTCATACAGCCCTAAACACAACAAAATGTGGAATAAGTCAAGGGGTATGAATACTTTCTGAAGACTCTGTAAATGCAGGACATGTTGTGATGGTATGTGTGTACATAAAACAGTATGTTTGCTCTTTCTGGTATTTGATAGTATTACTCACAGTGAACACAGCCCAGGAGAGAGCAGAGTGGCCTCCTCCATGGAGCAGGAGCAGCACAGGACCATGCTGGCCGCTGCTGT
Organism: Coregonus lavaretus; assembly: GCF_964263955.1. Taxonomy (NCBI): domain Eukaryota; kingdom Metazoa; phylum Chordata; class Actinopteri; order Salmoniformes; family Salmonidae; genus Coregonus; species Coregonus lavaretus. The sequence continues at coordinate 38,371,254 of NC_139997.1, read as the reverse complement.
AGATTCTGAACGTGTGCAGAGTAGTCAAGGAATATAGAGTACAGACACATTCACAATGGAGATATGCTTATGATGCACTGGATCAGGAGTTAAATATTACACTGTATAAAATGACTTCTCTTCAGTAAGTGTTTCAAAAATATGATACATCATTCATGGTTCAATTCCATGTGTAGATGAACAGTAGCACACTTATGGGAGCCACATTAAAGGATATATCTTTGCCATTATTGTTTTCCACTTCTACATCTTCCATCGCTTCAAAGTATTCACTCCAGGACAGAGGGGAGAAGTCTCTCTTCCGTCCAGGTCTGTGTGTTAGCCAGGGAGTATCAGAAACAAAAAGAGGATTTTAAAAAGTGGGTAAATCCATTTGAATTCAATCACTTTTTGACGGCACCCCTTTAAATTTGAAAGAAACCTTCCATACATATTTGCCCATTGTAGAAATGCTCAGAACAGTGACTTTTTGGACCTGAATGCCAAAACATTCAAGAGATAAAGGTGCTCAAAGTTGACCTATTTGCATACCCCACCATACCATGAGACATCCATGTTTTCATCATTGGAAAAGATAAACGGTTGAGATTGATATCATTTAACTATTTGATCATTGAAAAAAAAGTGTTTAAAAAAAAACGATGTCATTTTGTAACCTTAAATGCAGTGGCGGCTGGCCGATAGAGGGCGCTAGGGCGCCGCCCCCTTAAATAAAATTATTTAAAAAAATAAAATAAAAAATAAATAAAAATAATAATAATAATAATAAAAACATCAGTATGTCAATATTTGTGTGTTTGAAATATGGAATGCACACAGTAATATGTGTAAGATATGATAGGAAATCATATTCGCAACCTTTCCTCTGCCTGTCAAACGCCTCGTCAGCTCTGGGCGATACAGAAAGTGCCCCGAGGAGGCGGGTCTACGTAGCAGTTAAGCCAATTGCTAATTTAAGATATGAATGTATGACATAAAATGTAGCCAATCAGCGATCTTAAATCGAATCCAAGGAGGGCGATTATTTTATCGCCCCAAGCTCGCCCCTGATAAAATAAGGACCGGGCTCCAGTGGCGCCATTTTTACTAGACGACAATGGCGAGCGCAAACGTTACTCCTCCAAGACCCAACCCTAACTCGGTGAAATCTCTCCTCCAAGATCCGTTTGAGAGGAGAACTTTGTCAGAGAAAGTTCGGGTGAAAGAGCTGGGCCCAGATCAACCTGACCTCTCAATCAGACAGCAGGCTAGCGAGAAAGGGAAGCAGTATATGCGCGGCTTCTCCCGTAGCTGGTACACCAGGAAGGCTTGGCTAGCTGGGTGCACTGATGCTAATGCTTTATTTTGCTTTCCGTGCTTGCTTTTTAAAACGACGGGGTCAGATTCAGCATGGACAGGTACCGGAGTGAGGGATATGAAGCACCTGTCAGAGAAGGTAAAGAAACATGAGAACACCAGGGCACACATGGACAACTCTGTAAAGCTAGCTGTATTAGGAAGGGTGAACATTGCTACGCAGCTGGATGACGGCCACAGGATTGCGGTGAGGAAACACAATGAGGAGGTGGATAAAAACAGGCACATTCTATCCAAAATTATCGATTGTGTGAAGTTCTGTGGGGCTTTTGAGTTGGCCTTGCGTGGGCACGAGGAGACTGACTCCTCGGACAACCCCGGCATTTTCCGGGGCTTAGTGGATTTTGTTGCCTCCCTCGACAGTGTGCTGGAGGAGCACCTGAAGACAGCTACCGTTTTTAAGGGCACGTCAAAGACGATACAGAACGAGCTGTTGGACTGTATGCTGTCAGTGCTTAAGGATTACATCCTGGAGGAAGTAAAGAGTGCTGATTTTATCGCCATTCAAGCTGACGAGACGACTGACGTTTCCACCCACTGCCAGTTGGTGCTTGTGATACGCTACATCGATGCTAAAAGTAACGTCCAAGAGCGTTTTTTCGAGTTCATTTTGATCGAGAACGCAACCGCCGACACCATCGCTACAGCGCTGCTGGAGAGGCTCAGCACCATACTCTCACATGGACAAAAGGCCAAACTTATTGCCCAGGCTTACGACGGAGCAAGTGTGATGAGGGGAGCCACTGGCGGAGTGCAGCGTAAAATAGTGGATGTGTACGAAAATGCGCACTACGTCCACTGCTATGCACATCAGCTGAACCTCATCATGCAGCAGGCTACTTCACGCATCCCCAGGATCGGCACTTTCTTTTCCGACCTTGCAGGATTTTCTGCTTTCTTCTCCAGGTCTCCCAAGCGAACCACCGTGCTTGACGAAGTGGTTGCGCATAGACTCCCCAGAGCCTCTACAACACGGTGGAACTTCCACAGTCGCGCTGTAAACACTGTGTACGAGTACAGGGATGACCTCCTAACGTGTTTCCAGACCATCAGAGACTCTGGGAACTTTGATGCCCCGACTGTCAGAGAGGCGGGGGGCTTTGTGAGGATGCTCGAAGACGAGGCTTTCTGTTTTTTCCTGGCACTGTTCCACAAGATCATGCCAAATGTGGACATGCTTTTCAGCCAGCTGCAGAAGAGGAACATCGACCCTGTCTTCATTAAAGCACTTGTCCAGAGGTTCACAGACAGCATGCTAACAATCAGGTAAATAACTATATTTACTATTGGCTGATAAAGATGTTGTTAGAAAGATGAATAGTTCACTTACAACAGTTTAAAAGCCTAAATGTGTCTGGTCATCAAAGTGAGTGATTATCATAGAGCCGTCACAATTATATTTGTTTTAGTATTTTAAAAGGAAAGAGAAGACACAATCAGACGTTGATAATAATGCAGGAAAGTACTACACAGTTTGTAATAATTATTCAGGTGTCCACCAGGTCAATTTCTAGAAGAGGCCTAGTTGTTATTGAAGATTAACTTTATTGCTAAGTGCACAGCAGAACAAAATGATGTTGCATCCCTCTCACAAATGTAATAGAAAAAGGCTTTAAAACGTAATAACATCAGTTAATGATGTACATCACAGGTTAAAAGCAGTTACTAGACATAGTTTGTTTGTATATACACACTATCTGTCTGTCTGTCTGTCTATATATATATATAAAATTCCTGTACAAATAAGATGACAGACACACACACACAGAGCAGCTCTGGCTGCATGTTTCTTTGTATATAGTTGACCTTAGCATAAAAAATCCAGTTATATATGGTACTCTAGAAAGTCTTAATAGTGTCTTTGCTAATATTACTGTATATATGTTGTTTTGTATCAATTAATTGTTGCAGTTCTGGAGCACATTAACAATTAGTCACATTTAGTATGATCATAAAATACTGTATGCTATTCTTCCAGTCAAAGGTTTGAGTTCATCCACTTGATATCCATTTCTATATTATACATCCTTTTATACAGTGTAAGATTTCCTATAAACTTTATAATAATTTCATGTTATTGTCCACTTTCCACTCTGTTCTGACAGCATGCCTGTTGCGTTGCCTGTTTACTACCAATGGTGAAAAGTTCACTTTAAATGCAAATGAAAGGCTTGGGTTTGTGTAATATGTTTTTGTGTAAGAATGCCTCAACTTTTTAATATTGGCATTAAATAATTACTGAATGTTTCACTGAGCACTGCTGTCCTGCAGTTTGTGTTAAAATATATCGCGATGGTTACAGGAAAAAAAAAGTATGGCACAGCCCCACCGAGAATATTTTTCACCAGCCGCCACTGCTTAAATGTCAATTATCAAAAAATGCGTAAAACACATTTTTTTTATTCACATATGTTGTAGCTTAAACCCTATTTTACGTATTCTGAGGTTTTTGTGTTGTGATGTTCTTGAATACAAGCTGGGTGTCATGTTTTGGCTGAAATGGGAATACAATTTAAATTTAAACTTTCAAATGGTACCACAAAGATGGTTAGAAGTCCACACATCAGAGAAATTTAACTTGAATGGGAATAGCTGTTGTTTTCAATTATACTGTCAATTCTCTATAGGAAACCAATTGAAATCATAGAAATATAGATAATAGAATACCTACACATTTAAGTTGACTTTCGATGGTGGGTGGACCGGTGGCCATCTTTGTGGTAGTAATTAGAAGTAAAAATTTCAATTTAATTTACATTTCAATGGTGTACCAGCTAAATTGCTGTGGTCTGGAGGAATAGGTCCATTCTATGAATTATATTTATATGATTGAAATGACACCCACCCTGTATTCAAGAGCATATGTCTCAACAGATGGCTGGCACAACACAAAAACCTCAGATAATGTAAAGTAGGGTCTAAGCTACAACAAATGCAAATATGAAAAAAATTGTAGTTTACGCGTTTTTTGATAATTGGTTTACAGGTTAATAATGTCATGTTATATATATATATATTTATTTAAAAAACAATAAATTATTAAATACTTTGAAAACCCTGTTTGCAAGCTTTTAAATTATATAAAACTATGGGCCTATGATGAGCCTACGACTGCAGTTTTGATGACGGAGAGAGGAAGGGGGAGGGATACCTACACATCAAAGAGGGTGGCATAAGTTTAGCTATACCGGTTCATAAATTGAGCCATCAACGACCCATATGAAATACTAATACTGAAGAATATGGAGGCAGCATAATCCATAAAAGATTCGTAGCTAGTAAGCTAACTTATTTCATAACACGTTAGCTTGTTTACTGGGACTTACTGATGATGATGCTCTTACTGTACTGACCTGTCAAAACCAAATTAGGTCAAAACCAGCTGGCTGTCGCACTTGAATGGAACAACTAAACAACACGTGAATAGGAGCATTGTTCACCACAAGATAATAGGATTGAAAAGCCGCATTAGTTTCAGTTGTCAGATTTAACCGTTATCTAGTTAGCTTGCTACTTAGGTAGCAATGTCGTGAATTTAGCTAGCTACAGTAGCTAGCTCTACCACAAAAGTTAAACAGAGGACGAGACGGTTGTTGGCTCATGTTAGTTATGCATTCACAAGTTGAAGGGCTTAGCTACAAGAGCCAGACAACTATCTGATTAAAGCCTCGCCAACCATCTCAAAACTAGCTGTGAACTCACCCCATTCTCATTTTAGACCGCGACTGCAAGCCTCCTTCTGGCACGGGAGGTCTGGAGGCTAACACATTCAAATGCAACTGTTTCTCCATGCCGTCGAACGCGGGGCCAAGGCCGTTCAGTCAAATACCAAATCGTTCCCCTCCTTCGAACCATACGATTTTCCTCCAGCACCGGGTAGCTATTAACAGCTAGCTATAAATTGACAACTGCAAAGATTGTTTATCCTCTCACAACTAGTCACCCCCCACAACACGACCCGTTTGCCAATTGGCACATTGCACTCTGGGATATGTATGCGCACTGTCAACCATTCTCAACTAAACCATCGAGATACAGTCATAAAAAACTATATTTCACAGAAAACATGGTGTAAGTGTAGAACCTTATTTTTATGACGTAATCAAATAAAATCAAATAAAATTGTATTGGTCGCGTACACATATTTAGCATATGTTATTTTGGGTGTAGCGAAATGCTTGTGTTCCTAGCTCAAACAGTGCAGTAATATGTAACAATTCAAAACAATACAAACAAATCTAAAAGTAAAATAATGGAATTAAGTAAAATATAATTATTAGGAAGAGCATTGTCTAAATATATATCTGTAGAATATATATATATATATATATATATATATATATATATATATATATATATATATATATATATATATCTGTAGAATACGTAGGATAGAATAGTATATATACAGCAATAGTTGAATGGGATGGCATTGACTAGAATACAGTATATACATACGAAATTAGTAAAACAGTATGTAAACATTATTAAAGTAACCAGTGTTCTATTATTAAAGTGACCAGTGATTCCATGTCTATGTACATAGGGCAGTAGCCTCTAAGGTGCAGGGTTGAGTAACCGGGTGGTAGCCGGCTAGTGACAGTGACTAAGTTCAGGGCAGGGTACTGGGTGGAGGCCGGCTAGTGATGGCTATTTAACTGTCTGATGGCATTGAGATAGAAGCTGTTTTTCAGTCTCTCGGTCCCAGCTTTGATGCACCTGTACTGACCTAGTCTTCAGGGTGAACAGGCCGTGGCTCGGGTGGCTGATGTCCTTGATGATCTTTTTGGCCTTCCTGTGACATTGGGTGCTGTAGGTGTCCTGGAGGGCAGGCAGTGTGCCCCCGGTGTTATGCATTGGGCAGACCGCACCACCCTCTGGAGAGCCCTGCGGTTGCGAACGGAGCAGTTGCCGTACCAGGCGGTGATACAGCCCGACAGGATGCTCTCAATGGTGCATCTGTAAAAGTTTGTGAGGTTCTTAGCGGCCAAGCCAAATTTCTTCAGCCTCCTGAGGTTGAAGAGGCGCTGGTGTGCCGTCTTCACCACACTGGCTGTGTGGGTGGACCATTTCAGATTGTCAGTGATGTGTACGCTGAGGAACTTGAAGCTTTTCATCTTCTCCACTGCGGCCCCATCGACGTGGATGGAGGCCTGCTCCCTCTGCTGTCTCCTGAAGTCCACGATCAGTTCCTTCGTTTTGTTGATGTTGAGGGAGAAGTTATTTTCCTGGCACCACTCCACCAGGGCCCTCACCTCCTCCTTGTAGGCTGTCTCGTCGTTGATAATCAGGCCTACTACTATTGTGTCATCTGCAAACGATGATTGAGTTGGAGGTGTGCGTGGCCATGCAGTCATGGGTGAACAGGGAGTACAGGAGGGGGCTGAGCACACACCCTTGTGGGGCCCCTGTGTTGAGGATCAGCGTAGTGGAGATGTTGTTTCCTACCTTCACCACCTGGGGGCGGCCCGTCAGGAAGTCCAGGACCCAGTTGCACAGGGCAGGCCCCGAGCTTAATGATGAGCTTGGAGGGTACTATGGTGTTGAAGGCTGAGCTCTAGTCAATGAACAGCATTCTTACATAGGTATTCCTCTTGTCCAGATGGGATAGGGCAGTGTGCAGTGACATGGCGATTGCATCGTCTGTGGATCTATTGGGGCGGTATGGGGGTCAAGTAAGGTGGAGGTAATATGATCCTTAACTAGCCTCTCAAAGCACTTCATGATGACAGAAGTGAGTGCTACGGGGCGATAGTCATTTAGTTCAGTTACCTTTGCTTTCTTGGGTACAGGAACATTGGTGGACATCTTGAAGCAAGTGGGGAGGGCAGACTGGGATAGGGAGAAATTGAATATGTCAGTAAACACTCTAGCCAGCTGGTCTGCACATGCTCTGAGGACGCGGCTAGGGATGCCGTCTGGGCCGGCAGCCTTGCGAGGGTTAACATGCTTAAATGTCTTACTCACGTCAGCCACGGAGAACGAGAGCCCACAGTCCTCGGGAGCGGCCCGCATCGGTGGCACTGTGTTATCCTCAAAACGGGCGAAGAAGGTGTTTAGCTTGTCTGAAAGCAAGGTGTCGGTGTCCGCGACGTGCCTGATTTTCCCTTTGTAATCCGTGATTGTCTGGAGTCCCTGCCACATATGTCTCCTGTCTGAGCCATTGAATTGCAACTCCACTTTGTCTCTGTACTGACGTAATCTTTTACCAAGCAGGGGGAATTGATTACAGGAAAATTATAATCATCATCATAATGCCAATGGCAATGGTTAATCAAAATAGTCATAACAAGCATAGTAATCATAACAACTGGCCCCTAATCATCATCATCATCCCATTCCCTTGGGTCAAATCAGTTTATTTATTGGTTGAGTACACAGATTTTTAGATGTTATCGCAGGTGCATCGAAATGCTTGTGTTTCTATCGGTGCAAAGCATCAGTTCATTGCAAAGTGTGCAAGGAGGCGTGCAAGTGTGCAAGGTGGAGGTGAAGTATATTACAGAGGGGCACTACCATAGAGTAACCAGTGGAGGCCAGTGTGAAGCAGGGCAGAGATGAACAGTGTCCTACTTTTTATACACAGCTTCTGACTCCTCAGTCAAATCAATTAAGAAATAGCCTCAAAACGGACATGTGCAAGGATTTGTGTATGTTCTTGTGTGTCTCTGGCAGCAGGGGTTGTTTCACCATGACATCATCATCATTTTTTCAATCCCCCCCATCATTCCCTTTCCCCCTGACCTGGCTGGAGTTTGATATTGCTGAGATTCCCCTTTGAGGTGCTGAATGCCATGAGCACACTTATTACAGTATGTAATCATGAAGAACGCAGGCAAAAACCCTGGTTGCTGCTATGTCGTTGTGTTAACCTTCTACACTCAAACGGATGTCTTCCTCTATCCTGAAAGTATGCAAACTATCATTGATGCAAATAGAGTCATCCCCATACAGAGTTGATACTATTTATATGATCATCCCTCTGTTACATGACTTGAGTAACTCCTACTACTAGAGAATATCCTTCACTGCAACAAAACTCCACTAGATGGCAATAAAGGAGATAACATCAGAGCACAACTACAAAACATTATAACCCCATAGAGCAGGGGTCGGCAACAGGCGTTTTTGGTCAAATTAATTTTAGTTTTTGGTCATAAAAGACTGTAAAATCACCAGGAATATGGAGAATATGGAGATATGTTCCCAAATATTCCCACAAATGAAAAGAGAGACAATGTGATCGTGTCTCAATGTAATGAAATTATCATGTTATTTTCAAATACAGTCTATTTTTGGCCTTACTTGTGGTCAATTTGCAGTGTACAAATTATTATAATTATGTTCAGGCCACCCAACTATCCACATGGACAAAAATCGGCCCACGACAAAAACTAGTTGCCTACCCCTGCTGAGGAGCTCTCTCAGGAACCAACTGACAGAGTAATGGACAAATTAGCGTTTACGGTTCTCCACTACACTGCACATATAACACCTGCTTCCGTATCATAACTCAGCAGACATACCATGTGTTGGTGAAGTTTTGGCTCATTAACGTGATAGAGAATGCAAAGTGAAGCTGTGGTTTGGATACTTCCTGGTACTGTTTACTTGACAGAGGTGGTTAGAGAGTATTGTTGAGCACAGACATAAACACATGCATGCTCTCTTGCTCGCTTCACACAAGAACGCACACTCAAGAAGTCTTTCATCTGTCAGGTGTGATGCTCTGCAGTGTTTAAAGGGCCGCTCTTTAAAGGAGGAAGTGGTTTGAATAGGACATTCTGTTCTTTACATCTTGTCAAGGTGTGTTATGCAGTTTTGATATCACACAGCGGTGTCTGATGTTTAGACTAGTAGTAACACACAAGAAAAGGCTCTGTCAAGCTTATAGAATCAGAGTTTCACATGGAAGTTTCACATAGAACAAGCAAATCCCCAATGTGCCGCAGAGGAACCCATTTCACTGTATCACAGCATTCACTTTCTGTACATGCAGCATTTTCACAATGTACCACCTGCATACTGTAGGGGAGGGTAGGGTATGTTGAGCCATTTTTTACATTCAGCATCAGTACATCAAGAGAGATATAGTATTTTTCTAACAAAGATATTTACATATATTTCAGGATGTTGTGTATCCCTGGAAATAATCAGAATTAATGTCAACAACAGCTGTTTTGAAAACAGAGCGTGTCCAGGTATGGAGTAAATTGAGCATAGGGACAGGGTAGAGAGAGTGTGGTAAGTTGAGACATTTTTTACATTCAGCATCAGTACGTCAAGGGACATATAGTATTTTTTCTAACAAATATATTTACATACACTACCGTTCAAAAGTTTGGGGTCACTTAGACATTCCCTTGTTTTTCGAAAGAAAATCAATTTTTTGGTTCATTAAAATAACATCAAATTGATCAGAAATACAGTGTAGACATTGTTAATGTTGTAAATTGCTATTGTAGCTGGAAACGGCTGTGGTGAATGATGGACGGAGTCAGGCGCAGTAGTAAAATAACCGGATACAGATTTATTCCTTCTAGACATACAATGCGCCTACAACGGCAATTGAAACAGGTACAGGGGAAACAATCCTCCCTGACCAAACAGTCTCAGAAAATACAATAAATGTAATGACACAGGGGAAAATCAACCCTGGCAAAATAAATGAGAGCGTATCTCAACCGAGCTACTCTCCTCCCACGTAGAACAATCACTCACAAAGACAAGGGGGCAGAGGGAACACTTATACACAGACTAATTAGGGGATGAGCACCAGGTGTGTGTGATTGACAAGACAAGACAAGTGGAGTGATGAGAATGGGAGCGGCAGTAGCTAGTAAGCCGGTGACGACGAATGCCGAAACCTGCCCGAACAAGGAGGGGAGGCAGCCTCGGCGGAAGTGGCTGATTTTCTATGGAATATCTACATAGGCGTACAGAGGCCCATTATCAGCAACCATCAGTCCTGTGTTCCAATGGCAGGTTGTGTTTGCTAATCCAAGTTTATCATTTTAAAAGGCTAATTGATCATTAGAAAACCCTTTTGCAATTATGTTAGCACAGCTGAAAACTGTTGTGCTGATTAAAGAAGCAATAAAACTGGCCTTCTTGAGACTAGTTGAGTATCTGGAGCATCATGGCCAGAAACAAAGAACTTTCTTCTGAAACTCGTCAGTCTATTCTTCTGAGAAATGAAGGCTATTCCATGCGGGAAATTGCCAAGAAACGGAAAATCTCCTACAATGCTGTGTACTACTCCCTTCACAGAACAGCGCAAACTGTCTCTAACCAGAATAGAAAGAGGAGTGGGAGGCCCCGGCACACAACTGAGCAAGAGGACAAATACATTAGAGTGTCTAGTTTGAGAAACAGATGCCTCACAGGTCCTCAACTGGCAGCTTCAATAAATAGTACCTGCAAAACACCAGTCTCAACGTCAACAGTGAAGAGGCGACTCCGGGATGCTGACCTTCTAGGCAGAGTTGCAAAGAAAAAGCCATATCTCAGACTGGCCAATAAAAATAAAAGATTAAGATTGGCAAAAGAACACAGACACTGGACAGAGGAAGATTGGAAAAAAAGTGTTATGGACAGACAAATCGAAGTTTGAGGTGTTCGGATCACAAAGAAGAACATTTGTGAGACGCAGACCAAATTAAAAGATGCTGGAGGAGTGCTTGATGCCATCTGTCAAGCATGGTGGAGGCAATGTAATGGTCTGGGGGTGCTTTGGTGGTGGTAAAGTGGGATATTTGTACAGGGTAAAAGGGATCTTTAAGAAGGAAGGCTATCACTCCATTTTGCAACGCCATGCCATACCCTGTGGACGGCGCTTGATTGGAGCCAATTTCCTCCTACAACAGGACAATGGCCCAAAGCATAGCTCCAAACTATGCAAGAACTATTTAGGGCAGAAGCAGTCAGCTGGTATTCTGGCCAGCACTGGATCTCAACCCTATTGAGCTGTTGTGGGAGCAGCTTGACCGTATGGTATGTAAGAAGTTTGAAGGACACAATTATTATTTCAATTAAAAATCATTATTTCTAACCTTGTCAATGACTACATTTCCTATGCATTTTGCTATATTTCCTATTCAAACTCATTTCATGTGCGTTTTCATGGAAAACAAGGACATTTCTAAGTGACCCCAAACTTTTGAACGGTAGTGTATATTTCAGGATGTTGTGTATCCCTGGAAATAATCAGAATTCATGTAAACAACAATTGTTTTGAAAACAGAGCGTGTCCAGAAAAAGTGGTCTCTTGGCACAACTTACCCCAGGTATGGAGTAAATTGAGCATAGGGACAGGGTAGGGCGAGTGGGGTAAGTTGAGCCATTTCTTTATGTTCAGCATCACTCCATCAAGGAAAATATAGTATTCTTTCTAAAAAAGATATCTACATATATTTCAGGATGTTGTGTATCCCTGGAAATAATTAATTCATGTAAACGTTACAGTTTTGAAAACATAGCTCGTCCCCAAAAAAAGTGGTCTCTTTGCACATCTTACCCCGGGTATGGGGTAAGTTGAGTCACGGGACAGGGTAAGTTAAGCCGCCTACAAATTTCTGTACTGAATTAAATATTACCATGTCTATCTTTCCCAAACACAATTCAACACAACCATAATCACTTTTTTGTCTTTTAATCATTTTAAGCATCTTTTAACACAGGTTTAACAACTAACAAACACGTTGTACTTTTTAAAAACACTTTTAACATAGGCCAGGCCCTGTTGTTACCTCATATCCCAGCAATAATGCCTTGCATTGAGTACCACAGTATGAGTCATAATACCCATTAAACCTAGCGGTCAAACAGGGAAATGGTTCCAATCGTTTTTCCACCATTCATTTTTCCAATAGGGGATTTTAGAAACCCTTAAAATAAGGGCTGTGTTTCGTGTAGGCTTCCCTTACATGATGTTTTGATAACCGTGTAAATCTTTCTTTCGCTTGTATTTACCCCCCTAAAAATTTAACGCTAATTAGCTGCTAATGTGACTATCATAAAGAACTACAAATGCGATGATGATCTGGACGAGACTGACAAATCAAGGCAAAGGTAAGAATCTCTGTATTGTAGTAATGAATAAATTGGCAACATTTCTTTAAATTGACAATTCTGTGAACTGTCTTGTCCAAGTTTTTTATTGACACAATACCTCTTAGCAAAGGTGTCAGCTAGAGATTATGTGCAGGAGCTTGCAGGGATTTGTAGTTTTGCATGGTGTCTACTTTGATGCTAATTAGCATTTTCGAATCTGAGAGTAAACAGAGCCGAATATATTGATAAAAGTCACCTTGTCCAAGAAAGATTTACATGGTTATCAAAACGTCACACCAGGGTAAGCCTACACAAAACACAGCCCTTATTTGAAATGTTTCTAAAATCCCTCATGGGAAAAATGAATGGTGGAAAAATGATTGGAACCATTTCCCTGTTTGACCGCTAGGTTTTATGGGTATTATTACACCTCCACTGTGGGGCTCTATTACGCATGGGAAGAAAACACTTCAATTTGCTCAAATTGCCATTGGCTCAACCATTGGCTCAACTGACCCCAAGGCAAACATTTTGACTATATTAGCCCACACAACTACAATGATGCACTTTCATACTAGGTTTAAGACTTCATATTGAAGCACATAGAGACCCCAACTGATGTATAGAACAATCTTAAAATGATCTACTTTTGTTTAGATACAAGCATCATCAAACCCCTAACACAATGTAAATTCATTTGTCTTGGTGAAAATCTATTTTTTGGACCTAACTTGTTTACCACTTTTTCCATGTGGTTTCTTCCTACACAGATTTCACGAAATGATGACCTCTTCCTAAATATTTGGTCAAATTATAAATGTTGTGTAGGCCTATGGTTTCCTACAAACAACGTTTGCTCAACTTACCCCTTTGGTTCAACTTACCCCACTCTCCCCTAAGCATAGGGACACATTTCTAACACTTAGTACTTTTTTAAAAACACCTTTAACAAGGGCTCAGGCCATGGTGTAACCTCATATCCCAGCGATAATGCCTTGCATTGCACCTGGTAAGAAAACACTTCAATTGTGGCCTAGAGGGGGGCGAACCAAACTGAGGAAGGCAATCAGTTTTTTTGGACCTAACTTGCTAACCACTTTTTCCATGTGGTTTCTTCCTTCAGATACTCCATGAAATTATGACCTCTTCCTAAATATTTGGTCACATTATTCATTTTGTGTATGGTTTCTTAGAAACAAGGGGTGGCTCAACTAACCCTTTGGCTGGACTTACTGAGCCCTATACTAACAATCAGGTTTGAGAAGTTAGCAAGGTAACTTTGGTCAACTCTGAGTTCAACTTGGAATAACCGGTACCACGAAAGTGGCTCACCTTTTATCCAGGTACATTTCTATGGCAATGAATCCTTCAGAATTAACCTGCTCCGGGGCAGGCTAACTCAGGGCTAACTCCATTTATCATCTGACCCACGAGTTGAGGACCAATGAAACCAGATACCCTCCCTCTCACAAAGATTGTGTCATCATCCCCTTCATTTGAGGAAGAGGACTGATTAAATGTTTTATTAATAAAATGTTTTTTTGTGTAAAAGAAAATAGTAATGTTCAAATACTTCACATTACACATTTAGTAATGACAGCATTTGCTTTCCAAACGGTATGTTTTTCACGCGATTATATTTTGAAACTTGCAAAAGGCATACTGGCAGCCATTGCTAGTGTACCCATGAGTTTAACAGTCAAATGTTTTATTTTATTTTTTATTTCACCTTTATTTAACCAGGTAAGCCAGTTGAGAACAAGTTCTCATTTACAACTGCGACCTGGCCAAGATAAAGCAAAGCAGTGCAATAAAAACAACAACACAGAGTTACATATGGGGTAAAAAATACATAAAGGCAACAGAAAATATATATACAGTGTGTGCAAATGTAGCAAGTTATGGAGGTAAGGCAATAAATAGGCTATAGTGCAAAATAATTACAATTAGTATTAACACTGGAATGATAGATGTGCAAAAGATTATGTGCAAATAGAGATACTGGGGTGCAAATGAGCAAAATAAATAACAATATAGGGATGAGGTAGTTGGGTGGGCTAATTTCAGATGGGCTGTGTACAGGTGCAGTGATCGGTAAGGTGCTCTGACAACTGATGCTTAAAGTTAGTGAGGGAGATAAGAGTCTCCAGCTTCAGAGATTTTTGCAATTCGTTCCAGTCATTGGCAGCAGAGAACTGGAAGGAATGGCGGCCAAAGGAGGTGTTGGCTTTGGGGATGACCAGTGAGATATACCTGCTGGAGCGCAGACTACGGGTGGGTGTTGCTATGGTGACCAATGAGCTAAGATAAGGCGGGGATTTGCATAGCAGTGATTTATAGATGGCCTGGAGCCAGTGGGTTTGACGACAAACATGTAGTGAGGACCAGCCAACAAGAGCGTACAGGTCACAGTGGTGGGTAGTGTATGGGGCTTTGGAGACAAAACGGATGGCACTGTGATAGACTACATCCAATTTGCTGAGTAGAGTGTTGGAGGCTATTTTGTAAATGACATCGCCGAAGTCAAGGATCGGTAGGATAGTCAGTTTTACGAGGGCATGTTTGGCAGCATGAGTGAAGGAGGCTTTGTTGCGAAATAGGAAGCCGATTCTAGATTTAACTTTGGATTGGAGATTCTTAATGTGAGTCTGGAAGGAGAGTTTACAGTCTAACCAGACACCTAGGTATTTGTAGTTGTCCACATCTAGGTCAGACCCGTCAAGAGTAGTGATTATAGTCGGGTGGGCGGGTGCCAGCAGCGTTCGATTGAAGAGCATGCATTTCGTTTTACTAGTGTTTAAGAGCAGTTGGAGGCTACTGAAGGAGTGTTGTATGGCATTGAAGCTCGTTTGGAGGTTTGTTAACACAGTGTCCAATGAAGGGCCAGATGTATACAAAATGGTGTCGTCTGCGTAGAGGTGGATCTGAGCGTCACCAGCAGCAAGAGCGGCATCATTGATATACACGGAGAAAAGAGTCGGCCCAAGAATTGAACCCTGTGGCACCCCCATAGAGACTGCCATAGGTCCAGACAACAGGCCCTCTGATTTGACACATTGAACTCTATCTGAGAAGTAGTTGGTGAACCAGGCGAGGCAGTCATTTGAGAAACCAAGGCTATTTAGTCTGCCAATAAGAATGCGGTGGTTGACAGAGTCGAAAGCCTTGGCCAGGTCGATGAAGACGGCTGCACAGTACTGTCTATTATCGATCGCGGTTATAATATCGTTTAGGACCTTGAGCGTGGCTGAAGTGCACCCATGACCAGCTCGGAAACCGGATTGCATAGCGGAGAAGGTACGGTGGGATTCGAAATGGTCGGTGATCTGTTTGTTAACTTGGCTTTCAAATACTTTCGAAAGGTAGGGCAGGATGGATATAGGTCTGTAACAGTTTGGATCTAGAGTGTTACCCCCTTTGAAGAGGGGGATGACCGCGGCAGCTTTCCAATCTCTGGGGATCTCAGACGTTACGAAAGAGAGGTTGAACAGGCTAGTAATAGGGGTTGCGACAATTTCGGCGGCTAGTTTTAGAAAGAAAGGGTCCAGATTGTCTAGCCCAGCTGATTTGTAGGGGTCCAGATTTTGCAGCTCTTTCAGAACATCAGCTGTCTGAATTTGTGTGAGGGAGAAGCGGTAGGGGGGGCATGGGCAAGTTGCAGCGTAGGGTGCAGAGCTGGTGGCCGGGGTAGTGGTAGCCAGGTGGAACGCACGGCCAGCCGTCGCAAAATGCTTGTTGAAATTCTCGATTATTGTAGATTTATCAGTGGTGATAGTGTTTCCTAGCCTCAGTGCAGTGGGCAGCTGGGAGGAAGTGCTCTTATTCTCCATGGACTTTACAGTGTCCCAAAACATTTTGGAGTTAGTGCTACAGGATGCACATTTCTGTTTGAAAAAGTTAGCCTTTGCTTTCCTGACTGCTTGTGTATATTGGTTCCTAACTTCCATGAAAAGTTGCATATCGCGGGGGCTATTTGATGCTAATGCAGTACGCCACAGGATGTTTTTGTGCTGGTCAAGGGCAGTCAAGTCTGAGGAGAACCAGGGGCTATATCTGTTCTTAGTTCTGTATTTTTTGAATGGGGCATGTTTATTTAAGATTGTGAGGAAATTACTTTTAAAGAACAACCAGGCATCCTCTACTGACGGAATGAGATCTATATCCATCCAGGATACCTGGGCCAGGTCAATTAGGAAGGCCTGCTCGCTAAAGTGTTTTAGGGAGCGTTTGACAGTGATGAGGGGTGGTCGTTTGACCGCAGACCCGTTACGGACGCAGGCAATAAGGCAGTGATCGCTGAGATCCTGGTTGAAGACAGCGGAGGTGTATTTAGAGGGTAAGTTAGTCAGGATGATATCTATGAGGGTACCCATGTTTACGGATTTAGGGTTGTACCTGGTAGGTTCGTTGATAATTTGTGTGAGATTGAGGGCATCTAGTTTGGATTGTAGGATGGCCGGGGTGTTAAGCATATCCCAATTTAGGTCACCAAGCAGTACGAACTCTGAGGATAAATGGGGGGCAATCAATTCACATATGGTGTCCAGGGCACAGCTGGGGACTGAGGGGGGTCTGTAGCAAGCGGCAACAGTGAGATACTTATTTCTGGAAAGGTGGATTTTTAGAAGTAGAAGCACAAACTGTTTGGGCACAGACCTGGATAGTATGATAGAGCTCTGCAGGCTATCTCTACAGTAGATTGCAACTCCACCCCCTTTGGCAGTTCTATCTAGACGGAAAATGTTATAGTTGGGGATGGAAATTTCAGATTTTTTTGTGGCCTTCCTAAGCCAGGATTCAGACACTGCTAGAACATCAGGGTTGGCGGAGTGTGCTAACGCAGTGAATAACTCAAACTTAGGAAGGAGACTTCTGATATTAACATGCAAGAAACCAAGGTTTTTACGGTTACAGAAGTCAACAAATGATAGCGCCTGGGGCGTAGGAGTGATACTGAGGGCTGCAGGGCCTGGGTTAGCCTCTACATCACCAGAGGAACAGAGGAGGACTAGAATAAGGATACGGCTAAAGGCTTTAAGAACTGGTCTTCTAGTGCGTTGGGTACATAGAATAAATGGGGCAGATTTCCGGGCGTTGTAGAAAAGATTCAGGGCATTATGTACAGACAAGGATATGGAAGGATATGAGTAAAGTGGAGGTAAACCTAAGCGTTGGGTAACAATGAAAGAGATAGCATCACTGGAGGCACCGATTGAGTCGGTCTCCGCGTGTATGGGGGGTGGGACAAAGGAGCTATCTAAGGCAGGTTTAGCTGGGCTGGGGGATCTACATTGAAATAGTACAATAAGAAATAACCGAAACAGCAATAAGCAAACCATATTGACATGGCAGAGAGGCATAAAGCAATCACAGGTGTAATTTGAGAGAGCTAAGACAACAGCTGGTAATGGCGACACAGTTTGGGCTGAGGCTAAACATAAACAGGATGCGGTACCGTAAAAAGGAACAGTCCAGCAGGCATCAGCTGTATAGCTGAGTTATCATAAGGTCCGGTGAACAGCAATAGGATAGTTCGGAGGTAGTTCGGGGGCTGCTAAAGCACTAGCGAGCAAGAGGCCACGGCTAGCGTGTGCTTGCGGGCCGGGGCTAGCAGATGGAATCTTCGTGGTCGACTTCGTACAAATTGCCAGCGTTAGAGGTTCCAAAACCCTTCTATGGATTATATGTCTATGGCAACAACGCAATAAGCTCTTCCACAGCTAGAAGAAGTAGCTATAGGAGTGGGGAAAATGTGGCAGGTTAGGAGAACTAACCTAGCAGGTTATGAGAATGAGGTTAAGGTTAGGAAAAGGGTGAAGGTTAAGGTTTAGCTAAAATGCTACACGGAAGCAGCATGCAGCCACGCAAAACGGTCTTGAGTGGCAACCAATCTTCCAAATTAGCTGTTAGGTTTCGATACACCCACTTTCAGACACCACTTTCAGACACACTCCACATATGCAGTTACACATGACTCTGGCTCAACTAACCCTTTGGCATGACTTAAAGATGCACTTTGCAGAAATCGCTCCGCCATTTCCTGGTTGCTAAAATTAGAATAGTTAGCCTAATTTCAGTTTATGTGACAAAACAAGCAAGTATAGTGTAGAGAACCATTGTATCATCTAAACCAGTGGAGGCTCCTCAGGGAGAAATGGGAGGACCATCCACCTCAGTGAATTTCATAAAAATAAAAATAGTGAAACATTAGAAAAGTTATACTTTTTAGATAAAACTATACTAAATATATTCACATCCCCAAATAATTGATTAAAACACACTGTTTTCAATGTAGGTCTACAGTAGCATCAGCAGCACTCTGTAGAGTAGCACCATGGTGTAGCCGGAGGACAGCTAGCTTCTGTCCTCCTCTGGGTACATTGATTTCAATACAAAACCTAGGAGGCTCATGGTTCTCACCCCCTACCAGTAATTATGACAACTTCCTGAGGAGGTCCTCCAACCTATCAGATCTCTTGCAGCATGAACTGACATGTTGTCCACCCAATCAAAGGATAAGAGAATGAATCTAGTACTGAAAGCATAAGCTACAGCTAGCTAGCAGTGCACTGCATAAAATGTGGTGAGTAGTTGACTCAAAGTGAGACAAAGACAATAGTTGAACAGTTTTGAACAAATTAATTTCTTCCAAAATTAAGGAGAAGCGAGAGAGAGAGAGAGAGTATATATCTTTTCACTTTCACTTACTTAGCTAGCATCAAATGCAGCTAGCTAGTTTAGGCTACACAAACACCCGGCTCAAACAGAGTGGGATGCTATGTTAGCTAGCTGGCTATGGCTATCCAACACTGGAACTCTTCCAAGTCAAGGTAAGCTTTTGATTTAATAAATGTATTACCACCGGGGCACGCCGGTGTCACTGCTAAACTGCTTGCTGCTGACTGTATGCATGATTGTAGCGGGTTTACTAATGCATTAGTTCTAGTAGCTATGTTGACTATGACGTGACAATGATGTAGGCTGTGTGTAGTGGTTAGCGGTCATGATATGAAGGTTTGACTTGGAAAGGTTTTTTCGCCTGGTCACAGACAGCTGATGTGTTGTGCACTGAAGTCCACAAGCGAAGGGAAAGGTGAGAGGAGGAGAGCACATAGTAGATAGATGCGAGAAGGAATTATATATACAACGAGCTGTTTGTATGTGGCTGCTATGAAAGTGAACTGTGTTTGCGTCTGATCAGGGGTGTATTCATTGCACCAATTCTGTTGAAAAACGTTTCTTAAATGGAAGCAAACGGAACAAAACTGGGATTATTCAAAATCCTCTGGACCTGTGCACCTATGTTGTAAACTTTCATTCATAGGCTAGGTTGTAGCAACCTCATGATGGGTACAGGGAAAATTTGAGTATCATGTAGTAGCCTAAACCTATTGATGTTACATTGAGCTGGGTGAATGGAATATGAATGACAGTCGTCCAATATGCTGTAAAAGAAATAAGGCCATGTTCATAAAAAAATGTATCATCCTCCCTCATCTTAAACGGCACTGATCTAAACCGTTGTGAAATATATTTTTCATAACCAAAAACATTGTATTTTCAGCTGTTTGAAGCTAGTGTACAAAACCAAAAGTAAAACACTTAAAGCTTAAGAACGGGAAGCATAGAAATAGCGCACATAGAACAGATCTACTGCTTCTTAGACTTGCTTTCAATGAGAATGACAGATCTATAACATATATCTATATGAATTTGGTTGGGTCGCCCAAAAAGTTACATATTGCAGCTTTAAGCTTACCATATGCTTCCCAGTGGAAACAGTTTGCGGATATACTATGACAAAGTGTTGTGACGGGTTTGGTTGTTTTGGTCTTCGGCAGGGTTTTTTTTGGCTGTTTGTGCACCCCATTTTTTTTCTTGAGGCAAGTCGAAGTTCAGTAGCCAAAGTCTACGCCCTTTCGTCTGTGATTGGTTAACAGAACTACTCCTAGTAGGAATGGGAACTATGGACAGGTTTCTTCAATTAAGTGTTTGTTGTCATTCAATGAGAGACATGCTAACCTCCCATGTTGTTGGTAATGGTGAGAGTTTAGCATGTCTTGAGTATGATCTTTGACCCTCTGTAACTTATTATTATTCACGATTCATTCAGGATTATCCGTAATCATGGTAGCGTCCATATGAATGTGTTTAGAAACATATTCTATTCTTATTTATAATAAAAGTGACTCCAGAATGACACAATACATTATTTACCATTACTTTCTATTGGGCACAAAATGATCTGAAACACACAAAAAAAAAACTGCAAATGCATCCAACAAGTTTGTAGAGTCACAAGCTTGATTTAGTCATTCTATGCCAGGAATATGGGACCAAATTCTAAACTTTTGATTACTTTATTTATAAGAATCTTTAGGGTTGTCAATAATTTTGACCACTAACTTTTTGAGATTTTAGTATAAAATCATATAATTTCCCAGAAAATGTGAACATACAATATAGCTCAGTATTTGAATTATTTATTTTATACGGTCATTATTGCTCCTTTATAAAGGGTGTCAATAATTTCAGACCCCACTGTATATAGTGCATTCTAAGAAATAAAGTGACATTTTACAATAAATTGAATACCTGAATTCCCACAAAAATCCCAGAACTCCATTAATTATTTGTCAGTGCCAGTAAAATGTTTTATGTGCTATAATTCAGTCAATATCTGATGTAAAAAACAACAACAAAAGTTTGGAGTATCTTCATCCATTGTGCAACTGTTGCATTTATTATAATTGTTTTTAAAACCTTTTAACAATTTGATGACTGTTGCTCCCTTCCCCACTAGATGTACTTTTTTTATTTTTTTACTTCTAAGCAAAATACATTTTTGGGTTCTCATACGCTTACAATTATCTTTTGATTGTTGCTTGAACAGTCACTAAGATTGTATTTGGTTGTGATCTTTGCAAAATAACTATTTTGGATGCAGCAGTTGTTAGCTAGAATGCTAACGCTCTTTGATATAGGCTGTAGCAAAAGCTAGCCAAAGAGCCATTTTACTGGTTGAAGTTTAAGTGTTTTTTAAAGTATAATGCAGTTGATTTGCGATGATGACACACATTATATTAAGCAGGACATTCATACGAGCCTTCAAATAAAATTATAATCCAAAAGTAGTGTGAAATGCACTCATAAGCAACATGTAAATAGAGGATTATTTTGCTGCCGTTCTATAAGAACTCCCCCTTGTTCTGTCACCAACTTGCGCGCATCGCCCTCATGCGGCAATGTTTGCAAACACAGAAAGGGGTCTATTGTTACGAGAGGATAGGATTTGGTTTCAACAGACAGTACTGGGGCGAAAGGTAGCCTAGCGGTTAAGAGTGTTGGGCCAGTAACCGAAAAGTCGCTGCTTCATATCTCTGAGCTGGAAAGGTGGAAAAATCTGATGTTCTGCCCTTGAGCAAGGCAGTTTACTCCCAACAAATGCACCGATGACGTTGATTAAGGCATCCTCCCATACCGCGCTGATACAGAGGGGTTGGGTTAAGTTTAAATGCAGAAGATACATTTCGGCTGAATGCATTCAGTTGATCAACTGATTAGGTATCCCCTTTCCCGTAGTATTGTCCACCCCAGACTATTATGTGTCTACGTTCATAGTGTTTACATGACATCACTGCAAATGTATGGATGTTTGTTTTGTCTCAGCCTTTATTTATGCAACAAGAAAATATCATATTTCGATGAAATTGGTCTTTGCTTGACTCAATTTAATTCTAATGATTGATGTTTGTTCCAGTTTGTTCAGTCCAAAACAGTGTTCCTGTTTTCGTCTCTTGAGGGGCTGCAATTGTGTAATACACAATTGTGTAATTTCAATCTTTCTTTTGCCTTTCCTATGAACCAAGGGGAGAAATAAACAGATGATGCTGTTAACCAATGGAATCGATTTCACAGGAATTGAATAATACTTGATCTGCTGAGTCATTGCTGAGAATTATGGGAAAAACACTGGACCTGAAGATTTATGGTGGGTATGGATCAGTTTACTCTCATCTGTAACAGGTGATGTATCCTTTAGAAGGAAGACTGGAACGTCTGGGGTGAAAACTATATGTCCCTCTCCCTCACATAACCTCGTATGATGTACCTCATCTCGCCATCCATGTCACTGTACCCCTACTCCTCCCCTACCACTCCCCAACAACACCCACTTAGGAGCGACTCACATCTCTCCATTTCGCATCCTCGTCTCCTCCGGTCCTCCCAGTATGATAACACCCTCTGGCTATCCTTTCTGCTTGTTTGTGTGTGTGTGTGTGTGTTGCTTTGAGTTAAACAATGTCTATGTTTAATACTGTATCTCTGTACTGGGATCCTGTGATGCTCTCACTAGTATACCCATACAAGGACATGTGGCTATTCCTTCTAGTAATCCTCTCATTAGTAACAGGTTTCAACTGTACCAGGCAGATGGCAGACATTGTGTATGGCGTCGTGTGGGCGAGCGGTTTGCTGATGTCAACGTTGTAAACAGAGAGACCCATGGTGGCGGTGGGGTTATGGTATGGGTAGGCATAAGCTACAGACAATGTACACAATTGCATTTTATCGATGGCAATTTGAATGCACAGAGATACCCTGACGAGATCCTGAGGCACATTGCAGTGCCATTCATCCATAGCCATCGCCTCGTGTTTCAGCATGATAATACACGGCCCCATGTCACAATAATCTGTACACAATTCCTGGAAGCTGAAAATGTCCCAGTTCTTCCATGGCCTACATACTCACCAGACATGTCCCCCATTGAGCATGTTTGGGATACTCTTGATCGACGTGTATGACAGCATGTTCCAGTTCCCGCCAATATCCAGCAACTTCGCACAGCCATTGAAGAGGAGTGGGACAACATTCCACAGGCCAAAATCAACAGCCTGATCAACTCTATGCGAAGGAAATGTGTCGCGCTGCATGAGACAAATGGTGGTCACACCAGATACTGACTGGTTTTCTGATCCACACCCCTACCTTCTTTTAAGGTATCTGTGACCAACAGATGCATATCTATAGTCCCAGTCATGTGAAATCCATAGATTTGGGTGTAATGAATTTATTTAAATTGACTGATTTCCTTATATGAACTGTAACTCAGTAAAATCTTTGAAATTGTTGCATGTTCCATTTATAGTTTTGTTCAGTGTATATTCTGAGAACATGGCAACCATGTTCTGTGTATGTTTGGTGGGACGTTGATGAAATATTGTCCTAACCCTCAGAAAACTGGACACGGGAATGTTCCTACAATGTTCCCATGAAAAGTGTCTACAACATTAATATCTTATATTCTGAGAAAAGTTCTGTTTGATGTTAAGGGAATGGTCTCATGGAGTCCTTGCACATCACTGGAACAGATTGCGTGACGATTAGCTTAGCAACCGCGTGATGCAGCATGACAACGTGAACGCAATTGGTCAATCTGCTGGGTGGGGTGTTATACGTTCCTTCATTCATTGGATTCCTATCTCCTTTCTATAATATCTCTGGCACCGGCACCATGCAGTGCACCCTGGACTAAAGAGGCAGACAAATAGGAAAAATGTGCTAGACCCTCCGTTAAATTACAGATCTCTCGAGGTAGGAATATTGCAAATATATGATCAATGGCTCATTCGAGAGAAGACATCCTCCCGAGTTATGACATCGGCCAGTATTGAAATCTGACATGTATGATAGACGTTTTCGCGATCTAAAAGTCGTATTCCTATTAACTTCCAGTGTAGTGAGAGCGACTTTATCACAGTGCTACGTAATACCGGCTGGATTTCTGCCTGCTTGAATGCCAATAACTCAGATACACATCAAAACATGAAATGACCTGGGGAATCAATAGAACATCACTCAGAGATGCACAAAAACAATATAACATTGAAAATGGGTGAACTTTTCCTTTAAGGGAACGTTCTCTAAAGTTGTGGGAACATTTGTTGTTAGCTGGGCGGAGAGGGCTGGGGGCTGGGCAGGTGCAACTCAATAAAGTGACTTGGCAGAAAGCACATACCATAACCCACAGGCTACGTGCTTGAGCATATTGCCTCGTGCATGGAAAAAGTCTGACCACGGGAATGTAGTCTGGTACAACTGTGAATAAAATGGTGACCTTTGACCTTCCTATTCAACCCCAACCTATTAGGTGCTCTCCAGCCTCTAGCCTTGTCAACTTTGCAGACATCCCTCCAAGGCAATTGCCGACAAACTCAATTCCCTTTTTTTCCGCTCTTTTGTTTGTTGTGCCAATAGAAAGGTGTTACAGGTGTGAGAGCTTTGCTGGAGGGCCAGTGGCCTGAAACCTGATCCCAGATATTTAAGATGTTTCCATGAGGCCCTAACTCACCCCTCTCAGTAAACAACTTACAGCATACAGTTGTGGCCAAATATATTGTCACCCTTACACTTTTGTTAAAGTATTCCCTATTTCTTCTCAAAAAAGTTTACATTGAAAAACACCTTGTAATTTGATTTTCAACATTGCAGAACGAATTGTATTTTTGTAAACTTAAGTTTACAATTTTAATTTAGAAAATAAAGACAAATGGCATGGACAGAAATATTGGCACCCCAGAGCTAGTACTTGGTTGCACAGCCTTTGGCCAAGATAACTGCAGACAAACACTTATTGTAGCCATCAATGAGCTTGCTGCACCTTTCTACTGGCAATTCGGCCCACTCTTTAGCAGCAAACTGCTTCAATGTTTGAGGGATGCCCTCCACCAACTGCTGTTTTCAGATTTCGCCATAGGTTTTGGATGTGATTCAGATCTGGACTATTTGCTGGCCACTCCAGAACAGTCCAGCGTTTCTTCTTGAACCATTTCATCAAAGAGCTCTAATTTAGTTTCATTGGTCCACAGATAATTTTCAACTGGATTTAGGATTGTTTAGGTGGGCTTTTGAGAAGTTCAAACAGGATTTATTGTGTCTCCTTCAGTAGTGGGTTTTCCTATGTTTACCAACGACCAAATGAAGCATTCAAAGAAAATAACACCCTCCCTACAATCAAACATGAGGGAAGGTCGATAATGCTGTAGGGTTGGTTTGCTGCCCCTGGTACTGGGGGCCTCGAAAGTGTGCAAGACATCATGAAATCAGTAGATTATCAAGGTTTTTTGGAGTGCAATGTTCAACCCAGTCTCCAAAAACTGGGTCTATGTTGAAGGTTGTGGTTCTTCCAGCAGGACAACAACACTAAATACACATCAAAAGCACCCTGGAATGGTTCAAGACGAATGCTGGACTGTTCTGGACAGTTGGTTGAGGGCACCCCTAAAACATTTAAGAATTAGAGCAGGTTGCAGCTGAAAAGTGGGCCAAATTGCCAGTAGGTGGAGCAAACATAATTGATGGCGACAACAAATCTTGGTCAAAGGCTGTGAAACCAAGTACTAGCTCCAGGGTGCCAATAATTTTGTCCATGCAATTTGTCTTTATTTTATCCATTAAAATTGTAAACTGAAGTTTAAAAAAATTAAATTGGTGCTGCAATATTGAAAATCCAATAACAAGGTGTGGAGAACAAAATATTTTTTCAATTTCAACATAGTTGAGAAGAAATAGTGAATTATTTAAGAAAAGTGCAAGTGTGCCAATATATTTGGCTGCAACTGTATGTACACTTTGGTGACATAGGTTTTGAAAGTATTTGGACGGACAATATCTTACTTTGCAGTTTGCATTAGGGGGTTTGTGGACCTTTGCTAAAACCCATTAGCTGAAATATAGACCACAGGTCATGTTCTGATCTATTATGTTCATAGAGGGAGCAGGTGTACATGTACAGTATATATATATATTTTTTAAAATTTATTTCACCTTTATTTAACCAGGTAAGCCAGTTGAGAACAAGTTCTCATTTACAACTGCGACCTGGCCAAGATAAAGCAAAGCAGTGCGATAAAAACAACAACACAGAGTTACATATGGGTTAAAACAAAACAAAGTCAAAAATACAACAGAAATAAATATATATACAGTGTGTGCAAATGTAGCAAGTTATGGAGGTAAGGCAATAAATAGGCTATAGTGCAAAATAATTACAATTAGTATTAACACTGGAATGATAGATGTGCAAGAGATGATGTGCAAATAGAGATACTGAGTGACAGATCTCTGGACGTGAGCAAAATAAATAACAATATAGGGATGAGGTAGTTGGGCGGGCTAATTGGGCGGGCTAATCATACTATCTGAGAAATGCATTATGGTCAAAGGAGGCCTCACACACAAACACACACCCTCACACAGCCACACACGTCCAGAGATCTGTCACTCACACGTCAGTTTTCTGTCAGGTCAGTGTGCTCTACTAACCTCATAGGGATGTACTGACTGATTTATTTATAGTGAATATGAATGATCTATTTCACCGCCCTGAACCAGAGAACATAGTACACTGGGGGAGGATGGGAGCGAGGCGTCTGGTGGCTGTGTAAGGCAGCCATACCTGGAATAAATAAAATAAAAATATTTCACCTTTATTTAACCAGGTAAGCCAGTTGAGAACAGATTCTCATTTACAACTGCGACCTGGCCAAGATAAAGCAAAGCAGTGCAATAAAAACAACAAAGAGTTACATATGGGGTAAAAAACATAAAGTCAAAAATACAACAGAAAATATATATACAGTGTGTGCAAATGTAGCAAGTTATGGAGGTAAGGCAATAAATAGGCTATAGTGCAAAATAGTTACAATAGTATTAACACTGGAATGCTAGATGTGCAAGAGATTATGTGCAAATAGAGATACTGGGGTGCAAAAGAGCAAAATAAATAACAATATAGGGATGAGGTAGTTGGGTGGGCTAATTTCAGATGGGCTGTGTACAGTTGCAGTGATCGGTAAGGTGCTCTGACAACTGATGTTTAAAGTTATTGAGGGAGATAAGAGTCTCCAGCTTCAGAGATTTTTGCAATTCGTTCCAGTCATTGGCAGCAGAGAACTGGAAGGAATGGCGGCCAAAGGAGGTGTTGGCTTTGGGAATGACCAGTGAGATATACCTGCTGGAGCGCAGACTACGGGTGGGTGCTGCTATGGTGACCAATGAGCTAAGATAAGGCGGGGATTTGCCTAGCAGTGATTTATAGATGGCCTGGAGCCAGTGGGTTTGACGACGAACATGTAGTGAGGACCAGCCAACAAGAGCGTACAGGTCACAGTGGTGGGTAGTGTATGGGGCTTTGGAGACAAAACGGATGGCACTGTGATAGACTACATCCAATTTGCTAAGTAGAGTGTTGGAGGCTATTTTGTAAATGACATCGCCGAAGTCAAGGATCGGTAGGATAGTCAGTTTTACGAGGGCATGTTTGGCAGCATGAGTGAAGGAGGCTTTGTTGCGAAATAGGAAGCCGATTCTAGATTTAACTTTGGATTGGAGATTCTTTATGTGAGTCTGGAAGGAGAGTTTACAGTCTAACCAGACACCTAGGTATTTGTAGTTGTCCACATACTCTAGGTCAGACCCGTCGAGAGTGGTGATTCTAGTCAGGTGGGCGGGTGCCAGCAGCGTTCGATTGAAAAGCATGCATTTAGTTTTACTAGTGTTTAAGAGCAGTTGGAGGCTACTGAAGGAGTGTTGTATGGCATTGAAGCTCGTTTGGAGGTTTGTTAACACAGTGTCCAATGAAGGGCCAGATGTATACAAAATGGTGTCGTCTGCGTAGAGGTGGATCTGAGAGTCACCAGCAGCAAGAGCGACATCATTGATGTACACGGAGAAAAGTGTCGGCCCAAGAATTGAACCCTGTGGCACCCCCATAGAGACTGCCATAGGTCCAGACAACAGGCCCTCCGATTTGACACACTGAACTCTATCCGAGAAGTAGTTGGTGAACCAGGCGAGGCAGTCATTTGAGAAACCAAGGCTATTTAGTCTGCCAATAAGAATGCGGTGGTTGACAGAGTCGAAAGCCTTGGCCAGGTCGATGAAGACGGCTGCACAGTACTGTCTATTATCAATCGCGGTTATAATATCGTTTAGGACCTTGAGCGTGGCTGAAGTGCACCCATGACCAGCTCGGAAACCGGATTGCATAGCGGAGAAGGTACGGTGGTATTCGAAATGGTCAGTGATCTGTTTGTTAACTTGGCTTTCAAATACTTTCGAAAGGCAGGGCAGGATGGATATAGGTCTGTAGCAGTTTGGATCTAGAGTGTCACCCCCTTTGAAGAGGGGGATGACCGCGGCAGCTTTCCAATCTCTGGGGATCTCAGACGTTATGAAAGAGAGGTTGAACAGACTAGTAATAGGGGTTGCGACAATTTCGGCGGCTAGTTTTAGAAAGAAAGGGTCCAGATTGTCTAGCCCAGCTGATTTGTAGGGGTCCAGATTTTGCAGCGCTTTCAAAACATCAGCTGTCTGAATTTGTGTGAAGGAGAAGCGGGGGGGGCATGGGCAAGTTGCAGCGGAGGGTGCAGAGCTGGTGGCCGGGGTAGTGGTAGCCAGATGGAAAGCATGGCCAGCTGTAGCAAAATGCTTGTTGAAATTCTCGATTATTGTAGATTTATCGGTGGTGCTAGTGTTTCCTAGCCTCAGTGCAGTGGGCAGCTGGGAGGAAGTGCTCTTATTCTCCATGGACTTTACAGTGTCCCAAAACTTTTTGCAGTTAGTGCTACAGGATGCAAATTTCTGTTTGAAAAAGTTAGCCTTTGCTTTCCTGACTGCTTGTGTATATTGGTTCCTAACTTCCCTGAAAAGTTGCATATCGCGGGGGCTATTTGATGCTAATGCAGTACGCCACAGGATGTTTTTGTGCTGGTCAAGGGCAGTCAAGTCTGAGGAGAACCAGGGGCTATATCGGTTCTTAGTTCTGTATTTTTTGAATGGGGCATGTTTATTTAAGATTGAGAGGAAATTACTTTTAAGGAACAACCAGGCATCCTCTACTGACGGAATGAGATCTATATCCATCCAGGATACCTGGGCCAGGTCAATTAGGAAGGCCTGCTCGCTAAAGTGTTTTAGGGAGCGTTTGACAGTGATGAGGGGTGGTCGTTTGACCGCGGACCCGTTACGGACGCAGGCAATAAGGCAGTGATGGCTGAGATCCTGGTTGAAGACAGCTGAGGTGTATTTAGAGGGTATGTTAGTCAGGATGATATCTATGAGGGTACCCATGTTTACGGATTTAGGGTTGTACCTGGTAGGTTCGTTGATAATTTGCGTGAGGTTGAGGGCATCTAGTTTGGATTGTAGGATGGCCGGGGTATTAAGCATATCCCAATTTAGGTCACCAAGCAGTACGAACTCTGAGGATAAATGGGGGGCAATCAATTCACATATGGTGTCCAGGGCACAGCTGGGGGCTGAGGGGGGTCTGTAGCAAGCGGCAACAGTGAGAGACTTATTTCTGGAAAGGTGGATTTTTAGAAGTAGAAGCTCAAACAGTTTGGGCACAGACCTGGATAGTATGATAGAGCTCTGCAGGCTATCTCTACAGTAGATTGCAACTCCACCCCCTTTGGCAGTTCTATCTAGACGGAAAATGTTATAGTTGGGGATGGAAATTTCAGAATTTTTGGTGGCCTTCCTGAGCCAGGATTCAGACACTGCTAGAACATCAGGGTTGGCGGAGTGTGCTAACGCAGTGAATAACTCAAACTTAGGAAGTAGACTTCTGATATTTATGTGCAAGAAACCAAGACTTTTGCGATTACAGAAGTCAGCAAATGATAGCGCCTGGGGAGTAGGAGTGATACTGAGGGCTGCAGGGCCTGGGTTAGCCTCTACATCACCAGAGGAACAGAGGAGGACTAGAATAAGGATACGGCTAAAGGCTTTAAGAACTGGTCTTCTAGTGCGTTGGGTACATAGAATAAAGGGGGCAGATTTCCGGGTGTTGTAGAAAAGATTCAGGGCATTATGTACAGACAAGGATATGGAAGGATATGAGTAAAGTGGAGGTAAACCTAAGCGTTGGGTAACAATGAAAGAGATAGCATCATTGGAGGCATCAATTGAGTCGGTCTCCGCGTGTATGGGGGGTGGGACAAAGGAGCTATCTAAGGCAGGTTTAGCTGGGCTGGGGGATCTACAGTGAAATAGAATTAGAAATAACCGAAACAACAATAAGCTAAGCATGTTTGGGCTGAGGCTAAACATAAACAGGATGTAGTACCGTAAAAAGGAACAGTCCAGCAGACATCAGCTGTGTAGCTGAGTTATCAAAGGTCCGGTGAACAGCAATAGGATAGTTCGGAGGCTGCTAAAGCACTAGCGAGTAAGAGGCCACGGCTAGCGTGTGCTAGCGGGCCGGGGCTAGCAGATGGAATCTTCGTGGTCGACGTCGTAACCACATCAGACGATTTCGTCGGCAGACCAGTCGTGTAGGATCGGCGGGGCTCCGTGTCAACACTAGGTGGTCCCGTCCGGTTGACAGAGAGATAGATAGCCGGGAGATGGGCCTAGCTCAGGATGATTAGCCAGACCACAGCGTCCATTTTGTTGCAGCTAGTTGGTAGCGATGAAACCGGAGTTGAAGGTCCAGTGATTCAGTGATTCCGGCAGAAAAACTGATATGTTCTGGGTCGATAACGCGCTGTGCAGACTGGCCGAATATCCGGTGATTAATGTCCAGTGATTAAATTAATCCCGCAGAAAAAAAATCCAATGTTCTGGGTGAAATACCGCTAACTGTGGCTAATAGCAAGTAGCTAGTTAGCTGGCTAGCTAGTTTCAACTGGAGATTCTAGATAAAAGGTAAGTCAATAATAGAATCCGTTCCACATTGAGTGAGGCGGGTTGCAGGAAAGTATATTTTGTAGAAGGATGAAAAGTCTGATAGGGAAATATGTACGAAAAATACAAAAAAACAGGGTATTTACAGGCTATTTACAGACACACGACAAAAACAGAACTGCACTACTGCGCCATCTTGGAACTTTTGGAATCTTGGAATCATTTTAAGTTTCAGACGGGAAGAGAAGTGAGGGCAGGGCAGGCTGGTGAGGTAGAGGATAGTTTGGTTATTTACCTGTGTGTGTATAAAGTTCATAGGATGTGTCAGGGAAACTGGTTCCAGCTGGAGAAAGAAGACAGACAGGTGGCATTAGCAGCTCCGTCTCTCCTCCCCCTGTAATGTGTCAAAGTATGCCCAAACTGCATGCCAGTGATTTCTGTGGAAGTGCCTTGTGGAGCTTGAACAAAGGCAGAGCTATGGTGTAGTGGTGTGTTCCAATGCTTTTGGGTGGCTGTTGAGTCAGTGTGTTATTGATACATATAATTTTTACATACTTCTTCCACATACACTGAGCTCCAGCCTCCTTTTCACACACGCATGCACGCACACACACTGAGCAGAATTTCTTTTTCTAAGCAGCTGATTTCCTTGGATTTGAAATTTGGAAACAGTCCATAGACAGATGAACTATTTCACACAGTATAATGAGTAATTGGCAAAGCCTTTGTAACATTAATTTGCACTTCTATTTGAGTCCCAAAGAAAGGTCAAGCATCCATTGTGCTGGCCTAGGAACAGTGGCGGCTGGTGAAAAATATTCTCGGTGGGGCTGTGCCATACTTTTTTTTTCCTGTAACCATCGCGATATATTTTAACACAAACTGCAGGACAGCAGTGCTCAGTGAAACATTCAGTAATTATTTAATGCCAATATTAAAAAGTTGAGGCATTCTTACACAAAAACATATTACACAAACCCAAGCCTTTCATTTGCATTTAAAGTGAACTTTTCACCATTGGTAGTAAACAGGCAACGCAACAGGCATGCTGTCAGAACAGAGTGGAAAGTGGACAATAACATGAAATTATTATAAAGTTTATAGGAAATCTTACACTGTATAAAAGGATGTATAATATAGAAATGGATATCAAGTGGATGAACTCAAACCTTTGACTGGAAGAATAGCATACAGTATTTTATGATCATACTAAATGTGACTAATTGTTAATGTGCTCCAGAACTGCAACAATTAATTGATACAAAACAACATATATACAGTAATATTAGCAAAGACACTATTAAGACTTTCTAGAGTACCATATATAACTGGATTTTTTATGCTAAGGTCAACTATATACAAAGAAACATGCGGCCAGAGCTGCTCTGTGTGTGTGTGTCTGTCATCTTATTTGTACAGGAATTTTATATATATATATAGACAGACAGACAGACAGACAGACAGACAGACAGATAGTGTGTATATACACACAAACTATGTCTAGTAACTGCTTTTAACCTGTGATGTACATAATTAACTGATGTTATTACGTTTTAAAGCCTTTTTCTATTACATTTGTGAGAGGGATGCAACATCATTTTGTTCTGCTGTGCACTTAGCAATAAAGTTAATCTTCAATAACAACTAGGCCTCTTCTAGAAATTGACCTGGTGGACACCTGAATAATTATTACAAACTGTGTAGTACTTTCCTGCATTATTATCAACGTCTGATTGTGTCTTCTCTTTCCTTTTAAAATACTAAAACAAATATAATTGTGACGGCTCTATGATAATCACTCACTTTGATGACCAGACACATTTAGGCTTTTAAACTGTTGTAAGTGAACTATTCATCTTTCTAACAACATCTTTATCAGCCAATAGTAAATATAGTTATTTACCTGATTGTTAGCATGCTGTCTGTGAACCTCTGGACAAGTGCTTTAATGAAGACAGGGTCGATGTTCCTCTTCTGCAGCTGGCTGAAAAGCATGTCCACATTTGGCATGATCTTGTGGAACAGTGCCAGGAAAAAACAGAAAGCCTCGTCTTCGAGCATCCTCACAAAGCCCCCCGCCTCTCTGACAGTCGGGGCATCAAAGTTCCCAGAGTCTCTGATGGTCTGGAAACACGTTAGTGGGTGGAAACGTCAGTCGTCTCGTCAGCTTGAATGGCGATAAAATCAGCACTCTTTACTTCCTCCAGGATGTAATCCTTAAGCACTGACAGCATACATTCCAACAGCTCGTTCTGTATCGTCTTTGACGTGCCCTTAAAAACGGTAGCTGTCTTCAGGTGCTCCTCCAGCACACTGTCGAGGGAGGCAACAAAATCCACTAAGCCCCGGAAAATGCCGGGGTTGTCCGAGGAGTCAGTCTCCTCGTGCCCACGCAAGGCCAACTCAAAAGCCCCACAGAACTTCACACAATCGATAATTTTGGATAGAATGTGCCTGTTTTTATCCACCTCCTCATTGTGTTTCCTCACCGCAATCCTGTGGCCGTCATCCAGCTGCGTAGCAATGTTCACCCTTCCTAATACAGCTAGCTTTACAGAGTTGTCCATGTGTGCCCTGGTGTTCTCATGTTTCTTTACCTTCTCTGACAGGTGCTTCATATCCCTCACTCCGGTACCTGTCCATGCTGAATCTGACCCCGTCATTTTAAAAAGCAAGCACGGAAAGCAAAATAAAGCATTAGCATCAGTGCACCCAGCTAGCCAAGCCTTCCTGGTGTACCAGCTACGGGAGAAGCCGCGCATATACTGCTTCCCTTTCTCGCTAGCCTGCTGTCTGATTGAGAGGTCAGGTTGATCTGGGCCCAGCTCTTTCACCCGAACTTTCTCTGACAAAGTTCTCCTCTCAAACGGATCTTGGAGGAGAGATTTCACCGAGTTAGGGTTGGGTCTTGGAGGAGTAACGTTTGCGCTCGCCATTGTCGTCTAGTAAAAATGGCGCCACTGGAGCCCGGTCCTTATTTTATCAGGGGCGAGCTTGGGGCGATAAAATAATCGCCCTCCTTGGATTCGAATTAAAATCGCTGATTAGCTACATTTTATGTCATACATTCATATCTTAAATTAGCAATTGGCTTAACTGCTATGTAGACCCGCCTCCTCGGGGCACTTTCTGTATCGCCCAGAGCTGACGAGGCGTTTGACAGGCAGAGGAAAGGTTGCGATTGCGAATATGATTTTCTATCATATCTTACACATATTACTGTGTGCATTCCATATTTCAAACACACAAATATTGACATACTGATGTTTTTATTATTATTATTATTATTTTTATTTATTTTTTATTTTATTTTTTAAAATAATTTTATTTAAGGGGGCGGCGCCCTAGCGCCCTCTATCGGCCAGCCGCCACTGCCTAGGACAGCCCTTCAGAGTCTGGGGTTGACTTCACTCAAATAAATCAGTCCACTCTTTCAGTGTTCACACTTTGTGACCATTCAAGTTCGTTTGAGGTGGTATCAGGTATACTCGCTTTGTAAAACAATAATTTCCCTCAGTCCATACATCTTTAGTGTCCGGTTCAAACTTTTGAAGAGGAACTGAGTGAACTCTGGCAGCTCTAAAGTCCTTTATGACGTGGTTCTTAGACAGATGGTAAGTGCTCTGATTGATTGCATACAGATGCCCTGAAAACCCTCCCACCTCAGCCCAGTGTATGGATTGGCTGTGGAGCATTGAGGTTCCCTCACTTGGAAGAGAACATTTAAGTTTAATAGGGGGTTCAAGGGTGGGTTGAGGGGAGTAAGAAAGAGTCTCAGTACATACTGTTATTTTGAAATACCAGGCCTACAAAATCACCCCAAATCTGTGAGACTGGTGCATATGATAAAAGGCTCTGGATGAGAGCCACTAATTATCAATGATGTATTATTGTATATCAGATTTTTATCAGGGATGTGCTGGCCCTGGCCCATAATTAGTGGCTATGATCCATCTCAGATTAGTCAGAACACACTGTGAGCATTACATTGATGGTTCTGCAATGAAGGAGCTTACAAAACTGAGATTGGCATGAGAGAAACAAATGTGGACAACAACCAATGAGAAAGGATATGTGAAATTATCTATTGGTCCGCCACTGCCACATAATGTGCATTATTCACAATTTGGAGCTACAGGTATTTCTTGAATATCATTGATGATATTCAGTTATGGTCCCATCAAGGAAAACGAAATTCATTCATCCAGACCCTCTTACACATTCCAGTCTAGGACTAAGAGTAGTGAGAGTTCTTCACTCACTGACCTATTGAAAAAAAAGTAAGAGAATTTGGGGAATCCAGACAAGCCCCTCAGCCTGATTGGCTAGACTCTCACCTATTTTATATTCTGTGACCAATAACATGTGAGTGTGCTTAAATGTAAGCGGGATACTAGGTAATATGTCAATTAATTATCTGTGTTGAAGAGATGACAGATGATGTGTCATTGTTATGTTCGTCACGTGTGAAAGAAATAATTAAGCATGCGGCTGTTTACGAACATAAATACTGTACATGCCCATCTTATTAAAAAACAATATCACAGATTCTATAATTTTTCTAAATTGAAAAAAAGTCTATAGCCTATTTTAAACCAAGTGTAAGTCTATTTCAAGAGCTCAGTGAACAGCAGTTCGATCTGTGTTTGAAAGAAATAATATTATAATGGTTTTAATAATTTGATGTTTCATAGCATATTGTTTCTGGAATACTAAATGTGGATCTTGTAGGCCTATTATTATCTTTTAGTGAGACAAATTAAATTATATGAAATTCACTGAATGTAAAAGTAGATAAAAAACATGGTCTCATACAGGCTGAAATTGACTGACTTCTATCCTACTCTGCTTAGTAACCTGTGGAGAGCATGTCTGAAATGGCCCAAGTGCATAATGAACAACATCACATGTTTAGAATGAAGACCTTCACTAGTAATATGAACAACTTCACAAGTTTAGTAATAACTTCTGGTCAGCATTTTTGAAAGTGCAGATACAGTAAACAACTTGCCTGACTACTCAAACAGAATTATTCCGCTGCTGTATCTTTCACTACATACTTCAGTCTGAGACGGCCATATTTAAAGTTGTTTGTGGTGATGTCAAAATGAGCGGTGTTGTACAAAACAAAGTAATCAGCGTTTGGATCATCTCTAACCAATCAGAGTATCAAAGCTAATTAATACTTTTTTTAAACGCAGCATTACCCACGCGTTTTCTGGCTCTGGCCCAACCTATCGGTTTCTCTGACCAATCAGACTGTCTAGAATAGATTTCCATTCTAGAAATCATCTGGGAAGTACTCAGATCCAGACTCAACGAGGGAGCTCTTTTACGCTGGCTTGGGTTGAACCGGGTAATGGCCATCATGTCATCGGCAAAAGCGGGGAGGGGAAGAGCGCCTTTCTCAAATGAACAGTAATCTGCATGTTGTCAACAAGGCAGCATCATGCATCATCCAGAAACATACATCTCTTCTCCATAAAATAAATGTTTGAATTTTCAAAATAGTATCATTGGGAAGGCAGATTTTTTTAGATATATATATTTTATCAAAAGCAATCACTTTTGTATGGGAAAACACAGAATCCTACTAATTACTACATTTTTGTGTTGAGCCGAGTTCGCCGTTGGACAGAGCGGGGCACCTGGCTCACGCCCGAGAGACAGCCCGGTTCCAAATCGAATGAAATCAACTTCCAGCTTCTGCAAAACACGCCTACACGGGGTTAATAGAACCGGAGAAGAAACTAACATAAGTGGGCGTGGCGTAGCGTTTGGCCGGAGCAAGGAGTTTGAGTAGCCAGGCAAGTGAATAACAGCCCAGTAAATCCGACCAGAACTTGTTATCCTACCGTAAACACTTGATTTGAGATAAACATAGCATTATGATGTGACCCACTACGCAACTTTACGGCAGTCCTGAGCTGCAGCGCGCAAGATGTGACTATAAATTAAGGAGCCCTTTGGCAAATGTTCACCACCCTCAAACAGCAAGGACAAAACACAAACAGGAGTAACAAATTAAGGACAATAAAATAAAATAAATTGCTGTCATATATTGGATTACAATTTTCCTACAAAATGTCAACAGGTAAATATATAGATTAACTGCATTCATATATGAAAGAAGAAGAGCATTAACACTTTTAGCATACACTTGAGTTTTATATCCGACACTTAAAGCTGTTTTTTTTTGACAATTTGTTTTACAAGTCACCTATGTCATCTTGTTCAGTTAAAATTGGTTTCAATTTAAAAAGAAGTAGCAACAGTAGGACTACTTGATGGTAATACCAGGAGAAATGGTACCTATGGTAAGACTAGCAGAAACTGTTGGAGTAACCAATAGTAATGAGTGGTATTATTTTCAGCAAAGGTGGAAAAAATACTAAATTGTCATACTTGAGTAAAAGTAAATGCTATACATCAAATTCCTTATATTAAGCAGAAGGAATCTTAACCATACAAGTATATGTGCAAATTCATATGCAATGTATTGGAATGTTGAAATACAAGCTGTCACCTGTCCTGTCTTTATGAAAAGAGCTCTGTGTGATGTGATAGTAGATTATCAAATCATTTTCTCTGTGTCCTGACCCCTCAGGTAAAGACAGAGTTGCTTAGCAGATTGATCCTCGTCGTTCTACTGTTGAGTTGATTGTGTTGAACTCAAGCTACCCATCTCCGGCACAGCTATGGTTGGAATGAAACCCACAGATCTGGCGCCAACAATGGCTGTCAAGTTTGTTGGTGCAGGCACAGCAGGCTGCATCGCTGACCTTGTGACCTTCCCCTTGGCTACGGCCAAAGTCAGACTACAGGTAAGGGGAGAGGATGGATGAGAGGCTAGGTGGCCTTGGTTAAAACTGATCATTAGATCTGCACAAATCAATTCAAATGTAGATTGAATATGAGTAAGCGCAATTCGTGGTGAACATCCCCCAGTCAGGTGTCAGCATCTACTTTGTATT
Source organism: Coregonus lavaretus (assembly GCF_964263955.1). Lineage (NCBI taxonomy): Eukaryota > Metazoa > Chordata > Actinopteri > Salmoniformes > Salmonidae > Coregonus > Coregonus lavaretus. Next base: position 38,333,176 of record NC_139997.1, on the reverse strand, counting down.
CCAGATTCAAGGGGAGGCTCAGTTGGGGCATGGGGCCCAGGCTGTGAGGTATCAGTAATGTAAATGTATCGGGCGTGTTTGGTACCATCACCACCATGGTGTGTATGGAAGGGGCCCGTAGCCTCTACAACGGGCTGGGGGCTGGGCTTCATAGGCAGATGAGCTTCGCCTCCGTCCGTATCGGCCTCTACGACTCCATGAAGCAGTTCTACACTCGTGGCTCTCATTTATAACCTTATAACCTCACTTGTGTTGACCTCTAACATACACTTCATTTATTGGGGACCCATAACTGACTGTGCACACCTCTCTTCAGGCGCTAGAATCATTACTCGGCTCATGGCAGGCTGCACCACTGGAGCAATGGCTGTGATGTTTGCTCAGCCCACAGACGTGGTCAAGGTGCGTTTCCAGGCTCAAGTATGTCTGGCTGACGGGGTAAAGAGATACAACGGCACCATGGATGCCTACCGGACCATCACCCGAGATGAAGGGGTGCGGGGCCTTTGGAAAGGTGAGTAGCAATCTCAGTCAGCAAGCACAGAAGCAAGAGGAGTGGTGACAAAACAAGAACTGGTCTGGCAGCAAATGGCCTGTGAAATGATGGCCACTTTTCAATAGAAGAGCAGAGCCATAGACCTTTCCTCTTATTCTCCCTAATTATTTTCCTTTGTGTAAAGAAATGTTTACAGTTCTACACTTATGATTATGTTTTGCGCTTATGATGAAGCAGTTTATATTTCTATGTATTTGTTTACATGTGGCGTTTTTTTCATTTAGATGTGAAAGCTTGGTTTGTCGCTGGTCGAGACCTCATAATCAGGTTATGAATGATATTGCAATGCAAATGGAATAGATTCAGTTTACCTAAAATATAGATATAAATAAAGCTGCCCTTTTTTCCCCAATTGGGTTGTTTTTTTCTGTCAAACTCAATTCTAAATGGTAGGTTGGTGCTATACTTCTCTAACTCACAACTCCTTATCTAATGGGATTAATCCTCTCTCTGGAAAATTCAATTTTGACCACTAAAGAAAAGCAACCTGGGAGTGGCAGTGGGGCAGAGTTTAATCGATACACACCTGCTTTCTTTTACAAAATGGAGCATGTTTGCAATCTATATCCTGTCTTTTAGAGTGGCATATGCATACAAAAGTGTCCTATGTGAGCTTGCAAACTGCAGACCCCTATTGACTTGGTGACCCAAATAATTTCTTCCAATAATATTCGAGAGACTGGTAAGAGGCAAGTAAAGCCAGGAACAGAGTCAAGTGCTTAAAGTTCTATAGCACTGTTGTTTTTTAAATATAATTTCATGTTTTAAAGTAATACTTATTTATCCTCTCAGGGACCTTGATCATTTCAGCCGTGCGTCGTTGTGAGTGTGTCACATTTTCCTTATTATCCCGAGGCAGCTTGTCTGTTGAGGAAGCTGATTGATTCCCAGTGAAGGTCCTTCTCAGCCCGGGACCCCTGTGGCTGCTGATAAAGCCAGAGGCTTAATGATTAACCATGTGTGGAGGTGGTGGTGGTCAGTGCTCCAATCATGTGACTAGACTTAAGGGTACATTAAGTTGAAAGTTAGTACATCCACACATATTTGCTACAGCTTGATCAGATTCATAAATTGAATTACTTTCATAGCATGCCCGTCTTGTCCAACTTCAAAACAACCAAGACATCCCACTGGGCACAGGCATCAGTTCAACTTCTAGTTTGAATTTACATTTGGTTGAGTTGTCAACTAATGTGAAATAAAATACAAATGTCACCATGTCATTGGATTTATGTAAAACATACGAAATGTCCTTATGTCGATTACTTTTTTCATATCGAATCAGTTTTCCACATTGATTCAACGTCATCACATAGATTTTTTTGGGGTTGAAATGAAGTGGAAACAATGTTGATTCAACCAGTTTGTGCCCAGTGGGATGTTAAAATAACATACACTACAGTTCAAAAGTTTGGGGTCACTTAGAAATGTCCTTGTTTTCGAAAGAAAAGCAATTTTTTTGTCCATTAAAATAACATAAAATTGATCAGAAATACAGTGTAGACATTGTTCATGTTGGAAACGGCTATTGTAGCTGGACACGGCTGATTTTGAATGGAATATCTACATAGGCGTAAGAGGCCCATTATCAGCAACCATCAGTCCTGTGTTCCAATGGCACGTTGTGTTTGCTAATCCAAGTTTATCATTTTAAAAGGCTAATTGATCATTAGAAAACCCTTTTGCAATTTATGTTAGCACAGCTGAAAACTGTTGTGCTGATTAAAGACGCAATAAAACTGGCCTTCTTGAGACTAGTTGAGTATCTGGAGCATCAGCAATTGTGGGTTCTATTACAGAATCAAAATGGCCGGAAACAAATAACTTTCTTCTGAAACTCGTCAGTCTATTCTTGTTCTGAGAAATGAAGGCTATTCCATGCGAGAAATTGCCAAGAAACTGAAGATCTCGTACAACGCTGTGTACTACTCCCTTCACAGAACAGCACAAACTGGCTCTAACCAGAATAGAAAGAGGAGTGGGAGGCCCCGGTGCACAACTGAGCAAGAGGACAAATACATTAGAGTGTCTAGTTTGAGAAACAGACGCCTCACAGGTCCTCAACTGGCAGCTTCATTAAATAGTACCCGCAAAACACCAGTCTCAACGTCAACAGTGAAGAGGCGACTCCGGGATGCTGACCTTCTAGGCAGAGTTGCAAAAAAAAAGCCATATCTCAGACTGGCCAATAAAAAGAAAAGATTAAGATGGGCAATCCTGAGTTCTAGACTTGACTTTGGGAATAAAACAATGAACAATCCTGACAATAAAGTGGCATGTGGAATTGTGTTGTTATAGATGGTATATATCTGCACCTTTAGAGACTACTGCCCTATGTACTGTACATAGTCATTGAACACTGGCCACTTACCCACTTCATATGTATATATCAGTATTCTAGTCAAGGCTCACCCTTCAGAAAGTATTCACACCCCTTGACTTGGTCCACATTTTGTTGTGTTACAGCCTGAATTTAAAATTGATTAAATTGAGATGTTTTGTCACTGGCCTACACACAATACCCCTCATGTCAGTGGGATTACGTTTTTACGAATTAAAAATGAAAAGTTGAAATGTCATGAGTCAATAAGTATTCAACCCCTTTGTTATGGCAAGCCTAAATAAGTTCAGGAGTAAATATCTGCTTAACAAGTCACATAATAAGTTGCATGGACTCACTCTGTGTACAATAATAGTGTTTAACATAATTTGTTTTATGACTACCTCATCTTTGTACCCCAGACATACAATTATCTGTAAGGTTCCTCACTTGAGCAGTGAATTTCAAACACAGATTCAACCACAAAGACCAGGGAGGTTTTTCAATGCCTCGCAAAGAAGGGCACCTATTGGTAGATGGGTAAAAATAAAAAAGCAGACATTGAATATCCCTTTGAGCATGGTGAAGTTATTAATTACACTTTGGATGGTGTATCAATACACCCTGTCACTACAAAGATACAAGCCTCCTTCCTAACTCAGTTGCCAGAGAGGAAGGAAACCACTCAGGGATTTCACCATTATTGGACTAAAGTAATACTGCAAAAAAAGTGGCAAAGCAATTCACTTTTTGTCCTCAATACAAAGGGTTATGTTTGGGGCAAATCCAATACAACACATCACTGAGTACCACTCTTCATGTTTTCAAGCATAGTGGTGGCTGCATCATGTTATGGGTATGCTTGTAATCGTTAAGGACTGGGGAGTTTTTCAGGATAAAAAATTAACTGAATGGAGTTAAGCACAGGCAAAATCCTAGAGGAAAACCTGGTTCAGTCTGCTTTCCACCAGACACTGGGAGATGAATTCACCTTTCAGCAGGACAATAACCTAAAACACAAGGCCAAATCTACACTGAGTTGCTTACCAAGAAGACAGTGAATGTTCCTAAATGGCCAAGATAGTTTTGACTTAAATCTGCTTAAAAATCTATGGCAAGACTTGAAAATGGTTGTCTAGCAATGATCAACAAACAATTTGACAGAGCTGGAAAATTTTGAAAAGAATAATGGGGAAATATTGTACAATCCATGTGTGCAAAGCTCTTAGAGACTTACTCAGAAAGACTCACAGCTGTAATCGCTGCAAAAGGTGATTCTAACATGTATTGACTCAGGGGTGTGAATACTTATGTAAATTATATATTTCTGTATTTCATTTTCAATATATTTGCAAAAATGTCTAAAAACATTGTTTTCACTTTGTCATTATGGGGTATTGTGTGTAGATGGATGAGAGAAAAAATGTATTAAATTGTTTTTATTTCCTCATCAATCTACATATACCCCATAATGACAAAAGGTTTTTAGAATTTTTTGCAATTGTATTACAAATATTCAGACCCTGTACTCAGTACTTTGTTGAAGCACCTTTGGCAGCGATTACAGCCTAGAGTCTTCTTGGGTATGACACTACAAGCTTGGCACACCTGTATTTGGGGAGTTTTTCCCCATTCTTCTCTGCAGATCCTCTCAAGCTCTGTCAGGTTGGATGGGCAGCGTCGCTGCACAGCTATTTTCAGGTCTCTCCAGAGATGTTCGATCAGGTTCAAGTCCGGGTTCTGGCTGGGCCACTCAAGGACATTCAGAGACTTTTCCCAAAGCCACTCCTGCGTTGTCTTAGTTGTGTGCTTAGGGTCGCTGTCCTGTTGGAAGGTGAACCTTTGCCCCAGTCTGAGGTCCTGAGCGCTCTGGAGCAGGTTTTCATCAAGGATCTCTCTGTACTTTGCACCGTTCATCTTTCCCTTGACTAGTCTCCCAGTCCCTGCCGCTGAAAAACATCCCCACAGCATGATGCTGCCACCAACATGCTTTACCGTAGGGATGGTGCCAGGTTTCCTCCAGATGTGACGCTTGGTATTCAGGGCAAAGAGTTCAATCTTGGTTTCATCAGACCAGAGAATCTTGTTTCTGATGGTCTGAGAGTCCTTTTAGGTGCATTTTGGCAAACTCCAAGCAGGCTGTTATGTGCCCTTTTCTGAGGAGAGGCTTCCGCTGGCCACTCTACCATAAAGGCGTGATTGGTGGAGTGCTGCAGAGATGGTTGTCCTTCTGGAAGGTTCTCCCATCTCCACAGAGGAACTCTGGAGCTCTGTCAGAGTGACCATTGAGTTCTTGGTCACCTCCCTGACCAAGGCCCTTCTCCCCCATTGCTCAATTTGGCTGGGCGGCCAGCTCTAGGAAGAGTCTTGGTGGTTCCAAGCTTCTTCCATTTAAGAATGATGGAGGCCACTGTGTTCTTGGGGACCTTCAATGCTGCAGAAATTTATTGGCACCCTTCCCCAGATCTGTGCCTCGACACAATCCTGTCTCTGAGCTCTACGTACAATTCCTTCGACCTCATGGCTTGGTTTTTGCTCTGACATGCACTGTCAACTGTGGGACCTTATATAGACAGGCGTGTGCCTTTCCAAATCATGTCCAATCAATTGAATTTACCACAGCTGCACTCCAATCAAGTTGTAGAAACATCTCAAGGATTATCAATGGAAACAGGATGCACCTGAGCTCAATTTCGAGTCTCATAGCAAAGGGTCTGAATACTTATGTAAATAAGATATTTCTGTTTTTGTTTTTTTAAAGGGAAGGGGTCTGAATACTTTCTGAATGCACTGTATACTGTCCATACTGTAGATACACACCATTATATAGCCTATATATATATATATATATATATATATATATATATATATATATATATATATATATATATATATATACAGTACCAGTCAAAACTTTGGACACACCTACTCATTCAAGGGTTTTTCTTTATTTCTACTATTTTCTACATTGTAGAATAATAGTGAAGACATCAAAACTATGAAATAACACATATGGAATCAAAAAAGTGTTAAACAAATCAAAATATATTTTAGATTTTAGATTCTTCAAAGTAGCCACCTTTTGCCTTGATGACAGCTTTGCACACTCTTAGCATTCTCTCAACCAGCTTCACCTGGAATGCTTTTCCAACAGTCTTGAAGGAGTTCCCACATTTGCTGAGCACTTGTTGGCTGCTTTCCCTTCACTCTGTGGTCCGACTCATCCCAAACCATCTCAATTGGGTTGAGGTCGGGTGATTGTGGAGGCCAGGTCATCTGATGCAGCACTCCATCATTATCCTTCTTGGTCAAATAGCCCTTACACAGCCTGGAGGTGTGTTGGGTCATTGTCCTGTTGAAAAACAAATGATAGTCTCACTAAGCACAAACCAGATGGGATGGCGTATCGCTGCAGAATGCTGTGGTAGCCATGCTGGTTAAGTGTGCCTTGAATACTAAATAAATCACAGACAGTGTCACCAGCAAAGCACCCCTACACCATCACACCTCCTCCATGCTTTATGGTGGGAACCACACATACAGAGATCATCCATTCACCTTCTCTGCAACTCACAAAGACACGGCGGTTGGAACCAAAAATCACAAATTGTGCACGCAGTCTCCTCTGAACAGTTGATGTTGAGATGTGTCTGTTACTTGAACTCTGTGAAGCATTTATTTGGGCTGCAATCTGAGGTGCGTTATTCTAATGAATTTATCCTCTGCAGCAGAGGTAACTGGGTCTTCCTTTCCTGTGGCGGTCCTCATGAGAGCCAGTTTCATCAAATTGCTTGATGGTTTTTGCAACTGCACTTTAAGAAACGTTCAGTTCTTGAAATTTTCCAGATTGACTGACCTTCATGTCTTCAAGTAATGATGGACTGTCATTTCTCTTTGCTTATTTGAGCTGTTCTAGCCATAATATGGACTTGGTCTTTTTCCAAATAGGGCTATCTTCTGTATACCCACCCTACCTTGTCACAACACAACTGATTGGCTCAAACGCATTAAGAAGGAAAGAAATTCCACAAATTAAGTTTTAACGAGGCACACCTGTTAATTGAAATGCATTACAGGTGACTACCTCATAAAGCTGGTTGAGAGAATGCCAAGAGTGTGCAAAGCTGTCATCAAGGCAAAGGGTGGCTACTTTGAAGAATCTCAAATATAAAAAACATTTTGATTTGTTTAACACTTTTTTGGTTACTACATGATAACATATGTGTTATTTCATAGTTTTGATGTCTTTACTATTTTTCTACAATGTAGCAAATAGTAAGAATACAGAAAAACCCTTGAATGAGTAAGTGTGTCCAAACTTTTGACTGGTACTGTATATATTCCGGACTTTGACATTGCTCATTCTGATATTTCTTAATTTGTTTCTTGAATTTTCATTTTATTTGTGTGTATTGTTTTGTATTGTTAGGTATTACTGCACTGTTGGAGCTAGAAACATAAGCGTTTCACTGCACCTGCGATAAAAATTTGCAAAATATGTGTACGGGACCAATACAATTTTATTTTATAGCCTATGGTATTGAGAATACAGTCACTGCCTTTATACCTGCATAGCCTATATGAGCATATACAGCACATTGTTTGTTCATTAACTGGTTTATATTTAAGCAATAAGGCCTGATGGGGTGTAGTATATGGCCAATATACCACGGCTAAGGGCTATTCTCATGCACGATGCAACGCGGAGAGCCTGGATACATACAGCCCTTAGCAGTGGTATATTGACCATGTACAGTGCATTCAGAAAGTATTCAGACCACTTGACTTTTTCCACATTTTGTTACATTAAAGCCTTATTCTAAAATGGATTAAATAAAACATATTCCTCATCAATCTACACACAATACCCCATGACAAAGCAAAAACAGCTTTTTATAAATTTTAGAAAATGTATTAAAAACAAAAAACTGAAATACCCGATTTACATAAGTATTCAGACCCTTTGCTATGAGACACAAAATTGAGCTCCGGTGCATCCTGTTTTCGTTGATAAGCCTTGAGATATTTCTACAACTTGATTGGAGTCCACCTGTGGTAAGTTCAATTGATTGGACATGATTTGGAAAGGCACACATCTGTCAATATAAGGTCCCACAGTTGACAGTGCATGTCAGAGCAAAAACCAAGCCAGGAATTGTCCGCAGAGCTCCGAGACAGGATTGTGTCGAGGCACAGATCTGGGGAAGGGTACCAAACAATTTCTTCAGCATTGAAGGTCCCAAGAACACAGTGGCCTCCATCATTCTTTAATTGAAGAAGTTTGGAACCACCAAGACTCTTCCTAGAGCTGGCCGCCCGGCCAAACTGAGCAATCGGGGGACAAGGGCCTTGGTCAGGGAGGTGACCAAGAACCCGATGGTCACTCTGACAGAGCTCCAGAGTTATTCTGTGGAGATGGGAGAATCTTCCAGAAGGACAACCATCTCTGCAGCACTCCACCAATCAGGCCTTTATGGTAGCCAGACGGAAGTAAAAGGCACATGACATTCGCTTGGAATTTGCCAAAATGCACCTAACTCTCAGACCATGAGAAACAAGATTCTCTGGTCTGATGAAACCAAGATTGAACTCTTTGGCCTGAATGCCAAGCTTCACGTCTGGAGGAAACCTGGCACCATCCCTATGGTGAAGCATGTTGGTGGCAGCATCATGCTGTGGGGATATTTTTCAGAGGCAGGGACTGGGAGACTAGTCAGGATCAAGGGAAAGATGAACGGAGCAAAGTACAGAGAGATCCTTGATGAAAACCTGCTCCAGAGCGCTCAGGACCTCAGACTGGGGGCGAATGTTCACCTTCCAACTGGACAACGACCCTTAGCACACAGCCAAGACAACGCAGGAGTGGCTTCGGGACAAGTCTCTGAATGTCATTGAGTGGCCCAGCCAGAGCCCAGACTTGAACCCGATCAAACATCTCTGGAGAGACCTGAAAATAGTTGTGCAGCGACGCTCCCCATCCAACCTGACAGAGCTTGAGAGGATCTGCAGAGAAGAATGGAAGAAACTCCCCAAATACAGGTGTGCCAAGCTTGTAGTGTCATACCCAAGAAGACTCTACGCTGTAATCTCTGCCAAATGTGCTTCAACAAAGTACTAAGTAAACGGTCTGAATACTTATGTATATGTAATATTTCAGTTAATTTTTTGTTAGCAAAAAATTCTAAAAACCTGTTTTTGCTTTGTCATTATGGGGTATTGTGTGTAGATTGATGAGGAAAAACATACAACTTAATCAATTTTAGAATAAGGCTGTAACGTAACAAAATGTGGAAAAGGTGAAGGGGTCTGAATACTTTCCGAATGCACTGTACCACAAACCCCAGAGGTGCCTTATTGCTATCATAAACTGGTTACCAACATAATTAGAGCAGTAAAAAAAAAATTCGGGTCATACTGGTGCTATACTACGATCTGATATACCACGACTGTCAGCCAATCAGCATTCATTGCTCGAACCACCCAGTTTATAATAAACAATTTAACATTTAATTAAATATTATGCAATTAACCCATTACATGTATTGGTGGAAGTGGTGTGGAATGGTGGAGGTGTGGCAATTGAATGGGCCAATCACAAGCAGCTAGAAGGTGAACGCGAGACCAGGGCAGGGCCAGTTTGGCTCGTATCCGCCAACCAGCATGTGCTGAGAACAAACACAGCTGCCCTCTCATGACGTAACAGGGTTTAAGGGGTTATAAAAAACCTACTGCTGTTCTTTTACCGCTGTATGACTCGAGGATTCACTCTATAGGTTAGGAATTCACGTGTTATAACGAGGCATCAACACAAAAGGATTTCACATAGTTTTTTCCTGATCCAACTTTTCACTCTTCTATTTACGGTAAACATATGTTCATAGGCCTACAGACGACCTGTCAAAGGTTTAGTGATGGAGAATGTAATGTAAAGTTAAATAATTGATGTTACTGGTTATGCTGTGATACCGTGTTTTTATGTTCTTGTATACTGGTTGGTGTTGGCTACAGATGTTGACTAAGCCTGTTGCCGTCTTGTTTTTCAGAATGTGTAGTATGTTTCTTGGATACATCGTTTTAGAACGTTTTTCTATGGAAGAAAAAGGCAACCAAATCATAGTTCAAAGTAATTTCGACCAGAGACACACCTTTAGAGAATCCTGATCTCTGCCTTCACCGTCCGGGTGTCTTAAGTGAAGGTAAAGTATTCATACTTTACAGGAACTGGATTATGCTAACGAGACATTGTGGCAACTTCAAGTGCAACATTGCTTTAAAAAAACGGTTGTATAAAGCTATTTCTTTCGCCCGACCTCCAGATGTAAAAGCCACATTTTTAGAAGGTAAATAGGAAGTTTAAATGTCTTCAACGTTAATTGTATTATAATTCAACATTTTAATATAGGCTTGTCTGTTATTTTGAAGTTGTGGCGTTCATACTTTAGTTTTCCGGTCGCTACATTTTATCCCTGCACGCACAGTGTTGGCTGAATAGTTTGCTCATTGTATCTGTTTAGCATCGCATAAACGGTACAGCTCTCCCTTTGTTGACTTGAATCATTTGCTTAGTCAAGCACTACTGACATGGCAACAGGCGGATCCGCCAATGGCAACAGGCGGATCCACTGTCTCATAACAGTTCCGCAAATTGAGTAGACCACAGAGCTAGGTCTGTTGAAACAACAGTTTGCTGCCCCTCCTCCACATGCTTGGGCCCCTTGAGGACAGTATGTTCTTAGGTCAACGGTAGGCTCCAATAGTCTAGTCACTTGTTGTGCCAACATACAATTGTGATATAGCAACATGTCAGTGAAATGATGACTATTGCCATTTATTTGTAAAATTATTAATGTGTTGTCCCTCCCTTTTCAGAATTGGCTCCCTTCCCTGTCTCGTCTTCACCTCATCAGTCTTCTTAAATATTCACATTCCATTCATCTTGATAAAATGGTTGGATTCAGACCTACGGACGTGCCCCCAACCGCTGCTGTGAAGTTTATCGGTGCTGGAACAGCGGCCTGCATTGCTGACCTATTCACCTTTCCATTGGACACAGCCAAAGTCCGGCTACAGGTAAGCCTAAGGAGCATGTGCTCTTTGTTGAAATGAACTGGTGGGGTCCTCTATTGTAGCATCATTAAATGGAGAATCCAAGCATTGCCCTCTTCAGCCGTTGGGGACCCAGGGTGGTTGCAACTGGTCATCGTTTCTCATATGAAATCACGTGAAAGAACTCATTTGACAGGTCAAATGTGATGAGCCATCATACTAAAAGGGATTAAGGGATGCTTGAGAGATTACTGCTGTATCAATCATATTGTCTCTTTAACTCATTATTACTGTCATGGGTCCACATTTGGAAACTTGGTTGGTCCACAATATGATACCCAAATCCATCACTGACCCAAGATGACCCCTTTCATTTTTGGTTAATTGTATTCACCTTATTTTATTTTGCCAACATTAAAACTGACTTGCGCCTTCTATTTCTTTCAATTTTGTCCCTCTTGACTTCCTTCCCCCAACTAAGCGGTCCAGGAGGTGATGGTTAAGCCCTAGGAATCGGCAGGCCCTGGACCTAGCATCGTGGACACTTGTGGCTGGATTCTCCTCCCACATCCGCCAGTGCTCCCTCCCCAGTGTCTGTTAAGTCTCTCCATGCCCCTTTTGTTCTGCACAGATCCAGGGAGAGGGGAAAGGTGCGGCAGCTAGTCATGGCACAGCAGTGCGGTATCGGGGCGTGTTTGGTACCATCACCACCATGGTGCGTACAGAGGGGGCCAGGAGCCTCTACAGCGGGCTGGTGGCAGGGCTCCAGAGGCAGATGAGCTTTGCCTCTGTCCGCATTGGCCTCTACGACTCTGTCAAGTCATTCTACACCAAAGGCTCTGACCGTGAGTACACGTCACATACTGTATGCCAACCTCAACCTTTTAAATCGATACTAATTCTCTATTGAATGTTACTCCCACTGTTCTGACTGCCCATTTCTCTCTACAGATGTAGGGATTGGCAGTCGCCTGCTGGCGGGCTGTACCACTGGAGCCATGGCAGTCGCATTAGCCCAACCCACAGATGTGGTGAAGGTGCGCTTCCAGGCACAGGCTAGTTCCTCTGGGCCAAACCGGCGTTACCATGGCACCATGGAGGCCTACAAGACCATCGCCAAGGAAGAGGGCATGCGTGGCCTGTGGAGAGGTGGTTGTTTGCTTGATCACACGGATCATTTGTGCCTTTGTCTAATGTTTTTGTCTGTGGTATTGCTAACGTTTCCATCCCCACCTTGCAGGTACTGGCCCAAACATTGCCCGCAATGCTATCGTGAACTGCACTGAACTGGTTACATATGACCTAATCAAGGACGTACTTATTAGAAACACACCCCTGACTGGTGAGCCATTGCCTTGCCACATGCTTCCCTCTGGTATTGTGATGCCTCTCCTTAACCCTTCCCATTCACCCTACAGATGACCTCCCCTGCCACTTCACATCTGCATTCGGTGCAGGATTCTGCACCACTGTGATTGCCTCTCCTGTGGATGTGGTGAAGACGAGATATATGAACTCTGCCCTCGGCCAGTACAGCAACGCCCTCAACTGTGCTATTGCCATGGTGACCAAGGAGGGACCCATTGCCTTCTACAAAGGGTAAACCATGTGTTATGAATAAGTGTTTTAGTTGCTAGGGAGTAGTCTTCTGGATTAGGTTGCAACAGATGGATGATTTTGCCGGGCTCGCGTACACCTCAATCAGTGCTTTAGCGGTTTGTTCGCTGTTGCTGCTTGCTTTGTAACATTCATGAATGTCTAACAACCTGGTAATTAGTTTTCTTTCTCCGGTTTATTGAAACTTTTGCCTGGATCTGAGTTGTCTCAATTCTCTCCCTACAGGTTCATGCCCTCTTTCCTCCGACTGGGCTCGTGGAACGTGGTGATGTTTGTTACATATGAGCAGCTGAAACGTGCCATGATGGCTGGCCGCCAAAACTACACCACTCCTCTGTAGACCTGGCAATTGGCTGCAGTGGAGGGTGATTCTGTGCTGATGTGGTTGCTTTTATTCAACAACAAAAAATGAACATACCTTTTTGTGGCCCTTGTAGTTTCCATTTTTAAACCATTTTTCACTCAAGTATGTTCCTTCATTCACCTTTCACTCAAGTGTGTTCCTGAGACTGAAAAGCTGTTCTTTCTATTGTCTTTTTAAGCTCTAACTTCTGACAATAAAATTGATATTTTTAATTGACTTCTTTTATGCAAGTAACTTCACAAGAATCTCACCTATACCTACTGGTAAAGAACACCATTCTCAAAATAGGGGTCCAAGGAAGGCGATTTCCAATCAGGTTTGAAATCAGGCTTTATTTAATGGCTGTTTTATTCAGAAAGCTAGGGCTTGGTTGATCAGGCGTTTCTTCTCGGCTGAGAGCTTTTGAGGGAAATGTATGTCAAACTGGATGATGAGATCTCCTCTCTGGGGGGGATCCTGGGACAGAGGCATGCCTTCTCCAGACACCACTTTGCTGTATTTGGGACTGGGTGGGGAAGTGAGAATTTTAGCATAAGTCATTGAAACTCTTGACATACAGGGATATCCCATTCAGAACCTTCACTTGCACTTTTGTCAAATCATGTACGAATGACGTCCTGTAAGAATTATTTTACTAAACCATGATCACATACTGTTTTATGGTCTCTTAAAACCAGCAGGGTGGTTGCGAGTCTGTAGTAGCGTCCACTAATCACAAATGGAACGGGCTTGGAAGCTCTAACCCTGGCAATTTGACTGGAACACTCGCAATGGCTGCCTGGTATTGTGATGCAATTTCCATGGTAATTTGGAATGTTCTATCAACTAATTCTGGATTGCCATGGTAATGTAGAATGTTCATTTCAATGATAACTGATGTGGCTCATGGAATGGCATTTTTTTGTAATGTCAGACAGTTGAGTTGACTCAACTTTATTGCTGGTCACGTTTTCATTGCTAATCCTGTAGAATCCAGCAACGGCACTGGTCTCATTAATTTGTTTATTTTTGAACGCTTCCGCATGGAATTGTCTTAGGCATGGGTACACTCAATGGCTGCCAGTCCATACAGTATGCCATAATTGACCTGAATGTGGATGCCTGTTCTATTCATTCTATTTCTATTACACTAATGTAGTGAAATTGTCTTACAATCATAAACAAAGTCAAGAAGTTACCACCCATACGGTAATAGTAAAAGCACTACTCACTGCACAATGTCATTGATGGGGATATTGAGTATCCTGTCATCTAGTGTCTCCACATCAACAGTGAATCCAGTCAAAGCCTGTGGGAGGAGGAGGAATATACTAATTGTGGGGTGAAAGATCTCAATGCAGATTTGATGGCTAAAGTATTTGGGAAGAAATATAGATATTCTACTCAACATGGGAGACATATTTCGATATGCTACTCAACATTTGCCAACTAAAGTGTAATATTAAACCACAACTGGTATCAGAATGCCCTTGCTTAATAACCAAGTCAGAACACAATCGTTGCACAGTAGATCTGCAATAAATTATTCTTTAGTGACCCATTTTGACCTGGATAAAGCACCAGGTGACTCTTCGCAGGGATTTGAAGAGAGTTAAACAAAGCAGACTATTGAGTGAAACATTCTCTCTGGACTTTCCCTCCAGGGTCAGACTTTGACCTTCTCACCTTCTCCAGAGAGATCTGGGCTGTAAAGACCAGGTCATTGTGTTGCCTTGCAAACCGGGGATGACTCTTCTGCCGCACAATGAACACAATATCTGCAGGAATACTGTTGGGTCCCTGGGGGAAACAACCAGGTCAAAGACTTGAATGAGCACAACGTGGCAAAAAGTGTTGGGGAGGGTACTCTGAAAATGTACACTGAACAAAAATATAAACACAACATGCAACAACTTCAAAGATTTTACTGAGTTACAGTTCATATAAGGCAATCAGTCAATTGAAATAAATAAATTAGGCCCTAATCTATGGATTTCACATGACTGGGAATACAGATATGCATCTGTTGGTCACAGATTCCTTAAAATAAAAAAAGGTAGGGCGTGGATCAGAAAACCAGTCAGTATCTGGTGTGACCGCCACTTGCCTCAACTCCTTTGCATAGAGTTAATCAGGCTGTTGATTGGGGTCTGTGGAATGTTGTGCCACTCCTCTTCAATAGCTGTGCGAAGTTGCTGGATATTGGCGGGAACTGGAACACGCTGTCGTACACATCGATCCAGAGCATCCCAAACATGCTCAGTGAGTGACAAGTCTGGAAGAACTGGGACATTTTCAGCTTCCTGGAATTGTGTATAGATCCTTGCGACATGGGATCCTGCATTATCATGCTGAAACATGAGGTGATGGCGGCGAGTGAATGGCACGACAGTGGGCCTCAGGATCCCGTCACAGTCTCTCTGTGCATTCAAATTGCCATTGATAAAATGCAATTGTGTTCGTTGTTGTAGCTTATGCCTGCCCATACCATAACAGGGTTCCCACAAGTTGCTTGAGGTGCTTAAAATACTTTAATTTGGCACTCTGAAATTCAAGTACTGGAATAACTTGATAATCAGACATTTTCTCAAGTTGGTACTTGAAAAGTACTTGAATTAAAATGAGAGTAGAACAGAAAATGATCAAATATGTTAATATGAAAGATATTAGAAAAATGTATTGGTCTTGGAATTAATTTTTCAGGCAGACTACCGAGTTTTATTTCCTCACGTGTTTTGCGCTCTGGTTGCCAGGTGAGCTCGCTCATCCCACCCACACTGCCACTCAGCCAGGCAGGTACTGAACTGACTGATTAGGCGCCACCAAACGTCACATCGATAGCTAAAATGCCGGTCAAATATAGATTAAATTCTGCCTGGCAGGATATTAATGTTTATGAATGAGGATATTGATGTTTATGAATGGGTTTTGTCAGACTGATTGTCAAAGACTCCAGCCACCCAAGTCATAGACTGTTCTCTCTGCTACCGCATGGCAAGCGGTACCGGAGCACCAAGTCTAGGTCCAAAAGGCTCCTTAACAGCTTCTACCCCCAAGCCATAAGACTGCTGAACAATTCATCAAATGACTACCTGGACTATTTGCATTGATCCCCCCCCCCTTGTTTTTTGACACTGCTGCTACTCTGTTTATTATTACATTTACATTTTAGTCATTTAGCAGACGCTCTTATCCAGAGCGACTTACAGTTAGCGCATACATTATTTTATCGAACCCACAACCCTGGCGTTGCAAACGCCATGCTCTACCAACTGAGCTACATCCCCTCTATGCATAGTCACTTTATCCCTTCTTACATGTACGTATTACCTCAATAACCCCGACTAACCTGTACCCCCACACAATGACTCGGTACCGGTACCCCTCTGTACATAGCCTCGTTATTGTTATTTTATTGTATTATTTATTTTATATACAGTACCAGTCAAAAGTTTGGACACACCTACTCATTCAAGAGTTTTTCTTTATTTTTTACTATTTTCTACATTGTAGACTAATAGTGAAGACATCAAAACTATGAAATAACACATATGGAATCATGTAGTAACCAAAAAAGTGTTAAACAAATCAAAATATATTTGAGATTCTTCAAAGTAGCCACCCTTTGCCTTGATGACAGCTTTGCACACTCTTGGCATTCTCTCAACGAGCTTCATGAAGTAGTCACCTGGAATGCATTTCAATTAACAAGTGTGCCTTGTTAAAAGTTAATTTGTGGAATTTATTTCCTTCTTAAGACAATTTAATATTATTATGTACACTGAACAAAAATATAAACACAACAAGCAACAATTTCAAAGATTTTACTGAGTTACAGTTCATATAACGAAATCAGTGAATTGAAATAAATTCATTAGGCCCTAATCTATGGATTTCACATGTCTGGGCAGGGGTGCAGCCATGGGTGGGCCTGGGAGGCCATAGGCCCACCCACTTGGGAGCCAGGGCCACCCACTGGGGAGCCAGGCCCAGCCAATCAGAATGAGTTTTCCCCCACAAAAGGACTTTATTACAGACAGAAATACTCCTCAATTTCGTCAGCTGTCCAGGTGGCTGGTCTCAGACGATCCCGCAGTTGAAGAAGCCGGATGTGGAGGTCCTGGGCTGGTGTGGTTACACATGGTCTGCGGTTGTGAGGCCGGTTGGACTTACTGCCAAATTCTCTAAAACGACTTTGGAGGCGGTTTATGGTAGAGGAATTAACATTCAATTCTCAGGCAACAGCTCTGGTGGACATTCCTGCAGTCAGTATGCCAATTGCACGCTCGCTCAAAACTTGAGACATCTGTGGCATTGTGTTGTGTGACAAAACTGCACATTTTAGAGTGGCCTTTTATTGTCCCCAGCACAAGGTGCACCTGTGTAATGATCATGCTGTTTAATCAGCCTCTTGATATGCCACACCTGTCAGGTGGATGGATTTTCTTGGCAAAGGAGAAATGTTCACTAACAGGGATGTAAACAAATTTGTGCACAACATTTGAGAGAAATAAGCTTTTTGTGCGTATGGACAATTTCTGGGATCTTTATTTCAGCTCATGAAACATGGGACCACCACTTTACATGTTGCGTTTATATTATTTTGTTCAGTGTAGTTTACCAAGCTACCAATTACTTCACACTGGAAAAAGTTAACTACACTAAAGCTACCCTTAAGAAAAAATATAGTTTACTTAACTAAAGTTACTTTGAAAAAGTAGTTCACTACATCCAAACTACTTCGTGAAAGTATATGTATATCTGACATTTCAAAGACAACTTTGATGCAAGAAGAGATCAGTTTGGGGTCATATGTTAACAGAATGCCTATTAAAGACAAATAATGTTTCAAGTGAGAATCAGGCAGGTCTGATGCCGAAAAAGAAAGGAAATGATTGCCAAGATGTTATTTTTTGCAAAAAAGTAGTATGTAGTTCCAGTAGTTAGCTACATGGCAAAAAAGTAATAACCTACTGAAAACAATACCTAGATTTGAATTGTGTTCAACTACCACCAAGCTACCACAAAATGTAGTAAATTACTAGTTGAACTACATGTAGTTAACTACTCCCCAACACTGGTGGCTAAGTTATATCTATAGAAGAGAAACACAGACACTCCCCGCACGACTAGATGTTTATGTGTACAAACATTAATGTGGCAGGTTTGAGCCCGAGGGAACTGACACCTGTAAAACGCATAGCTAAAAAGCACAACAAGATGTAATTTAAGCACTGACGATTCTCTTACCTGATCACCCTCCTTTGGGAATGTTATCCTAGTGTTTTCATTCCATCCCGGTTTTACAATGATAGTCAGTATTTTGTCCTTGATACTGGATGTGTGTCCATCTTCATTCATGACCTGGTTCAGAGGTGGAGCAAATTTACACTGAATCCGATACTGTGGGAATTGCTTGAGAGTCCCAATACAAATACTGTACTCAATGTTTTATGTTCCTCACTGTAGGTTACCTGAAGTAAGCAGTACAGCATCTGAACAGAATAACAATGTTTAAAGTTTGAGCTTTTCTTTTTTTAACTACTCAATATAGGCCTATAGGTATGTTGATTGAGGGACATCTCAACACTCATTAGGCATTATGATCCCATCTTACCCTACGAGATATTTTTATCTTTTTGGTACATCCATAGAAGAGGTCTTCCAAGGCCAAGTGAAGGTCCCTTTCAATGGGGGAGTCTTGTGTTTTCACTCCTCTTCCTCGCAGGCCTCCAAACCCAATGGCCACTTCATTTCCATCTTTCGTGTGGAAGTCTGAAGAGGGAAGCATTATCATGCAAGAACAGGAAGAGTTGTCATTATTATGGAGATAATTTAGATAAATCAAACAAGTAAAACGTATATAAAGAAAATACTGAATGTCCTTTTTCCTACCTGCGAATGGGTTGTCACCTCCAAAAAACTGCCTGAATGTCTTGTCTGGGTTTCCATGGTAGATGTATGCTGATGTCCAAGCTCTATTCTCCCCAGACTCAAGTGGGATACCTCCTTTCAGACCCTCTTCTCCAAACTTGTCATATGTTGCCTTTTTTCGAGCTGAAAAATAAATATTGTGGGCCTATCATTTTATGTGACTTGACGTCTCTGAAGCTTTTCCCAAGCACTGGCTACACTGCTGATTGTTGTAAAGTTTACTTACGGTCACTCAAAACATCATAGGCCTCGGCAAGTTGATTGAATTTTTCATAAGCACCCGGTTTGCTGTTTGTGTGAGGATGGTACTTCAAGGCAAGTCGTCGGTATCTACAGGGACAAAAAATATAGCTAGGCATTGTTGTTGTTTTTATGAAAACGTATCTAGTAGGCTAGCTAATGTAATGTATGTAAACATTGTTTTAGCTTGTGCCATTTTGAGACAAAGATTTAAAAAAGTAACTAAACTTACGATTTTTTTATGTCTGCATCTGTTGCATTTCTGTTTATCTCCAATGCCGCATAATAATCCCTCCCCATAGTCGATCAAAATAAAATGAACATGTAATATATGAAAACCAAACTAAGAAAAGCTAAACAAATATAGATAGCTAACTAGCAACGTTACTGTTAACTAGCTCTTACGGTAACAAAATAAAAACATGGAAACGACAGTTGTTTGAGCTTTCTGGATTTGGTTGCCATGGATGAGGGACGCTCCAAATGTATTTATTGGGAGTTGCCGATGGATGGCGCCAAATCAAAGGTCGCAACCAATGTAGTCACAACTACAGATGATCCATTATGTTGACCAGATACTCAACTCAAATGGCCGCTCTAATGAGAAGAAGTGTCTTAAAAAATGGAAGGCAGTCGGGAGGAGGCAAGATCAGGTGGGAAGATTCTAGACAATGAGAGCGTGCGAACAGGCACAACTCTGATATAAAATGTTTTTTCTCAAAGTTGCCGGGATGTCACGTGTCCTAATTATATCAGTACAGTCGTAACAACCTAAGCATTACGCGTTTTCTATTCGATCAAATAAACCACACGTTGTAAATACACTTTTGGGGGGTTAACCAAATTCGACACTCTAATGACCTCCATATAAAAACCGCCACCTGCTGGAGAAGAGATTTTTCATGGCTAGAAGGGGTACACATTTTGAGGGGGATGTTTATCATTGGCGTAGTTTGGAGTCGAACCGATCAGAGGACTTGCGGAGCCTCGTAAATGGCGTCCCTTGAGAAAGCAAGAAACAGATGTATGTCAGAAGAAGTGCAGTATTATCATAAGGAGACGTATACTTGGATGACGGAGGAGGAATGGAGGGAAAAAGAGGCAGAGGAGGTCTAAGAGAGAGAGCGAGGAAGACTGTGAGCTTGAGTCGGTAAAAAATGGTGGGAGAAGGTTTGTTAATGAAGGATGGTAGAGGGAGACGAGCAGAGAGGACGCGAGGAATCAAGGCAATGCATTGGCGAAGGTGCATAAAGATGGAGGAATTCAGATATAAAGACATTGTTTTTAGCTCTACCTACAGAGTTATTAAACTACAGCGTGCAACATGGTTGAATGTGCCAGTAAATCAGCACAATGTACTTGTATGTAACTTTTAGAAATTGCTGCGGTCTTGGATATTTGGGATCATTTATACTGTGCTAATGCCGATACAAAAAAAATTGTATGGAGAGCAATGTACAATACGGTAAACGGGCATTTGTGGTAAGTACATGGGGGCCGCCATCTTTATGCCCCTTCGCTATTGAGATTCTCCCAAGATAATTTCTCTGTCCTATCACTAAACAATGAAAATGGTTGGTTTCCATTGATTCTATTATAGGCAGTTGACTTTCGTGAGCCGGTAGACCCCAGGGTTGAAGGGCCCATTCAAAAGCTAGCTTTGGCAGGGGCTAGAAAGGTCAGCGAGGTGAAGAGGCACATAGAAATCTTTGTTTCCGATCTGTTCAGATACGAGGATCCACCCCCTCGTACAAGGAGGAGATTCTACCCTCTGGGTATATATGTGTGTGTGTGTATATATGTGTATATGTATGTATGTCCACTGTAGCCTCTGTGTTACAAACACACCAACGCAGCATAGCTGACGAAAAGAGGCACAGAGTACCTGCAGGTGCGATACGTTGCATCCAACAGGCACATCTGTTGCCCATAGTGCATCAGAAGCCTTTGCTGCCAGCAGGTCTGTCTGCAGGCAGAACAGCAGTTTTGTTGTATCCTCGCTTGGAGGGTAGCAAATGTGACAGCCCCTGTCTGTCCAAGTGTCAACAAGGCTCTGAAAATTTAAGTAGAAATGTTTTCCTTAATACAAACAGCAAAGTGATACAGCAAGTGATACAGATGCAATTTCAGTCCTAACAACATGATCTGTTGGAATCCCTTGTGCTCCCCTAGACTCTCTCTCATATATATATATATGTATATATATGTACTCTGTGCCTCTTTTCATCAGCTATGCTGCGTTGGTGTGTTTGTAACACAGAGGCTACAGTGGACATCAAGGAGGCCCTTCAGGTCTACCAGTAGTGGAATCCTGCTTGGAAGCCAACACATTTCATGGTGGACTTCTCTGAGTCAGATTGGTGCCCTGGAGTATGTGTTCCAAGGTGAGATGTGGCACATTATTATGGATAACAATTCATACCGACTGTTTCTGGCATAGCAATAGCTAATTTTTTTCTGTAATGATGTAGTACCGGTATGTATACTACATTTGTTAGCATTATTTTGCATAGACGATCTTGATGTTCTTACTGCATTTGTTGAGTGCATACTCTCCATAAGTGTCTGCTAAATGTCATGCAATGTATTATTCCCTTTAGAGTCCAAAGTCTGGGTGGAATGGATACACAAGAAGGACAATGGAGTCAGCTGCCAGGACGAAGTCCTCAGTCTTCTGCAGGCAATCCCATAGAGAAAGAGTTTCACAAGCGTGTCCTTGCCCTCAACCACACAACAGCTTGGGAGACCAATGAGAAGCTCAGGAGGTGGTTCAGCATCAAATGGCTACCTCAAGCCAAGGTGGGCATAAATTGTCTATCTCTATGTATTAATTCTTACTATGCATTTTGTATGATTAGATGCCTTGTCAGTTGAATATTGCATATTTGTTTTGGTAGTTATTTTCAACAATGTCATGTCTCTGTCAAAAGAGATGGGTGAATGTGTTCAGGGGCGAATCTCTCAAGTTGGCCATTTTCACAAACAATGGTGTTGAAAGGCAGAATGAGACCCTCAAGCATTCATTCTTAGAGGGATACAAAAACTGCAGCCTCAGTGAACTGCTCTCTGTAGTGGTCATGGATTTATTTTCTTCTAAAAACCAATCAGAAGTAAGGTCAAATGAATAACATTTTGATGATTTTCCTGATCTCGTATTCTTATTTATTATGATTAAAGAAACTTCGAGCTGAATGTGAAGTACTCCAGTTTTGGCCCTGGCAACAACATGCCAACATACACCTGCAAGGATTGGCTTAGAAACCCTGTCAGCACTTCTGCGCAGTGTTCAATAGGTTGGAGGGTTAGAAGCAACTCAACAAAACATACAGGGACAACCCTCTGATTTCCCTTGACAACGTGTGCCTGAGACGCACCCCTGCCAGAGGCCTCCCCTCCCACTTAAGACACCCCTGCCAGAGGCCTCCCCTCCCACTTAAGACACCCCTGCCAGAGGCCTCCCCTCCCACTTAAGACACCCCTGCCAGCCATTTGAGCAAGACTAAGACCAAAAGATGCCAGCAGTGTGGTAGCCTGCTGCGAGACATCTCAGAGCTCACATATCACCTCCAGGACAATGAGTACATGGACACAGTAATCTCACGCCTCACTGACCTGTTAGATTACCTGTTAGTGAGGTTATATGGATGGATCTGGCAGCGGGACAAAGAGGAGAAGAGAGATGATGGGTAAGAATATTTTATTTTGCCCTCCTCACCCAGACATGCTAAATATATTCCATCTCACCCTCTTCCTCTCCTGTCTTAAGCACAAGAACCCAGATGCTGGGAACAAGGTAAAACAAGGTAAGGTAAATAAAATGTTAAGGAACATCAGTGGGAGTTAACACACATCTAAATATACATAACATATCCTAACATACAAAACACCACACTACATACAGCAGATAAAACAAATCTAGGACTACACACTAACCAATCAAACAAGGGTTAGGGTTGTATCAGCCATTATAATACTTACACCTATTCAAACATCTCCACCAGGTCTAACATATCTATCCAGACAATATTTTGTTACTTTTCAGGAGAAAAAATAGAGGGGACTGGAAGGGAAAAGAGGAGCAGTGAGACAAGGAGGGGGAATAAATGGAAGAGGAGACAGAAGAGGGGACAGGAGGCAGTGGAGAAGAGGGTAGTGGAGAGGGTTCGACTTTATATTAGGAGAGCGAAGGTTCCACTGTTTTTTTGTATTTTTTTATAAAGAGTTCCACATGTTTTTGGTGTTTTTAAAGGAAAATAATAATAAAAATGAAATCTAAGCAGCCAATGACTGTTCTTTTTTTCTCTCTCATGCCATATTACTGGCTGATAACAATTCATGTTTGTATTTACATCATGGAATGTAGTGCTCAGTAGAAAGTATATTTATTAGGGAGTTGTAGCGAGCTCCCCAATGGTACTGCTAGCTAGCGATTATGTGGAAATCAAGTCCTGTCTGCTGTAGAACACGCAAACTCTCGTAATAAACGGGACTATGACAACTTTTACAAAATCTGTATCACTTCTAGACATGACCAGATTTTGGCCCGCTTCGCCTCTAACTCTGTCAACGCATACTGTCAGCCAGGCCATAAACACGTCTGCCTCTGGTTGTGCTTTATCTATGCAATCAGTCAAACCACCGTTAATCCATTGATAAATACATGTTTTCAGTACACTGATTGACCTTACTCTTGCTTTTCGCATCCGATGAAGCAATTTATACACCAAGAATAAACCAACTGTCACGCCCTGGCTCTAGGGACTCTTATATGTTGAGCCAGGGTGTTAGTTTCGATGTGTAGTTCTATGTTTCGTTTTCTATGTTCTTGTTCTAGTTTATGTGTTTCTATGTTGGCCGAGGTGGTTCCCAATTAGAGACAGCTGTGGCTCGTTGTCTCTGATTGGGAACCATACTTAGGCAGCCTTTTGTGCACTTGTCATTTGTGGGATCTTGTTCCGTGTAGGTTTGTGTTTATGACCGAGGACTTCATGTTTCGTTTTGTTATTGTTAATAGTACTCAATAAAAGATGTACGCATTTCACGCTGCGCCTTGGTCCACTCATTACGACGATCGTGACAGAAGATCCCACCAAAACAGGACCAAGCAGCGTTTCCAGGAGCAAACGCCGGAGATAACGTTGGTAGATGTCCTCCTCGGTTGGGGGAGGATAACGGAGGAGGAGGCCGTCCGTTACTGGAGGGCGATGAAGGGGGAGACCCAGGCAGGAGAGGAGAAGCGGCGCCAACCGGGCCGTCGTCGGACAGGCGAGAGGCAACCCCAAGAAAAAAAATTTGGGGGGGCACACGGCATGGACGACGGGGCTGCTGGAGGCAGCTACAGGGCGAGATTGTGGACTAGGAGAGAAGGCTACCAGGTTACGGGGGCCATTGGTCATTAGAGGGAAGGAGAGTGTAGAGGCACGGCGAGAGGTACTGGGGTGTGTTACCAGTCCGGTCCGGCCCGTTCCTGATCCCCGCACAAGGCCAGTGGTGTGTGTTCCCAGTACGGTCCGGCCTGTTCCTGTCCCTCGCACCAAGCCTGTGATGCGCGTCGCCGGCCCGGCCTGTTCCTGCCCCTCGCACCAAGCCTGTGGTGCACTTCGCCAGCCCGGCCCGGCCTGTTCCTGCCCCTCGCACCAAGCCTGTGGTGCGCTTCGCCAGCCCGGCCCGGCCTGTTCCTGCCCCTCGCACCAAGCCTGTGGTGCGCGTCACCTGCCCGGCCCGGCCTGTTCCTGTCCCTCGCACCAAGCCTGTGGTGCGCGTCGCCAGCCCGGTCCGGCCTGTTCCTGCTCCCCGCACCAAGCCAGTGGTGCACGTCGCCAGCCCGGCCCGGCCTGTTCCTGCCCCTCGCACCAAGCCTGGGGTGCGCGTCGCCAGCCCAGCCCGGCCTGTTCCTGCCCCTTGCACCAAGCCTGGGGTGCGCGTCGCCAGCCCGGCCCGGCCTGTTCCTGCCCCTCGCACCAAGCCTGTGGTGCGCGTCGCCAGCCCGGCCCGGCCTGTTCCTGCCCCTCGCACCAAGCCTGTGGTGCGCGTCGCCTGCCCGGCCCGGCCTGTTCCTGCCCCTCGCACCAAGCCTGTGGTGCGCGTCGCCAGCCCGGCCCGGCCTGTTCCTGCTCCCCGCACCAAGCCAGTGGTGCGCGTCGCCAGCCCGGTCCGGCCTGTTCCTGCTCCCCGCACCAAGCCAGTGGTGAGCGTCGCCAGCCCGGTCCGGCCTGTTCCTGCTCCCCGCACCAAGCCAGTGGTGCGCGTCGCCAGCCCGGTCCGGCCTGTTCCTGCTCCCCGCACCAAGCCTGTGGTGCGCATCGTCAGTCCGGCACAGCCCGTGCCTGTTTCACCGGTGCCTGGTCAGGTACCGGTCAGCTGCTCCACACCGGAGCCTAAGCAATCCGCTCCACCGATGTCCAGTCCAGCTCCAGCCAGCGGGACCAGACCAGGGGCGCTACGGGGGGGTAGTCACGCCCGGAGCCGGATCCGCCTCCGAGGCGGAATGCCCACCCGGCCCCTCCCCTGTTGGGTTTAGTTGGCG
Source organism: Coregonus lavaretus (assembly GCF_964263955.1). Classification (NCBI taxonomy): domain Eukaryota; kingdom Metazoa; phylum Chordata; class Actinopteri; order Salmoniformes; family Salmonidae; genus Coregonus; species Coregonus lavaretus. Next base: position 38,307,594 of record NC_139997.1, on the reverse strand, counting down.
CGGTCGCAGTCCGCGCCTTTGGGGGGGGGGGGGGTACTGTCACGCCCTGGCTCTAGGGACGCTTATATGTTGAGTCAGGGTGTCAGTTTCGATGTGTAGTTCTATGTTTCGTTTTCTATGTTCTTATTCTAGTTTATGTGTTTCTATGTTGGCCAGGGTGGTTCCCAATTAGAGACAGCTGTTGCTCGTTGTCTCTGATTGGGAACCATACTTAGGCAGCCTTTTGTGCACTTGTCATTTGTGGGATCTTGTTCCGTGTAGGTTTGTGTTTATGACCGAGGACTTCACGTTTCGTTTCGTTTTGTTATTGTTAATAGTACTCAATAAAAGATGTACGCATTTCACGCTGCGCCTTGGTCCACTCATTACGACGATCGTGACACCAACTAGTTGGATTTTAGAATAAATATTTTATTTGAAGCTACAACAGCAATGTATATGTCCTACATTCACCCACAACTCATTTATTATATGTACATGTCATGATTAAAATAAAATACGATGGAAAAAAATATGCATAGGCATCCACTGCTTCAAAGGTGAAAAGGTATATGTCAGAAAAAGTATGATGACAGTTGAGGTAAAAGGGTGGGGTGGACAGTCTTTGCTCTCACTAGGTCATCTGTGCCATCAGTCCCCCTAGCTCTGGACGTGCCTTGAAACAGGCTTTTGTAATCTGCCTCTGTGTGCTGGGGGAAACATAAAAGCAAGTGTTATGACATTGAACAATTACTAACAAAATAAGTTTACATAGATATAGGATATGATCCATGTGCAAAAGAAAAGTCATGCAGAGGTCAACACAGACGGAAGATGCTCACTGGCTTTACAGAGAGTTGAACCCCCTCTGGCTGATTCTTCAACAGAACCTCCATAAAGATGGGGCATAATGTGGTGTTTAGTTGGCTGAGCTGTGAACACAATACAAAACACTTATTAATGCTCTAGAGTGAAAAGTTATGTCAGTGCAACTGCCAAAAGTTCAGAGAACACATTATTAACACTCAAAACACTATTACTTGAACAATTCGCTCATGGGGATGGCTTCTACATACATCTTGGTCCCTTGCTCCGGCATGACCATGACTTCTGTGCTCTTAGTGGGCAATGCATAGCTGAGATGAGAAGAGAATAGTTCATTCCTTTAAGGTTTGTTAAGAACCACAATGGAAATAAGCTGTTAAGCTTTATTGTGTTATCCTTGATGATTTTCTTCAATTGTATGTGGAGGCGTCACCGGCTGGAGCGCCCTTATGTATGTATTTGACAAATTGTCAATCAATTAATAAATCAAAGACCTTGGATGATGTAATTCCATGCTATGCAAGAGGGCCAAATATGTGCCTCCTATTGAAGCATTATGAACTTTGCAACAGACATGGATATTTGGGACATAAAATCACAGAGTGAGGCCAGTAACACAGTGTCTTGAAATCTATCGCTCAGCCACTTTGACACCTAGCCGATTGCAGAGGTTGTAGATGTACTGGGAGTAGTGTTCCACTAGGATCATGTCATACCCAGACACTTTCACGGTCAGAGTACCATACTCTGCATCTGTTGCCGTTTTGATCTGCTTCATCTGCTGTCTCTCTTTTTCTTAGGCTGAAGGCACCATAAATATGTTTTATTAGAAAGTTGATATGGTAAGAGTGTAAGCTGGTGGCTTCAGTATTAGAAAGTACACTGCTCAAAAAAATGAAGGGAACACTTAAACAACACAATGTAACTCCAAGTCAATCACACTTCTGTGAAATCAAACTGTCCACTTAGGAAGCAACACTGATTGACAATAAATGTCACATGCTGTTGTGCAAATGGAATAGACAACAGGTGGAAATTATAGGCAATTAGCAATAGACCCCCAATAAAGGACTGGTTTTGCAGGTGGTGACCACAGACCACTTCTCAGTTCCTATGCTTCCTGGCTGATGTTTTGGTCACTTTTGAATGCTGGCGGTGCTTTCACTCTAGTGGTAGCATGAGACGGAGTCTACAACCCACACAAGTGGCTCAGGTAGTGCAGCTCATCCAGGATGGCACATCAATGCGAGCTGTGGCAAGAAGGTTTGCTGTGTCTGTCAGCGTAGTGTCCAGAGCATGGAGGCGCTACCAGGAGACAGGCCAGTACATCAGGAGACGTGGAGGAGGCCGTAGGAGGGCAACAACCCAGCAGCAGGACTGCTACCTCCGCCTTTGTGCAAGGAGGAGCAGGAGGAGCACTGCCAGAGCCCTGCAAAATGACCTCCAGCAGGCCACAAATGTGCATGTGTCTGCTCAAACGGTCAGAAACAGACTCCATGAGGGTGGTATGAGGGCCCGACGTCCACAGGTGGGGGTTGTGCTTACAGCCCAACACCGTGCAGGACGTTTGGCATTTGCCAGAGAACACCAAGATTGGCAAATTCGCCACTGGCGCCCTGTGCTCTTCACAAATGAAAGCAGGTTCACACTGAGCACATGTGACAGACGTGACAGAGTCTGGAGACGCCGTGGAGAACGTTCTGCTGCCTGCAACATCCTCCAGCATGACCGGTTTGGTGGTGGGTCAGTCATGGTGTGGGGTGGCATTTCTTTGGGGGGCCGCACAGCCCTCCATGTGCTCGCCAGAGGTAGCCTGACTGCCATTAGGTACCGAGATGAGATCCTCAGACCCCTTGTGAGACCATATGCTGGTGCGGTTGGCCCTGGGTTCCTCCTAATGCAAGACAATGCTAGACCTCATGTGGCTGGAGTGTGTCAGCAGTTCCTGCAAGAGGAAGGCATTGATGCTATGGACTGGCCCGCCCGTTCCCCAGACCTGAATCCAATTGAGCACATCTGGGACATCATGTCTCGCTCCATCCACCAACGCCACGTTGCACCACAGACTGTCCAGGAGTTGGCGGATGCTTTAGTCCAGGTCTGGGAGGAGATCCCTCAGGAGACCATCCGCCACCTCATCAGGAGCATGCCCAGCCGTTGTAGGGAGGTCATACAGGCACGTGGAGGCCACACACACTACTGAGCCTAATTTTGACTTGTTTTAAGGACATTACATCAAAGTTGGATCAGCCTGTAGTGTGGTTTTCCATTTTAATTTTGAGGGTGACTCCAAATCCAGACCTTGTGTGATTTTGTTTTCAGCACATTCAACTATGTAAAGAAAAAAGTATTTAATAAGATTATTTCATTCATTCAGATCTAGGATGTGTTATTTTAGTGTTCCCTTTATTTTTTTGAGCAGTGTATATACAAGTGATCTACTAAGGACAGTCTTTCCACTTCTTTGGGTAACAGGTGCTTATATTTGCCAATCCCATGGGTAGGCATGGTCCTGTATTGTCTCATTGGCAAAAGCCAGACTCCCTGTAGAAAACAGTTGTCCAGTCAAACAGATAGCCTAGATACACTTAGGTAATTATATAAGTGCCAATATCACTTTCAGGATATAATCTTAGTGATGTTAAGTTTGATACCGGAGCTCCGATGCATGCTTCGAAATCGCTAAGCAGCTAACTTTGAAGCAGTGTTCTTATGCGTGTATCACTTCATCAGAAGTCAGTCATCAATGATGTCCGAAGCTTTGTTTGATCACGTGCTTTTTCAAACCGTGTGTTGCAAAATGTGAGATACCACTGATTTTGTCGTGGTTCCAGTGCTTTCCTAGATTTAAAAACTGCTTTCAAACACCGGATTTACAAATATAGTTAGGTTTTGTATAAAAAGTTTCACCTGATTGGTAGTTTAGCAGGTAGAGTAGGGAACAGTGAGGGACTTGAGGGTATGAGGTCGAATCACGTTGAAAGCACACTATTTCAAATTGTTTTGTGAAACCACACTTTCTGCACTGTTGTTCAAATGTTTTTATTTAGTATAGTATAAAGCTTTGTCTTAAGCATCCTAAATAATGCCATAGATTCAGTTTTTGAAAAAGAGTAAACTTGAAGGCAAAAAAGGCAAGCATGATGTAAGATTGCGAACCTGATATTTCACCTGATTATAGGCTACTAAAGCCAACGACTTATTGCTGCGCCAGTTTTATTGAAAACAGTGTTAAAAAAAACAGTTCTGATATTCACACGCTGCTATTTATTGCTGACCAGTTGTCACTAATGTGCATTGTGAACAGATAAAAAAGCTCAGAGTAATTAACTGTTTTTTGGGCACAATTTGGTGAAAGGGCCGAAGCCTTCAGAAATCCTTGGTTACTCATCACTAATATAATCACTTCCTAAGGCTTTCCTATAAAGTCTAAATGTATACACATAATAGTAACTTATTATTGTTATTGGGGGAGGACTTACCCTGAATCGGATGTTTCACTGATACTGATGCCCTAAAAATAAAAGAAACAGACATCAAGAGGTAGCTAGCTACCACCCATAGACTTAGACATTGTATCTGTCCCATTATGGAGTCTGAGTGCACGGGCAGCGCGATTGAGGCCATCTCCATTTTGAAGTAGTCAATTTTCTTCTAATACTTCTGTGAGTGTGTGTTTGAACAGGTATACAGCCAAGGTTGGTGATTTACTGCCACCTGCAGTTTTGGAATGTTTCCTCACAGGTATAATTCATTGGCTGATCCCTCCTGGTGACCTCCTGCTGATCCCTTCCTTAACCCATAGGAAGTCCCACCCAGTTGACTACTGCAAAATGATGAAATCCCTCAATGGCGCTGCCCATGCTAAAACAGACTTTTGGGCACTTGAGTATCTATCTCTGTGCTACCACCCCATTGAATGAAACCTGACCTTGTAATTATTGTGTCCTGGAACAACCAGCAATTGACTGCTTATAGGCTTATGCTTTTAACTAACTTACCTTAATAACAATGCTGCTTGGTCCAATGCACGTGAATGAAGTGCCAATGAGGCCTGTCACTGGATAGAAAACAAACAATCTATCATACAAGTGTTTTGATATGATATACTGACATGTTTGACCTTCCTTCTTGCTAGCCAGCTAACTACAACCTGTATCAAATATGCTATTTCTTGGTAGAAGGGACATTACCTTGCGAATGACAGGATTAATTGCTCAAATTTTAAGCTGAAGTAATCAAGTCATAAATCTCGAAAGTATGTTAGATTCACAATTTAGCAGTATCTAGTTGTTGCACATGTACACGAGGTTCTGAGAAAAAGCTTCCGGTTGGTCTACCTGACTCAAATGTAATATCGGAATAAGGACAATATCTTAGTTCCGCTTTCAAATGATCCTTGCTTCTGTTTTATTTGCATTTTCTTTCATGTATTAATCAAAGGCAGTAAAAGACAAGTATGAGAGTCTGATACAGCAAAACAAGTATATAACATGACATCTTTGCAAGAACCTTTGCTTGTATTTACGGGAATGAAGACATTGTGTTCAAAGTCCGACAACAGACTGATTCAGTATGATGTTGGATAAAATAATAAAGACAGACACAAATGTCAAGTTCAATAGCCTTGTTCAAGCATTGTACAAGTCCCGACACACAGAGTCCAGGGTACAGCCCAGCTAGTCGATTACCTATCAACTAGACTCCGTAACATGATCCTTTTCAATAGAAAGTGCAAACATAACGGCACAACAATTGAAAAAGCATTACATTTTCTTTTTACTTCAGTTGTCATCTTCCTCTTTGTTTTTTTTGTTTTTATATAAACAGAGGACAAGTTAACACAGTCCCTTGCTTACAGAGTAAGCCTGTCCGGTGGCTTGCACAGCCGACCCACCCGTGAGTAAGTATGGGCTCTGACGGGTAGGATTAGGGCCAGGAGCTGGAGAGCTTGATGGGGTAGAAGCCTCACCTTCAGTTGGCTCATGTCTCAATTCTGCGCCCTTAGGCCTGGACTTTGATCCAGCTCATCTAGGTGAGTGTATGGCATGTTCTGGTTTGTTGTCTGCTCTGCTACGCGCAGATCCAACTGATTGCGATGATACCGGGAGCCACCAACATCCACCAGGTAAGAACATGGTGCAACTCAATGTAGACACGTGCCCAGCCTCCAAAGTCCTGTGTGGTCTCCCGGCAGCGGTTTCATCATTATCGTTTCACCCACCTCCAGCTCTGGTAGGTCTCGAGCAGTCCGGTCGTAGAAGCACTTAGCGAGCTGCTTTCAGTGGCACAGTTGTCTGTGAAGCCAACCATGACGCAGGGCTCAAGTAGCTTGTTAGCTACGGTGATGGTAGTCTTCAGACGTCTGGACAGAAGGCGTTGTGCTGGGCTGCTGTCCATGTTTTCGGTGGGTGTGTTCCTCCACTGTAAGACGGCTTTCCAGGGGTCGTTGCTGTCACGCAAGGCCCTGCTTAACAGGTTTTTTGTAATCTTGACAGCTGACTCTGCCTTGCCATTTGCCTTTGGGTGCCTTGGAGAGGAGGTCACGTGGTCAAACTCCCATTCTGAGGCGAAACACTTGAACTGTGCAGTGAATTGTGGGCCATTGTCCATGATGACCTTGTCAGGCTGGCCTTGCCTTGCAAACTGGTACGGCCAACCTGTGAGAACCTGGACTTCAGTGACTGTACAGTGAGGGAAAAAAGTATTTGATCCCCTGCTGATTTTGTACGTTTGTCCACTGACAAAGAAATGATCAGTCTATAATTTTAATGGTAGGTTTATTTGAACAGTGAGAGACAGAATAACAACAAAAAAATCCAGAAAAATGCATGTCAAAAATGTTATAAATTGATTTGCATTTTAATGAGGGAAATAAGTATTTGACCCCTCTCATTCAGAAATATTTCTGGCTCCCAGGTGTCTTTTATACAGGTAACGAGCTGAGATTAGGAGCACACTCTTAAAGGGAGTGCTCCTAATCTCAGTTTGTTACCTGTATAAAAGACACCTGGGAGCCAGAAATATCAATCAATCAGATTCCAAACTCTCCACCATGGCCAAGACCAAAGAGCTCTCCAAGGATGTCAGGGACAAGATTGTAGACCTACACAAGGCTGGAATGGGCTACAAGACCATCGCCAAGCAACTTGGTGAGAAGGTGACAAAAGTTGGTGCGATTATTCGCAAATGGAAGAAACACAAAATAACTGTCAATCTCCCTCGGTCTGGGGCTCCATGCAAGATCTCACCTCGTGGAGTTGCAATGATCATGAGAACGGTGAGGAATCAGCCCAGAACTACACGGGAGGATCTTGTCAATGATCTCAAGGCAGCTGGGACCATAGTCACCAAGAAAACAATTGGTAACACACTACGCCGTGAAGGACTGAAATCCTGCAGCGCCCGCAAGGTCCCCCTGCTCAAGAAAGCACAGTGGGGAGAACAAGTATTTGATACACTGCCGATTTTGCAGGTTTTCCTACTTACAAAGCATGTTGAGGTCTGTAATTTTGATCATAGGTACACTTCAACTGTGAGAGACGGAATCTAAAACAAAAATCCAGAATTTCACATTGTATGATTTTTAAGTAATTCATTTGCATTTTATTGCATGACATAAGTATTTGATCACCTACCAATCAGTAAGAATTCCAGCTCTCACAGACCTGTTCATTTTTCTTTAAGAAGCCCTCCTGTTCTCCACTCATTACCTGTATTAACTGCACCTGTTTGAACTCGTTACCTGTATAAAAGACACCTGTCCACACACTCAATCAAACAGACTCCAACCTCTCCACAATGGCCAAGACCAGAGAGCTGTGTAAGGACATCAGGAATAAAATTGTAGACCTGCACAAGGCTGGGATGGGCTACAGGACAATAGGCAAGCAGCTTGGTGAGAAGGCAACAACTGTTGGCGCAATTATTAGAAAATGGAAGAAGTTCAAGATGACGGTCAATCACCCTCAGTCTGGGGCTCCATGCAAGATCTCACCTCGTGGGGCATCAATGATCATGAAGAAGGTGAGGGATCAGCCCAGAACTACACGGCAGGACCTGGTCAATGACCTGAAGAGAGCTGGGACCACAGTCTCAAAGAAAACCATTAGTAACACACTACGCCGTCATGGATTAAAATCCTGCAGCGCACGCAAGGTCCCCCTGTTCAAGCCAGCGCATGTCCAGGCCCATCTGAAGTTTGCCAATGACCATCTGGATGATCCAGAGGAGGAATGGGAGAAGGTCATGTGGTCTGATGAGACAAAAATATAGCTTTTTGGTCTAAACTCCACTCGCCGTGTTTGGAGGAAGAAGAAGGATGAGTACAACCCCAAGAACACAATCCCAACCGTGAAGCATGGAGGTGGAAACATCATTCTTTGGGGATGCTTTTCTGCAAAGGGGACAGGACGACTGCACCGTATTGAGGGGAGGATGGATGGGGCCATGTATCGCGAGATCTTGGCCAACAACCTCCTTCCCTCAGTAAGAGCATTGAAGATGGGTCGTGGCTGGGTCTTCCAGCATGACAACAACCCGAAACACACAGCCAGGGCAACTAAGGAGTGGCTCCGTAAGAAGCATCTCAAGGTCCTGGAGTGGCCTAGCCAGTCTCCAGATCTGAACCCAATAGAAAATCTTTGGAGGGAGCTGAAAGTCCGTATTACCCAGCGACAGCCCCGAAACCTGATGGATCTGGAGAAGGTCTGTATGGCGGAGTGGGCCAAAATCCCTGCTGCAGTGTGTGCAAACCTGGTCAAGACCTACAGGAAACGTATGATCTCTGTAATTGCAAACAAAGGTTTCTGTACCAAATATTAAGTTCTGCTTTTCTGATGTATCAAATACTTATGTCATGCAATAAAATGCAAATGAATTACTTAAAAATCATATAATGTGATTTTCTGGATTTTTGTTTTAGAATCCGTCTCTCACAGTTGAAGTGTACCTATGATAAAAATTACAGACCTCTACATGCTTTGTAAGTAGGAAAACCTGCAAAATCGGCAGTGTATCAAGAGACCAAAATGGAGCTCTTTGGCATCAACTCAACTCGCCGTGTTTGGAGGAGGAGGAATGCTGCCTATGACCCCAAGAACACCATCCCCACCGTCAAACATGGAGGTGGAAACATTATGCTTTGGGGGTGTTTTTCTGCTGAGGGGACAGGACAACTTCGCCGCATCAAAGGGACGATGGACAGGGCCATGTACCGTCAAATCTTGGGTGAGAACCTCCTTCCCTCAGCCAGGGCATTGAAAATGGGTCGTGGATGGGTATTCCAGCATGACAATGACCCAAAACACACGGCCAAGGTAACAAAGGAGTGGCTCAAGAAGAAGCTTATTAAGGTCCTGGAGTGGTCTAGCCAGTCTCCAGACCTTAATCCCATAGAAAATCTGTGGAGGGAGCTGAAGGTTTGAGTTGCCAAACGTCAGCCTCGAAACCTTAATGACTTGGAGAAGATCTGCAAAGAACCTGGTGGCCAACTACAAGAAACGTCTGACCTCTGTGATTGCCAACAAGGGTTTTGCCACCAAGTACTAAGTCATGTTTTGCAGAGGGGTCAAATACTTATTTCCCTCATTAAAATGCAAATTAATTTATAACATTTTTGACATGCGTTTTTCTGGATTTTTTTGTTGTTATTCTGTCTCTCACTGTTCAAATAAACATACCATTAAAATTATAGACTGATCATTTCTTTGTCAGTGGGCAAATGTACAAAATCAGCAGGGGATCAAATACTTTTTTCCCTCACTAGCTGTTCGTCCTTGTCAGTGTGTTGCCTGATATGGGCTAGGTGGTGATCTGTGACGTTTAAGTAGTCTGCCTGATTGATCTGTTGAACATCTTGTTGTTCCTGCTGTAGTGAACAGATGGCATGCCGCTGATAGGTAGTGCCTCTGCCTGTACATTGTGCTGTTGCCCTGCTCAGTATGTCGCGGATGTACAAGATGTTAAGTTGCGTCAATTAAAATCTGGTATTGGGAACAAAAAGAGGTCAATACACGTCTTCTATAATAGACTAGTATTTTAATTAATGCAAAACACTTCAATGGTAAATATGATGTTCGTATATACGGGTCCACTGAAATACCACGCAGGGCAGACAGAGAACTAATCCATTGTTATAAGTTCTTCCCTAAATACTCTGACAGAGATAGTTCCCGCTCCCTGCTGGCCTATCAGAGTAGAGACTGAGCGTGGTTTAGACTTACTCAGCCTATCGTTGGCGCACAGGCTGGTCCCAGCCCCTTGTCGCTTCACTGTTGCCAGGCATAAGTTGTTATCATCACAACTTGTCCAGAGAGTCAGCACTTTTGCAGTACACATCCTTGAGCGCGGTTTAACGAAGAGGCAGTGTTTGTGTATGTGAGACACAAGCCTTATCTCCCCCTACTCCCTAACAGCTCCTCACATGAATCACAGCTTGTTATGTTAAACAATTTATATCAGTACAGTACAAACTTATTATGTTTAATCATTAATGCATTCTTTCTAAGCTAGGCATCACATCTAGTTATAAGAAAATAGATCCCCACAAAGAGCATGCTTTGAAGCCTCTTGGGCGCGTTGAGGAGAGGTTTACTGAATATGGCAATGAGTGGTTTGTGGTCAGTTTCAGCGGTGACCAGCTGTCGACCATATAAGTAGTGATGGAAGCGCTGGCAGGAGAAGACGATGCTGAGGCACTCTTTCTCAATTTGTGCATAGATTTGTTCGGTGGGGGTGAGCGCTCTCGAGGCAAATGCAACGGGCTGGCCTTCCTGCATAAGGCAGCATCCAAGTCCACTTTGGATGGAGTTGCTCTGGATTGTGACAGGCTTCGTGACGTTATAGTAGTGCAACACTGGCATGGATGAAGCCAGATATTTCATCTCCTGCACTGCGGCCTCGTGTTTGGGTAGCCAGTGCCATGGTGTGTCTTTGTCCAGCAACCGGCGCAGAGGCTGCTGATAGGTGCTGATAGGTGTGGCATGAACTTTGAAAGATAGTTTGCAAAGCCGATGAGACGCTGTACTCCTTTTGCATCAGACAGGTTTGGCATGTCGAGGATTGCTATGACTTTGTCTGGGTCCGGCTTCAGGCCTTTGGCCGAGAGAATGTGGCCATGGAAGTGGACGTCTTTCATCTTGAACTGCAGCTTCTTCAGGCCAAGGCGCAGCTTAACTGATCGGTAGCGCTCCATCAGTGCCAGGAGCTTCACATCGTGGTCGCGTTCTGCTTCTTCGTCTGTGTCACCACAGCCTACTATCAGGACATCATCAGAGATGGGTTCAATACCCTTGAGCCCAGCCAGTAACACGTGCTGCTTGCGTTGGTATACCTCAGGCGCCACTGAGACACCAAACGGGAGCTTGAGCCAGTGTTTCCAACCACAGGGGGTCCGGAAGGTAGTCATGAAGCTGCTTTCTTCGTCCAGCTTGCATTGAAGGAATGCATCTCGGGCGTCCACCAAGGTGAAAATCCTGGCCTTGTGAAGCTTGTAGAGGACATCCTCCAGTGTCGGCATGATGTAGTGGGAGCGTTTCAGTGCTTGGTTCAGATGCTTTGGGTCGATGCAGACCCTCAGCTTCTCTGTTTTTTTCACTATGACCATATTGCTGATCCAGTCAGTTGATTCAGTCACAGATGTCATGTGGCCATCGGCCTCATACTTGTCCAGCTGGGCCTTCACAGCCACTTTCATTGCAATGGGCACATTGCGAGGATCACCCTGGACTGGAGTGACGCTCTCATCCAATTCAAAGTGTACCTCCCCAGGCACTGATTCAACGGGCCTGTTGAATACATCGTCATATCTGCTGAGTAGTTGTTCTTTGGACAGGGGTCCATGCTGGACATGCTCCACGATGTGCAGGTCATTTGGTACGGTGAACTGCATCAGTCCCAGGTGTTCACATGTAGAGCCTGAGAGGAGAGGATGTTGACTGGTTTTCACGATCTCAAACTCCAGCTTGTGTTTGTGTCCCCGAAAAACATATTCGGTCTCAAAGATGCCCATAGAGCTCATTAGCTCTCCTGAGTACAGCTTTAGTCTAGTATCGCTGGGCAAGAGATGTGTCAGGTGCCAGATTGATTTTGTCTTTGTAGCTCATTACGTTGCACGTAGCACCGGAATCCAGTTGACATTGCTGCTGCTTGTTGTGTAATCGTAGTGTCATAAACCATTTCTTCCCTCGAGTGTACAGCCCCAATGGATTCATGCATGTAAATGTCACTTTCACTGTTCTGAACACTGAGTGACAAAATCAACACAGTGAATCTTGCCCTCACTCACCCTTCTTTTGCTTTTGAGACACACTTTTGCAAAGTGATTATTAGTTCCACAAGCTCTGCATGGTTTTCCGTAGGCAGGTCAGTGCTCTTTGCCTTGTGCGTGTGCATTTCCACAGTATTTGCATGCTATGGGGCTGTCTGTGTTCACCATTCGTGGTGAATTACTCTGCCTTGATTGGTTTTGTCTGAATGTCTGCCTGGCAACCAGTGTTGCCAACTTAGCGACTTTGTCGCTATGTTTAGCGAGTATTCAGACCCCTCTAGCGGCACATTTTCAAAAAAGCGACTAGCAACAAATCTAGCAACTTTTTCTGGTGTTATTGGAGACTTTTGGAGACTCTGACGTGAATGCACGTATCGTTCTTACTCTTCTCAACGAGCAACGTTGCTGCCGTGGGCCCCACCCCCACCCCCGTCCCAAAGCACTCACAGGCGGCCCAGTCAGAGCAGGAGATGTTCTTGAATCGCGCATGCGGGAAGCCGCCACTGGCTGATGTAAATGTAGGGTGTTTTTTGCTGATTTTTTTCTCTCCCACGACATTATTCCTCTCTCCTACAGCGTCTATCACAATTACATGCACATGGCCAATTATGCAAATTAGGTGATGACGTCATTTAGTGACTTTTAGGACAGCCAATAGCTACTTTCCTTACTGAGGAGTTGGCAACACTACTGGCAACAGCGTGAACAGTTTCAGCGTCGGTGCGTGGGGTTTCGATTTCCATTGCTCTCATTCTCATGTCAGTGCGGCACATTTCAATGGCAGTTACTAATGTTAAGCCTCTCTCTCTCTTAGTAGACCCCGACGCGTGTCCTCATTTGCAATTCCCAGTACTACAATGCTCAGAAAAATAAAGGGAACACTTAAACAACACATCCTAGATCTGAATGAATGAAATAATCTTATTAAATACGTTTTTCTTTACATAGTTGAATGTGCTGACAACAAAATCACACAAAAATGATCAATGGAAATCAAATGTATCAACCCATGGCGGTCTGGATTTGGAGTCACCCTCAAAATCAAAGTGGAAAACCACACTACAGGCTGATCCAACTTTGATGTAATGTCCTTAAAACAAGTCAAAATGAGGCTCAGTAGTGTGTGTGGCCTCCACGTGCCTGTATGACCTCACTACAACGCCTGGGCATGCTCCTGATGAGGTGGCGGATGGTCTCCTGAGGGATCTCCTCCCAGACCTGGACTAAAGCATCCGCCAACTCCTGGACAGTCTGTGGTGCAACGTGGCATTGGTGGATGGAGCGAGACATGATGTCCCAGATGTGCTCAATTGGATTCAGGTCTGGGGAACGGGCGGGCCAGTCCATAGCATCAATGCCTTCCTCTTGCAGGAACTGCTGACACACTCCAGCCACATGAGGTCTAGCATTGTCTTGCATTAGGAGGAACCCAGGGCCAACCGCACCAGCATATGGTCTCACAAGGGGTTTGAGGATCTCATCTCGGTACCTAATGGCAGTCAGGCTACCTCTGGCGAGCACATGGAGGCTGTGCGGCCCCCCAAAGAAATGCCACCCCACACCATGACTGACCCACCGCCAAACCGGTCATGCAGGAGGATGTTGCAGGCAGCAGAACGTTCTCCACGGCGTCTCCAGACTCTGTCACGTCTGTCACATGTGCTCAGTGTGAACCTGCTTTCATCTGTGAAGAGCACAGGGCGCCAGTGGCGAATTTGCCAATCTTGGTGTTCTCTGGCAAATGCCAAACGTCCTGCACGGTGTTGGGCTGTAAGCACAACCCCCACCTGTGGACGTCGGGCCCTCATACCACCCTCATGGAGTCTGTTTCTGATCGTTTGAGCAGACACATGCACATTTGTGGCCTGCTGGAGGTCATTTTGCAGGGCTCTGGCAGTGCTCCTCCTGCTCCTCCTTGCACAAAGGCGGAGGTAGCGGTCCTGCTGCTGGGTTGTTGCCCTCCTATGGCCTCCTCCACGTCTCCTGATGTACTGGCCTGTCTCCTGGTAGTGCCTCCATGCTCTGAACACTATGCTGACAGACACAGCAAACCTTCTTGCCACAGCTCGCATTGATGTGCCATCCTGGATGAGCTGCACTACCTGAGCCACTTGTGTGGGTTGTAGACTCCGTCTCATGCTACCACTAGAGTTAAAGCACCGCCAGCATTCAAAAGTGACCAAAACATCAGCCAGGAAGCATAGGAACAGAGAAGTGGTCTGTGGTCACCACCTGCAGAACCACTTCTTTATTGGGGGTGTCTTGCTAATTGCCTATAATTTCCACCTGTTGTCTATTCCATTTGCACAACAGCATGTGAAATGTATTGTCAATCAGTGTTGCTTCCTAAGTGGACAGTTTGATTTCACAGAAGTGTGATTGACTTGGAGTTACATTGTGTTGTTAAAGTGTTCCCTTTTATTTTTTTGAGCAGTGTATTTTGTCACGAATCAGTTCATCTTTCAATCGCCCATCTTTCAATCTTTCTCTCAAACAGGTTACAACGTTGCAGCTTCCAAAAACGAACCGCTCGTAAATGACGTTCCTGGCGGGTTTGAAGTAATTCTCCAATGCATTCAGTATAGCCTTTGCATCACACTGTTGTCGTGCTGTGAGGGTGAGATTGTGCCGGTAGATGTGCCTGCATTCGCTGCCGATTAAGGTCCTCAGAGTTGCCGCTTGGACCTCGTTGGGTTTCTAATGTAGACCGGTCGCCAGCGCGTAGTCCTCGAATTCGTCCCTGAAGTTGTCCCAATTAGTATTCCAGTCCCCTGTGAGAACCATGGAATATGAGATCTCTTTGCCTTCAGCCATCGAGGTAGGTAGTGATGCTAGCTAGCCAGCTAACAACGAGTTGATTAGTGTTGTGACTAACGTTAGCAGTAGGAAACGGCGTGTGTTCGCATATGGAACGTAACTGCGCCTATACTGTACGTAGCTACAAAAATAACAAACGTGTGGTTTTCGAGCCACTTCTGATACCATGTTTGAGTATGATATGTTGGTGTTAGAAATTGCGTAATTCAAATCTGGTATTGGAATAAGAATCAAGAGATCTTCAATCCAAGCTAAATTTATTATATGCAAAATGTATGTATGATAAGTATGAAGGTTCGTATACGGGCTCACTGAAATACCACGCAGGGCAGACAGAGAACTAATCCATTGTTACAGGTTCTTCTTCAAATACTCGGACAGTTTTTAGTTCCCGCTCTCTGCTGGGCCTATCAGGGTAGAGGTTGGGCGTGGTTTAGACTTGCCCAACCTATCCGTTGGCGCACCGGCTGGTCCCAGTCCCTTGGCGCATCCCTGTTGCCAGGCATACGTTTTTATCATAACAACCTGTAGAGTCATCACTTTTTTGCAGTACCCATGTCCTTGGACGGTTCACAGATCACAAAGAAGCAGTGTAGTCTAGTATTTTGAGACAAGTTCTTATCCTCCCCTACTCCCTAAAACATTTTCTCACATTAATCACAGCTTGTTAGGTGAAACAATTTATATCAGTACAGTACAGACCTTTTATGCTTTAATCATTAATGCATTCTTTCTAAGTTAGTCATCCCATCAGTTATGAGAAAATAGATTCCCACATTGGATAAAATAATAAAGACAGATACAAATGTCAAGTTCAATAGCCTTGTTCAAGCATTGTACAAGTCCCTACACACGGAGTCCGGGGAACAGCCCAGCTAGTCGATTACCTAACAACTAGACTCCGTAACACAGACCGCTGGCTCTGGAACAGTGGTGTCCTCATCAAGCAACCTTTTGACAGAACCATGGACAGGACCCATGGTGGAAAAAGTACCCAATAGTCATACTTGAGTAAAAGTAAAGATACCTTTGATAGAAAATGACTCAAGTAAAAGTGAAAGTCACCCAGTAAAATATTACTTGAGTAAAAGTCTAAAAGTATTTGGTTTTAAATATACTTAGGCCTAAGTATCAAAAGTAAAAGTATAAATAATTTGAAATTGAAATAGGAATGTAGTGAAGTAAAAAAGTTGTCAAAAATATTAATTGTCAATTACAGATACCCCCCCCCCAAAATACTTAAGTAGTACTTTAAAGTATTTTTACTTAAGTACTTTACACCACTGGACAGGACCTTATCGTGCTTTCACGACAAATGGGAACTTGGAAAAAAACGAGGTCAATCATGACATCAATAATCTGGAGGTCGGAGCTCTAGAAAGATGCCCGAGTTTCCGGCTTGGAATTTCGAGTTGGATAACCATTCAAAATGTTGTTTTTTTCATGTCGGAGCGCGTTTTTTTCGAGTTCGCAGTTGACTTGAATGCACTGAAGTCGGAGATTTACGAGTTTCAGTTGTTTTGAACACGACAAGAGCCACTGCACCAACCTCCCTGTAATCTGTGACAGAGACATGCTCGGATGTGTATATACATTCCCATGCAAAAATGTCGCCTCTTCCTCTCTGACCCAAATAATGTATGGAATTGAATGAAATATGCTAATTTAGGACACGAGAACAAAACACAAAAGCGGCAAGCCACGTTTTAATGTACAGATCCCATTAAGAAATATATTATCGGGTATAGCATATTGTAACGACCCGGTATTGTGTTCTGTGTTCGTGGGTGTGTTATTGTTCTCATGGGTGCTAGCGGGGGTTAAATATGCCAGGACAGACGGAAAGGTTGGGGGGGTATGATGGGTAATCCCGCGGGGTTTTTAAATGCATGTTACTGTCTCATTTCTCTCTCTTCTGTTCGGGAACCTGATCTGCTCCTATGAGGGTGACCCTTAACTTGACATGGTATATTTGTGTACGTTCGGAATTTAGCGGCGTGGGCTGTGGCCTGAACAATAGCCCAGTTTAGGAATAAACCTGTGTTCTGCCCTGCACACCTGGTGTCCATCTCTTTTTCCTTTATGACCCAGCTGGGTCATTACAATATATTTCAACGCTTGTGGGCCATAATGACATAATTTACGCCACTGCATCGGATGCCACAATTGCATTGTATTGGTGGAGCCTTGTGTCAGTCATCGTAAAGATTAGGTTGTGACAAACAGCTAGCGAGTGGGCGTTCTACCAGTGTGCTGTGAACAACATTAGCGTGAGCAACAGTAGTGGAGTAGGCGGTTCGCCTTCAAAATAAAAGTAATACTTTTTTTTAATTTTTTTTTAGCAGACGCTCTTATCCAGAGCGATTTACAGGAGCAATTAGGGTTAAGTGCCTTGCTTAAGGGCACATCAACAGATTTTCACCTAGTCGGCTCGGGGATTAGAACCAGCAACCTTTCGGTACCCACTAAGCTACCTGCCGCTCTATTGAAACTGATGCAATCAGATAAAAATAGTTGAATGATGCCACAACTGGACTAGATAATGCTAAACAAGGTTGGAATGTTGTTATGTAAATTCAACAAATGAGAATTATTAGCTAATTTGACAAAAACATGTAATAATCTTTTGAAATAGCAGTGGACGTATTTGAATTCAGAATTTAATTGGGGGCATACTTATATGCACTGTACAGCCTAACCTATGGATTGTATATCCATGAAATGGTCTATCAGCCTACTCAGTGACAGCCACAGAACACAACTATGTAGAGTTTACGCATTATCTAGGCCAATTCTGGCATGATTCTACTATTTTTTTTACATCTGTTTGTATGTTTCAATTGGGGTCTTTTATTTTGAAGACAAACCGCCGATTCCACTATTGTTGCTCACGCAAATGCTGCTCACAGCACAGTGGTTGGAGTGCTGCGGTTTAGCTAGCCAGTGAGTCATTTAGCTATTAAACTCACCCACTGCCGGTCTGGCCAAGAAACTGCACTTTAGGAGCATTACTTAATGCTAGGTAGCTAATGAACTGGCTAGCTAGCGATTTAGCTAGCTCAATAAAGTAGGGCCCTAGTGTGTTTCTCCACAGTCTACAACTTGCCTTTGCCTGCCTAGCAATACTGCAGTCATGTCCGCGGCAGGAGATTTTGGAAACCCTCTAAGGAAATTTAAATTGGTCTTTCTTGGCGAGCAGAGCGGTAAGTGTACATTGAAAACTGTGTTGGGTAACGTTAGCCTAGGTTGAAGATGGTATATATTTTGAAACTAGACATTAGCTAAATAGCTAGTTATGTGGTCAATAGCTTGCTAGCAAACTTAGCTTTTAGCTGGCTAGCCAGCTAATGCCAGCCCTGTTCATCCTGGGCGAGTCCCTTTTAAATCGATATCCACCGACTGCCATAATTGAATCGCCATGGTCTCAGTATTATCTAGCTACGATTACCGATCAGTGATATTGCATCTTTCTGTGATATAAAATGTTTACGTTGCTAACTAATTTATGGTTAGTTAGGTAACTAGTTGGCAGTTTAAGCCAGTTTGCTATCCTAACTAATGTTTTCGACACAGGTCCGGAAACTTGCTAGCCTAACTAGCTAGTTAACTAAACTAACAAGCTGTTGTTGGGAGACGAGTTGTTGCTAGTTCACACACGGCTTGTAACGTTAACTAAAATAAATCAAAACATGAACCACTAACCTAGCTAGATGCTACATACTACGACTGTACAATAACTAGCCCCTATATAGCTAGGGTTTGCTATGGTGTGTTTATTCAATCAGTCAGAGATTTCAGATTTGTCTTTTGTGTTCAGAGCAGCTGTAAAGTTTTCGGTGCTAACCATCTCAGTCGTCACTCTTGCCAAAGACGGCCTCTATGCCAAGAAAGACGTCGCATTGGATGTCAAACCAAGTATCAAGGGTATATGGTTGATTTATAGACTCATGCCTGCCAGCCAGTACTGTCTTTTTCTCTCATGTGGGGGAGTGGGGACTTCATATTGTACATTTTAACAGCTCTCTGTTCTCATGATGTGGTGGCAATTGTATATCTCCTTTAAAAAGCAACACCATTCTTATAAAACCACTTGTCTATCTCTGATTCTGAGAATCAGTTGCGCTATTGTATATGCTGGATGGATCAGCGATACTCGTAACCCAACTTTCCTACAACATAGATTGCAGACAGAACCACCCTGATTTGAGGCCTGTGGTTTTCAGAGGCCTTTTGTTAGCCTGCACCTGTGGATTTGTCAACAGAACCTGCACCACAGTGCTTATCACATCTCTGTGTCTTCCCTGACTCCATTCAAGATGACAACAGGTTTCAGCCCTCTGGAGCTCTCACCACTTAGTTGGTTTCTCAGACCTCTAGTTAGTGGATGGGCTCCCTGTTTCAATCACAATTCTTTGAGACACAAGGAGAGAAAGATCTAATTGAGCAGGAAAGAGTGGGGTTTGGGGCTTTAGAATGCAAATGCAGTAGTATGATGGATATGTATGATACTGCATTGAGGGAGAGCCAAGGACTGGAATGATGCCTGGGTGACCAGCCTGATCACAGCACTGCTGAGGGGGTGGGATGGTATGGAGGCGGGCTGTACGTCAATCTGTTCCTCTCATCATAGGCAAGGCTATAAAGTGGTCTATCCTATATACCACTGTCAGCAACAAACATCCCCCTCCTCTAACCAGAACCCATGCTACACTTCAATTAGATTTATGTGTTTGCTTGTACTGCTGACAAACCTGTGTGATGTGTTTCTGTTGAGATTGGGGGAGGGGAGTAGTAATGTGGAGGATATACGGCTGTGATTTAGTTTGCTTTCTGCCCCAGAGGAATTAAGCTTGACCTCTAGGGCTGTGATGATGCCAGTATCGCAATATTTGTGACTGGATGACATGTTTGTTTCCATCATTAGGGCTGTTTTCCTTTTTTGTGACCAACTTTTTTTTATTCAGTTTTGTCATTTATCTTTTTCAGAGGGGGGGTTACAGGTACAAAAACAAATCAAATAAATGCATACAAAGATAACCCAAACCATTCACCCCCTCAGTCCACATCCTCCCCAACCCAAATAAAGCATGCCTTTCCCATCCCACCCA
Source organism: Coregonus lavaretus (assembly GCF_964263955.1). Taxonomy (NCBI): domain Eukaryota; kingdom Metazoa; phylum Chordata; class Actinopteri; order Salmoniformes; family Salmonidae; genus Coregonus; species Coregonus lavaretus. Next base: position 38,287,596 of record NC_139997.1, on the reverse strand, counting down.
TCAACCAAGGTTGCTTATCAGTCCCCTTCCCACCATCGTCCCCTGATTTATCCCCTTAGGTTCCCCCCAGTCCCCTGTCCTCACCCACAAACAGCAGCCCTCCCTACCCAGTTCCCCCCGCCCTGCACTATCATTACAGGGTTGCAGCATAACCGTGAGTGGCAGCCTTACCTATGAAATGTCTTTAAAAACTTATTTTTTTATGGTCATAAGGTATTGAGAAATAAATAATAGTAAGACATAAAATAAGTAACCATTTACCCCTTCAGACCTTTACATTTAAGTTTACAGACTTAAATAATTAGGGTGGGTAATGAAGGGCAAACAATTATAGAAATGGGGGAAAAAGTTAGCTAAATAAAATAAATGCTAGCCTGAACAGTCAAATATCATTATTATTATTATTATTAGCAATATGGACTAAATTACCTTAAACATGGGGGAGGGGGGGAAGCCATCTATCCTAAACAGTTTAGCCCATAGGGATGCAATGTGCTGTAGCCCCACAAGGAAGCAACCTCAGTCTGTATGGCACTTCAATACAGTGCATCCGGAAAGCATTCAGACCCCTTAACTTGTTTTATATTTTCTAACGTTACAGCCTTATTCTAAAATTGATTAAATTGCCCCCCCCCCCCTCATCTACACACAATACCCCATAATGACAAAGCAAAAACAGGTTTTTAGAAATGTTTGCAAATATATTAAAATTATTAAACTGAAATCACATTTACGTAAGTATTCAGACCCTTTACTGTACAGTACTTTGTTGAAGCACCTTTGGCAGTGATTACAGCCTAGAGTTTTCTTGGGTATGACGCTACACGCTTGGCACACCTGTATTTGAGGAGTTTCTCCCATTCTTCTCTGCAGATCCTCTCAAGCTCTGTCAGGTTGGATGGGGAGCGTTGCTGCATAGCTATTTTCAGATCTCTCCAGAGATGTTAGATTGTGTTCAAGTCCGGGCTCTGGCTGGGCCACTCAAGGACATTCAGAGACTTGGCCCGAAGCCACTCCTGCGTTGTCTTGTCTGTGTGCTTAGGGTTGTTGTCCTGTTGGAAGGTGAACCTTTGCCCCAGTCTGAGGTCCTGAGCGCTCTGGAGCAGGTTTTCATCAAGGACCTCTCTGTACTTTGCTCTGTTCATCTTTCCCTCGATCCTGACTAGTCTCCCAGTCCCTGCCACTGAAAAACATCCCCACAGCATGATGCTGCCACCACCATGCTTCACCGTAGGGATGGTGCCAGGTTTCCTCCAGACGTGACGCTTGGCATTCAGGCCAAATAGTTCAATCTCGGTTTCACCAGACCAGAGCATCTTGTTTCTCATGGTCTGAGAGTCCTTTAGGTGCCTTTTGGCAAACTCCATGCAGGATGTCATGTGCCTTTTACTGAGGAGTGGCTTCCGTCTGGCCACTCTACCATAAAGGCCTGATTGGTGGAGTGCTGCAGAGATGGTTGTCCTTCTGGAAGGTTCTCCCATTTGCACAGAGGAGCTCTGTTAGAGTGGCCATTGGGTTCTTGGTCACCTCCCAGACCAAGGCCCCAATTGCTCAGTTTGGCTGGGCGGCCAGCTCTAGGAAGAGTCTTGGTGGTTCCAAACTTCTTCCATTTTAAGAATGATGGAGGCCACTGTGTTCTTGGGGACCTTCAATGCTGCAGAAATGTATTGGCGCCCTTCCCCAGATCTCGACACAATCCTGTCTCTGAGCTCTATGTACAATTCCTTCAACCTCATGGCTTGGTTTTTGCTCTGACATGCACTGTCAACTGTGGGACCTTTTATATAGACAGGTGTGTGCCTTTCCAAATCATGTCCAATCAATTTTGAGTCTCATAGCAAAGGGTCTGAATACTTATGTAAATAAGGTATTTCTGTTTTTTATTTGTAGGACATTTGCAAACATTTTTTAAACCTGTTTTCGCTTTGTCATTATGGGGTATTGTGTGTAGATTGAGATTTTTATTGATTTAATCAATTTTAGAATAAGGCTGTAATGTAACAAAGTGGAAAAGGGGAAGGGCTCTGAATACTTTCTGAATGCACTATATATTGTCCATTCCTCTTTAGTTGGCGTGGAGTCATTGTCTAAATGTCCTGGAACATAGGCAATATAATAATGAAGTCCAGTGTTCACTAATAACAATTGTGTACCTTTTACCCAAATGAGGGGGTTCTCTCATTGTTTTGTGCTGAGGGCAGCATCACAGCCATTGGCTACGCTGCGTGATTGTGCGTGGATCAGAGTATGTGAGTGGAGCGAGGAGTGGAGCATGTCCAATTTGACTGGAGGGTGGAGCGAGTTTCCCAAAGGCTGAAGCGTCGGCCTTCTCGCCAGCTCCAATTTTGCTCCAGTAGTGCTCACGTCACAAGCTCAGTGCATGCCCTGCCCAGCATGCATTTTTAGTCTACTTGTGTGTTGCTATAGCCCCTTGCTTTAGCGACTTTCATCTAGTACGCTAAATTTTTTCATAAAGAAACTGATAAAACACACTGGTGAAAAATCATTGTAACTTACAAAGATGAGGATCAAGCGCTGTGTGGTGTGTGGGGATGTAGAGTCCACAACTAAAGAATAATTGTGGAATCAAAAAAGACGGGTATCCCGAAAGCATGATGGTGTACTTACTAGGTGCACATGCTAACAGAAAGGAAGGAGGTGGGTAGCTAGCTAACTGTGTCATTGTAGCAAAGTCTTTATAAACACAAAATCTGATCTTAAAAGTTAAATTTTCGTTCTATTATCTTTACAATATGCCATCATTGATTTTGGCCCAATAGGCCTGGCATATTACCTCTTTCAAAGAGCTTTCCATTTTGATAGGGTTACTTTACCTAAAATCCTTTAGGCCGTCCTACAGAAAAAAATAAAGACTACGCATCCCTGCCCAGCCTGGCAAGAGGGGCCCGAAGGGTGTTTGGCATCCCCAGTGGCTCTGCAAGCGCTGAGAGGGTATTCTCCGCTGCTGACCTGCTTGCTAGGCATGAGCCTGAAGCCACAGACTCTGGCCAAACTCATGTTTCTAAAAATGAATTCAAAGGCACTGTAGATGGAGCCTAATAAGGCATTTTTCGTTTAATTTGTATTTAATTCTAAGTAAGTCACAGCCTATTCAAATCATATGGTTTGGTTTCAATACTTCAAACCTAAATGGTAGGTCCAGGTAGTCACAAAAATAGATGGGTGTTGGTTAAATCGTGATTTTAATGAATGGCGTGAATTTGGAGTGGCAGTTTCCCCCCCCTTTAAGCAAGGAGCGTTTTTTAGCAGAGAGGTTGGAAAGGACGTGGAGCGCCGGCGCGATGAGCTGGATTTCCAACTGCTCAATTCCGCTCACATACTCTGGCGTGGATAGCATACCTGAATATTGAGCCAGCCAAATTGGGGTTAGCCTAAATCTGTCGACTCGTCCCATTGTGTGTTGGGCTTGATGTGCTAATCAAATAAGTCTTGAGCCTCCTTGGCAGTGGAAAACATGTTGTATTCTGGAAGGTCAAGATGAGTTTTGCCGGGTGGATGAAGCCGCATCTCCGGTTTAGCTTGCGTAGCTGGGATCTCACATTGTTGTAGGTCGCTCTCTGTTTCAGCTGTTGGGCACTCAGGTCTGAGGAGATGCTGCTCCTCATCTCTGCATAGGTCAGATCCCCTGAATCCGCTGCGAGGTGAACAATTTAAGAACTGTGGATTCGTACAATCATACACCGTGACCCGCACATTGAATTAACAGGATTTTTTTTCTTTTGTGAATCTGTTTTAAAATGTTGGGAGATCGATTTCCCCTTCTAGCTTATTTCGCGCTGTTTCCAGGTCATGGAGTCGCCCCTCTGTCACACTGGCCACTGTCCCCAAACTTTCCACTTTTAGTTGAGTAGGTACAGTACATTCGGAAAGTATTCAGACCCCTTGACACACCTGTCTATATTAGGTCCCACAGTTGACAGTGCGTGTCAGAGCAAAAACCAAGCCATGAGGTTGAAGGAATTGTCTGTAGAGCTCCGAGACAGGATTGTGTCGAGGCACAGATCTGGGGAAGGGTGCCAAAACATTTCTGCAGCATTGAAGGTCCCCAAGAACACAGTGGCCTCCACCATTTCTTAAATGGAAGAAGTTTTGAACCACCAAGATTCTTCCATGTGTTGGCCGCCCAGCCAAACTGAGCAATCGGCGGAGAAGGGCCTTGGTCAGGGAGGTGACCAAGAACCCGGTGGTCACTCTGAAAGCGCTCCAGAGTTCCTCTGTGGAGATGGGAGAACCTTCCAGAAGGACAGCCATCTCTGCAGCACTCCACCAATCAGGCCTTTATGGTAGAGTGGCCAGACGGAAGCCACTCCTCAGTAAAAGGCACATGACAGCCCGCTTGCAGTTTGCCAAAAGGCATCTAAAGGACTCTGACGATGAGAAATAAGATTCGCTGGTCTGATGAAACCAAGATTGAACTCTTTGGCCTTAATGCCAAGCGTCACGTCTGGAGGAAACCTGGCACCATCCCTACGGTGAAGCATGGTGGTGGTGGCAGCATCATGCTGTGGAGATGTTTTTCAGCGGCAGGGAGACTAGTCAGGATCGAGGGAAAGATTAATGGCGCAGAGAAATCCTTGATGAAAACCTGCTCCAGAGCGCTCAGGACCTCAGACTGGGGTGAAGGTTCACCTTCCAACAGGCCATCGACCCTAAGCACAAAGCCAAGACAACGCAGGAGTGGCTTCGGGACAAGAATCTCTGAATGTCCTTGAGTGGGCCAGCCAATTCCTGGACTTGAACCCGATCGAACATCTCTGGAGACACCTGAAAATAGCTGTGCAGCGATTCTCCCCATCCAACCTGACAGCGTGAGAGGATCTGCAGAGAAGAATGGGAGACACTCCCCAAATACACTACCGGTGAAAAGTTTTAGAACACCTACTCATTCAAGGTTTTTTCTTTATTTTTACTATTTTCTACATTGTAGAAAGTGTGCAAAGCTGTCATCAAGGCAAAGGGTGGCTATTTGAAGAATCTCAAATATAAAATATATTTTGATTTGTTTAACACTTTTTTTGGTTACTACATGTTTTCATAGTTTTGATGTCTTCACTATTATTCTACAATGTAGAAAATAGTAAAATTAAAGAAAAAACCTTTTGAATGAGTAGGTGTTCTAAAACTTTTGACCGGTAGTGTACAGGTGTGCCAAGCTTGTAGCGTCATACCCAAGAAGTCTCGAGGCTGTAATCCCTGCCAAAGGTTCTTCAACAAAGTACTGAGTAAAGGGTCTGAATACTTATGTAAATGTGATTTCCGTTTTTTATTTTTAATACATCTACATAAATAACTAAAAATGTTTTTTCTTTGTCATAATGGGGTATTGTGTGTAGATTGGGGTGGGGGACAATTTAATCCATTTTAGAATAAGGCTGTAACGTATCAAAATGTGGAAAAAAGTAGAGGTGTCTGAATACTTTCCGAATGCACTGTATCCACTTTAGAAGTGGGAAGTGCAAGGGATTCATTTATCGGTTTTAATTGCAATTCGAGGGCTGAGGTAATTTCCTCACAAACAATCTCTTGGATAGTATTGGCCAACTCTTTCTGTTGTCAGGTTTTGAGAACCGCCATGTTCACACAGGTGAATTATGAACGGACAGAATATGCCAGCTACTGGAGCGAAATACAGCTGCTATAGTTATTTTGCAAAAGAAAAGCAACGAGAAAGCCACGCATTTTAAATGCATGCCACTAGAACCAGTGCTAAAGAAGTTAAATCTGCTTCGTGTTTTGTTTCTTTGCCATGATACTAACGAGTATCGGGATACTGATATCGTCCTGCCCCTACTGACCTCACCCCACAGACATTTATGTAAGTAGGGTTTTCTGCACTGGTGTGAGAGTAACACTGGATCAGAGTGAGAAAGTACCTGCTGCCTTTTCATGTGCACACACAGGCCTAGTCAGTATAAATCCCTCACCGCTGGGAAACACACACAAACACACTTCACACTCATAGGTTTTTGTCTGATATGTAATGTCCACAGACTCCCATTAAGCTGAGTATAGATTTTTAAGTGACTTTACATGGTAAGTAAAAATAATGTTAAACAAACAACTCCCTTGCTAGACAACTCTCTTGTGTTTCTATTAATTCAATGCAATTTTGTATTTAGGATGTGGTGGGCCTCTACATTTTGGCTCATTAAACATTCTTTTGAACTTTCCCATCTGCAGACCGCCTTTGTCTGCCCACTGGCACTGACTACAGAACAATAGGAGTGGGAACGGGTATAGGGGGATAGAGCTGACAGGAGGCTCATGTCCGGGTGGGGTGGGGGGGGGTTGGGGTCCTACCATGATGGAAATGGGAGGTGGAGGTTTGGAGAGGAGGGGTGCACATGCTAGTTCTGGAGGGGTCTGGAAAGGATGAGGGGTTTGGGAGGAAAGGAGAAGAGGATATGTGAGTTTGAGGATCGGTCTTCTAAGGAAGATATTTCACCTGTTTAAAAAGAGGTAGGGCACACAGACACTCACTCACCTTCTTAGGTACATAGATTGCCAGCAGTGCATATGAATAATTAAAAAAGGTGTGAGAGAGAGAGGGGAGAGTTTAAAAGCTGAGGAGAATTGAGGCCAACTCACACATTTTTTACACATTCCTCTCTGTGTCATTTGTCTTCCACCCTCCCTCTGCTCTCGTATCCTCTCTTTGGGCTGAGATTAACAACATTCAGTGGGTCAGAAGAAGGGCTCACTATAGAGAAGGGGAATGGGTGGAACTAGCCCTCTTTGCAAGTCTCGTTCTCACACTGAAGTGTCAGTAGCAGCTTCCTAGTGTGTCCAGCTGTTTTTCTGTACAGATTTGTACAGGAGAGTAAAGGCATCCACATTCTTCCCATCCGAAACAGTAATCTTCTCTGAGAGATTCAATAGGCTATCATCGTTAAAGCTGCAATATGTAACTTTTTGGGCGACCTGGCCAAATTCACATGGTAATGTGAGTTATAGATCTGTCATTCTCATTGAAAGCAAGTCTAAGAAGCGGTAGATCTGTTCTGTTTTATTTCTATGCTTCCCGTTAAGTTTTTGCGTCTTTTACTTTCGATTTTGTACACCAGCTGAAAATGTAAATATTTTTGCTTATGGAAAATATATTTCACAACGGTTTAGATGGTCCAATGATTTGCTACACTGTGTATTCGGAAAGTATTCAGACCCCTTGACTTTTTCCACATTTTGTTACGTTACAGCCTTATTCTAAAATGGATGAAATTGTTTTTGTCCATCAATCTACACAGAATACCCCATAATGACAGAGCAAAAACAGTTTTTTTGTGTGTGTTTGCAAATTTATAAAAAAAAATTAACATATCACATTTTCACAAGCATTCAGACCCTTTACTCAGTACTTTGTTGAAGAACCTTTGGCAGCGATTACAGCCTTGAGTCTTCTTGGTTATGACGCTACAAGCTTGGCACACCTGTATTTGGGGAGTTTCTCCCATTCTTCTCTGCAGCTCCTCTCAAGCATCGCTGCAAAGGTATTTTCAGGTCTCTCCAGAGATGTTCAAGTCCAGGCTCTGGCTGGGCTACTCAGAGACTTGTCCCGAAGCCACTCCTGCGTTGTCTTGACTGTGCTTAGGGCCGCTGTCCTGTTGGAAGGTGAACCTTCGCCCCATTCTGAGGTCCTGAGCGCTCTGGAGCAGGTTTTCATCAAGGATCTCTCTGTACTTTTCTCCGTTCATCTCTCCCTCGATCCTGACTAGTCTCCCTGCCACTGAAAAACATCCCCACAGCATGATGCTGCCACCACCATGCTTCACCGTAGGGATGGTGCCAGGTTTTCTCCAGAAGTGACGCTTGGCATTCAGGCCAAAGATTTCAATCTTGGTTTCATCAGACCAGCGAATCTTGTTTCTCATTGTCTGAGAGTCTTTAGGTGCCTTTTGGCAAACTCCAAGCGGGCTGTCATGTGCCTTTTACTGAGGAGTGGCTTCCGTCTGGCCACTCTACCATAAAGGCCTGATTGGTGGAGTGCTGCAGATATGGTTCTCCTCCTGGAAGGTTCTCCCATCTCCACAGAGGAACTCTGGAGCTCTGTCAGAGTGACCATCTGGTCGTTGGTCACCTTCCTGACCAAGGCCCTTCTCCCCCGATTGCACAGTTTGGCCGGGCGGCCAGCTTTAGGAAGAGTCTTGGTGGTTCCAAACTTCTTCCAGTTAAGAACGATGGAGGCCACTGTTCTTGGACCTTCGATGCTGCAGATCTGTTCCTCGACACAAGCCTGTCTCTGAGCTCTACAGACAATTCCTTAGACCTCATGGCTTTTGCTCTGACAGATACTGTCAACTTTTGGACCTTTTTATACAGACAGGTGTGTGTGTGTGTGTGCCTTTCCAAATCATGTCCAGTCAATTGAATTTACCACAGGTGGACACCAATCAATGGAAACAGGATGACCCGGAGCTCAATTTATAATCTCATAGCAAAGGGTCTGAATATTTATGTAAATAAGGTATTTTTGTATTTGTAATATTTGCAAAAAGTAAAAATAACTTTTCGCTTTGTCATTATGGGGTATTGTGTGTGTGTGTGTTTAATTTTTTTTTGTAAGGTTGTAATGTAACAAAGTGGAAAAAGTCAAGGGGTCTGAATACTTTACGAATGCACTGTGGTGGTTCTGTCACAAAATGAAATTAGGTGAACTTTTTATTTTAGCAACCAGGAATTGATGGAGCGATTTCTGCATAGTGCATATAAACTCAGCAAAAAAAGAACCATCCTCTCACTGTCAGCTGCGTTTATTTTCAGCAAACTTAACATGTGTAAATATTGGTATGAACATAACAAGATTCAGCAACTGAGACATAAACTGAACAAGTTCCACAGACATGTGACTAACAGAAATTGAATAATGTGTGCCTGAACAAAGGGGGGTGTCAAAATCAAAAGTAACAGTCAGTATCTGGTGTGGTCACCAGCTGCATTAAGTACTGCAGTGCATCTCTTCCTCATGGACTGCACCAGATTTGCCAGTTCTTGCTGTGAGATGTTACCCCACTCTTCCACCAAGGCACCTGCAGGTTCCCAGACATTTCTGGGGGGAATGGCCCTAGCCCTCACCCTCCGATCCAACAGGTCCCAGACATGCTCAATGGGATTGAGATCCGGCCTCTTCGCTGGCCATGGCAGAACACTGACATTCCTGTCTTGCAGGAAATCAAGCACAGAACTAGCAGTATGGCTGGTGGCATTGTCATGCTGGAGGGTCATGTCAGGATGAGCCTGCAGGAAGGGTACCACATGAGGGAGGAGGATGTCTTCCCCGTAACGCACAGCGTTGAGATTGCCTGCAATGACAACAAGCTCAGTCCGATGATGCTGTGACACACCGCCCCAGACCGTGACGGACCCTCCACCTCCAAATCGATCCCGCTCCAGAGTACAGGCCTCGGTGTAACGCTTATTCCTTCGACGATAAACGCGAATCCGACCACATCTGCAGTCCTCATGCCTCCTTGCAGCATGCCTAAGGCACGTTCACGCAGATGAGCAGGGACCCTGGGCATCTTTCTTTTGGTGTTTTCAGAGTCAGTAGAAAGGCCTCTTTAGTGTCCTAAGTTTTCATAACTGTGACCTTAATTGCCTACACTCTGTAAGCTGTTAGTGTCTTAACGACTGTTCCACAGGTGCATGTTCATTAATTGTTTATGGTTAATTGAACAAGCATGGGAAACAGTGTTTAAACCCTTTACAATGAAGATCTGTGAAGTTATTTGGATTTTTACGAATTATCTTTGAAAGACCGGGTCCTGAAAAAGGGACGTTTCTTTTTTTGCTGAGTTTATTATGATGTATTGGCCTTCAAGTTTTTTTGTCTGTTTGTGCACAGAAATACATTTCTCCAGGCAAGCCAAAGTTCGCAAGCCAAAGTCTATGCCCCTTTGTCGGTGATTGCTCAACAGTAGGGATTCTTCAATTAAGTGTTTGTCATTCAACGATAGACGACTCGTTTTATGCAAATTTTTGCACTTGAGAAATACTGCACCAAACATACTAGTTGGATACAAAAATGTCAATGACAGATTTCTTGAGTTATCTTAGATTAATGCTGACTATTTTGAGGAAGTGTATACTGGCTACAGCCTCTCAAGATGGACAAACGGTACTATTGCCGCTTTTTCAGAGTTTGTGAAGCGAAGGTCGTTGGTATGGGAGCACACTCGTTCGATTCGCCAGCCGAACCAAAGGATGTGGAATCCTTAAGTGTCATAGTACTCAGGAAAACGGGCACGTCCTTTTGTCTGACCACACTTTGAACTGGAGTAGACCAAGTCACCAGGGCAGTCCGGGCTCACATACATGCAGTGGATGATGTCAATGTACCAGTTTTAGTCCTAGTGTCGTCTGCAGCAGTATCATGTGGTTCATCTTCATATTGACTCCTGAAGTAGACATGTTTTCCTCTGAGTATGTCTGCTTCTGTCAACTGGCTATTCCCCTCAGTCTTTGGTGGGGTCTCTCTCGACCAGCTAGTCTGCCCTGCATAGTGCATACCGTCCTCCCTACCAGCAGCACTGACAAAAACAGGGAAGGGGGCAGTCTTGAACTCCAACTACCCCAAAGGGATTCCTGTCAGGAATGCTACAGGTGGGCCATAATGGGGTCAAGTCCTACCTTCTAATGTTCAGGAACATTTGATATGGGCAATGGGAAAAGCTGTACTGTTCGATTGGGAATCCAGCCATTTTTGTTTCTCTGCTTCTCTCCCTCCATTTCTCCCTGTGGCAGCTACAAGGTATTCTCAGTCACATCATGTCATGTTCATATACTGGTCAGAGTTACAGTTGCTCCACAGAATGATTTACATGTAGTGGGAGCCTTTGCCGTCTGGCATTCCTATGTCACAAGAATGTCACTCTTATCTTCCCTTCCATACTTAGCCCATGCTGGGGATTGGTGCCACGTATCTCCTTCCCCTTGTGCCCTGATTCCTTCTTTTCATCACTCAATGGCACAAGAGCTGCTCCATTCTCATGCATTCAAGGAGAAGTCTCCAGTTTCATTGCACTGCCCACAGAAGAAAGGCAGCCATAAGCAGGGTTGGAAATTAACACCTGCCAAATGCGGGTACATTTTGTAATTTGCGGGTAAGAATGTATTTTTCACCAGCCATGTTGGCGGGTGGTCACACAGAGCATTTGGGAATTATTATTTTTTTTAATCCAAAGGTCACATGTAGAAGTTGGTCGAATTGACAAGAAAGACTACTAAAGTGTGACTTTGTCCTTGTGTTTCTTGGTCAGTTATATATTGTGTTCACACGCTAGGTTGTTTTTTTATGTTCGTTTGAGTTTGCTGCAACTGTCTGCTGCTAGGAAGACATCGCCGTCTGAGATTTTTTTTCTCCATATCAAATCAAACAAGGGAGTGCCCAAGTTACCACGGTAACGGCCCGTCTCTTAAAGCAGCACCTGAACATTTTTGTCTCACCTAATGATTGTGCTTGATTTGAGCATGGATCACTCCTAAACTTTTTGATTTGATTAACTTTTAGTCATTTATCATTATAACACTCATACTTTAAATGTTCTCCTAGATTTATTTGTGTGCTTCTACATTTCTACTTAGAAGTACTACTTGTAAAAAAAATATATAGAAATCTCAGCATAGACCCCTGAACTATAATAATAAATAAGCCATATCAGTCTTTTGTGGTGGAGTAGGCACTTTGTTGGTTCTTGATGTTCAGTTGTAGATAGAAAAGTAAAAACAGAAACAGTTCTACATCTATTTTCTTTTAACATTGGTTAAAAGACGCAGGTCACAAAAATTAAATTAAATGAAGCTATATACCCCATTTTACATCTTACTAGTGATACATTTATGGTTTTAGAAAAACATAAAGCATGCTCATCCGTAGTTGTTTTTTTTTTGTTGGAATTTTTTTTTGGGCTGGTAAAAAATGAGTGTCTGGTAGATGTTTTTGTTTTTATCTACCTGCCACAGTGGCTGGTGAACCAACATTTTAATTTCCCACCCTGGCCATAGGGCCACACATTACATTTACATTTTAGTCATTTAGCAGATGCTCTTATCCAGAGCGACTTACAGTTAGTGAGTGCATACATTTTTCATACTGGCCCCCCGGTGGGAATCGAACCCCCAACCCTGGCGTTGCAAACCGCCATGCTCTACCAACTGAGCTACACGGGGGGCTCGCTGCTAGGCTTGTCCTTGGTGTGTTTTAGAGGTCACACAATGGGCAGGCTCCCCATCTGGCCCTCTAACATGGTTAACCTAACCTTGTGTAATGGTGTGTCTCATCATCTGAATGAATGACAGGACCATAAGGTCAGGCTGAGCCACAGTTTCCCAATCTCCCCTAGCTAGTAGGCCCATTAAATGTAGCAAAATCTACACTACTACCTGTCCCTAGTGCGCAAATCCTGCACACATTCGTCCCAGTGTTGTTTAGTGTAGTGGGATATCGATGGTACAGATTGCTGTGTGTACTGTGATTCTGAACACTGCTCTGAGGCTGTGTTATTGAGAGCTCTGCTCAGGATCCATGACTTGAGGCCTACCCAGCCAGGTGCAACAGTGACACAGCGGTAATATGATAGAGGGTCCGGGTGAGACATACAGGGAAGGGGTAGAAAGGAGGAGGGAGGGGCAGGTTGTACTGGAAATTAATACTTGTGCATTCCACAATGTGGTAGTCTGGAGCAATGAAACAAAATGCTGTCCATTCTTCTTGCTTTTCCTCTGCCTCTTTTCCCTGTTTTTAATCCCCCTCTAATTTCCCATGAGTGTTGTCACATGCCAGTGCAGGGTGGGGAAGAGGGAGTGTTGGCGGCAGAGAGCCAAGTCTGGGCCGACACTGCCACTGAGAATCTCCCAGCATTCCTTAGAGGGTTTTTTCCAAGTCAATTCAAAAACCCTAAATAATTTCTTATAATTTTTACAGATGTTATTTCACTCTGAAATCACTAGTTGATTTGCAGTTTATATTGTGGTGTTGGGTTTGTAATGGTGAGCCTGCAGACTCAACAGACAGCTCCTCATGGACTCTTACTCCAGGCCTCTTGATGGTTGGTTGGTGGAGTGAAGTCATACAGTTGTGCTGAGCTGTGGCCTGCAAATTGACTGAGGAGTTGCTGGAGAATTGCTGCACCAAATCAGGCTATAACATGTTGGTTCATAGAAATTGAATGATTCATTCTATTTCTGTGTTAGCTATGTAAAATGAGACGTGTCTGTTTTGTCAGTGCTATCTGCCAGTCCTACTGGTGTGTTACTTGCCCTTCAAGACTGTAATACATGTTTTATTAAACAGATTAATGGGGTCATAAAAATGTTGGTCATAACATGCGTCTGTCTTGTTTTTCAGTGGGGAAGACTTCATTGATTACCAGGTTCATGTACGACAGCTTCGACAACACCTATCAGGTGAGGCTAGACTACAGACACAATTTAATCTGGATATGATAGTTAGGGCTAGGTTTATGACGTCATTGGTCTCAATGCCTGACCCTAGTCCTGGTCCTACTACAGCGTCAGCAGGCTTTTACTCCAGACCAACACTAACACACTTGATTCAGCTAGTCGGTCTTTATGAATAGCCATTTGAGTCAGGTGTGTTAGTGCTGGGCTTGACTGCACTGTAAAAAAAAATTATAGTTTCAACTAATTTATTATTATTAAGTAACTGGTTCCACAGCCTTTTTATTTTATTTTTATTCAACTGTTTGGTAAGTGTTACCTGAACTTAAAATGTTTAGTTGGCCAAAACTTGGCTCCAACTTATGCTGGAAAAGGCATTGTTCATCACCAAACTGTTCTTGGATGGTTGGGAGAAGTTGCTCTCGGAGGATGTGTTGGTACCACTCTTTATTCATGGCTGTGTTCTTAGGCAAAATGGTGAGTGAGCTCACTCCCTTGGCTGAGAAGCAACCCCACACATGAATGGTCTCAGGATGCTTTACTGTTGGCATGACACAGGACTGATCGTAGCGCTCACCTTGTCTTCTCCCGACAAGCATTTTTCTGGATGCCCCAAACAATCAGAAAGGGGATTCATCAGAGAATGTTTTACCCCAGTCCTCAGCAGTCCAATCCCTGTACCTTTTGCAGAATATCAGTCTGTCCCTGATGTTTTTCCTGGAGAGAAGTGGCTTCCTCGCTGCCCTTCTTGACTCCAGGCCATCCTCCAAAAGTCTTCGCCTCACTGTGCGTGCAGATGCACTCACACCTGCCTGCTGCCATTCCTGAGCAAGCTCTGCACTGGTGGTTAGCCAAAAAGAACATCAAGGATATCAACCACCCGAGCCACAGCCTGTTCACACCGCTATCATCCAGAAGGCGAGGTCAGCACAGGCGCATCAAAGCTGGGATCGAGAAACTGAAAAACAGCTTCTATCTCCAAGGCCATCACTGTTAAATAGCCATCACTAGCCGGCCTCCACCCAGTACCCTGCCCTGAACTTAGTCACTAGCCGGCTACCACCCGGTTACTCAACCCTGCACCTCAGAGGCTGCTGCCCTATGTACATAGACATGGAATCACTGGTCACTTTAATAATGGAACAATAGTGACTTTAATAATGTTTACATACTGTTTTACTCATTTCATATGTATATACTGCATGCTAGTCAATGCCACTCAGACATTGCTTGTCTTAATATTGATATCTCTTGTTTTTTTTCCTCATTTCTTTTAAATGTGTGTATTTGTATTGTTGTGAATTGTTAGATCCTACTGCACTGTTGGAGCTAGGAACACAAGCATTTCGCTACACCCACAATATAATCTGCTAAATATATACAGTTGAGAGAATGTCAAGAATGTGCAAAGCTGTCATCAAGGCAAAGGGTGGCTACTTTGAAGAATCTAAAATATATTTTGATTTGTTTAACACTTTTTTGGTTACTACATGATTCCATATGTGTTATGTCATAGTTTTGATCTCTTCACTATTATTATACAATGTAAAAAAAGAGTAAAAATAAATAAAAACCCTTGAATGAGTAGGTGTGTCCAAACCTTTGACTGGTACTGTATATATTTAGCAGATGATATTGTGGGTGTAGCGAAATGCTTGTGTTCCTAGCTCCAACAGTGCAGTAGGATCTAACAATTCACAACAATACAAATACACACATTTAAAAGAAATGAGGAAAAAAAACTAGAAATATATCAATATTAACACAAGCAATGTCTGAGTGGCATTGACTAGAATGCAGTATATACATATGAAATGAGTAAAACAGTATGTAAACATTATTAAAGTCACTATTGTTCCATTATTAAAGTGACCAGTGATTCCATGTCTATGTACATAGGGCAGCAGCCTCTGAGGTGCAGGGTTGAGTAACCGGGTGGTAGCCGGCTAGTGACTAAGTTCAGGGCAGGGTACTGGGTGGAGGCCGGCTAGTGATGGCTATTTAACAGTGATGGCCTTGAGATAGAAGCTGTTTTTCAGTCTCTCGATCCCAGCTTTGATGCGCCTGTGCTGACCTCGCCTTCTGGATGATAGCGGTGTGAACAGGCTGTGGCTCGGGTGGTTGATATCCTTGATGATCTTTTTGGCTATCCTGTGACATCGGGTGCTTTAGGTTTCCTGGAGGGTAGGCTATGTGCCCCTGGTGATGCGTTGTGCTGACTGCACCAGCCTCTGGAGAGCCTTGCGGTTGTGGGTCGTGCAGTTGCCGTACCAGGCGGTGATACAGCCCGACATGATGCTCTCAATGGTCCATCTGTAAAAGTTTGTGAGGGCCAAGCAACATTTCTTCAGCCTCCTGAGGTTGAAGAGGCGCTGTTGTGCCTTCACCACGCTGTCTGTGTGGGTGGACCATTTCAGATTGTCAGTGGTTTGTACGCCGAGGATCTTGAAGCTTTTCACCTTCTCCACTGCGTTCCCGTCGATGTGGATGGGGGTGTGCTCCCTCTGCTGTCTCCTGAAGTCCACGATCAGCTGCTTGTTTTGTTGATGTTGAGGGAGAGCTTATTTTCCTGGCACCACTCCGCCAGGGCCCTCACCTCCTCCCTGTAGGCTGTCTCGTCATTGTTGGTAATCAGGCTTACTACTGTTGCGTCGTCTGCAAACTTGATCATTGAGTTGGAGGCGTGCGTGGCCACGTAGTCATGGGTGAACAGGGAGTACCCTTGTGGGGCCCCTTTGTTGAGGATCAGCGTAGTGGAGGTGTTTCCTACCTTCACCACCTTGGGGCGGCCCGTCAGGAAGTCCAGGAACCAGTTGCACAGGGTGGAGTTCAGACCCAGGGCCCCAAGCTTAATGATGAGCTTGAAGGGTACTATGGTGTTGAAGGCTGAACTGTAATGCGATGGCAATTGCATCAGCTGTGGATCTATTGGGACGTTATGGAAATTGAAGTGGGTCTAGGGTGTCAGGTAAGGTGGAGGTGATATGACATAAGTGAGTGCTACGGGGCGATAGTTATTTAGTTCCGTCACCTTTGCTTTCTTGGGTACAGGATCAATGGTGGCCATCTTGAAGCAAGTGGGAACAGCAGACTGGGATAGGGAGAGATTGAATATGTCCGTAAACACTCCAGGCAGCTGGTCTGCGCATGCTCTGAGGACGCGACTAGGGATGCCGTCTGGGCCGGCAGCCTTGCGAGGGTTAACAAGCTTAAATGTCTTACTCACATTGGCAATGGAGAACGAGAGCCCACAGTCCAAGAGCCCACTGTGTTATCCTCAAAACGGGCGAAGAAGGTGTTTAGCTTGTCCGGCAGCAAGATGTTGGTGTCCGCGACGTGGCTGGTTTTCCCTTTGTAATCCATGATTGTCTGGAGTCCCTGCCACATACATCTCGTGTCTGAGCCGTTGAATTGCGACTCCACTTTGTCTCTTATTTGGGCACCTTCACTAAAAAAGTATGTGGAACTAGTTACACACACAATGCTTTTGACATACAATGTTTTCAACTTAAATATTTGACACATGTTGACATGCATGATTACATTGTGCATGTTCATTTTATACAGTAATTGTTATTCAACATGTCTGAGCCGACAAGGTGAAAAATCTGTGCCCTTGAGCTTAACCCTAATTTGCTCAGGGGTGGATGACCCTTTCACTTCACAGCATTCCAATCTTCCTGCTACGCCACCATGTCTGTGTCTATTATCAGTTAATCTGACTATTCTCTCATCATTGATTTGATTTGCTCATTTCAGCAATTTGGGGGTTTTCTGTATAGTTGTCTAATGTTGTGTGGCATATTACTCTGTTTTAATGTTACTCCTTAATCACTATGATAAATAAAATAGTTTTACTTGAATGTATTTTTAACAGAGCCGAGATTTACTTTGAATTGCAAAGTGTAGCAAATATAGGTGAAATCAGTCATTGACACATACATGGTGGTGTAGCAGGAAGATCGGTACGCCGTGAACCAAGAGAGTTCAAATCCCAGGTGAGGACATGTCGAATAATAATTACTGTATAAATTAATATGCGCTCACTACAGATCCCGGCTCGATCCTGGGCTGTGTCACAGCCGGCCGCGACCGGGAGACCCATGATGCGACGCACAATTGTCCCAGCGTCGTCCGGGTTAGGGGAGGGTTTGGGCAGCCGGGATGTCCTTGTCCCATCATACTCTAGCGACTCCTGTGGCGGGCTGGACGCATGCACGCTGACACTGTTGCCAGTTGTACGGTGTTTCCTCCGACACATTGGTGCGGCTGCCTTCCAGGTTAAGCGAGCAGTGTGTCAAGAAGCAGTGTGGCTTTGCAGGGTCGTGTTTCGGAGGATGCATGGCTCTCGACCTTTGCCTCTCCCGAGTCCGTACGGGAGTTGCAGCGACGGGACAAGACTGTAACTACCAATTTGGATATCACGAAATTGGGGAGAAAAGGGGGTATAAAAAAAATATAATCATATTTTTAAAAATGAATATGCACAATGTAATCATGAATGTCAGCGTCTGTCAAATATGGAAGTTGAAAACATTGTAGCCTGTCAAAAGCACCGTGTGTAACTAGTTCCACAGCCTTGTTTAGTGAAGATGCCCAAATAATAATTTCTAGTTGAAGGAACATGAGTTGAGCGCAAACATCATTTAAAGTTGACTGAATTTTTGCCTACTTTTTTTCAAAGTTGGAGCTAATTTTGGCCCAACTAAATAAGTTAAGTTCAGCTAACACTTTGATCGAAAAGTTGAGTAAACGCTGTGGAACCAGTTACTTAATAATAATGAGTTTAACTTTTTTTTAAGTGTATAGGCAATATGTTTGTTCCTTCATTTCAGTTTAGTTTAACTACAGTACTAAAGCCTTTCCTTATCAATCTACCATCATAATTGTTAGGAGAACATTGTCTCATTCTCTTCATTCTTTTACATTTCCAGGCCACAATAGGAATAGATTTTTTGTCAAAAACCATGTACCTCGAAGACAGAACAGTAAGTTTTACTTTCTCTTTTTTAAATTCCATGAAGTGCTAATATGCTGATTTGTCATAATATACTGATTATGAGTGGAATTGGTTCATATTTAAGTGAGTCTGTGTTAGTCATGACTGTGGCATTATGTTATCATTTTACTGAGTAATGTTACATTTCATTATGGTGATTTTGAAAATGTCTCCCTTCAATCCAGTCTCATTGAAATTAAAAGATGTACCCATTCACTGGCACGCACGCACACCCCCCCCACCCAATCACACAGGTCTCTGAGTCCGTACTGTATCCTTGCCACTGGTGGTTTCTGGGACTTTGGGGATCCTGGGTATCCTGTGACCTGATTCTGTCTGCTCTAACGGTGTCTTTTCCTGGCCCAAGTTCACACACTAGAACCTTAAAGAAGCCGGAGAGTCGTCCGGGCCTGGGATTGGAGCCTACCTTGTATCTTCCTTCCTGCTAGCTTTCTCTCCTCCAGACAAACTCATGCTTTTCTTCCCTTTTTCCCATCTGCTCATATTCTCTTCATTCTCATGTTGAAATTAAACATCAAGCTTGAACGAGTGAAGAACGTTTCAGCTTGAACGAGGGAAGAAGGTTTCAGAAATGAGGCCTAGTACCCATGATTCCCCTGGCCCTCACCACTCCTCCTATGGTCACACACTCCCTGCATGCAGCCCTCGCTTTCTCGCTTTCTCTCATAAGTTGATTCAGTTTTATTTCTTTACTCTTTATGGTTTCTTACCTCATGTTTTTTTGCGCTCGTTTTCTCTCATTTTCTTTTCATCCTTTCTTTTTCCTTTTCCTTTATTTCTCCTCCCATCCGCCACAGATCAGGTTGCAGCTGTGGGATACGGCTGGGCAGGAGCGTTTCCGTAGCCTCATCCCCAGTTACATCAGAGACTCCGCCGCCGCTGTTGTAGTATACGACATCACAAGTAGGTACTCCCCTCCGCGCCCCGCCCACTCGACGTGCGTGCGTGACCCTCCCCACCCCTCCTCAACCCTCGTCCAGTTCTCCCCTCTCTTACCACCACCTCTTCCTCTCCTCCCCTCTTGCCCCTCTCCTCCATCTCTCCCCTTCTCCTTCTCTCCCTGTGTGCTGGTGCTAACATGCTGCTCAGGTGAGACTGCAGCTTTGGGACACAGCCGGCCAGGAGCGCTTCCGGAGTCTGATTCCTAGCTACATACGAGACTCCACCGTGGCCGTGGTAGTCTATGACATCACAAGTGAGTGCGGCCCCTATTGATGGAAAAGTGATGGAAGGATGCCGACCAAAACAGAAAGATGTCCTCATTTTTCACCGCTGGCTCAAGTCCCTCTTATTTTTTTCTGTTTTCCCATCCTCCTTTTCATCCTTCCAGATATCTTTTCTCCCTTTTTGTCCCCTTTTCTTGTTTGTTGATGTTTTCCTCCCACTCTTTTTTTGTATGCGAGTCCAATTGGACACATTCTTAATTTTTTAAAGTTAACTTTTTGCATAATTGTTGTCTGTGAAAGCTTCTCTGTTTCTGTAATAAATAGAAAAAGATTAGACTAATCTGTTTATTGATACTAGGAGCGCAAAGCATTCGGTAGGATATTACATGCAACCCAATTAGGCTACAATATCAGTCGGTTAAATCTATAATACTAAAGAACTATTGAATTAATCAATAGTCTAGTGGTTTCCTAGATTTGTGGTCATGAATACATGAATGGCAGATTTATCATCTTGTTTTCCCCCAACAGAGCAACCTCATCTCTTTTCAAGCTTTCCTTTTTATCTTGAGTTCTCTGTGCCTATCGTTCTTAATGTCTGTTTTTTTCCATTATGGCCACCTATGACTTCCTAGTTCTGTTGTCACACATGTACAAAAGAATGGAATCTCTTATTGGTTTCATTCAAAATAATTGATATTGGCAGCTTTGATGTTGCTTCAGAGGCCTATTTTGCCACAATATGAAATAACATATTTCGGGAATTGCAGGCTTTCAATGTAATGTTCAGAGATGTCACCTTTTTCACGTCTCCCCTACCATGTGTGTCTGTGAGGACCGTTAGGGGGGAGATACTGTGTAAGGAGACATGGAGCTGCAGCAGGGCTATTTAACTGGAGGAGGAAGTCTGTCTCTTCAGAAAAACAGACACCACATCTAGCTTGACAGACGAGAGGATAGACAGTAAGGTAGAATACAAGGATATGGCTAAATAATAAGAGTAGCCTAGATGGATAAATAGAAAGGAAATGGGAGCTGGATTTACTTAGTTTAATGATACATTATTTGTTGTCACTGTCTCTATATTTGCACTGTCTTTCTGTCCTTCTGCTCATTACCATAATTCAGTACTTGTCACAACATGGAGATTAACATTGAACTCCCCATCCCTCTCTCCTCTTGCATCAGACGTCAACTCTTTCCAGCAAACCACAAAATGGATTGATGATGTCAGAACGGAGAGAGGAAGTGATGTCATCATCATGCTGGTGGGAAACAAGACTGACCTTGCAGACAAAAGGTGTGACATAATAACGGAAGGGTGATGTCAGTGTAGAGTGTCAGTAAGCCTGTGGAGCTCTTCAGTCCTCCTCAGACCAGGTCCTGGAGGGCTCTCTCCATTAGAGCATACTAATGATTTGACTGATTGTTACTGTAGAGTGATTAAGACTGGCGCCACAGTGAGTTCCTGACTGAGACCTTTAGGCCCTCCTGTGTTTAGCGAGAGAAACACTGCCGTTTAGGGACAGCAGAGCAGGGACTTATAAGCCTTGTCTCTTGGTACAGGCTCTCTAGAGACAGATCTGGCTGGGGTTGAATAGTCCACAAACCGAGACAGCCTTTAGAGCTCAGCATGGGCTAGAATTATTTTAAGTATTCAGAGATTCAACAGATCATTGCATGTCTCTTGAGTCATGTCTTATCCATTTGTGTGTTCAAACAATTGTGATAACGAAACCGCCCTTTTTATTTTAACACATGGTTTGCCACTATAACCCTCTGCTTTTATGCCTTAAAACAACTTCTTTGTACTATACCAATTTTTTTTGTGATTGATTGATGCTGTCTACAGCATGTCAAATTATTGACATGCTGTAGATTCTCTATGAACTGACCGTAAGCTGCTGTTCTGCGTGTTTAACCCTCTTATCTACCACAGGCAAGTTGCTATTGAAGAGGGTGAGAGGAAGGCCAAAGAGCTAAATGTAATGTTTATTGAGACTAGTGCTAAAGCAGGATACAACGTCAAGCAGGTGAGTGTGTGTGTGTGTGTGTGGCTGAGTCGTGCTCTCCGTCCATGCTGCTACTGCCTCCGCTCACTCTTGAAAAGGGCACTCATCACAGTCAGAGGTTTAGGGTCAAATGCTACAATAATGATGGATGGGAAGGTCTAGTTAAGCCCAAACCTTATATGGAATATGTAAGGTCATTAGAATTTGTGAAACCGCTTGCACAGGCACATTCTATAATACCCATTGATTGACCGTTTTAGATTTAAGAGCCTTTCATTTGAATCCTATGTGGTGTATTGAACCTGGAGCTAAGTTGGTGCTCTGAGGTGTTTTAGAGAGAGTCTGGCTGTGTGGGCACTTTTAGACGGAGCAGAGGTTGCAGCAGCGATAGCAGGAGGAAACACGGCATGTTCATCATTCACTTCATGATCTTCACTTTTCTTTTGTTTTTTCTCGTTCATGTGTTTTTGTACGTATGTGTGGGTACCTGTGTGTGTCTGTTGTTGTGGGACATTGCAGACAGATAACCACAGAGGAAGGGGAACAGCGAGCCAAAGAGCTGAATGTTTTGTTTATTGAAACAAGTGCAAAGACAGGCTACAATGTCAAACAGGTAGAGCGCAGCATGGGTGTGTGTGTGAAGTGTGCAGTGCTCATGCTCTCTTAACGCTGGCTTGCTTTACACTAAATGGGATCCTTGGATTAGTCTCAGAACTCTTGCCCATCCATCCCATGTTGACCATAATAACTAAAGACCAGAATGTTCCCCCAGGCACACTGGGACAGACCATCCACTTTGGCCTTAGGTCTGGTGGATGGGATATACAGTGGGGAGAACAAGTATTTGATACACTGCTGATTTTGCAGGTTTTCCTACTTACAAAGCATGTAGAGGTCTGTAATTTTTATCATAGGTACACTTCAACTGTGAGAGACGGAATCTAAAACAAAAATCCAGAAAATCACATTGTATGATTTTTAAGTAATTAATTTGCATTTTATTGCATGACATAAGTATTTGATCACCTACCAACCAGTAAGAATTCCGGCTCTCACAGACCTGTTCGTTTTTCTTTAAGAAGCCCTCCTGTTCTCCACTCATTACCTGTATTAACTGCACCTGTTTGAACTCGTTACCTGTATAAAAGACACCTGTCCACACACTCAATCAAACAGACTCCAACCTCTCCACAATGGCCAAGACCAGAGAGCTGTGTAAGGACATCAGGGATAAAATTGTAGACCTGCACAAGGCTGGGATGGGCTACAGGACAATAGGCAAGCAGCTTGGTGAGAAGGCAACAACTGTTGGCGCAATTATTAGAAAATGGAAGAAGTTCAAGATGACGGTCAATCACCCTCGGTCTGGGGCTCCATGCAAGATCTCACCTCGTGTGGCATCAATGATCATGAGGAAGGTGAGGGATCAGCCCAGAACTACACGGCAGGACCTGGTCAATGACCTGAAGAGAGCTGGGACCACAGTCTCAAAGAAAACCATTAGTAACACACTACGCCGTCATGGATTAAAATCCTGCAGCGCACGCAAGGTCCCCCTGCTCAAGCCAGCGCATGTTCAGGCCCGTCTGAAGTTTGCCAATGACCATCTGGATGATCCAGAGGAGGAATGGGAGAAGGTCATGTGGTCTGATGAGACAAAAATAGAGCTTTTTGGTCTACACTCCACTCGCCGTGTTTGGAGGAAGAAGAAGGATGAGTACAACACCAAGAACACCATCCCAACCGTGAAGAATGGAGGTGGAAACATCATTCTTTGGGGATGCTTTTCTGCAAAGAGGACAGGACGACTGCACCGTATTGAGGGGAGGATGGATGGGGCCATGTATCGCGAGATCTTGGCCAACAACCTCCTTCCCTCAGTAAGAGCATTGAAGATGGGTCGAGGCTGGGTCTTCCAGCATGACAACAACCCGAAACACACAGCCAGGGCAACTAAGGAGTGGCTCCATAAGAAGCATCTCGAGGTCCTGGAGTGGCCTAGCCAGTCTCCAGGCCTGAACCCAATAGAAAATCTTTGGAGGGAGCTGAAAGTCCGTATTGCCCAGCGACAGCCCCGAAACCTGAAGGATCTGGAGAAGGTCTGTATGGAGGAGTGGGCCAAAATCCCTGCTGCAGTGTGTGTGCAAACCTGGTCAAGACCTACAGGAAATGTATGATCTCTGTAATTGCAAACAAAGTTTTCTGTACCAAATATTAAGTTCTGCTTTTCTGATGTATCAAATACTTATGTCTTGCAATAAAATGCAAATTAATTGCTTAAAAATCATACAATGTGATTTTCTGGATTTCTGGAAATTACAGACCTCTACATGCTTTGTAAGTGGGAAAACCTGCAAAAATCGGCAGTGTATCAAATACTTGTTCTCTCCACTGTACATGTTTAAAAAATAAAATAAATCCTCACCCCAGGTTTGATTTGAAGTGATTTCTCCGACCAGTATCAAAGGATTATATTTAAATAATTAGATCTGCATGATCTTAAACTCCTTTCCAGCAGGTATGGGATGGTATTTAACCCTGAGGAGGAAATGTATATGTTTACTGCTGTCCACCTTAAACCAATTGACATGTATTTAATTCAATGCCTCTAATGACCAGGGTTGTGACGGTCATGGAATTTTGGATGACTAATTGTTCAGCCAAATGACAGCCGTCATCGTAATAACCGCTTGGAATAGCAAAACAATTCACATTTTCTCCTCTACTCCACTCCTGACTGCATGTGCTGCTGCTGCAGGCTAGGTTGAAGATAACAAAGGTTAGGACAAGTCTAACAGAACAGATAGATAGCAATAAAAACTGAAACATAGAGGCTCAGAATAAATTAGAGGAAAAACTAAAAGAAATGGAGAAACTTATTCAAGAAAGATCAAGTGTAATATATTATCAAAATAAAGCAAACTGGATGGAATATGGGGAAAAATGCATCAAATTATTTTTTTATAATAATAATATGCCATTTAGCAGACGCTTTTATCCAAAGCGACTTACAGTTATGTGTGCATACATTTTTACGTATGGGTGGTCCCAGGGATCGAACCCACTACCCTGGCGTTACAAGCGCCATGCTCTACCAATTGAGCTACAGAGGACAATTTTTAAAAACATTTTTTATCTTCAACATAGGAATGCTACCAAAAAGAATTTATTGAAACTGGTTACAAATGACGGAGTCACCCATGATTCACCAAATTATATTTTGAAGGAGGAAACAAAGTACTTTAAGCATATGTTTTCGTTTCAGTCGCCACCATCTCCTCTAACTGAAGCAAATTGTAGAGATGTTTTTTCTATTGATAATGTAAAATTAACAGCCATACAGAAAGACTCATGTGAAGGTGAAATTACAGAGGAGGAACTTCTGGATGCAATTAAATACTTTAATTCTGGGAAAACTCCAGGGTTGGATGGCATACCAGTCGAGGTATACTAAACCTTTTTTGATATACTCAGAGGACCTTTATTAGCATGTTTTAACCACTCCTATGTAAATGGTAGATTATCAGACACTCAAGAAGAAGGTCTGATTTCATTATTACTGAAACAGGATACAAGTGGAAAATATGAAGATCCAGTCCGTAAAAAAAATTGGATGCCCCTTACACTTCAGTGTTGTGATGCAAAAATTCGAGCAAAATGTATGGCGCATAGAATTAAAAAGGTATTGTCGGACATTATTCATTCTAATCAGACAGTTTTTTTACATGGGCGATACATTGGAGATAATATAAGGCAAGTACCGGAAACAATAGAACACTATGAAAAATCTGGGAAACCAGGCCTACTATTCATAGCAGACTTTGAAAAGGCACTTGATAAAGTACGACTGGGGTTTATATATAAATGCCTGGAGCATTTCAATTTTGGACAATCTCTTATAAATTGGGTTAAAATCATGTATAGCAACCCTAGGTGTAAAATAGTAAATAATGGCTATTTCTCAGAAAGTTTTAAACTGTCGGAGTGAAACAAGGTGGTCCACTATCGGCATATCTATTTATTATTGCCATCGAGATGTTAGCTATTAAAATCAGATCCAACAATAATATCAAGGGATTAGAAATCCAGGGCTTAAAAACAAAGGTGTCATTGTACGCTGTTAATTCATGTTTTCTTTTAAATCCACAACTTGAATCCCTCCACAGCCTCATAGAGGATCTAGAACATTTTCTAACCTCTCTGGATTACAACCAAATAATGGTAAATGTACTATATTATGTATTGGATCACAAAAAAATAAAAATGCAACAAATATTGTGGTTAAACTCAAATATACAGTGGGGGAAAAAAGTATTTAGTCAGCCACCAATTGTGCAAGTTCTCCCACTTAAAAAGATGAGAGAGGCCTGTCATTTTCATCATAGGTACACGTCAACTATGACAGACAAATTGAGATTTTCTTTCCCAGAAAATCACATTGTAGGATTTTTAATGAATTTATTTGCAAATGATGGTGGAAAGTAAGTATTTGGTCACCTACAAACAAGCAAGATTTCTGGCTCTCACAGACCTGTAACTTCTTCTTTAAGAGGCTCCTCTGTCCTCCACTCGTTACCTGTATTAATGGCACCTGTTTGAACTTGTTATCAGTATAAAAGACACCTGTCCACAACCTCAAACAGTCACACTCCACACTCCACTATGGCCAAGACCAAAGAGCTGTCAAAGGACACCAGAAACAAAATTGTAGACCTGCACCAGGCTGGGAAGACTGAATCTGCAATAGGTAAGCAGCTTGGTTTGAAGAAATCAACTGTGGGAGCCATTATTAGGAAATGGAAGACATACAAGACCACTGATAATCTCCCTCGATCTGGGGCTCCACGCAAGATCTCACCCCGTGGGGTTAAAATGATCACAAGAACGGTGAGCAAAAATCCCAGAACCACACGGTGGGACCTAGTGAATGACCTGCAGAGAGCTGGGACCAAAGTAACAAAGCCTACCATCAGTAACACACTACGCCGCCAGGGACTCAAATCCTGCAGTGCCAGACGTGTCCCCCTGCTTAAGCCAGTACATGTCCAGGCCCGTCTGAAGTTTGCTAGAGTGCATTTGGATGATCCAGAAGAGGATTGGGAGAATGTCATATGGTCAGATGAAACCAAAATATAACTTTTTGGTAAAAACTCAACTCGTCGTGTTTGGAGGACAAAGAATGCTGAGTTGCATCCAAAGAACACCATACCTACTGTGAAGCATGGGGGTGGAAACATCCATGCTTCGGGGCTGTTTTTCTGGACGACTGATCCGTGTAAAGGAAAGAATGAATGGGGCCATGTATCGTGAGATTTTGAGTGAAAACCTCCTTCCATCAGCAAGGGCATTGAAGATGAAACGTGGCTGGGTCTTTCAGCATGACAATGATCCCAAACACACCGCCCGGGCAACGAAGGAGTGGCTTCGTAAGAAGCATTTCAAGGTCCTGGAGTGGCCTAGCCAGTCTCCAGATCTCAACCCCATAGAAAATCTTTGGAGGGAGTTGAAAGTCCGTGTTGCCCAGCGACAGCCCCAAAACATCACTGCTCTAGAGGAGAGCTGCATGGAGGAATGGGCCAAAATACCAGCAACAGTGTGTGAAAACCTTGTGAAGGCTTACAGAAAACGTTTGACCTGTGTCATTGCCAACAAAGGGTATATAACAAAGTATTGAGAAACTTTTGTTATTGACCAAATACTTATTTTCCACCATAATTTGCAAATTAATTAATTAAAAATCCTACAAGGTGATTTTCTGGGATTCTTTTTCTCAATTTGTCTGTCATAGTTGACGTGTACCTATGATGAAAATTACAGGCCTCTCTCATCTTTTTAAGTGGGAGAACTTGCACAATTGGTGGCTGACTAAATACTTTTTTCCCCCACTGTATGTATATGTGTATGTGTGTGTGTATGTATACATATATATATAAACATATACATATATACATACCCATATGTATATGTGTGTGTGTGTATGTATGTATGTATGTATGTATATATATATATATGTATATATGTATATGTGTATATATATGTATATGTGTATATATATGTATATGTGTATATATATATATATATATATATATGTGTATATATATGTATGTATGCAAGGAAAACAAACACATGGGGGATTGGAAGTGATGCAGACAATTACATTGATGGAAGTTACAATCTATCTGAAATATTAAAGCTGATCTACCCCCTAAAAAATACAAAGGTTAGGACAAGTTATTATTCCATGTGGCAAATAAACTAGCATAGCTTGTCCCATTGTGGGATATTAGAATCCTTTTGTCTTTTTTCATCTTCAACCTAGGCTGCAGGGAGTGGGTGTGATGCCTAGGCAACCTAAGACTTTACAACACCTTGCTTGTTTCAGCAAGGAGCAACGTTGTAGAGTCCATGTTACAGCAGAAACCGACTCAACCGTGCAAATGCCCGGCCGTCCCGTCTTCAGCCAGCTGTTCATTCGACAAATAAATATATTTCTTAGTTATTTTATTTTCATGACAGTCTTCATTCATAACCGTCAGTTCCATGGTAATTGTGCCAGCCCTACCAATGACAATGTGCTAAGAAGACTGAGAGCACACAAAGCTGCAGGCCTGATGTCAAGGCAGGAAGGTTGGAGTGTTCTGACTCTGACAGACAAGGTCTGTTCTCTCTCCTGCAGCTGTTCCGACGTGTGGCTGCTGCCCTCCCTGGCATGGAGAGCACACAGGACAAGAGCAGAGAAGACAGTATCCTTACTCTACACAGAAACACGTGTGTGACTGACTATGCATGTTTTTCAGTGGCAATAGTAGATTGTACTCAGTGGCAATACAGATTGTATTCAAACATTTACAGACAACTATTGGCTAGCTTGTAAACTTATTGAAACATATTGAGAAGATGCAAAGTGTTTGAAAATACTTCGTGTTCCTGTCTGAGCTCTTTGAGTTGGTCCTTAATCCCTCCTCCCCCAGTGATTGACATAAAGCTGGAGAAGCCCCCAGAACAGCCCATCAGCGAAGGAGGCTGCTCCTGCTAACTCAAGACTCTCTTTATCACTCTGTTTCTCTCTCTCCTGCGCTTTGTTGTTCTTGATCCTTCTCACCCTGGCTTATTCAATCCCCCCTATGTCTCTCTATACTGTACCTTTTCTCTCTGCTTCACTGCTCTTCCGCTCTGTCTGAACCCCTTGAATCCTGACTCCTTCTCCCCAGCCTGAAAGAGAAGAACACTACCTGTCCATCATCCTTGTCGTTGTGGTAACCCGCTCTCTCACTGAGATGACCTTAAGCTTAACAAGCACAGTATGGATGTGAATGCTATTTTATTTCAGTTGAACTTTCACTCTACTTGGGCAATAGTTGTTGTTTTTTCAAAGACTGTATCCTGTTTTTCTGTAATACGGAAATGTTTGGTTGCACAATTTTACATTTACGTTTTAGTCATTTAGCAGACGCTCTTATCCAGAGCGACTTACAGTTAGTGAGTGCATACATTTTCATACTGGCCCCCTGTGGGAAACGAACCCACAACCCTGGCGTTGCAAGTGCCATGCTCTACCAACTGAGCTACAGGGGACTAATCTATGATGGCAGCCTGTGAGGGACCTAGACCCATAGATACTGAGTGGAATGTTTCTGCCATAAGTGGGTCCTGAATAGATTATTACAGCTCAGCAGCCCCCAATCAATATCACTCACTGGGTGACAGGTGAAAGTTGAGCATAACAACCTCCCTTTCTAATGCCAGTCCCAGCACAGATCAGCCATACTGTGTCACTCCACAGAAACATGGCATGACGACACAATGTAGGGAAACCACAAGAACTAGTCTCACCACAATAACATGACACAATACAACACAAGGGCAGTCTCACTAGCACTACACGACCGTCCTTAATTTGTCCCCTTGTCCTCACAAATGAATAAATGCTATCTTCACCTTGGCTGCCATTTTCTATTATCTCTTGGTTAGGTCTTTACTTTTTTCTAAAGAGTCCAATGATCATAGATGAAAATATATTGCTTTGGAGAACAGTAGTGTTTCTGAAAAGATTTTTGTATGTTGAAAAAAGTATCAAATTCAACACAAACCCAACTTCATAATATATGCTGACATGCCTTTTAAAAGTGTTAATTGTAGAGGGCTTCCATGGTTTTGAGTTTTCCTAGCTTTGTTAGGTTTGGTTTAATGTTATAGTATCGACACTTTAGAGTTTTTTTGTTTTCTTTGCTTGTTTTTGTTTGGTTTTGATCTTTTGTTAATGAGAATTATAATAATGACTTGTAATATTTATTTCTAATAGATTGTTTCTTCATTTTTATTACTGTTAATACTATTGTTGTTGGGATGATCCCTAAACGGCTAATAGAGTATTTTGTCAACCACCTGATTTTTGAACATGTCCCCCAGCTCTTCTGGTGACATCACTACCCCTCTACTCCACCCCAAAATGCTGATTTAACTGAAGAAAAAAACAGTGCAATGTTTTTGTGTGTATTTTTCTGGAGGAAAGTCCACTTTCTTTTTGTAGTGTCTTAGTTCGTAACCTTTTTTCTTTGGAATGGTTTTAACTGGATGTTAGAGATAAACTGTCACTGCTATGCGCCGCCACGTCGCTGTGCACTGAAGCTCATAATTTGCACTGCTAGAATTCATCAGTGTCTTATCAACATCCCTAAGAAAGGTCTGCATTTACTAACTGAAATGTCATTTTTTTGATAGTTGAATAATAAATTGATAAATGCTAGACAAGACAATCTGGAAAGAGGGACTAGTCTGGTTATTTCCTGTGAACTTGGTGTTTTGTCAGTGTGGAAAATATTTTAATTGAATGTTTTAAGTCTGTAAATCATTTCCCCACAACATATTTGGGTCATATGGGGCAATGTTTAAGCAGTCTATGACACATGGCCAAAACTAGCTGTCGTCCTTAGAGGGAGTGTTTTCTGGTGCTGTAAATTCAGACAAGGTGAAGGACAAAGTATTGGCCTTCTGTCAGGTATGATTAAATCAAATTTGATTTGCCACATGCGCCGAATACAACAGGTGTAGACATTACAGTGAAATGCTTACTTACAAGCCCTTAACCAACAATGCAAAGTAAAACAAAAAAAGTGTTAAGCAAAAAAAATAAAAGCAAATAACTAAAGAGCAGCAGTAAAATAACAGTAGGGAGGCTATATACAGGGGGGTACCGGTGCAGAGTCAATGTGCGGGGGCACCGGCTAGTCGAGGTAATTGCGGTAATATGTACATGTGGGTAGAGTTAAAGTGACTATGCATAAATAATCAACAGAGTAGCAGGAGAGTAAAAAAGGGGGACGGGGTGGGGGTGGGGGGACAGTGCAAATTGTCCGGGTAGCCATGATTAGCTGTTCAGGAGTCTTATGGCTTGGGGGTAGAAGCTGTTGAGAAGCCTTTTGGACCTAGACTTGGCGCTCCGGTACCGCTTGCCGTGCGGTAGCAGAGAGAACAGTCTATGACTAGGGTGGCTGGAGTCTTTGACAATTTTGAGGGCCTTCCTCTGACACCGCCTGGCCGAGCAGTTGCCATACCAGGCGGTGATGCACCCAGTCAGGATGCTCTCGATGGTGCAGCTGTAGAACTTTTTGAGGATCTGAGGACCCATGCCAAATGTTTTCAGTCTCCTGAGGGGGAATAGGCTTTGTCGTGCCCTCTTCACGACTGTCTTGGTGTGTTTGGACCATGATAATTCATTGGTGATGTGGACACCAAGGAACTTGAAGCTCTCAACCTGTTCCACTACAGCCCCGTCGATGAGAATGGGGGCGTGCTCAGTCCTCTTTTTTTCCCCTATAGTCCACAATCATCTCCTTTGTCTTGATCACGTTGAGGGAGAGGTTGTTATCCTGGCACCACACGGCCAGGTCTCTGACCTCCTCCCTATAGGCTGTCTCATCGTTGTCGGTGATCAGGCCTACCACTGTTGTGTCGTCGGCAAACTTAATGATGGTGTTGGAGTCGTGCCTGGCCATGCAGTCATGGGTGAACAGGGAGTACAGGAGGGAACTGAGCACGCACCCCTGAGGGGCCCCCGTGTTGAGGATCAGCGTGGCAGATGTGTTGTTACCTACCCTTACCACCTGGGGGTGGCCCGTCAGGAAGTCCAGGATCCAGTTGCAGAGGGAGGTGTTTAGTCCCAGGATCCTTAGCTTAGTGATGAGCTTTGAGGGCGCTATGGTGTTGAACGCTGAGCTGTAGTCAATGAATATCATTCTCACGTAGGTGTTCCTCATGTCCAGGTGGGAAAGGGCAGTGTGGAGTGCAATAGAGATTGCATCATCTGTGGATCTGTTGGGGCGGTATGCAAATTGGAGTGGGTCTAGGGTTTCTGGGATAATGGTGTTGATGTGAGCCATGACCAGCCTTTCAAAGCACTTCATGGCTACAGACGTGAGTGCTACAGGTCGGTAGTCATTTAGGCAGGTTATCTTAGTCTCCTTGGGCACAGGGACTATGGTGGTCTGCTTGAAACATGTTGGTATTACAGACTCAGTCAGGGACATGTTGAAAATGTCAGTGAAGACACTTGCCCGTTGGTCAGCACATGCTCGCCGTACACGTCCTGGTAATCCGTCTGGCCCTGCGGCCTTGTGAATGTTGACCTGCTTAAAAGTCTTACTCACATCGGCTACGGAGAGCGTGATCACATAGTCATCCGGAACAGCTGGTGCTCTCATGCATACTTCATTGTTGCTTGCCTCGAAGCGAGCATAGGTAATTTAGCTCATCTGGTAGGCTTGTGTCACCGGGCAGCTCGCAGCTGTGCTTCCCTTTGTAGTCTGTAATAGTTTTCAAGCCCTGCCACATCCGACGAGTGTCAGAGCCGGTGTAGTACGATTCAATCTTAGTCCTGTATTGACTCTTTGCCTGTTTGATGGTTCGTCGGAGGGCAAAGCGGGATTTCTTATAAACATCCGGGTTAGAGTCCCGCTCCTTGAAAGCGGCAGCTCTACCCTTTAGCTCAGTGCGGATGTTTCCTGTAATCCATGGCTTCTGGTTGGGGTATGTACGTACGGTCACTGTGGGGACGACGTCATCGATGCACTTATTGATGAAGCCAGTGACTGATGTTGCGTACTCCTCAATGCTTTCTGAAGAATCCCAGAACATATTCCAGTCTGTGCTAGCAAAACAGTCCTGTAGCTTAGCATCTGCGTCATCTGACCACTTTGTTATTAACCGAGTCACTGGTGCTTCCCGCTTAGTTTTTGCTTATAACCAGGAATCAGAAGGATAGAGTTATGGTCAGATTTGCCAAATGGAGGGCGGGGGAGAGCTTTGTATGCGTCTCTGTGTGTGGAGTAAAGGTCGTCTAGAGTTTTTTTATTTTCTTCTTCTGGTTGCACAATTAACATGCTGGTAGAAATTGGGTAGAACGGATTGATGTTTCCCTGCATTAAAGTCCCCGGCCACTAGGAGCGCTGCCTCTGGATGAGCGTTTTCCTATTTACTTATGGCCTTATACAGCTCATTGAGTGCAGTCTTGTGCCAGCATTGGTTTGTGGTGGTATATAGACAACTACGAAAAATATAGAAGAAAAATCTCTTGGTAAATAGTGTGGTCTACAGCTTATCATGAGATACTATACCTCAGGTGAGCAAAACCTTGAGACTTCCTTAGTATTAGATTTTTTGCACCAGCTGTTGTTTACAAATATACACAGACCGCCACCCCTTGTCTTAACGAAGTCAGCCGTTCTATCCTGACGATGTAGCGTATATCCCGCCAGCTGTATGTTATCAATGTCATCGTTCAGCCACGACTCGGTGAAAGATAAGATATTACAGTTTTTAATGTCCCGTTGGAAGGATAACCGTAATCTTAGGTCGTCTACCTTATTTTCAAATGATTGAACATTGGCTAATAGGATTGATGGAAGAGGCAGTTTACTCGCTCGCCGTCGGATCCTTACAAGGCACCCCGACAAGGGATTAGATGTCAGGGCAGGCTCCATCCTGTTTCAAGGGGAAGTTACTGGGTAATGTCAGAATGTATACTCTAATCTTGCCTGTCTCCACTCACCATCAACACTGCATCCACTTTCTGACAACCTCAATGTCCAGTAAGCTACAAGACCACCATTTGTCTGCTCTCATATCAGTTGGTGATTACAGCCTCCCAGCTATCACAGTTTATTTTACTTGGCATTTTCTTATTGGGTTTGGTTTAACTCACCTAAAGTTGAAAGGGTAGCTGAGTTGATACTGATGTATTAATCAACTGGAGCTCATCCCTTTACTGTCCTGCTGAGAGCCTGTACAGCCACTAGATGGCAGCCTCTCCAAAGACTGGACAGGGGCCCATGTGCAGAAAAATCCACAGGAGAACGATAGTGTTTAGAGGAGTCTGCTCCCTGATTAACATTACCTACACACCCCTGAGGTCTGCTGCACACCAATCCTTGCATCCCCCCTCCCTTCAGAGACACATTGACCTACGTAGTTCATACACAATCATTATTATTTTTGTTAAGTGACCCCTATTCTATTCATGACATAGATTCTAAATTGCTTACATTGAGGTCGTGAACAGTGTTCTCTAGAGTACTGTAGGGGTAGCTGGATAATTCTTCCTGACTTCACACTTTGGGTTATTAAATGTCAGAGTTCTTTTCATCCTATTTGATTCATAATCAACATTCAAGCTTGAAGCCCAAAATATGGATGATCAATACAGGATTATGACAAGGGAATAGCAACATCTATTATTAATGATCAGCATCTTTGTGACAAGAAAATCATAAGAATTCCAGCTTTAAAATAGTCTTTTTGGAATATCCGTTAATCTAAGATGTCATTTTCCTGTTAATTCATTAATGCAATTCATAAATGCATTGCTGTATGAATAATATTGTGTGTGTATTTCATTGTTTGCTTGTGCCTGTGTGTGTATGCGTATGTGTCTGTGTTTAAGCTGGCTGTTCCAGGTCACTGATAACACACCTGCGTCTCTCTCTCATGCGCCATAGAGCTTTATGCTCATTCAGTCCTAGCCCCAGCCAGCTGACAACAGCTCTCCAGAACCTCTCTCTGTCACTAACTACTAACCCAGGCCCAAACATATTCCACTGATGCGCCTCAGTCAGAGCTGTTGCGTTCTGTCTGCCTGCCACAGGACTGATAAACCATGTGTCCTGGATGAGGATGAGCCCCCTCGCCCAATATGCTGAACACACAATGCTCCCTCCCTCCCTATCTGCTCTCACACACAAACACATACACATGTACAAAGAGCTAGATAAGTCAATCCTTGAGTCACTGCAGATGTTGCTGTGTAAGGGCTGTGGTTCTGAACTTGCTCCCTCTAGCCTGGTTGCCTGCTGAATTCGTGGCTGGTTTTATAAAAGGGAATGCAATAACAATGCATGCACTGTTACCATGACATCACACATGCACGTGTCCTACTCACCTCTCACAAACCTGCACGCAACCTGAACCCCAACCCCCACTCCTCCCTCCCTCTCTCCCTAACTCTCACATCCCTCTCTTTCACCTTATGGCCCAAGAATCCATATCTCTGTCTGCCCTGTCTTCCCCTTTATGCTGTTACTGTTGGCTATACACAGGTGTGGTAGAGTGTGTTTGTGTGTGTGTGTGTGTGTGTGTCTGTCTATGGGTGGGGGTAGCCTACAGTATATAAATCAAATTTTATTTGTCACATACACATGTTTAGCAGAAGTTATTGCGGGTGTAGTGAAAAGCTTGTGCTTCTAGGTCTGTCAGTGCAGTAATATCTAACAAGTAATATCTAACCATTTCACAACATATACCCAATACAGACCCATGGGGCGACGCACAATTGGCCCAGCGTCATCCAGGGTAGGGGAGGGAATGGCCGGCAGGGATGTAGCTCAGTTGGTAGAGCATAGCGTTTGCAACGCCAGGGTTGTGGGTTCGATTTCCACGGGGGGCCAGTATGAAAATAAAAAAAATATGTATGCACTCACTAACTGTAAGTCGCTCTGGATAAGAGCGTCTGCTAAATGACTAAAAATGTAAATGTAAATCTAGTAAGGAATGGAATTTAAGAATATTACATATATGGACAAGCAATGACAGAGCGGCATGGACTAAGATACGGTAGAATATTATAGAATAGAATACAGTATATACATATGAGATGAGTAGTGCAAGATATGTAAACATTATTAAAGTGACTAGTGTTCCATTTCTTAAAGTGGCCAGTGATTTCAATAGGCAGCAGCAGCCTCTAATGTGCTAGTGATGGCTATTTAACAGTCTAACGGCCTTGAGATAGAAGCTGTTTTTCATTCTCTCGTTCCCAGCTTTAATGCACCTGTACTGACCTCACCTTCTGGATGAATGGGGGGTGAACAGGCAGTGGCTCGGGTGGTTGATGTCCTTGATGATCTTTTTGGCCTTCCTGTGACATCGGGTGCTGTAGGTGTCTTGTAGGGCGGGTAGTTTGCCCCCGGTAATGCGTTCGGCAGACTGCACCACCCTCTGGAGAGCCCTGCGGTTGCGGGCGGTGCAGTTGCCGTACCAGGTGGTGATACAGCCCGACAGGATGCTCTCAATTGTGCATCTGTAAAAGTTTGTGAGGGTTTTAGGTGCCAAGCCAGTCTCACACCGCCATAATATTAATCTAATGAATGCAGATTTCAATGTCACGGCAGAATACTGTACTGTGCTCATCTCACCAGAGAGAGAAGAGGGTGGAATGGAGAAGGGGAAATGGACAGAATGTGATAAAGTGAATGAGGAGGAGGGGGAGGAAAATACAGTAAGAGGAGAGGGTGAGAAGGTGAGGGCAGAGATAAATAGGTGTAGGGGGGTAGGGAGGAGGTGCAGAACCATGATTCTCTCCTGTAATCCTCTCAACAAAAGCCAGAGCCGGGTGATGTGTAACAGAAAGAACGAGAGTGAGAGAAAAAAAGAGAGCGACCATGTGTACAAGAGGGTGATTAGAGACAGAGCGACAGTGAGAGAGAAAGATAGCTCTGCCAAGACTCCACACTGAGACAGAGGATTGCCAAAAAAAGCAGGGAAGGAGAGGTGGCGGTAGAATTGCTTATTCCAATAGTACAGGAGGAGAGAACGGCACAAGGGAGGGAGGAATTCTTGCAAGCACAAGTGAAGTAGCAATCCAAGCACATTTACTAGAGAAGGAAAGAGGGTAGAGAGAGGGAAAGAGAGTGAGCAGGTATGGGGGGGGAGTGTGGCATGCTTACGGAGTGTGACATTGATAGAGCGAACCAGAGAGCGAGCGAGAGCGCAGAAAGTATAGTGAGGAACAAGGAGTGAGACCTAGAGAGAAATAAGTAATCACAGAGAGACTAAGCTCAACACACAAACACAAGGAGAGGGGGAAGGAGGAAGCGAGGAGAGAAAAAGAGCAGAGCTAGTGAGAGAGTGAAAGGAGAGGAGCGAGATGATGGAGTCCAGAAATAGTTTTACAGGAGGATAGCCACTCATCCCTGCTCTCTGCGGCAGACATGACTCCAGGCGGAGGACTCTGCTGAAATTAGCCAGAGGGACGATACAGGACAGCAGGTCTGCAGCACCACTGCCTCAGTGTATGCAACAAGGCAGTTGATTTGTTACTGAGGGAGTGTGTGTGTCAGTGTGTATGTGTATGTGCCGGCGGGCTTTTTACAGTTTCTTGTAGTGATTGGGGGAGGAGCCACCGTTTCTCATGACAAGGAAATTCAGTAAGCAATACTGTGCATGGCAGGAGCTTTATGTGCAAATGTGTCTTTACATTCTAGTGTCGTAAATGCAGCTAGGATCCTGGGCCGTGACAGTCGGTCATCGAGTTTTTGTGTGTGAGTGTGTCTACGGCTCTGCATGGAGGTGAGCAGAAGAAGGGTCAGCTGGGTACAGTGTGCTGGGTTTGAGGAGGAAGGTTACAGGGAAGGTACTGAACACAGTGCAAGGACAAGAGCTTCGCACCGATGGGAAGGAGTGCATCTGAGGTACCAGGAGAGACCTGGGTGTAGGGTGGAGGACAGAGAGAGAGAGGGCAGGGAATAGAGAGAGTGAGGGGGAGAAAAAGGGGGAGGAGGGAGATATAAAGGAGGAGGGAGAGAGAGAGAGCGAGATCATGGCTGTCAGATACAGTGAGCTATAGCATAGATCTGAGTGGTGCGGCACGGGGAGGACAAGCTTCACTGCGGAGGGAGGGAGGGAGAGAGAGAGAGAGAGAGAGAGAGAGAGAGAGAGAGAGAGAGAGAGACGGCACCGCTCCTCTGCCAGGAAGAGAAGAACAGGACCGGACCGAGGGAGGACACACACGTTCACTCCCACAGAGAACCATCGGCCAGGTCAACGAGTAGGGGTCAGGAGAAGCTGGTGCAGGACGGGGGTGGATGCGCCCCCCCCGGCTGGGGACTGTCAGGAGCGCTGAGCCCAGGAGGAGGGGGAGGAGGAGGGGAAGGAAGAGGAGGAGAGCCCCGGAGCCCCTGTTCCTCTGTAGGCTGAACCTGTCTTTCGATGACCATGGGGGAGTGGACCATTCTGGAGCGGCTTCTCGAGGCTGCTGTCCAGCAACATTCTACCATGATTGGGAGGTAAGACTTTCTTGCCACTCATCACCAGTGTGTATGTGTGTGTAAAAGTTTTTTTTCTTCTTAATTTTTGTATGTTTGTGTGATGATTGTGTTTTTCTGATTGAAAGTGTGTGTGTGTCCCATCAGTAGCCTCTAGTCTCAGCCTCCCCTCCCCTCACTGGCCCTCCCTGCCCTTCTGGTGCCCATCATTAGTTAAGGGATAAGCTAATTGCACATAATACATAGCTGGTATTACTAGGCATTAGGGTTAATTCAGCCGAGCTCCTGTGTTGATTCCAACTATTGGCCCTGGTATTGATGGAGGGGCAATGGGGGATCTCTAGTAGAAGAGGAGAGAGAGAGACAGACCAAGACAGAGGACAGAAATGGAGGTGTGGAAGAGAGCGGAGATGGAGTTGAAGGTGGAAGAAATTATTCTGAACTTGGCAAGGACGAGATTGCTTCTTGTGTAAATTGAGGCTGTCTACTGAAGTCTGGTTTTGTGTGTTCTCTAGTTACTGCAGTGTAGTGGTAGAAGGTCATGCATGAGCAGATTGGAGTCTTATTAGCAGTGGAGACATGTATTGAGGACAAACATGTAATATCTTCTGGGGTGTAAAAAATCTGCTTCATTGTCTCTCGCCTGTATGATTAGTCAAATTCAAAGTGTGATTTTCCACCCATTAACCACAATGTGAGTTACTGGTAAACTGCACTCGCCCTATGTATGGAATAATCACACACAGATTGCAGTACAGTGCAGTAGAGAATAAATCTAGTGTACTCTCTCTCTCTGTCCTTCCGTGTTGAGCTGGGGAGCTTGGCTACAGAGCTTGGCTACTTGTGTTAGCATGGAGGCCAACTACACTGCTGTGCTCATTAACCTCAACCCCAGGTAGTCCCCTGCAGCTAGGGCAACGCCTGACCTCCTCTCCCATCCTTCTCTGTGTGTGTCTGTGTATGTGTGTGTACATAATGTCTATCAGAGTATGTGGCTATATACAGTAGAGGAGAGTGGTGTAAGTCGTGCCAAAGGGTTAGTTGAGGCACCCCTTGTTTCTAGGAAACCATACACAAAATCATGTGACCAAATATTTAGGAAGAGGTCGTCATTTCATGGAGTCTGTGAAGGAAGAAACCACATGGAAAAAGTGGTAAGCAAGTTAGGTCCAAAAAACTGATTTTCACAAAGTCAAATTAATTTACTGTGTTATAAGTTTAATGATGCTTGTATCTAAACCAAAGTAGATAGTTCAAATAATGTTTTAAACATCAGTTGGGGTCTCAATAAGGTACAATATGAGGTCCTAAACCTAGCATGAAAGTGCATCCTTGTAGCTTTGTGGGCTAATTTAGTAAAAATGGTAGCTTTAAGGTAAATTGTGCCATCTGTCCAGGGGAAAGTTGAGCCTATGGCTAATCAATATACCCTATACAAATGATGATTACATTTTGTCTGTTTTATGCATAATATGGATAGTATTTTGAAGATACCTTGCATTCATGTGATTAGTCAAGTTCAAATTATGAAAAATGCCTTCCACAGTTGGGTTCGCCCCCCCTCTAGGCCACAATTGAAGTGTTTTCTTCCCAGGTGTAATGCAAGGCATTATCGCTGGGATATGAGGTTACACCAGGGCCTGATCTTATGTTGAAGGTGTTTTTAAAAAGTACAAAGTGTTTAAAAAGTTTACCCTGTCCCTATGCTCTATTTACCCTGTCCCTATGCTCTATTTACCCTGTCCCTATGCTCTATTTACCCTGTCCCTATTCTCTATTTACCCTGTCTCTATTCTCTATTTACCCTGTCCCTATGCTCTATTTACCCTGTCCCTATGCTCTATTTACCCTGTCCCTATGCTCTATTTACCCTGTCCCTATGCTCTATTTACCCTGTCCCTATGCTCTATTTACCCCGTCCCTATGCTCTATTTACCCTGTCCCTATGCTCTATTTACCCTGTCCCTATGCTCTATTTACCCTGTCCCTATTCTCTATTTACCCTGTCCCTATTCTCTATTTACCCTGTCCCTATGCTCTATTTACCCTGTCCCTATGCTCTATTTACCCTGTCCCTATGCTCTATTTACCCCATACCCGAGGTAAGTTGTGCCAAGAGACCACTTTTTTTGCTAAGCTAAGCTAAGTTTTCAAAACTGTTATTATGAATTCTGATTATTTCCAAGGATACACAACATCCTGAAATATATGTAGTTATCTTTGTTAGAAAGAATACTATATTTCCCTTGATGTAGTGATGCTGAATGTAAAAAAATTCTCAACATACAGTGGGGAAAAAAAGTATTTAGTCAGCCACCAATTGTGCAAGTTCTCCCACTTAAAAAGATGAGAGAGACCTGTAATTTTCATCATAGGTACACGTCAACTATGACAGACAAATTGAGAGAAAAAAATCCAGAAAATCACATTGTAGGATTTTTAATGAATTTATTTTCAAATGATGGTGGAAAATTAATATTTGGTCACCTACAAGCAAGCAACATTTCTGGCTCTCACAGACCTGTAACTTCTTCTTTAAGAGGCTCCTCTGTCCTCCACTCGTTACCTGTATTAATGGCACCTGTTTGAACTTGTTATCAGCATAAAAGACACCTGTCCACAACCTCAAACAGTCACACTCCAAACTCCACTATGGCCAAGACCAAAGAGCTGTCAAAGGACACCAGAAACAAAATTGTAGACCTGCACCAGGCTGGGAAGACTGAATCTGCAATAGGTAAGCAGCTTGGTTTGAAGAAATTATTAGGAAATGGAAGACATACAAGACCACTGATAATCTCCCTCGATCTCGACGCAAGATCTCACCCCGTGGGGTCAAAATGATCACAAGAACGGTGAGCAAAAATCCCAGAACCACACGGGGGGACCTAGTGAATGACCTGCAGAGAGCTGGGACCAAAGTAACAAAGCCTACCATCAGTAACACACTACGCCGCCAGGGACTCAAATCCTGCAGTGCCAGACGTGTCCCCCTGCTTAAGCCAGTACATGTCCAGGCCCGTCTGAAGTTTGCTAGAGTGCATTTGGATGATCCAGAAGAGGATTGGGAGAATGTCAGATGGTCAGATGAAACCAACATAGAACTTTTTGGTAAAAACTCAACTCGTCGTGTTTGGAGGACAAAGAATGCTGAGTTGCATCCAAAGAACACCATACCTACTGTGAAGCATGGGGGTGGAAACATCATGCTTTGGGGCTGTTTTTCTGCAAAGGGACCAGGACGACTGATCCGTGTAAAGGAAAGAATGAATGGGGCCATGTATCGTGAGATTTTGAGTGAAAACCTCCTTCCATCAGCAAGGGCATTGAAGATGAAACGTGGCTGGGTCTTTCAGCATGACAATGATCCCAAACACACCGCCCGGGCAACGAAGGAGTGGCTTCGTAAGAAGCATTTCAAGGTCCTGGAGTGGCCAATCCAGTCTTCAGATCTCAACCCCATAGAAAATCTTTGGAGGGAGTTGAAAGTCTGTGTTGCCCAGCGACAGCCCCAAAACATCACTGCTCTACAGGAGATCTGCATGGAGGAATGGGCCAAAATACCAGCAACAGTGTGTGAAAACCTTGTGAAGACTTACAGAAAACGTTTGACCTGTGTCATTGCCAACAAGGGGTATATAACAAAGTATTGAGAGACTTTTGTTATTGACCAAATACTTATTTTCCACCATAATTTGCAAATCAATTCATAAAAAATCCTACAATGTGATCTTCTGGATTTTTTTTTCTCATTTTGTCTGTCATAGTCGACGTGTACCTATGATGAAAATTACAGGCCTCTCTCATCTTTTTAAGTGGGAGAACTTGCACAATTGGTGGCTGACTAAATACTTTTTTTACCCCACTGTACCCCACTCTCCCCTAGGCTACATAGAGAGACTAAGAGGACATTTTTGTAGCGCAAAAGCACTGTGCAAAGTGCAAACATTACCATAAACCTCATTATAATCTGGAAGCATAATTTAATTAGAAATTTTTCTTCAACAATGCGCATTATGAATTATGTATTGCTCAATTTACTAAACTTCAGTTACATAATCACCTAAATAATCAAATTGGAGGTGATTATTTAACTTGAGTTTACTAAACTGAGCAATACATAAATAGCCTCTTCATAACACAAATTGTTTAAGAAAAGTTTCAAATGAAATCATGTTGCCAGATTATTATGAGGTTTATGGTAATTTTTTCACTTTGCACAGTGCTTTTGCCCATCTTCCGAAAACATCTGAAAGAGTATGTTAAATAATCCCACAGCACATCACCTTCTCACCCCCCCCCCCCCCCACCCCACCCCCTGCTTTTGTGAACTAACACTCACTTACACTTCACTTCTTTTAAGAGCGTCTGCTAAATGACTAAAATGTAAAATGTAAATAACTAAAGTGGTAATGTGAAATGGTTGGCCCTATAGTGCACCACAGATTTTGGTCTCCTATTTGATGGCTGGAAGTTTGTACATTTTGTCCCTCAGTAGCCTAGTTAGATTCTTCTGG
The DNA here is from genome assembly GCF_964263955.1 of Coregonus lavaretus. Lineage (NCBI taxonomy): Eukaryota > Metazoa > Chordata > Actinopteri > Salmoniformes > Salmonidae > Coregonus > Coregonus lavaretus. The sequence goes on along the minus strand of NC_139997.1, from coordinate 38,244,936 downwards.
TTGCTCCTGCAGGTCGGTCGATGCTGCTTGGGAGGACATGAGGGTGTGTTGTAAATGATCCCTTAGTGTTTGGGCCATGTTCAATCTGTTTGGCCAACAGAACTGTCTGTTTGGCCTCTAGACATTAGCAGTAACTGATATCTCTGTGGTGGTCCATTATGCCTGTCTGTGTGAACTTAGATGCTTATAGCTATTGCAGCTACGGGACTAAGTGTTTAGATACATTCATAGTGTATACAGGTTGCCTGGCTACCCAGACTCCTTGCTCTAGGCAAACGCTATGCCCACGGACGTTCGTTTCTTCTCCGCAATGAGTCTGGATCTGAGTACCTCCCCAACCCTTCACTGAATGCGAACACATTCGGGGCCATCTGATTGGTGCAGAAACCGATGGGCTGGGCCAGAGCCAGAACACATGTGGGTACAGCAGCGTTTTGAGAATTCGTAATTGGCCTTGATACTCTGATTGGTTAGAGATGATCCTATCGCTGATGACTTTGTTTTGTACAACGCCCCTCGTGCCCCTCGTCACCACAAATGACTTCAATGATGGCGGTCTCATTTCAAGTACTGTATGTAGCGAACGACAGAGCAGCGGAAATATTTTAGTGTGTCGTCGAGCTAGTATAAAGGATGATTATTTAGGCTACTGTAATGTGTTGGTGTAAGGCTGTGAAGTTGTGTTTCATGTGGTCAGACTGCTATTTCAGAGAAGTGTTTCTGGTAGACTCATTATACTTCAGGGTCAGGTCACTTGTGTTATGTGGAAGGATATTTAATTAGCAGTGGTCTGATTAGAATGCATGTATATATGACCGTTCTGGTATAATCCTGCTGACTAGATTATCTTCTGACTTCAAATCAAGTCTCTTGCTTCCTCCTGCAGTCACTGTGGTGTATACTCTCTCTGTGTGTTTGTCCTAACTGTCCTCTATAACCTTTCTCCTCACACACTCCCCCTCTTTCTCTGCTTCCATTTGAGATACACAAACACACACACCTGTGATCTCCCTTACAAAGCTGTAATGCTTTGTAAGGGAGAAATAAGCCTGGGGGTTCCTGTATTAAATCAGAGTTAAACACCTTGCAGGTAAAAGAGAAAGGAAGTGTGTTGATGCATCATTTTCTACACTGCAATGCTGTTGTGGGGTCAGTGCCAGAGAGGAGGGGAGAGAGGGGATAATGGAGGACTAGGAGATCAGGGAGAGATGAAACAATGGAAATGAGGAGATGGATGGATGGGGAGGAAGGGATAAAGCTGCAGAGGCTGAGGAAAGAGAGGGGTTTGGAGCATGAATACACATAGGAAGGAGGGAAGAGAGGGAGAAAAAGAGGGGATGGTTCTATGTGCAGACGATCTGAGTTGGCAGCACAGGTTGTTATCATGATCAGTGGCATGCAGTGGTGGAAAAAGTACCCAATTGTCATACTTGAGTAAAAGTAAAGATACCTTAATATAAAATGACTCAATTAAAAGTGAAAGTCACCCAGTAAAATACTACTTGAGTAAAAGTCTAAAAGTATTTTTTTTTAAATATACTTAACTATCAAAAGTAAATGTTATTGCTAAAATATACTTACATATCAAAAGTAAAAGTATAAATCATTTCACATTACTTATATATATATTTTTTTACAGAGCCAGGGGAACACTCAAGACATAATTTGTGTTTAGTGAGTCCGCCTGATCGGATGCAGTAGGCGCCTGATCAGATGCAGTAGGGATGACCAGTGATGTTCTCTTGATAAGTGTAACGAGTACTTTCTGGTGTCAGGGAAAATGTATGGAGTAAAAAGTACATAATTTTCTTTAGGAATGTAGTGGAGTAAAAGTTGTGTTTATATATATATATATATATATATATATATATATATAGAGAGAGAGAGAGAGAGAGAGAGAGAGAGAGAGAGAGAGAGAGAGAGAGAGAGAGAGAGAGAGAGAGAGAGAGAGAGAGAGAGAGAGAGAGAGAGAGAGAGAGAGAGAGAGAGAGAGAGAGAGAGAGAGAGAGAGAGAGAGAGAGAGAGAGAGAGAGAGAGAGAGAGAGAGAGAGAGAGAGAGAGAGAGAGAGAGAGAGAGAGAGAGAGAGAGAGAGAGAGAGAGAGAGAGAGAGAGAGAGAGAGAGAGAGAGAGAGAGAGAGAGAGAGAGAGAGAGAGAGAGAGAGAGAGAGAGAGAGAGAGAGAGAGAGAGAGGAGAGAGAGAGAGAGAGAGAGAGAGAGAGAGAGAGAGAGAGAGAGAGAGAGAGATTCGTTCATTATGAAATTAGCTGTGTCTTATTATGGAGATATGCTCCATATGAGATTACATTACATTTTCACTCTGGGTGTCCAGTATGTGTGGCTGAACATTATGTGACAGCTCTCTGTTTTTGTGCCCTTGGTGTTAGTGCACTGTCCATAATGTATATGTTACTGCTAGTTCTGTCTGTATGCATGCCTATTTGTGAGTGCTAGTATGTGTTTGATATGTACAGTGTATGTATACATAGCATGTGAGATCATGACCTTGTGTATACATGAGTCTGTGAGCATCGTGTGTGTGCGCGCGCATTTGTGTGATGTGTGTTTTCTCAGTTCATCTGGTGTCAGTGCTCAGGGCCGGTGTTGCCCCTGGAGGCTGACAGCAACAGCTGCTGTGTGGATGAATGTGTGTGAGAGCCTCTGGGAGAGCCAGGGCCTGCATGTCCAGCCAACTCACCAGCTACTACAGGAGCTACCATAGGACCTAACACTGGAGCTATAAACACACAGGTTAGACAGCCTACACATCAGCTAAACTGAAGTATACTGTAGAAGCAATACAGGACAGCTACAGAGCATTTAGAGGCTATGCATAAAATGCATTGGCTATAAAGCCTTCAAGGCCATACAATACTACCAACACACCATTTCAAGTATAAACCATTTTCACATTGCAGATATTTCAACAGACACCGGCTCTATGCTCAGTGTACTGGCTGTTTCTACCTTTCAGCATAACTTTAAGAGCTCTAGTAGCCTGCTCCGATTTATGATTATGACATCATCCTAAATCCAAAGATAGCTTTTGAGACTCAATTATCCACTTGGGCTGCAATCAGACATGCTCTTTAGCTGGATGAGCAAATTGGGTCTCCAGTTAGAGACCTGGCTGTGGTGGATCGCTAGAGGCTGCAGGGTGGTTCACATCACATTGCATACCAGCCAAGAACGCCTTCATCACTGGTACATTCATCTGGACAGGCTGTTTCTATAGTAACTCACAACTGTGTATAAGCACACTGGTTGCTGTGTATACTCATTATGAGCACTGATCAAATGCAATACATATGCAGATCTGAAGATGTTAAACCTTGAAAAGTATGATTTCGTCACTTACGTCGATCCTGTGGCTTTCTAGAGCTTCGTTTATACCTGGCGCTAACATGCATCCTTGGTCCTGAACTTGTCTATATTCTGATTGTGCCACATTTTCAGATATGCATCTACACATGGTATTAAAATGTGTCTCTCATCCGTCCACTGTGTCCGCATTGAGACCAAAATTCCTGGTCCCTCCCTGTATGGAAATTATTTACATTTACATTTTAGTCATTTAGCAGACACTCTTATCCAGAGCAACTTACAGTTAGTGAGTGCATACATTTTCATACTGGCCCCCCGTGGGAAATGAACCCACAAACCTGGCGTTGCAAGCGCCATGCTCTACCAACTGAGCTACAGGGGACTACTATTTGACAGATATTATTTCTAAAATAATATTTATGTATTAATTTTAAGACACATTGATGACATAAGTCAATGGTGCCATCTGTAAATGATTTTAATGCGGAATAATGATGATTCAAATGGTTTCACTGAGTACGTTTACATGCACAGTAATAATTTGATATTAAACTGATTATGACAGTAGGCAGATTATGCAATAGTCATGTAAACACCTTACTCTGCTTATCTTAAATCAGCGTAAGGTCAAAATCGAAGTAAGCATATGCCGATTAAGACGTAGTTTTCTGAGCAATCTTTTGAATTATTAGGACATGTAAACACCTTAATTGACATTCCAGCGGTGTATTTGATCTGCACATGTGCTAGAACCAGATGAGCGAGCCTCCCTCTTTAGCGTGAGTGAAGTGAGTTCAGAACAACTGAATGTATGCGTCTTATAAAGTGTGTATGTGAAAACTAATTCTATGTCCGAACTCAAATATGTTTCCTAAAAATAACATGGTTGCTGTGGTATAACTTTTATTTTGATTGATGATTTTCTGCATTTATCAGAGTGCCATCAGGGAGCCTGATTTCAGATGTGTCCATGTAAACAAGATTTTTAGGGAAATCATTCTTCTTGCAAAGCATGTAAATGTATTAAATCGAACTATTATATTAATCTGACTATCCACAATAATCTCATTATTGTGTGCATGTTACCATACTCACTGTCCAGATCTGTCTACACTTGTGAGATATCCAGACACAATGCGTGCCTCACTACCTCCGGAGGTCGTCAGGAAGATCTGATCATAATTAGGTCACTATGTGTCTTTTGATCGTCTACACCTGTTTACAAATGTGGGCACAATCAGGATGTGGACACAATCAGAACAAAGGACGCATGTACAGGGTTTAGGACACACTGTAGGGCACTCAGTGGCTGCATTTACAAAGGCAGCCAAATTCTGATATTTATTCCACTGATTGGTATTTTGACCAATGACATTAGATCTTTTCACATCAGATCTTTTTAAGAGCTGATCTGATTGGTCAAAAGTGCACTATTAGTGAAAAAAAGATCAGAATTGGGCTGCCTGTGTAAACGCAGCCAGTGTTAGATTGACTGATGTAAGACATGATAATTTTTCAGCCTGTCTTGCTGTGAGTGATCTGAGGCCGGAGCTTTGATGCCGTAGGACAGCGCTGTGTAGATGTGGGGCCTGGATCCCCATCCTTGATCTTCTGGACCAATCAATGGCCTCGTGTACATTACGCCTTTGGCTTGATTGAAGAGCTTCCAAAAAAGCAGCGAACTTCTAATGATAGAATAAAATATTTTTGATCATCTGCAGTGGGCATTGGATATTCTGCTGGTGAGGGCCCAAGGGCCTTCCTGCCTTAAATTGCTCTAATGTATAGGCTTTTCTCTCTCTGCATGGTTTAACAACTCTGATGTTTGTAGATGACCTTCTTCCACTGCTTTTTGCTAATGCAGCAATCTACTCAATGCTCATTATCCTGTTCCACAGCAGAATACCACACACACACACACACGGAATCCCAACCATCTCACACCTACACACAGACAGTCCAACACTTGCATAAACCAACAGTTCAGTACTGCAGTAAAACTCACACTGTGCACCACCATCACATATCCCTAGTCAAACATTGCAGGAAAAGCAACCCTGGGAATTCTGCAGAGTCTAATAGATGGGAGGGAAACTTAATGACCTGTGCCTTTCTAAGGAAATACAAAACATGGAAATATCCAACCCTATTCAATACAATAATATATTAAACAATATAGCTGTAAGCAGCAATGAACGGGGTTCACAGGATGACAGAAAGGACACAAGATCAGTTGGATAACAAAGCAAGCATTCTATCATGTAGGAACTATCTTCCTTTATGTGCAATCAGTGAAAGCATTACTATGGTTATCTCTCAATACCACAAGGATGACACAAGTGAAGTTTAGTTTAGTGCTGTAGTGTGGTTATCTTTGAATGCACCAGGTAATCATTTTTAAAGTCATTACTTAATGTATTGAGTTTATATATCAATTCTGGGGTCAATTTGACTAATGGTTTATGTTTCAGATTTGTGAAATATTTTCAATGTTATTTTCACTATATTTCCCATCGTTCATCTGCACAATTTAAATCTCACATTCATTTGCATGAGACAAAGTCCACTCGGTCAATAGTTATTGCTCTAGTATCCTATGCCACTGGTGCCAATGACATCTATAGTGCCACCAACTGGTCTGGTGCAGCCATCTAAGGTTGCAGTGACTTTATATTCACACAGCTTCTAAGGACATATACATAAGGTTTACATTCCAAATTTCATGGCCCCATGTCCATAGGTTCAGTTCTTATAGCCCTGGTGTGATATGGTGCCATGTAGTGGCTAATTAATTGAGTCTATATATCACATTTGGAGTCAATTTGACTTATGGTTCATGAGATGAAGATTTTACAAGTATGTGTAGCATTAGCATATAAGCTAACATGCATCTACAGGTACAGTGCAGCCATATTTGAATGCAGCAACTATTTATATATGGTTCATGAGAAGAGTTTTGAAGTATTCTTAGCCTATTTTAGCATATTAGCGTATGTGCTAATACGCATCAACTAGTATAGTATGGCCATCTTTGAATGCATCAATATTATTTTCTCAAACTCTTCAGGGACTATTGTGATGAGTGCAAAGACCAAATTTGTAGTGAATCTGACTTTTAGTCCATGAGAAGAAGATTTTTTACAATTATTTTAAGCATTAGCGTTACATAGTCAAAAAAGTTCATTGTTAATAGTTTCCTTATTTTTTAAAGATATCAATGCCAAACTTAACATGGTTTGTTACAGTAATGTCTCTGATGACCCCTAACGAGGCATAATGAACACATGCGTCATGTTGATTATAGGTAGGTTAGGAGTTAGAAACCATATAGTCCTATGCAGTGGGAGTGTGAACAGACAGCTTGTGTAGTGTTGTGTAGGTGTGGAGACGCATGCCTGGGCAGGGCCCGCTTCACTGATGCAGCACACAGCAGGTGTTTGAACAATCATGACAATCACTCATAGTGACCAGGCTGCACCAAGGGAACTGCTGCAACACAAACTCACTCAGAGCATTTCTGCGAAGACTTGACAGTGCAGAAAACGGATTTTCACCAAGTCAAATGAATTTATTGAGCTAGAGGTTTCATGATGCTTGTATCTAAACCAAAGTAGATAGTTTTTTACGATTTTAAGATTGTTCTATACATCAGTTGGGGTCTCTATAAGCTTCAATATGAGGTCCTAAACCTAGTGCATCCTTGTAGCTGTGTGGGCTAATATAGTCAAAATGTTTGCATTGGGGTAAGTTGAGCCAATGGTTGAGCCAATGCCAAGTTCAGTAAATGTAAGTGTTTTCTTCCTAGGCGTAATGCAAGGCATTATGGCTGGGATATGAGGTAACAACAGGGCCTGGCCTATGTTAAAGGTGTAAAAAAAAAGTACAGTGTTTGTTAGGTGTTAAGCCGGTGTTAAAATATGCTTTCAATTATTAAATAACAAAGAACCTATTGTGATTGTGTTGAATTGTGTTTGGGAAATAAAGATAGACATGGTAATATTTCAATCAGTACAGAAATGTGTAGGCAGCATAACTTACCCTGTCCCGTGGCTCAACCTACCCCAAGAGACCACTTTTTTTGGAAACTGGATGTTTTCTAAACTGTAATGTTTCCATGAATTCTGATTATTTCCCAGGGATACACAACATCCTGAAATATATGTAGATGTCTTTGTTAGAAATAATACTATATTTCCCTTGACGGAGTGATGCTGAATGTTAAAATGGCTCAACTTACCTCACTATCCCCTACAGAAGGTTGTCTTGTTCTATTATACATTCAATACATTGGCAGGACAATCAGCTGCCACAGCTGTATACATTCTCACATTTCAAAGCCCAGAGATACAGGAGGTATAATAAGGGTCTTTGCCATTGGCTTTTTGGAACAGGACACCAATTGCTCCTCATCTAGCAGTGTCTGTCAAATGCCTTGCTGAGAAGAAACATCAATACCCCTCACTTCATAGAGACTAACCTCCAAGTCCAGTCAAACCATCAAGGAGACAAACACTTACAGTTGAAGTCGGAAGTTTACATACATCTTAGCCAAATACATTTAAACTCAGTTTTTCACAATTCCTGACATTTAATCCTAGGAAAAATTCCCTGTCTTAGGTCAGTTAGGATCACCACTTTATTTTAAGAATGTGAAATGTCAGAATAATAGTATAGATAATTATTTATTTCAGCTTTTATTTCTTTCATCACATTCCCAGTGGGTCAGAAGTTTACATACACTCAATTAGTATTTGGTAGCATTGCCTTTAAATAGTTTAACTTGGGTCAAACGTTTCGGGTAGCCTTCCACAAGCTTCCCACAATAAGTTGGGTGAATTTTGGCCCATTCCTCCTGACAGAGCTGGTGTAACTGAGTCAGGTTTGTAGGCCTCGTTGCTCGCACACGCATTTTCAGTTCTGCCTACAAATGTTCTATAGGATTGAGGTCAGGGCTTTGTGATGGCCACTCCAATACCTTGACTTTGTTGTCCTTAAGCCATTTTGCCACAACTTTGGAAGTATGCTTGGGGTCATTGTACATTTGGAAGACCCATTTGCGATCAACCATTAACTTCTTGACAGGGTTGGATGGCATACCAGTCGAGGTATACCAAACCTTTTTTGATATACTCAGAGGACCGTTATTAGCATGTTTTAACCACTCCTATGTAAATGGTAGATTATCAGACACTCAAGAAGAAGGTCTGATTTCATTATTACTGAAACAGGATACAAGTGGAAAATATAAAGATCCAGTCCATTAAAAAAATTGGAGGCCCCTTACACTTCAGTGTTCTGATGCAAAAATTTGAGCAAAATGTATAGCGCAGAGAATTAAAAAGGTATTGTCGGTCATTATTAATTCTAATCAGACAGGTTTTTTACATGGGCGATACATTGGAGATAATATAAGGCAAGTACTGGAAACAATAGAACACTATGAAAAATCTGGGAAACCAGGCCTACTATTCATAGCAGACTTCGAAAAGGCATTTGATAAAGTAAGACTGGGGTTTATATATAAATGCCTGGAGCATTTCAATTTTGGACAATCTCTTATAAATTGGGTTAAAATCATGTATAGCAACCCTAGGTGTAAAATAGTAAATAATGGCTATTTCTCAGAAAGTTTTAAACTGTCAAGAGGTGTGAAACAAGGTTGTTCACTATCGGCATATCTATTTATTATTGCTATCGAGATGTTAGCTATTAAAATCAGATCCAACAATAATATCAAGGGATTAGAAATCCAGGGCTTAAAAACAAAGGTGTCATTGTACGCTGTTGATTCATGTTTTCTTTTAAATCCACAACTTGAATCCCTCCACAGCCTCATAGAGGATTTAGATACATTTTCTAACCTCTCTGGATTACAACCAAATTATGGTAAATGTACTATATTACATATTGGATCACTAAAAAATAAAATCTTTACATTACCATGTAGTTTACCAATAAAATGGTCTGATGGTGATGTGGATATACTCGGAATACATATCCCAAATTAAATAAATGATCTCACTCCAATACATTTTAATAGAAAGTTAGCAAAAATAGATAAGATCTTGCTACCATGGAAAGGTAAATACCTGTCAATTTGTGGAAAAATCACCCTGATTAACTCTTTAGTATTATCCCAGTTTACCTATTTGCTTATGGTCTTGCCTACACCTAGCGAACAGTTTTTTTAATTATATGAGAAAAAAAATATTCAATTTTATTTGGAACGGCAAGCCAGACAAAATTAAACGGGCCTATTTATATAATGAATATGAATTCGGAGGACAGAAATTATTAAATATTAAAGCATCAGACCTATCACTAAAAGCTTAAGTCATACAAATGTTATACTTAAATCCGAACTGGTTCTCTAGCAAATTAGTAAGATTGTCTCACCCAATGTTCAAGAATGGCCTTTTTCCCTTTATTCAGATTACAACCTCTCACTTTAAGTTATTTGAAAAGGAAATAATCTCCCAAATATCACTATTTCTAAAACAAGCCATAGAAAGTTGGTTGCAATTTCAATTTAATCCTCCAGAAACGATAGAACAAATAATGCAACAAATATTGTGGTTAAACTCAAATATACTAAATGATAACGTTTTTTTTTGACAAAATTAAAAAAAAAGTATAATCTTCGTAAATGGTATTATCGGTAGGACTGGTGGAGTTATGTCGCACATGCAGCTAACAAAAACATATGGAAATGTCTGCTCTACCCAAAATTACAACCAAATAATTGCAGCATTACCGCAAAAACGGAAAAGGAAAGTGGAAGGGGGAAAAAGTAAGGAACTTGTCGGCCTTGCATTAAAGAATATAATTGGTTAAAGAAAATTGTGATAAATAAAAAAGTATACCAGTTTAATTTAAGGACCAAAGGATTGACAGCCGTCCCATATAGATTGCAAAATAGTTGGGAAGAGATTTTTGACGTACCGATTCCATGGCATAGTGTTTATGAATTGATACGCAAAACGACGCCGGATTCAAAACGTATAATTATTCAATTTAAATTATTTATATAAAATTCTTGCTACCAATAGAATGTTATTTATATGGGGGATACAATCTTCCCAGCTCTGCAGATTTTGCTGCGAAGAGACAAAATCATTAGATCATTTGTTTTGGTACTGTCCATTTGTAGCTTGTTTTTGGACACAGGTCCAGGAATGGCTAAAGGATTGCAATATTTACCTGGAACTAACCCTGCAGATAGCACTACTGGGTGATCTGAAAAGTCATAGTCAATCGATCAATAATATAATAGTACTTTTAGCAAAAATGTTTATTTTCAATTCACGATCTGTAGAAACAATGAGAATAGAAAGGTTCAGAACATTTGTAAAACATCACAGTACAGTTGAAAAATACAGTGGGGAAAAAAGTATTTAGTCAGTCACCAATTGTGCAAGTTCTCCCACTTAAAAAGATGAGAGAGGCCTGTAATTTTCATAATAGGTACACGTCAACTATGACAGACAAAATGAGAAAAAAAATCCAGAAAATCACATTGTAGGATTTTTTATGAATTTATTTGCAAATTATGGTGGAAAATTAGTATTTGGTCAAAAACAAAAGTTTCTCAATACTTTGTTATATACCCTTTGTTGGCAATGACACAGGTCAAACGTTTTCTGTAAGTCTTCACAAGGTTTTCACACACTGTTGCTGGTATTTTGGCCCATTCCTCCATGCAGATCTCCTCTAGAGCAGTGATGTTTTGGAGCTGTCGCTGGGCAACACGGACTTTCAACTCCCTCCAAAGATTTTCTATGGGGTTGAGATCTGGAGACTGGCTAGGCCACTCCAGGACCTTGAAATGCTTCTTACGAAGCCACTCCTTCGTTGCCCGGGCGTTGTGTTTGGGATCATTGTCATGCTGAAAGACCCAGCCACGTTTCACCTTCAATGCCCTTGCTGATGGAAGGAGGTTTTCACTCAAAATCTCACGATACATGGCCCCATTCATTCTTTCCTTTACACGGATCAGTCGTCCTGGTCCCTTTGCAGAAAAACAGCCCCAAAGCATGATGTTTCCACCCCCATGCTTCACAGTAGGTATGGTGTTCTTTGGATGCAACTCAGCATTCTTTGTCCTCCAAACACGACGAGTTGAGTTTTTACCAAAATGTTCTATTTTGGTTTCATCTGACCATATGACATTCTCCCAATCCTCTTCTGGATCATCCAAATGCACTCTAGCAAACTTCAGACGGGCCTGGACATGTACTGGCTTAAGCAGGGGGACACGTCTTGCACTGCAGGATTTGAGTCCCTGGCGGCGTAGTGTGTTACTGATGGTAGGCTTTGTTACTTTGGTCCCAGCTCTCTGCAGGTCATTCACTAGGTCCCCCCGTGTGGTTCTGGGATTTTTGCTCACCGTTCTTGTGATCATTTTGACCCCACAGGGTGAGATCTTGCGTGGAGCCCCAGATCGAGGGAGATTATCAGTGGTCTTGTATGTCTTCCATTTCCTAATAATGGCTCCCACAGTTGATTTCTTCAAACCAAGCTGCTTACCTATTGCAGATTCAGTCTTCCCAGCCTGGTGCAGGTCTACAATTTTGTTTCTGGTGTCCTTTGACAGCTCTATGGTCTTGGCCATAGTGGAGTTTGGAGTGTGACTGTTTGAGGTTGTGGACAGGTGTCTTTTATACTGATAACAAGTTCAAACAGGTGCCATTAATACAGGTAACGAGTGGAGGACAGAGGAGCCTCTTAAAGAAGAAGTTACAGGTCTGTGAGAGCCAGAAATCTTGCTTGTTTGTAGGTGACCAAATACTTATTTTCCACCATCATTTGCAAATAAATTCATTAAAAATCCTACAATGTGATTTTCTGGATTTGTTTTTCTCATTTTGTCTGTCATAGTTGACGTGTACCTATGATGAAAATTACAGGCCTCTCTCATCTTAAGTTGGAGAACTTGCACAATTGGTGGCTGACTAAATACTTTTTTCCCCCACTGTATATAGCAAATAGAAGTCCAATATGGTTGGTGTTAAGAGATAGATGGGAGGTGTTGAATGGAGCTGAAGGATGGGACTAATAACAACAACTAATAACAACAAGATAACTCATGTAAAGCATACTGTGCCCATAATACGTATATAGGTTATAGGTTGAGAGCTTTTGTGAAAGAGCACAGTTAGAAAAATATGGCATATAGAAGCAAACCAGATGGACGTCATGAAAATGATCGGAGGAAGTTCAGGAGTAAAAACAAACAAAATATAATTATTGTAGAATTTGACTGTGTCCATAAAATGTATATAGTATGTATGGGCTGGAAGTAGAGGCCTAAGCGTTGTTGTTCACTAGTTTACTCTAATTGGGGAAGGGGTGGTGGGGTTGAAAAGTAATGAAGGGAAATATAATTTAAAAAAGGATATGTGTCTGTGTATGGATGTATGTATATACAGTGGGGAGAACAAGTATTTGATACACTGCCGATTTTGCAGGTTTTCCTACTTACAAAGCATGTAGAGGTCTGTAATTTTTATCATAGGTACACTTCAACTGTGAGAGACGGAATCTAAAACAAAAATCCAGAAAATCACATTGTATGATTTTTAAGTAATTAATTTGCATTTTATTGCATGACATAAGTATTTGATCACCTACCAACCAGTAAGAATTCCGGCTCTCACAGACCTGTTAGTTTTTCTTTAAGAAGCCCTCCTGTTCTCCACTCATTACCTGTATTAACTGCACCTGTTTGAACTCGTTACCTGTATAAAAGACACCTGTCCACACACTCAATCAAACAGACTCCAACCTCTCCACAATGGCCAAGACCAGAGAGCTGTGTAAGGACATCAGGGATAAAATGTAGACCTGCACAAGGCTGGGATGGGCTACAGGACAATAGGCAAGCAGCTTGGTGAGAAGGCAACAACTGTTGGCGCAATTATTAGAAAATGGAAGAAGTTCAAGATGGCGGTCAATCACCATCGGTCTGGGGCTCCATGCAAGATCTCACCTCGTGGGGCATCAATGATCATGAGGAAGGTGAGGGATCAGCCCAGAACTACACGGCAGGACCTGGTCAATGACCTGAAGAGAGCTGGGACCACAGTCTCAAAGAAAACCATTAGTAACACACTACGCCGTCATGGATTAAAATCCTGCAGCGCACGCAAGGTCCCCCTGCTCAAGCCAGCGCATGTCCAAGCCCGTCTGAAGTTTGCAAATGACCATCTGGATGATCCAGAGGAGGAATGGGAGAAGGTCATGTGGTCTGATGAGACAAAAATATAGCTTTTTGGTCTAAACTCCACTCGTCGTGTTTGGAGGAAGAAGAAGGATGAGTACAACCCCAAGAACACCATCCCAACCGTGAATAATGGAGGTGGAAACATCATTCTTTGGGGATGCTTTTTGCAAAGGGGACAGGACGACTGCACCGTATTGAGGGGAGGATGGATGGGGCCATGTATCGCGAGATCTTGGCCAATAACCTCCTTCCCTCAGTAAGAGCATTGAAGATGGGTCGTGGCTGGGTCTTCCAGCATGACAACGACCTGAAACACACAGCCAGGGCAACTAAGGAGTGGCTCCGTAAGAAGCATCTCAAGGTCCTGGAGTGGCCTAGCCAGTCTCCAGACCTGCACCCAATAGAACATCTTTGGAGGGAGCTGAAAGTCCGTATTGCCCAGCGACAGCCCCGAAACCTGAAGGATCTGGAGAAGGTCTGTATGGAGGAGTGGGCCAAAATCCCTGCTGCAGTGTGTGCAAACCTGGTCAAGACCTACAGGAAACGTATGATATCTGTAATTGCAAACAAAGGTTTCTGTACCAAATATTAAGTTCTGCTTTTCTGATGTATCAAATACTTATGTCATGCAATAAAATGCAAATTAATTACTTAAAAATCATACAATGTTATTTTCTGTAGATTCCGTCTCTCACAGTTGAAGTGTACCTATGATAAAAATTACAGACCTCTACATGCTTTGTAAGTAGGAAAACCTGCAAAATCGGCAGTGTTTCAAATACTTGTTCTCCCCACTGTATATATATATATATATATATATATACGTGTAGCTCAGTTGATAGAGCATGGTGTTTGCAACGCCAGGGTTGTGGGTTCGATTCCCACGGGGGGCCAGTATGAAAAATGTATGCACTCACTAACTGTAAGTCTCTCTGGATAAGAGCATCTGCTAAATGTAAAATGTAAATGTAATGTGTATGTATGTATATATATATATATATATATATATATATATTTGCGAGATAAAAAACATATGGGGGATTGGAAGTGATGCAGACAATTACAATCTATCTGAAATATTAAAGCTGATCTACCCCCTAAAAATAAAAAAAATAAAACTTCTTGACTGATGTCTTGAGATGTTGCTTCAATATATCCACATAATTTTCCTTCCTCATGATGCCATCTATTTTGTGAAGTGCACCAGTCCCTCTTGCAGGAAAGCACCCCCACAGCGTGATGCTGCCACCCCCATGCTTCACAGTTGGGATGGTGTTCTTCGGCTTGCAAGCAACCCCCTTTTTCCTCCAAACATAACGATGGTCATTATGGCCAAACAGTTATATTTTTGTTTCATCAGACCAGAGGACATTTCTCCAAAAAGTACGATCTTTGTCCCCATGTGCAGTTACAAACCGTAGTCTGGTTTTTTTATGGCGGTTTTGGAGCAGTGGCTTCTTCCTTGCTGAGCGGTCTTTCAGGTTATGTCGATATAGGACTTGTTTTACTGTGGATATAGATACTTTTGTACCTGTTTCCTCCAGCATCTTCACAAGGTCATTTGCTGTTGTTCTGCGATTGATTTGCACTTTTCGCACCAAAGTACGTTCATCTCTAGGAGACAGAACTCGTCTCCTTCCTGAGCGGTATGACGGCTGCGTGGTCCCATGGTGTTTATACTTGCGTACTATTGTTTGTACAGATAAACGTGGTACCTTCAGGCGTTTGGAAATTGCTCCCAAGGATGAACCAAACTTGTGGAGGTCTACAATTTTTTTCGGAGGTCTTGGATTTTCCTATAATGTCAAGCAAAGAGGCACTGAGTTTGAAGGTAGGCCTTGAAATACATCCACAGGTACACCTCCAATTGACTCAAATTATGTCAATTAGCCTATCAGAAGCTTCTAAAGCCATGACATCCTTTTCTGGAATTTTCCAAGCTGCTTAAAGGTAATGTAAACTTCTGACCCACTGGAATTGTGATACAGTGAATTATAAGTGAAATAATCGGTCTGTAAACAATTGTTGGAAAAATTACTTGTGTCATGCACAAGGTAGATGTCCTAACTGACTTGCCAAAACTATAGTTTGTTAACAAGAAATGTGTGGAGTGGTTGAATAACGAGTTTTAATGACTCCAACCTAAGTGTATGTAAACTTCCGACTTCAACTGTACATGAGAAAACGAATGTGTGTGTATTGTATGTATGGCTGTGTGTCTGCGTGTGTATTGTGTGTTTGCTTGTGTTATTCCCTGCATACACTTGTGTACTGTAAGAGCGGGAGTGTGTGACAATGTGCATGTACATGGCATGCATTTCACCTCTGAAATACCAAAGGCATAAAGATCTCTTTTATTTTATTTTCAAACACAATGAGAGGCAGTGTAGCGTACACACTCACAGCTGCTCCAAACGGCCAGACGCACATGCCATCTTGCACAAACAAGGGATACACATGGAATATACACACACACACTTACACACACTTACACACACATTCAAGTACACACACATACACATACATATGCAAACACACATACACACACAAACATGCGCTTACGCAAACACACACACACGCACAAGGCCCAGGTGGTGTGAGAACAGTCCTACAGCAGCATGCTGCTCTATTTAATCTGTACCACAGTAACACATGTTATACCCTGTCTGCCTCTGCTCTGCTGCACGGCTAGGAATCTGTTCCATCACCTCTGCCTCTCTTTCCGTCTGCTTCAGCATGTCTTTCTAATTTTACATCTGCCTGTCTCTTACCTTTATCTAGGTTTATGTCACTTCCCACCCCCTCACACACAATTATTGTTTCTCTTACTCCTTCGACCCTGATGATCCTGCCATCTCTTGCTCTCTCTTCTCTCTCTCTGAGCCTCCGCTCTGACTGGTTCAGTAGGTGGTTGCTGTGGTAACCAACCATGAAGAGTGGGTGTGGGGCTAATTTTAAAGACACACCGGGATCTCCTTTGACACTGCGCTATTAAAAAACTAGAAGAGAAAGAACAGGAGAGATGGAGGGGGAGGGAGGGACAGAGAGAGAGAGAGAGGGGGAAAAAGACAGCACATGTGTTCAGCAATGCTACAGTTAATTGAACAGCCACTGGTAGCTGCCTATGGCACGTAAATGGAGTCTATCTAAGCTGCTTAGCTACAGTGGACATGGAAGTCTGCATCTTCTGAGGAACTCTACAGGCTAGTGGTCCAAATAAAGTGCACACACTCAATCAATGTCCCATTGAACACTTCCCCATCAGTCAAACCAATATTGTGTGCTAAATAATCAATACACAGAAAGGGAGGGAGAAAAAGCAGGAGGGGCGGAGCATTGCTCCAGGGCAGCACTAGCAGTGAATTTTATACATAGCTGATGTCATTTGGTTTACATATCCACTGATGCCAGTGGTGCATATTGCAGTACATAAACAATTTTTAGGTGAGGAAGCATTGATAAAGTACTGTAGCCTACAATATAATGGTGTTTAGATCTTGTGTGTCTGTGTGTGGATGTAGTAGTTCTGGGTAGATTGAGGGGGTGTGGGATTAGGCTCTCAGCTCATGTCTCCAAAGGCAGAGCTGAGAGGGAGAGAGCTCATCTCTTATCTGTCTAATGTTTGAAAAATGAATGGAAATGCTGGCTGGATAGGCGATGGGGGGGGGGGGGGGGTACGCTCAGCCAGCAACATAATGGATATTCATGCAGGGACCCACATGTTCATTATTCACAGCAATGACTGAGACTCTCCTTCTCTCTATCCACTCACACACAGCAACACACACATAAACACATGCATACATGCAAACAAACACACACACATTTGTATGTGTAACTCTGAATCGTTTTTCTGTGACTGTTTGTTCTCATTCAGCTAAGGAGTGTTGATGAGTGTGAAATCCCCTCTATTTCCTCTTCCACCTGAACCGTATCAGGCATAACCACTGGGCACACACTGGTTGAATCAACATTGTTTCAACGTAATTTGTCAACGTATTGTGAAATGGAATCAACGTGGAAAATACATTGGATTTGAAAAAAGTCATCAACCAGTACTGTTTTCATCTAAAGTTGTAAACATTGAAATTAGGGTAAAACTTCAACTTAAATACATTCACTTAATCTGGTGTGTTGGGTCATTGTCCTGTTGAAAAACAAATGATAGTCGAATTAAGCCCAAACCAGATGGGATGGCGTATCGCTGCAAAATGCTGTGGTAGCCATGCTGGTTAAGTGTGCCTTGAATTCTAAATAAATCACAGATGGTGTCACCAACAAAGCACCCCCACACCATAACACCTCCTCCTCCATGCTTTATGGTGGGAACTACACATGTGGAGATAATCCGTTCAACGTCAACAGTGAAGAGGCGACTCCGGCCTGCTAGGCAAAGTTGCAAAGAAAAAGCCATATCTCAGACTGCCCATCTTAATCTTTTCTTTTTATTGGCCAGTCTGAGATGTGGCTTTTTCTTTGCGACTCTGCCTAGAAGGTCAGCATCCTGGAGTCGCCTCTTCACTGTTGACGTTGAGACGGGTGTTTTGCGGGTACTATTTAATGAAGCTGCCAGTTGAGGACCTGTGAGGCGTCTGTTTCTCAAACTAGACACTCTAATGTATTTGTCCTCTTGCTCAGTTGTGCACCGGGGCCTCCCACTCCTCTTTCTATTCTGGTTAGAGCCAGTTTGCGCTGTTCTGTGAAGGGAGTAGTACACAGCATTGTACGAGATCTTCCGTTTCTTGGCAATTTCTCGCATGGAATAGCCTTCATTTCTCAGAACAAGAATAGACTGATGAGTTTCAGAAGAAAGTTATTTGTTTATGGCCATTTTGAGCCTGTAATCGAACCCACAATTGCTGATGCTCCAGATACTCAACTAGTCTCAAGAAGGCCAGTTTTATTGCTTCTTTAATCAGCACAACAGTTTTCAGCTGTGTTAACATAATTGCAAAAGGGTTTTCTAATGATCAATTCGCCTTTTAAAATGATAAACTTGGATTAGCAAACACAACGTGCCATTGGAACACAGGACTGATGGTTGCTGATAATGGGCCTCTGTACGCCTATGTAGATATTCCATTAAAATCAGCTGTTTCCAGCTACAATAGCCATTTACAACATTAACAATGTCTACACTGTATTTCTGATCAATTTAATGTTATTTTAATGGACAAACAATTGATTTTCTTTTGAAAACAAGGACATTTCTAAAATATATATTTTCCTTTATTACTTTCTAACCCTGCCACCCCTCCCCTAATTTACATTTACATGTACGTAATTTAGCAGATACTCTTATCCAGAGCGACTTACAAATTGGTGCATTCACCATATAGCCAGTGGGATAACCACTTTACAATATTTTCTTTTTTTTTCTTCTTTTTTTTTTTGGGGGGGGGGGGGGGGTAGAAGGATTACTTTATCCTATCCCAGGTATTCCTTAAAGAGGTGGGGTACACTAATTGGAGTAAACTAGTGAACAACAACGCTTAGGTCTCTACTTCCAGCTTATACAGTGGGGAAAAAAAGAATTTAGTCAGCCACCAATTGTGCAAGTTCTCCCACTTAAAAAGTTGAGAGAGGCCTGTAATTTTCATCATAGGTACACGTCAACTATGACAGACAAATTGAGAATTTTTTTTCCAGAAAATCACATTGTAGGATTTTTTATGAATTGATTTGCAAATTATGGTGGAAAATAAGTGGGGTCATAGGAATGCTGCCTATGACCCCAAGAACACCATCCGCACTGTCAAACATGGAGGTGGAAACATGGAGGTGGAAACATTATGCTTTGGGGGTGTTTTTCTGCTAAGGGGACAGGACAACTTCACCGCATCAAAGGGACGATGGACGGGGCCATGTACCGTCAAATCTTGGGTGAGAACCTCCTTCCCTCAGCCTAACTAAGTCATGTTTTGCAGAGGGGTCAAATACTTATTTTCCTCATTAAAATGCAAATCAATTTATAACATTTTTGACATGCGTTTTTCTGGATTTTTTTGTTGTTATTCTGTTCAAATAAACCTACCATTAAAATTATAGACTGATCATGTCTTTGTCAGTGGGCAAACGTACAAAATCAGCAGGGAACAAATACTTTTTTCCCTCACTGTAGGAGTGGTTAAAACATGCTACAGTGGCTTGCGAAAGTATTCACCCCCCTTGGCATTTTTCCTATTTTGTTGCCTTACAACCTGGAATTAAAATGCATTTTTTTTAGGGGTTTGTATCATTTGATTTACACAACATGCCTACCACTTTGAAGATGCAAAATATTTTTTATTATGAAACAAACAAGAAATAAGACAAAAAAACAGAACTTGAGCGTGCATAACTATTCACCCCCCCAAAATCAATACTTTGTAGAGCCACCTTTTGCAGCAATTACAGCTGCAAGTCTCTTGGGGTATGTCTCTATAAGCTTGGCACATCTAGCCACTGGGATTTTTGCCCATTTTTCAAGGCAAAACTGCTCCAGCAATCTTTAAGTCATACCACAGATTCTCAATTGGATTGAGGTCTGGGCTTTGACTAGGCCATTCCAAGATATTTAAATGTTTCCCCTTAAACCACTCGAGTGTTGCTTTAGCAGTATACTTAGGGTCATTGTCCTGCTGGAAGGTGTACCTCTGTCCCAGTCTCAAATCTCTGGAAGACTGAAACAGGTTTCCCTCAAGAATTTCCCTGTATTTAGTGCCATCCATCATTCCTTCAATTGTGACCAGTTTCCCAGTCCCTGCCGATTAAAAACATCCCCACAGCATGATGCTGCCACCACCATGCTTCATTGTGGGGATGGTGTTCTCGGGGTGATGAGAGGTGTTGGGTTTGCGCCAGACTTAGCGTTTTCCTTGATGGCCAAAAAGCTCAATTTTAGTCTCATCTGATCAGAGTACCTTCTTCCATATGTTTGGGGAGTCTCCCACATGGCTTTTGGCGAACACCAAACGTGTTTGCTTATTTTTTTCTTCAAGCAATGGCTTTTTGCTGGCCACTCTTCCGTAAAGCCCAGCTCTGTGGAGTGTACGGCTTAAAGTGGTCCTATGGACAGATACTCCAATCTCCGCTGTTGAGCTTTGCAGCTCCTTACATTTTACATTTTAGTCATTTAGCAGACGCTCTCATCCAGAGCAACTTACAGTTAGTAAGTGCATACATTTTCATACTGGCCCCCCGTGGGAAACAAACCCACAACCCTGGCGTTGCACGCGCCATGCTCTACCAACTGAGCTACAGGATTATCTTTGATCTCTTTGTTGCCTCTCTGATTAATGCCCTCCTTGCCTGGTCCGTGAGTTTTGGTGGGCGGCCCTCTCTTGGCAGGTTTGTTGTGGTGCCATATTCTTTCCATTTTTTTGTAATGGATTTAATGGTGCTCCGTGGGATGTTGGATTTTTTTAGAACCCAACCCTGATCTGTACTTCTCCACAACCTTGTCCCTGACCTGTTTGGAGAGCTCCTTGGTCTTCATGGTGCTGCTTGCTTGGTGGTGCCCCTTGCTTAGTGGTGTTGCAGACTCTCCTTTCAGAACAGAGATCATGTGACACTTAGATTGCACACAGGTGGACTTTATTTAACTAATTGTGTGACTTCTGAAGGTAATTGGTTGCACCAGATCTTTCTTAGGGGCTTCGTAGCAAAGGGGGTGAATACATATGCACACACCACTTTTCCGTTAATTATTTTTTAGAATTCTTTGAAACAAGTTATTTTTTTCATTTCACTCCACCAATTTGGACTATTCTGTGTATGTCCAAAACATGAAATCCAAATAAAAATCCATTTAAATTACAGGTTGTAATGCAACAAAATAGGAAAAACGCCAAGGGGGATGAATACTTTTGCAAGGCACTGTATAAACGGCCCACTGTGTATATCAAAAAAGGTTTGGTATACCTCAACTGGTATTAAATTATGTTGAATTTTAGATTTGATTAGAAATATTTTATTTTCCTTTTTCAAATGTTGGTAGTAAAATGGTATGTTTAAATCAACATCATTGTTTCAAAGTCATGCTATCAACCTAAATAAAGAGGTATATTTAAATAAAATGTGAAGGCACAATCCAATGATTTCTGTCTGAACAGTGACTCATACTGATATATCAGGGGTAATGCACTTCAGTGAGAACATCCAGATGCCTACCTCTATGTACCCTGCCTTACTTTGGAAACAACTGTGCTAATTTCCGCTGTGCTATCAACACATTTAGACCTTGATCAGCTTCCATACTGATGACTTTTTTTAAATCCAATGTATTGTCCACATTGATTACACGTCACAATATGTTGACGAATTACATTGAAACAGCGTTGATTCAAGCAGTGTGTGCACAGTCAGTAGTGTGTTCACGTGAGCATGCTATTTAGAGCGCAACAACTCCACCCCTTCATACACACTGCAGCAGCTGAGGGATTCATCCACACGTAAGCACACACACACACACACACGCACACACACACACATACACACACACACACACACACACACACACACAGACTACTACACACATCTGATAAAACTTGTTCTTGGTGTGAGAGCTGCTTTTGTCTCTATTGATTTGCTGAGGTACATAATCACAGCCTTTATTGGCTTAAGACAAATGATGTTACTCTAACTCACGCATGACAAAAGCCAAAGCCAACATGCGAACACAGTGCCGAGGCAATTTTAATGAATTATAATAGACCAGTAACATCATACAGTATACTGTCAATATCACAGTACTTACAATGATTCTTTGTTCTGCTCTGTGACACATTTCTTACAGGGACATTTTACACTCCTGTTAACACACAACTGAAATTATGTCTTCTTCTTCTTCCCCCCTTCCTTACCCCCTCTTTCTTTCTCTCCAGGATCCTGCTGACAGTAGTAGTGATCTTCCGTATTTTGATAGTAGGTATAGTGGGTGAAAAGGTCTATGAGGACGAGCAGATAATGTTCATCTGCAACACTATGCAGCCGGGTTGCAACCAGGCCTGCTACGACAAGGCCTTCCCTATATCCCACATCCGATTCTGGGTCTTCCAGATCATCTTGGTGTGCACGCCCAGCCTGTGCTTCATCACCTACTCCGTACACCAGTCCGCCAAGCAGCGTGACCGCAGTTACTCCATCCTGCACCCCTATATAGACCACGGTCACGCAAGTCACCACAGTCGTGGAGGCGATCACCACGCCCGCAAGCTGCGCAACATCAATGGCATCCTGGTGCAGAACCCCGACAGTGGCAAGGAGGAGCAGGATCTGGAGGTCAAGGAGATCCCCAATGTGTCCCGAGGGCTCACACAGGCCAAGAGTGCCAAGGTGCGGCGGCAGGAGGGCATCTCCCGCTTCTACGTCATCCAGGTGGTGTTCCGTAACGTGCTGGAGATCGGCTTCCTAGCCGGCCAGTACTTCCTGTATGGCTTCAACGTACCAGGGATGTTTGAGTGTGATCGCTACCCCTGTGTGAAGGAGGTGGAGTGCTACGTGTCACGCCCCACAGAGAAGACGGTGTTCCTGATCTTCATGTTTGCGGTGAGCGGCATCTGTGTGCTGCTCAACCTGGCCGAGCTCAACCACCTGGGCTGGAGGAAGATCAAGACGGCCGTCAGGGGTGTTCAGGCCCGCAGAAAGTCCATCTGTGAGGTGCGTAAGAAGGACGTGCCGCATCTGTCCCAGGCCCCCAACCTGGGCAGGACTCAGTCCAGTGAGTCAGCCTACGTCTGACAGAGGTTCCTCCACATGGGGGGACCTGGACCTCTGGAACAAGCAAGCTTTTTCTGGGGAGGACAAACACTCAGCCCAGCTCCCCACACCCTGAGGGGCACTAACTCTATGTACACTGCAACATTATTCAGGAGCGCAGAGGGACTTCACATGGTCATATTGGAGGATTATTGGAGAGAAGAGCTTTTTGGACTCTACAAGAGAGAGAAAGTATGTCAAGGGCAGTTTTGTTGCTGTAACTAAAGTTAGATTTGAACTGTTGGGGGAGTTGTGCTCTGAATCCTAGGTGACACTGGGTGCCTTCCAAGAGAACACACTGTAAAAAGAGGACATAGGACTAATTACTGTAAGACTATGAAATAAGGATAGTTAATTAAGAAATAAGTCTCACCTAAAAAATTATATCCTTTGCCTTTGCGAGAGGTCAAACATAGTCCCTTCATTTCTTTAAGTATGTGTGCATATGCAAGAACGTATGCCTGTGCATGCATGCGCATGTGTGTGTGCGAGAGATAAGGTAGTATGTATGTCTTTGTTCTGCAGAGTCAGAGCAGGGATGATGGGCAAAGTTGAGTTGCTGAGGGAATGAAATCTTTCTTTCAGTTATTTTCCTTCCCTGCGGCAGCTCCACTGTAAGGAGCCAAGCAGAGGAGATGCACCTTAAAAAAAAAAATCAAAAATCAACACTAAACTATACCTCAGCACAAACTGGAAACCTCCTCTCCCCATCCCCGCTCCCCCACTAGCACACCCTCCTCTCGCGCTGTATTATGTAGCCCTCCTGTAGCTCAGTTGGTAGAGCATGGTGCTTGCAACGCCAGGGTTGTGGGTTCGATTCCCACCGGGGGCCAGTATGAAAAATGTATGCACTCACTAACTGTAAGTCGCTCTGAATAAGAGCGTCTGCTAAATGACTAAAATGTAAAATTATGCATTATTTTAATGGACTGACTACAGTATGAAGCACTAAAGGAATTAATGGAATTCCAACAAGCCCTTCTTTTTCCATTACACATGAAACAGAAGTATTTACTCACATAATATTTTAACGTGTAACCCACAAGTTGTTTTCTTTATTACCAAATTTGGTGCCATGTTTCCAAGTTACTGTAAATAGTTTAATGTAATAATAATTGCATAAAGTCTTCTTTTTGACCTATGAGGCATGGGTGGGGGGGGGGGGGCATGGCGTGCGTCAGGTTGGGCGCTGGGATTTGGGTGGAGCTGGAGATTAATCATAGATTGCCAGCTTTAAGAATATATCATATTAATGTGCTCTTCGTAAAGATTTTGTTCTCTAATGGAAACTGTATGTTTATTTCTCCTATGGACTTTGAAAAAGGCATGTTACTGAAGTATTCATAGAATGGATAGATTGTGTCATGACATGTAATTTAAAAAATAGACTGTTTAATTTATTTGCATCCTGCTCCTGTGACATGTAATAATCAGCATGCGTTAAGATGAAAAATGATATATCAGATATGAACATAGCAGCCTGTTATGGGGATATGGGGAGCGAATATTGGAATGGCTCCGGAATTGCAGCAATAATATATATGTGGGAAAAAATTACAAATAAATACATAATTATCAAAACGCCTCAGCTTTCTACCCAATGTCAGTATGCAGGCTATGAGAGGGCACAAGGTTAAAATCACATCAAGAGGACAGTTTCATACATTGAGCAGCAGAAAGACTAGGATGTGTTTACAGAGTGGATACCAACATTCAGCAGCACATTTATAGGCACTGATGATATAATAAACTGGGTGAACTCCTAACTTTAAATATACAGTAGTGAATACGCATAGATACTTTGAATTTCCGTGCAAATACTTTATGACAATGTTAGTATTGTTCTAATAACAGGGTATGATTAAAGTATGATTAAAGTTATGTACCCAGACCAGACATGAACAAACCACAGGCAAACATGAATTACTTGGTAATGAAAAGGAAACAACATTAATAAGTACGCTAAACAAAGTCAGCCAGGCAGAGTTAGTTGCCATGGCCCCAAAATCCTCTCAGTACACATCATAAGGCAGACCTATGAGCAGAGTCCACAGCAGACCAGAGACATCCACACAAACAGGCTCTGGCTTTGATCAAATCCAAACATTGACCCAAGCGCTAATCACAAATCACAACCCAGGTGCTTTGATTTGGGCTTTCATCTAGGGCTCTTTGATGGAGGCTTATGGCCTGTGTCCCCACTGGAGGATTCAGTGAACTGAGCTGTGTGTGTGTGTGTGTGTGTGTGTGTGTGTGTGTGTGTGTGTGTGTGTGTGTGTGTGTGTGTGTGTGTGTGTGTGTGTGTGTGTGTGTGTGTGTGTGTGTGTGTGTGTGTGTGTGTGTGTGTGTGTGTGTGTGTGAGGAAGACTATGATTCATGCAGTCCAGGAAGAGCGACAGACAGCAGCACTCTCCTGTCTGACATTTATATTCCCAGGTGGACTTATTCCAACTGATCTCACTCAGTCTTCTGAGTATGAGATAAGCAACTATACACATTTTGGGAGTGGCTGGCTATCTCTGGTCAGGTTTCAGAATCTGCCTATTGTTATGGTTAGGTGATTCAATGGCTTTCTGGCTCTCATGTCGGAGGTCATGGATGGACAACTGTCACTGGTAATCACTGGTCGAGCATGTGTGAAAACGTTTTAACCTACTTCAAATGTACACTTTTACTGTACACTCTTCTCATGCACTGACTGGCAACAGTAGCTCTCTATAGAGTGGGAAATGTTTACACTGCACTCCTTCCTCTGCTCTGCAGTTTATCTCGTAATACACAGTGACAACTTAACAATCCAGCGGCTTTTAGCTGCACAGAGATTCAAAACCTGCTTTAGCATCAATTATTAAAGAAACAAAAATGGTACATCTCTCTCAGAGGTTAGGTTACATTATTGTGTATAGATTGAGTTTCTATGAATCATTGATATTTCACCCGTTCAGTCTAGATATGAAAGTAAAACTCCTGACCTGAATGGTTTTATGATAACAGACTGAAAGGTTGTGCAGTCAGTTACTCTATTGGGTGTAATGAAGTGTAATGCAATGGTGTGTTTTACCTAGACGTGATTCCCCCAGTCTCCCACTCACTCCTGCTGACACGCACACACTGACTCCCAGTACACCACAGCTGTCACTTGGCCTCAACTCCTCCTCAAACACCAAAATATGTTGGATTAATATGGGTAAGACACAGGAAGCAGACAGAACCTAATACAACACATGATAATTTCACCAAATAACAAAACTACGTATTTTCAAAACAATATCAATATCTATGAATAATCTATTGTAATCCTAATCCTTCCTCTGATATGACATAGTGATAGGAAATAAGAGCGGTAGTGATCCTAGACCTAATGGCTTTGCTGATAAGAGTGGTCCAGATAGAGGGTGTGGAGCCTTTTAGTGAGATTAAACCTTCAGCCAGTCAGTGGAGACAGCCACGTGACTGGGGCCTGGGGTGCCTCGGGGGGGCCAGGAGGGCACTGGAAACAGTGTGGGATTGGAGGAGGGACAGTAAAGATTGAAGGCGTGTGGACAATTTGATCCATAACAATATGAGGAGTAATGAATGTAGGGGTTGTTTATTCACATCAAGACCCTGTTATGAACCCATTGACACGTGGCCAGGAGGAAATTAGGAGTGTGTGCACGTGCAGAGTACATGCGCTGAAAACCAACATATAAGCATCATATCAATGACAGCGGAAGACAAGCAGGCACAACCTCAGCAAACACAAGTCACAAGTCATCCAACTCCTAATCAAAAGAGTAATGTGTCACAGAAGCTAAGTTGAATTTGATTTTGTTAGCAGTCTGGTTGCCGGGCCGGTTGCTGTGGTGATGGAGAGAGGACAGTAACAATGTTTAGCACCACAGAGATTATTGTACTGAGGGAAAGTACAGTATCAGCACTCAGACAGCAACAATGCCTCCTCATTCCCCTCTTTATAAAACTCTATCATTAAATAATTCACTGTGTTCATCTTTACAACGATAACTCTTATCCACACTGTTCCAAATACCAACATCATATTCAGAGTCAACAATAGTTTTTATTCTCCTGACCCCAGCTCTGCACCTAAACTACAGATGTAGGATCTTAATTTGAGCCAGTTTGCTACAGCAGGAAAATAATCCTGAAGCAACAAATCTGAAATTTCAATGTGGAAATTACAAACTTCAGAAGCCTTTTAAAACCTCAAATACAAAACAAGTTCTACATTTCCTGGAAAGTACTCCTGCAACAGGGTGATCAAATTTAAGATCTTACATCTATACAGTTTTCTAGTTGACATTGAACTATGCCAGCCACTGACCGGAAGAAAATGGCTACCACTTAAAACATGCCTCTAGCTTTCTCCCTATTTATTAGAATGATACACTACAAAAGTATGTGGACACCTGCTCTTCGAACATCTCATTCCAAAATCATGGGCATTAATATTGAGTTGGTCCCCCCTTTGCTGCTATAACAGCCTCCAGTCTTCTGGGAAGGCTTTCCACTAGATGTTGGAACATTGCTGCGGGGACTTGCTTCTATTCAGCCACAAGAGCATTAGTGAGGTTGGGCACTGATGTTGGGCGATTAGGCCTGGCTCACAGTCAGCGTTCCAATTCATCCCAAACATGTTCGATGGGGTTGAGGTCAGGGCTCTGTGCAGGCCAGTCAAGTTCTTCCACACTGATCTCGACAAAACATTTCTGTATGGACCTAATTTTGTCCTGTGAAGGAAAATGTTATGTTTGTGCTTTTCTAATAACCAATTCAACAGTGTTCATGCAAGTGACTGATTGATCGTGCATGAGAGTAATCCTCACTACCAGTATAAGCAATTTGGCAGTACACCCAGAACATTGCTTTGAGAGCGGAAAGGGATATCTCAGTTTCAAGGTCTCAGCTTGGAGAGAAGAAGCCTTGTGAGGTATTGGTCGGTCACATGCATGAACCAAAAGTTAATGATGAATTAATAATGAAAATTTATAATGTAAATCATGCAAATATAACTTGTCTGTGTAAGCAGTATATAAGATAACTAATGGGACAGCCCCGACTGAGCTCCCGACCAACGTGTACTATGGTGCATTACGTTTTTTGGAACCTCTCCAGCTTGCTGATAATAAATCATTATTAATTTAATATTGACTTCAGGTGTACCTGGTGGTAATTTCCACAACAATTTGGCGTCACGAAAAGGATTCGAACCTGTGCGGGGAAACCCCATTGGATTTTGTACCACCCATCGTAGTTTGGGACTACTAGTAATAGCACTAGGTGTTTTTGAGCACAGGGTGTTGTTTTATATGTATAGGAAGTAGCGGCAAGTCTATAGGCATTTCTGGGAATTGTCTATGTGGTCTGGGACCACTGTGGTCTGGGACTACTGTAGTCTGGGACTACTTAGTGTGTTTGGGAATAGTACTAAGTGAATGTGGATGTGAGAGTTGTGTGAGTGTGGAAAGGACGTGTTAAGCTGATTTGAAATTTGGATAATAAAAGGATCGAAATGTGGATATTAAGCTGATTGAAATTTGGATTATAAAATACATTATTAGTGTTAAGAGATTGAAATTTGGATAATAAGTGGTAAGATGAGTTCAACAAAGGTTTTACATTTGGGATAATAAGAGGATTGAAATGTGGATATTAAGAGGTTTGAAATTTAGATAATAAGAGATATTATTACTATTAAGTACTGAGTGAATGAGAGCTGTCAGGGGACTAGCTCCGGTGTGAAAGAGGTGCGTGTCTGAATGAATACCCCAACCAGTTCTGTGTGAGCTGAGTTTTTCGATCTATGATGTTATCTAGGGGTTCTGTCCACCACCGCCCGTCGATATACAGGTAGTGAACACTGACAGGACAAGCCATTGAAAAGTTTGAGTTGGTAACAGCTAAGATGGTTACCCCAATGGTGGAACAAGCTCCCTCACGACGCCAGGACAGCGGAGTCACTCACCACCTTCCGGAGACATTTGAAACCCCACCTCTTTAAGGAATACCTGGGATAGGATAAAGTAATCCTTCTACCCCCCCCCCCCCCCCCCCAAAAAAAAAATTGTAAAGTGGTTATCCCACTGGCTATAGGGTGAATGCACCAATTTGTGAGTCGCTCTGGATAAGAGCGTCTGCTAAATGACGTAAATGTGCCCTTGAGCAAGGCACTTAACCCTAATTGCTCCTGTAAGTCGCTCTGGATAAGAGCGTCTGCTAAATGACTAAAATGTAATGTAAATGTAATGTAAATGTAAATGTAAATGTTAAGGGCTGTTAATTGATGCCCCCGGACACAGATATGTTCTTGAGAACATAATATGTGTACGTCTCGGGCTGGCTGCGCTGTGATCATTGCTGGTGGTGTGGATGTAAATACCTAAGTTGATTTATAACGTTATATAGGGAATCTGTATGTGAAGATATGAAAGGAGAGAGTACTATTCCTGAATACGATGTTAAATAGAACACTAGTGTAAATATTTAAACCCCTGTATGAATAGGACTCTAGTGTTAAGGAGGAATTTGTGAAGAAGAGTGTAATGGGTTACTAGAGATAACAATGGAAGAAATTATTATTATTTAAATAATATACAACTTGCACACCCACACGTAGACGTACGTAAGTGGTGTAAAACGTATTCTGAGAAGTTCAGGGCGGTCCCTTTATGGATCATTTGATAAAGATAAGGTTAAAGCATTGTATGACTGTCTAAAGGGTCTGGGAAATAAAGTCTCAGAGAAAGATTGGCGCATATCTACTTTTGGTAAAGATACAGGACCTGACTTATCCCTAACCAATAAAACTGTAAACGCTTATGGGATTTCCTCCACCCCGGTAATACATTTTGAAACGAAACCCATTCCCTGTTAAATAAAACCAATTAATGTTGAACATTAACTAAACTTAAGGCCCAGTCTATCCTGTCTCAGGTGCCAGACTCATTATGGACAGAGCACTTCATCTACAATGAACTGATAGACAGTGACAGCCCAGTTATAATACATGTTGATCCCAGAAAGATTTTCTCTTCCCTTCTGAGTTGGCCGATGTATTTTATAAATTTCGGCGCATTGCATGTTAATCTTAAAATAATATACATTTAATAAGTGTGAAGCAGAAAGTGAATATCCAACAGAAATTGGTAATACATATTAACAGTAACATTGTTAGGGTAGACTAAAATGAAAACAATGCCTTCCAATAAGCAGAAAGTGATCATGTTTGTTTTGTTTTGTTTTTAAACCATACAATGTCAGTACAGGACATATATCAATGCAACAGGTAAAAATGACAAGATTACAAGAAAGGGGCTCTAGGATTGTTTACTTTAGAAGGTGCTAAAGTATGATTCTGTATACGCATGGTTTTATCAAGACTTTCTGCCCAAGATGCAGTAAGCTCGATTAAGATTAAGAATTTTTAGGACTGACTGAAAAATAGCATAGTGAAAACTAAGTACATGTTTATTTTTTTTCTTCCACGACTGATGAATGTCCACTACCAAGTTTACCAATGATTCTGTATCTCTCCCTTTGAAAGGCTTCCTGAGGCGGGTGCCTTAGGAGAGCAGTTATTGAGACTGTGTACTATACAGTATAAAGGTACCCAGATCCGGCTGTTATGGGAGCTCCCAAATTAAGTAAGGCCTGGCCATTTTGTTTATTTTTACCCTACGTTTTACCACACACACCAGCACCCACACACAACCCACCTGTTATGAATATTTGTTAGTGGTGTTAATACTGTGTTTATTGTGTGATTTTTATTTATTTTGGTTTTAGTGGGTTTTTAATGGGTTAGAAAGGATGCACCTTAAGGGGTACACACATTACATTTTCGGAAGTATCTATTGTCTAAGTTTTGATTGCACACATGTACATTCTCTTGATAAGAAATGTACTGGAAAAACCCAATGTAAACCTGGTACACAAACTGTTTGCAATGTTTGAAATGTCTTTAAATAATGAGTCTGAGGTACAGGGAAAGAAAAGGGAAAGAAATACTCACTTAATGGGGTGGAATGACCTCTGACCTTTGTTCTGACTTTCTGGTGAGACCTGATCACCCTCACTAGAAAGGCTAGAGACATTGGGTGAGATTTAAATGTAACATGTAAACACTAATATAAGTTTCACAATAGTCCTATGTGTGATTCGGACCACGAGAAGGACAGAGAGAGATCTCTGCCGCTGAATGAGGGGCACTTGTCTCTAGTCTATTTCACTATTTCTTGAATTACCTTATGCGATACAATTATTTTAAGATGGAATTATCAAGGGTTGTAATCAGTGGCGGCTCCTGAAAAAATTCTCAGGAGGGGCAATTTTTCTGATGATTTAGGTGACCTACACACATTTTAAAAAATATATGTCCAGCAACAACATGAAGACAGGGGCAGCATATAAGTCAATACCAGAAGCATTTATTGACTGATCTGGGGAGATGGATTCCAGTTTCTGTGACAGATTATAAATAATCTCTGATGCCTTTGTTATATTAGCTTTTGGTTGAATGTACTGTCGTAGTAAATATATAATGTTATAGCTTGGTCTGACTAAAATCTTGTGCATGACCCATTTTGTGTTGGGCGTTTGTTTTCAATCAATGCTGTTCCTATCCTATAACAATGGACAAAAGAGTCCTATCTTGTCAGCCTTGTCAGCAGGTGGCCAAGGACAACACCCACGCCATAGGTCTCTCAGTTCTTCCAACTCACGAGTTCTTGCTCTGAGGACACACACACACACACACACACACACACACATCATCACTGATAACACACACACACACACACACATCATCACTGTTAAACACACACACACACACACACAAAAATCCCCTCTCTTTAGGCTGAACATTTGAAGACAGAGAACCCGACTCAGAGCCAATGCAACAGTGGAGGGGACCTCGCCCAACTCATCAGGACCAATCAGAAGATCAGAACTACTAGATTCAACCTACATCATTTATTGTATAAAATGTCTGCACACAATGTTTTCGGGGCTCTCTTCAGATAGCTCCCTAAGAGTTTGACGAACGGGTCCGTGCACGCGATTCCAGATATCTTTACCTCTGAATAAACTGCCTTTATTATACCATATCCACCCTGTCCAAAGTCTCTACTTGGTCTCAGTTCTCCAGTAAACTTGTGATTATCAACAGTACACAACGGTAACAAACAATTGGGGGAACTCACGGGGCAGATAGTAAGGTCGCAGTGACACAGAAAGCAGTTCAATGTCGGGGGGTACAGAGTCGCTCTCTTACCAGGATCGCGGTCCGCTCTGACCAGGGTGAAGCCGGCCGGCTCCACTTCTCTGTCCGGGACTCTGTCATCCAGCCAAGTCTCCCAGCTGTATTGGATTCCGCTGCCAGCAGCGTTTTCATTATTTAGTCCGTTCGTAGCGGGTATGTACACGATCAACAAGATCAGTCCAAAACCCACCACTGTAAAAATCCATGGTTGGCAGAATGTTTGTAAACTAAGTCTACAAATTAAAAACATAAAATAACGCCACACTACAGGTCGCAACAGAGACGCTGCTAGCTGCTATTTTCTTAGTTACGTTCATGGTTACGTCACGTATGACGAAAGCGCGTAAGTGCAAGCCCACAGACACCCATAGAGAATGTATTGAAAGCTTTGAAATTTGAAAAAAATAGATTTTACATGACAGGCTATGAGAGACTTCTGGGCGATTTTCAACCTGACTGAAATCGCCCCAAAAACGGGCGGGGCCATTTGAAGCACGACTTTAGCCTGATTTGACATTTAGTGGCAGTCAGATCAGATTAGAACACTGATAACTAGTACTGTTGCCGTGATATAATTGATTAGAAAAAAATCCCTTCCTTTTCCCGTTTGGCAGTGCGTCGCCCATATCGCCCTATTGAACAGGCCGTCCCTGGTTGTAATTCTAATTTTATTTGTTATTTTGATTTAACCAGCAGTGTTGTTTGTTTTTTTGGGACGCGTGAATCACGATGTGAGTCGTGTCAAAAGGGAAGAAGTGTATTGTTGTTGTTTTTTTATTTGTTTGTGTATTGTTGTTTTTTGTTAGTTTTTTTGTAATTATTTGCATTGTTTGTTTTGTGTGTATTGTTGTTGTTATTTATTTATTTTTTATTTTTTTATTTTTGTCTTGCTTCAATACAAATCTCACCAGATTGGATCTGCTGGATGGTCGGGATTTCTCCCTCAGGATTAGCCCTCTAACTCCCTGACCTGTAACTCTGCGGTGAGTTCGCCAAGATGTTAGGGGAGTATGAGCCAATTTGCAAAAATGGTTTCAACTGTGTGTTGTTATTCTCTTTGACATTTGTCTTAGACATTTGTATTAAGATTATTGGTAGAAGTAATAATTTGTCATAGAGTGAATAGTTTGTCTGGATTTCCTGAATCAGAAATGCCCTAAACTCAACTGCTGTTCTGGTCTGTCCTCTCTCGAGGTTATGGCGAAGGTGACCACAGATGGTATCTAGATACATGGAAGGATAATTCGACCAAGGACAGTGTGAGCCTCACCCCCTCTAACCGGCTGAAGTAATGGCGACAATGGCGTTCACTATGGCCCTGTCCTTCACCACTTCTACCGGAGTCCGAGCCAGCAACATGTACACAGCATCCAGTCGAAGCTATCAACTGCCTTTTCTCTCATGCCTTTTCTCTCAGGATTGTGACATGAGTCCATGTGGAGTGAGCATGGAGAGAGATCCCGTCCAAACTTCTCTCATATCTCTCATGCTGCTGGTGTACTGGTCGGAAAATGGACAAGGCATAATGGACCGTAAAGGGTGGTGGCGGCTCAGGTGAGAGATTTGTCTGCTTGAGAAAATTAGATTATTCCCCAGATATTGGAATTGGGACATTATCAAGGGCCATCCACTTTGAATATGTGCCATTGGGAGGACGAACTGAAACACTATCTGAAGAAGAAAATGAAGAAACGCCAGAAGAATGAGTGCCGGGGAGGAGGGGGATGGTTAACCGTGCCCGTAATTGATTTAGGCTTGTCCAAAATTGTTTATTTGGGGTATCAGGTTGATTGTGGAGGTCTGCACACTGCAAAATGTATAGTAATTTAGACAAAAGATGCATTGAGATACCGATCTGTCATTAACATGCCACTGGTGACAAAAGCTCCAGCTGAAATGTCATTGCCAGAATCCATAAATGTGTAATGAAGCATATGTCCATTGGTTTTATAGGTAAGAGCTATGGAAACAATTTGAGTCTACAGATCCCTTGTGTATATTTTAGATTGTACAACCCAGAGTGAAGGGTTTGAAAGGATGATGTGTCTGGATTTGTGTGTTGATTTCGCTTAATTTAATAGAAGTACAGAACCTCCTTTTGATAGAAGCTATAATCTAATGCTTACCTCAACATTTTACGATAATTATCACAAAGTGATAAGAGGGAATGTGAAGAAATGTTTTGTTTGTGATTTTCTAATAACCAATTTGACTGGGTTCATGCAAGTGACTGATTGATCGTGCCTGGGAGGAATCCTCACTATCAGTATAAGCAATTTGGCAGTACGCCCAGAACATTGCTTTGAGAACGGATGTCACGACTTCCGCCGAGGCTGCATCCCCTCCTTGTTCGGGCAGGCTTCGGCGTTCGTCGTCACTGGCTTACTAGCCACAGCCGCTCCATATATCATCATTCCATTTGTCTTGTCTTGTCAATTACACACACCTGGTTCTTATCCCCTCATTAGTCCGTGTATAAGTGTTCCCTCTGCCCCCCTTGTCCTTGTGGGTGATTGTTTATTGTGAGAGTAGTGTAGCTCGGTGGAGCTACTCGTACCTTGTATTGCCGGGGTAGATATTTCCCCTGTGCCTGTATATTGTTGGAGCTACCCGTACCGTGTATTGCCAGAGTAGATAGTTTCCCCTGTGCCTGTTTTCGTTTGTCGCTATCCAGCGCAATTGTGTACGATGGAATAAACTCTGTATTCAGTGATTTACCCTCCTGCGCCTGACTCCTTCTATCACACTCATCACAACGGAAGGGGATATCTCAGTTTCAAGGTCTCAGCTTGGAGAGAAGAAGCCTCGTGAGGTATTGGTCGGTCACATGCATGAACTAAAAGTTAATGATTAATTAATTATAAATAATGAATAATGTAAATCATGCAAATATAACTTGTCTGTGTAAGCAGTATATAAGAGAATTAACGGGACAGCCCCGGCGGAGCTCCCAACCGACGTGTACTATGGTGCATTACGTTTTTTGGAACCTCTCCAGCTTGCTGATAATAAAGAATGATTAATTTAATATTGACTTCAGGTGTCCCTGGTGGTAATTTCCACGACAGACCATAATATAAAAATGCCACTTTGTCCATGACAGCCAACAGAGGCTCATCATAACACACCGCTTCTTACATGTGTCTGAAGGGCCTTCTCCAAACTGTTGCCACAAAGTTGGAAGCACAGAATATTCTAGAATGTCATTGTATGCTGTAGAGTTAAGATTTCCCTTCACTGGAACTAAGGGGCCTAGCCTGAACCAGGAAAAACAGCCCCAGACCATTATTCCTCCTCCACCAAACTTTACAGTTGGCACTATGCATTGGGGCAGGTAGCGTTTGTGGTGTCGAGACAACGATGCTGATATGCTGTGATGACAAGAAATCCGCTGACACTGTCCTTGATTATAATGGTTTATTACATCAAAGATTACAGTATCAATTTACAGACTCTTGCAGAAATCTGGAGAACAACTGACCCAATCTCTAATATGTGCTTCTCTCCGTCCTTTGTTTAAAAACATGGTATTTATATCCTATGTAGCATAATATGGGTGGTTTTAATAGGCCAATCCCTGGCCTCTACATAGCAGACTCTCCTCTGTTTTAGGGGGCCCCTATAGTAATGTTTCCCAGATGTTTCCGCAAGCAGAGCCAAGTTCCTCTAACACACCATTTGCAAACGTCAGCAAAATCATAAACTGTTTAGATACTACATATTTCCCCCCTTCGAGACTAATTAAGTCTTGAAAACAAAAAGAATAGGATTATGACAAATCTTGTGTAACTTTAACAATAAAACAAAATGTATGTAGTGTGAACACATTTTTATGAAGTGTAAACAAATCATTATGGAGTGTAAGAGCGAAAAACCTGTCTGGCAGCTTTCTTTCCAAATATCCATCAATCAATAAAGACAGTAAAATTCTCTCACGGCCCCTCTGCCCCAGGCGACCACCTAAGTACTCCAGATCAATTTATAAATCTTTATCAATGCATTTTAAACTATGATGCAATTGAAAACACATGAAAACCTCAGAAAACAAAGTACAATCAAACTTGTTCACATTCAGGCTGGTCGACCCATCGGACCCTCCTGTGGATTCTCTCTGTCCCTGCCTAGACCCAATATCCCTAAGCATCCACGAAAAAAACAAAAACATCTGAGGTCCCCACATGTACCCAACAACAGAAAACATAATTCTTCAAAAATTAATACAGAAAGAATATGACACAAATTATGTATTACACATACAAATATGTCTATATATCATTGCAGACACTGGAATGTAGTCCACTACACTGCATCTCCTCAGCAGTGTCGACTTTTAATGCAACGTTGATGATGGAATCTGAACATTTCCACACCTTCCTTGTTCCACTTCCTCCAGTCCATTCATATTGTCCATGTTTGAGTATTTGAATCCCACTCTACACATCCCCCATATGCTTCTGGAAGAAAAGAAAACACCAACCAGTATCTTTTGCAAAACAACACATGCAAATTAAAACATCAATGTCAACAATAATATAAAAATGATATATAAAATGATATATAAAATTAATCACATTCCATATCCCCCCTTTGATTCATAAGAAAATACTAAATATCACAATAATATGTAAAGACATGAAAAATGATCGGATATTCAAAATGGATATCTATCCATCAATACTCCATCCAGTCCCACTTGTTTATCTCCATCTAGATCAGTAACAGTTAACAACGGCATCTGAGTGTTGTCTCCAGGCATCACAGCTCCAACCCATCTCAATATCATAGCCTTCGCAAAAGTCAATAACAAAGTACAAAAGCAAAACATCACACACAGCGCTACAAGAGCTGCTACTAAAATCTGAACTATCACTGCTCCCACTGGGCCTAACTGATCCTGCAACCAAGCCTTCGCTGACCATCCAGCTCCTTCAGATCGACAAAAACGCATCCCTTATATTCTTCAATGCACCTATAACACTAGTGATATTATCGGAACTATCGGGGATCAAAGTATAACAATCATCCCCCGTCAAGTTCATAGCCAAACATAAGCCACCTTGTTTGGCTAAAATATAGTCAAGAACCATGTCATGTTTCAACAGCGTCAGTCTGTGACTTCTTTGAGTATTTGACAGAAGGTTAAACCCTCGTATCGTTTCATTTGCAAAACCCTGCAAAGTATAGGTAATATTATCAATGTGATCTGCCAAAAATGTTACACCATACCATGGAAAAAGTCCAAGTCCCCACTTCTCTCCTAGACTTATCCTCCAATGGTAGGATTCCAAATTATGAAATTTCGCCATTTCCCTTTTCACCCTATTTCCAGACCTAGAATCAGATTTAGCAGTGTCCGGTGCCTCCCCCTTTTGAATGGTATAAACCTCATATGGAAGCTTCAACGTCGACATGTAACAACATCCTGTCCATCCATAGGGTAAGAATATATAGGCTTTATCACCACAAACCCACCAAATATCTCGAAAATTCCCAATAGTCACATTGCCAGGCAAAAGCTGATCTTTCACCATCAAAGTCCTGCTCTTCTTACTAAATGGAACATAAAAAGTTAGTTTATATTTCTCATCACTAACCTTACGTTCATGCTTACCCAAAGTCATCATATAATCATCACAATCTGATATTCCCATAAACATACCCGGTCCATCATATGTTTTATTTGAACAAAAACAGCTTTAGCCCTCACGGGTTTCACCTCCAATGCTTCAGGAATCGCTGTTAACTGATTTTCCTTCCGATCTAACAAATTCACATAGGGTAATTCATTTAACCAAGAACAATTAAACCTAGGCCTAAACAAATGCTTCGACAACGACATCATTATATCTGTCAATGATTGTTGTTGATACAACAGCCATGATAAAGCATAAGATTGACACGCAGTTGATAGAGGTTGAGCCACCGTCTCTAAGATTGAACCCCATGTGCCTGGTGCTGGAATTCTCAACAGACATGGACCCTCAAGATTCCTCACTGATCTTACAGAATGAGTTAACTGCTGGAACCATAGATTCCTACCTGCCCATCCATCTTTACTTTGCAAAACAGAAGAATCAAATCCATATGCCTTCCATTTAGTTTCTCTCTTCCCTAACGAGCGGTATTGATCAGATATATCTTCTGGTGTTCCATCAAAATTAAAGAACTCATCCTGTACCTCCGGGATAGTATTCTGCACTATTTCAGATGAATCTACATCATTCTCTGCTACCATCTGCTCTCCTATTTCAACACTATCCTTACTACCATTTACAGCACTCTCCATCTGTATCAAAGACTTCTGAGTCACATTTACTACATCCTTTAGTTTCAGAAAAGTTGTTGTTGGTGTCTGTGTCACATTTCCGAACTTTGTTGTCGCCGTCGTAACATTCATCTCTTTCAAAGTTACTGTTAAAATAGTGGCTTTAGTTGATGTATTAACACTCTTAATTATTTCCAGTGGCAAAGTGACAGATGTCCTCTGTGTATTATTTACTGTTGGAGTGGCTACTGTAATATACTGCTCCTGAACTCCTTTGGTGACTGTGGAAACTTCAACAGACTTTAAATCTTCCATCATAAGCGTCACCTTACGAGTTACATAGCCTTCTAACCAATAATTCTTAACCGGAACAAATTTGAACGCTGGCTCTAAATAAGTACAAGTATATTCTCCCTGATCTTCCCATGTAACATTACGCAAAATAAGTGAGCAATCACTCATAACCCTCTTCCACTTCATATCGTTGTACAAAATATACTTCCTTTGACTAGGTGGCACAGCTTCTACTTCTGGTCCTGATAACAACACTTCTTCTCCATAATTATCTCTCCACGTGGGAGGAATGTCACCACCCCCACTCCGTCTCTCACATCTACAAGGAAGATGAGCTGTACCACCCATCCTAACCCTAATGACAGTCTTTTCTTCTAAAATTGGTGTTGGAGCGATTTTCTGAGGCGCCATTGTAATCAAATGTGATACATGTATAGCTTTAATAACTGTCAATGTTGAAAGAGTTGAATTGCTTCTCACTGTTGTTGTATTAGGCTGAAGTGTTGATGTCATTGTTGTTGATTCATCTATTTTCCCTACAGCTTGGAGCTCTTTACTTGTATTTCCATCTATCACCACTAGTGTCACTACATTAACTCTCAGTCCCGACTGTAATCCCTCACTTTCAAACTGTGGATTATAAAAAATACATTTATAATCACCTTGATCCTCCTGCTGGGAATTGTACACATAGAGACTGCAATCACCCTCAATCTTCAGTCTTCTCTTATCATTCAGCAACGCATACTTTCTCAATGCAACTGCTCCTAACAGATCTAAACTCATGCCATAGCTATCTTCCCACTGAACTCTAAATTTCCCTTCACCACTGTTCTCTCTCGTGCATTGGCATGGAAGCTGAGCTGACTTTCCTAGAGTTACTTCAACCCTAGTTTTCGTAACGTTTTGGTCTGACTTTTCTCCTAACTGGTCTGTGCCTACTTTGTCTAACTGAATCACCAGCTTCTCCTGTAACATAGTTGCCCTTGGTGATCTCCATGGTTTCACATTCCACTGAAATATTCCCTGTTGTTTCTGGGACGTATTGAAAATCAATGTCCCCAAATCTCCTTTCCTTTCCATCCATTGCAGAGTCATCTCTGACATCATCAGAAGTGTACACATTATCATCAACGTTGTCCACAACATGGACAATCTCTCCTTCTGGGTTTTGACTCTGTATATTGTCATGCATCTCTCCTTCTGCCTGTTTTTCCCTATCTTCATCCTGCTCTCTTGAGCCTTCAACATCCTGTCTCTCTGCGCGTGGCACCTCTTCTCCAGGCGCTTTAACACAATGTGACAAATGATACCACGTTGGAGACCCTTTAACCTGGACAGCTGTTCCAGTACTACGAACTTCAAATGGTCCTTCACGACGTTCGTTATACCACTTCCTTCTAAATACCTTCACGAACACCTTGTCCCCAGGTTACACTGTACTCCTTTTTTGCTCATCAAGCTTCTCCTGCACCTCTTCTTTTCTTTGCCTGTCAGAAACATATGTGGACAACTTCTTATGAAAATTGGCCATATACAGTGAGCTCCATAATTCATTGGACAGTGACCATTGTTTTGTTATTTTGGTTCTGTACTCTAGCACTTTGAGTTTGAAAGGATACAATGACAATGAGCGTGAAGTGCAGACTGTCAGCTTTAATTTGAGGGTATTTTCATACATATCGGATGAACCGTTTAGAAATGACAGCACCTTTTGTACATGGTCCCCCCATTTTAAGGTACTACAAGTATTTGTTAAATTGGCTTCACAGATGTGTGTCGTTAGGCAGGTGTATTCATTTGTGTCGTTAGTGAATGCAGGAGAACTGTTGATGAATAGTAATGATTCTAGACGTTGCTATTGCCTTTGGAGGTTGTTATTGGGGTGTGACAACATGAGGAAGACAGCAGTGTCAATGCAAATGAAGTTGGCCGTCAAAAGGCTCAGAAATGAAAATCAATCATTCAGGAACATTGCAAAAACCCTGGCCATGCCCAAGTCAACAGTTTTGTTCATCATTAACAAGAAAAAAACAACCGGTGAACTCAATTATGTCAAAAGACCCGGTAGACAGAGGAAGACCACTGTAGTGGATGACCGGAGAATACTCTCTATGGTGAAGAAAAAACCCCTGATAACAGCCCAACAGATCAAAAACACTCTCCTGGATGCAGGTGTAGATGTGTCAAAGTCTACCATACGCAGAAGACTACACCAGCAGGACTACAGAGGGTACACTACAAGATGCAAACCACTGATAAGCCTGAAGAACAGAAAGGCAAGATTACAGTTTGCTAAAAAGCACCTAAAAGAACCCCAAGAGTTCTGGAAAAAAATATTGTGGACAGATGAGACAAAGATTAACATGTACCAGAGTGATGGAAAGACAAAAGTGTGGAGAAAAAAAAGAAATGCCCATGATCCAAAGCATACCACCTCATCCATGAAACATGGTGGAGGGGGTGTTATGGCTTGGGCCTGTATGGCTGCCAGTGGAACAGGCTCACTTGTCTTCATCGATGATGTGACTGCAGACAGAAGTAGAACAATGAATTCTGAAGTCTACAGAAATATTTTATCTGCTCAGATAAAACCAAATGCCTCCAAACTCATTGGACGGCACTTAATCACGCAACAAGACAATGACCCTAAACATACTGCTAGAGCAACAAAGGGGTTTTTGATGGCCAAAAAGTGGAAAAACCTTGACTGGCCGAGTCAATCACCAGATCTGAATCCAATTGAACATGCATTTTACATGCTGAAGAGGAGACTTAAGGCAATAAGTCCCCGAAACAAGCAGGAACTGAAGATGGCTGCAGTACAGGCCTGGCAGAGCATCACCAGGGAAGATACCCAGCGTCTGGTGATGGCGATGCATCGCAGACTTCAAGCAGTCATTGCATGCAAAGGATATGCGACCAAATATTAACAATGATTACTTTATTCTACATTATGTTAAACTGTCCAATGATTTTTGATGCCCGAAAATGGGGGGGACCATGTACAAAAGCTTCTATAATTCGTAAACGGTTCATCCGATATGTATGAAAATACCCTCAAATTAAAGCTGACAGTCTGCACTTCACCCTCATTGTCATTGTATCCTTTCAAACTCAAAGTGCTAGAGTACAGAACCAAAATAACAAAAGAATGGTCACTGTCCAGTGAATTATGGAGCTCACTGTATGTAACGTACGCTCTCATTTCATCTTCCAAAAGACCAAGCTTGGACCCTTTCCGCTTGTTCGCAAACAAGGCGTAGGCATCCTTCTTCCTGTGACCAGTTCATGGGGTGTCATACGTAGATCACGCAACTCACTTGAGCGACACACCATTAATGCTAAAGGAAGTGCCGCTATCCAGTTTAGACCCGTATGCTGACAAATTTTGACAATGCGATTTTTCAAGACACCGTTCATTTTTTCACAAATCCCTTGACTTTGTGGGTGATAAACTGCTCCAAGACGTTGCTTAATTCCCAATTTTTGCAACATCAATTTCACTGATTTATCCACAAATTCCTTCCCATTATCTGAGGATGTTCGACCGGGAAGTCCCCACCTGCTTATGACTTCTTTACACAAGAACTTAGCAACCGACTGAGCATCTTTTCGCTTGGTTGGACAGGCCTCCAGCCATCGTGAAAATCTATCTACAACCACCAACATGTATCTTTTCCCATCAACTGGTTTTATCATATCAACAAAGTCGATAACCAACTCACGCATAGGACCTCTCGGTGTAGGAATGTGACCAGGAAGAACAGTCACACCCCTGCGAACATTATTTTTCAGACAGATTGTGCACCTGCCTATGACATAGTCAACCTGTTCAAGCAAATATGGTGCCCAAAAACAATACTCCTTTGTGATCTTTCTCCTAACCTCCCCCCTTGCAACATGAGCTAACCCATGTGCTTCCTGAATCATCAGACCTAATAGGTCTAGAGGCGCTACTATCAACCCCTCATGGTTTCTCCAAAGACAACAAAGGCATGTTACTCTGAAGATGTTTTATTGTCTTCAAAACACCTGCTTTCGAAAGTCCTTCAATTTGTGGTTCGATCCCTTGGATTGCTTCATCTTTCAATGGATACTGATTCTTCCAAGGAGGTCTTGCTCCTGGTCGAAGTTCAACTTTCACCTCAATTGGGCTGATTTCACAAGTCCAATATCGGTACTGTGTTGAGACCATAAACATTCTGGAACTTGTTGCAACATCTCCTCTTTCATAGGG
Organism: Coregonus lavaretus; assembly: GCF_964263955.1. Classification (NCBI taxonomy): domain Eukaryota; kingdom Metazoa; phylum Chordata; class Actinopteri; order Salmoniformes; family Salmonidae; genus Coregonus; species Coregonus lavaretus. The sequence goes on along the minus strand of NC_139997.1, from coordinate 38,201,596 downwards.
TCTGAATCCATCTTCGCACTGCAAATAGATTAATGTGTCATCCGTACAGCTTGTGGCTCTCCTTGTCCTTGAGCCGAAATCATGATTTTGAGAAATCGCTGATCTTCACTCCTCCAAATCGCCAACTTCTCTTTCATCGGTACGAAAACAGCTTTCTCTGCTTCTGTCATCATTTCTCCTATTTGCTATTGCTCATAGCCTTCAGAAACCAACAAGGTCACATGTGGCACACTCTTCTCAATCTCAAATTCTTTATCCAGATAATCGTCTATGTTTATCTTCATAGCTGCTCCTTGTGGTCCTAAAATTATGCAACATGAGCTAGGTTGAACTTTCTTTGGTTGATGACTCAACCATTCTTCTGAGTTCGATTGGGCAGCATTCTTGAAATGCTTGAGCGTACAATGAAATTGATATTCTGGAAGCCTCGCATCTGGCATGTTTGCCACAATGAATTTCTCCCATATCTTAGCCTGCTTCAAAAAATCTTCACTGAGATTTCCAATCCAGAATACTGAAGAAGAATCCATCTCATGTCATCAACAATTGGTAAACCTTTTCCTTTGGCACTTCTACCAGACAGCCGTCTGGTGTACATTTTATTGTACAGTTCAATTTACACAATGCATCTCTTCCCAACAATGCAATAGGTGTATGTGCTGATACCAGTATGGGTATTGTAATTTTCTGATTTTCATAGCAGAGCTCAATTGGTTCCGTAAGAGGAATCAGCTGTTTCACTCCCTCAAATCCGATTGTCCTAATTAGTTGATTGGACATAGGGAGATGTGTAGCATCTTCAGGCCGAACACAGGTAAAAGCAGCTCCGCTATCCGCCATCACTTCCAATGGTCGTTTGTTTACTTTCACCTCAATTGTTGGATCTTTTTCCGGTCCTGATGCTACCAGCTGACACCCCCCTTTCGGATCTTCTGGGCACCTCTAGAATCCTTGCTCCGGGCCCCTATAAGGGTTCACCAGTCCTCCAGATGATCTTGACTGGCCCCTGTATCTTCCTCTGAAATTCCCTCTTGTGTTTCCTCCTGGCCCATTACACTCAGGGGCAAAGTGACCAACCTGTCCACAATTATAACACACTTCTGAAGATTGCTGGAAGTATGGCTTAAATCTTCCTCCTCTTCCTCTTCCTAAGCCTTCTCGTCCTCTTCCTCTCCAATTCTGTGTCTGTCCAGAAACTGGCTGTGGATATGAAACAACTGGTCCCGCTATTGGTGGCTGGTACAATTGCGGTTGGAACTGGTTCAGTTGAAGCTGTGGCAGTGATTGTTGATTTGGTGCACACTGATTCTGCATAACCAAAGCTTGTTTCTTCTCCTTCTTATTCTCCACCAGTTGTATTTGATTGAGATTTCTGAGAGTTTCTTGGTCCTGTTCTTTCTGGTTGTGTTCCTTTTTCCGGTACAGATCCACTTGATGGGCTATATGATCTGTATAGACACCTTTTGTCATGCTTCCAAGTCCAACCACCTCTGCCAGTTTGCTCCTTACTGGTGAGGGCAGTCCCATCTGCAGTTTAGCTCTCAAAATTGACTGCTCAATTTGACTCACATCTGGATCATTTCCGGTAATATTTCTCTACACTTGATGAACTCTTGACACATAGGCTCTCGGATTTTCTTGTTGTCCTAGTGGGTCAATCAGAATGTTGTCAGGATGCACATTTGTTGGAAACGTATCTTTCAGTGCTCTCCACAGCCGATTTCTACTTGCAGCCAACAATTCAGGATCATTCACCGCAGTCCCCACATATCGATGAAGTCCAGCTCTCTGAAAAATTTCTTCCATACCTGGAATCCCAAGGAGATTAGCCAAAAGTATCTTAATGTCTCCTATGGCAGACTGTGTTCCCACTGTCATTTCTTCCAATTTTGAAATCCAAGGATATGCTCCATCTTGAAGAGTAGGCAGCTTCTCAAGTGTATCTGACATATCGGTATTCTGCAAAGGCTTATACTCCAGGTTCTGTCCTCGAATTATCACAGGCATCATCTTCTTACTTGTGCTCCCTTGTCTTGGCCTCAATGTATACCTCTTCTCCAATTCTTGGGATCCTTTTTTCAGCAGTTTTTTCTTCTGTATCTTCAGCTTCTTGAGTTGTTCTTCCAGTTCTCTTACTCTTCTAAATTATTGGCCTTATCCAAGCATAATATGCATCGGTCTATATCTCTTTCTATTTCTTCTGTGCTAGTCATTGTAGGATAAAATCCCCTTGAATATGAAGCACCTTTAATCTCCAAATCTTTATCACTGTCTTCATCTTCACTTTCATCAGAACTCGAATCTCTTGTATTCTTCTTCTTCCAACTTCCATCACCCCTTCTTTCCGCTCTGGCCAACCTCCGTCTGATCACAGGGTCATATCCACCCATGATCTCTTCTGAATCACTCTGATCATCATCATCATCTTCAAGTTCCATCTCATTTTCTTCTTACTTTTGGAGTTTGGATTCATCTTTATGGTCGTTTCTGCTTGTCCTCTCTCTATTATTCGTTCATCTTCATCTCTGATGCAATAATCACCCTCCTGAATGATCACTGGAAGCTGAGGATAGACGTCCTTAAACTCTACTTCTTCCTCGTAAGGTGGGGGTCTTTTTGCTGAATCCGTATGTGAGAAAGGTGTATTAACTTCTGCCATTAGTTTTTCTGTCACCTTCACCTCTTTTGCCATTTTCTCTATACCTCTGTCTCTTTTATCTTTTGTATCTTTTATCAGTTTTTGTCCTTCATTTTCAAACAGCTTAAGAAGACCCAACTCTCTTTGTCTCTTTTCTTTACGTTGTTCCCCTTTTTTCCCCTTCTTTTGATCTGCCTTATATGTGGCCACAAGCGCTTTCATTATCTTGATGACGTCTGGGTTAAGAGTCCCTTCCACTGGCCATGGTTGTTCAATGTCAGGCCAACGTTTATTCCATTTTCCAGATAACCTTGCAATACCATTAACTAGAGGATTACTATTTTGTACTACATCAACAGGAGTAATTACTTTTGTAGTTTTTATGTCCTTTTTCCCCATTGTAACCACTCTTTTATATTCCTTTATTGTGAATTATTTTATTATTATTATTATTATTATTATTTTAAACCAATGAATTTGTAAACCAAAAAATACTTTAGACTATGTAGCTTATGTTTCCCTCCTTTTTAAATTTTTAAATTTTTTAAATTAATTAATTAATTAATCAATTAATTAATTTATCAATATTTTTATTTATTTTTATTTATTTATTAATTAATGTTTATTTTATTTTACCAAATTATTGATTAGTGGCAATCTTACCACATCCGATCAGGAAAAGTAAAGGAAACTAGTCAACTTCAGAGCAATCCAAAAAAGAAAGACCTGTAATCCAGCAACACTACAGCACTCACAAACCAATTGCTTAATAATCACCCAATTACCTTAATTTTACAGAATAATGTCAGTGCTGGATTTCCAACACAACTCTAATCAAACCAACCCATGCACAAAAAACTCCAATGTGCAATTCTTAATTACATCAATTGATCAGTCTGTTGCCAAGTCTCTGTTAAATTGTCACAACATGAAATATGCTAGGCACACACAATATCCTGTATGGGAAAGTAAGTTTGTGAACAGAACAGTACTGGCCTTGATTGGAGTGGATCCGGGGCAGCACACACTGTCGCGTGACGCATTGGTCAGCACCTCCTCTCTCTCTCTCTGTCTCCTCCTTCTCGTCTCTCACATGACAGGAGAACAAAGGAAACAGACAACAATTTAGTATTTTATGCATACCTATGTTCACATTCGCGCTAAGAAATAAGCAAACAGCTTAACTCAGGAATATTATAAATAGCGCAATAACCTTATTTTTTATTTTTATTTTTTATTTTTAATCCATCAACATATCTCTCATATCATAAATTCAATAGATCTCAATCAAATAGTTTCATAGTTAAGCAACAGCCACTTATCAAACAGAATACTTTATCCGTGTGTATTCAAAATCTCCCCCTTTCTTCTCTGTCTGCAGCACTAAGTCTGCGTGTCACAGGGGAGTGGCATATTTGCTCTACGTAACTCTAAACTCATAAAATCCCACGCATGCGCAGCTCATTCATCAGTGCGATTTCAAAGCGAGAGGAGCTCTCCCAAGCAGCTCTCTCCAAGCTAAACAGCAGAAAGCAGACAGACCAGCTGTCCCTCCGTTATTTCCAACACAGACAAACAGTAACACTTAACAAAACTCACAAACCAACACAGAACATAGAACACAAATCCTACTTTGAAGTTTCTTATCTTCACTTATACTAATCTGCAGATTTATAGGTATTTTCTTATCCTTTACAAATAATCGTCCTCCCAGGGGCTCATAGTTTTTTTTAACAATTATTAAACGTTCTCTTTTATAGAGACTCATATAAGGTTTTAACCTTAACGTCCTCCCAGGGGCTCATATATAGTTAACAATTATTAACATTCTCTCTAATGGAGACTCATAAGATTTTAACCTTAACTAACATATTTCCTTACAAAAAACTAAAACCCCTGTTGCCATAGCCTTAGTCGACACACAGCAGAGACCTCCCCTTTTACACACACGCATAGGCCCTCTTCCTCTCACACACACATAATTCAAGAGGAATGCATCCGTTCATACAATACACTAAGCATGCTACCGTCGCTCCTTATTTCTCATTGTTCCTTCCTAAATTTCTGCTACCTCGAGTTGCAGATATTCAATGAGAGGTTAATTCGAACACATACCTCGTCAACTATATGTCGAGAGGTAACTTACAATGGAATGTATCTTCCACAAACTCCAGTTCCCAGAACTGACCTTAAAAATCAACCTAGTGAGTTATCAGGATTTTCGGCCCATCCTAATGATCGCCTCGTTTGAGGGCTTCCTTAAATCAGCGACGTCCTAAAAGTATACTTTTTCCTTATTTCCTGGCCTTATTCCTTCATGCTATCCCTGGACACTCCTTTTCATTTTATTCAAGCCAAATATCCGTGTGCCCAGTGTTAACAATTCCTATAGACACTCCCCCCTGTTTGCGTTGATCCCAACACAAACAAATTTAGAAATTTAGAACGGATTCTCATCACACAGCAAATAACAGCAAAGCGCACACGCAAGTCCAAAAATGGTACATCCCCCCCAACGCACACACACAAGCACACGAACTGACCAGCGCCCAAAGCTGTGAGAAATCTCACCTTATCTGCCGGCATCTTGAGCGGGAGTCACTTCGTAGCTCATGAATGGAACGCTGGAGAGACGCAACACGTCCCAAAAATCCTTGTCGCCATTCTGTGGTGTCGAGACAACGATGCTGATATGCTGTGATGACAAGAAATCCGCTGACACTGTCCTTGATTATAATGGTTTATTACATCAAATATTACAGTATCAAATTACAGACTCTTGCAGAAATCTGGAGAACAACTGACCCAATCTCTAATATGTTATTCTCTCCATCCTTTGTTCAAAAACATGGTATTTATATCCTATGTAACATAATATGGGTGGTTTTAATAGACCAATCCCTGGCCTCTACATAGCAGACTCCTCTGTTTTAGGGGGCCCCTATAGTAATGTTTTCCAGATGTTTCCGCAAGTAGAGCCAAGTTCCTCTAACACACCATTTGCAAACGTCAGCAAAATCATAAACTGTTTAGATACTACACGTTCTCCTGGCATCCGCCAAACCCAGATTATTCCGTCGGACTGCCAGATGGTGAGAACGCGTTTCCACTGCTCCAGAGTCCAATGGCGTTGAGCTTTACACAACTCCAGCCGACGCTTGGCATTACGCATGGTGATCTTAGGCTTGTGTGCGGCTGCTCGGCCATGGAAACCCATTTCATGAAGCTCCCGACGCACAGTTCTTGTGCTGACATTGCTTCCAGAGGCAGTTTGGAACTCGGTAGTGAGTGTTGTAACCGAGGACAGACGATCTTTCCCCACTTCAGCACTTGCCGGTTCCGTTCTGTGTGCTTGTGTGGCCTACCACTTCGCGGCTGAGCCGTTGTTGCTCCTAGACGTTTTCCACTTCACAATAACAGCACTTACAGTTGACCGGGGCAGCTCTAGCAGGGCAGGAATTTGACAAACTGACTTGTTGGAAAGGTGGCATCCTATGACGGTGCCACGTTGAAAGTCACTGAGCTCTTCAGTAAGCCCATTCTACTGCATGGCTGTGTGCTCGATTTGATACATCTGTCAGCAACGGGTGTGGCTGAAATAGCTGAATCCACTAATTTGAAGGGGTATCCACATACTTTTGGCCATGTAGTGTATATACCAGGATTAGACAGTGACTTCATAAATCTTCTCCAAGTCATCTGCACTGGTAACCAAATGAATGAAACGATTGGAACAGTTGGCTCCCATGTACACGTGTTTCCTTGTTGATCTAATTTATGAATATCTATATTAAACCAAGGTCTCCTCTATGACTTCCTCCATGCCTGTCCCTGGTTTATATCACTCTACCCAATTCCCCGAACCAGCGGGATACAGCTGTATGGTTCAGCTGTGGCTGGGTGACTGCCTACGGTAAGGGATGAGCCTTCCCCAATGTAGAGATGCTAATTGAATTGAAAACAGTACAGCGCCAAAAAGCACACAAACATACACCCACAGGCACGTGCACACAAAAACACACACATACCCACAAACACAAGCGTGTGCTACCCCCCCTCCACACACGCACGCACGCACGCACGCACACATACAAACAAATACATAAGAAACACATACTGTAACAGTGTACCTTAGAAGTCCATATTACTACTAGCTTACTCATTAAAGCATTTAAGTCAATTATTTCTCCCAGTGTGCAGCCAGTCACAGGAGTGAGAGGTTTGGGGCTCTGTGTGTTTATGCAACTGAAATGAAACATGATGGAAATGGCCTCAGCCAGGGAGATGAAAACTTTGATTGGAATAAATGAGGTAGCCATCGACTTTCATCAATCAGAAGATAAATGAAGGGAGAGCAGATGACAAATGTGTAATCTATTTTCTGCGTCTGTAATCTAGTAATGCATCACAGCCTGTGGAATAACTCATTAAATCATTTTCGCACATTGTTAACCCTTCTTGGTAAGGGTGTTATCGTGTTACAAAGAGATAGGCTTTGGGGTCTGAATTCCCTAGTTTAAATGTAAGTGTTGGGCAATCAAATCATATTTGTTCACATGAAATTAGAGTACAAAATGAACCTGAGCGTCTGGACCTGGGGTATTGATGAGAAATAGATTGGCACTAGTGATGTTATCAGATCCCTTGAGGAGAGGATGAGAAGTAGAGTGGGAGGAGGGGGCAAGAACAAACATATCAGAAGAGGAGAGGAACAGACAGGGTGCTGGAGGGGAGAGAAACAAAGCAGCAGAGCAGACGGTCTGTTTTACTTGGCTGCTCATGTTGCCTCCACTTGAGCAGCAGCAGCTCAGCCCAGAGAGAGTAGGCTAGTATTACTACATTACTACAGGTCAGTCTGTGTCTCTCACACTCACTACATTACTACAGGTCAATCTGTGTCTCTCACACTCACTACATTACTACAGGTCAATCTGTGTCTCTCATACTCACTACATTACTACAGGTCAATCTGTGTCTCTCACACTCACTACATTACTACAGGTCAATCTGTGTCTCTCATACTCACTACATTACTACAGGTCAATCTGTCTCCCACACTCACTACGTTACTACAGGTCAATCTGTGTCTCTCACACTCACTACATTACTACAGGTCAATCTGTGTCTCTCACACTCACTACATTACTACAGGTCAATCTGTGTCTCTCATACTCACTACATTACTACAGGTCAATCTGTGTCTCTCACACTCACTACATTACTACAGGTCAATCTGTGTCTCTCACACTCACTACATTACTACAGGTCAATCTGTGTCTCTCACACTCACTACATTACTACACGTCAATCTGTGTCTCTCATACTCACTACATTACTACAGGTCAATCTGTGTCTCTCACACTCACTACATTACTACAGGTCAATCTGTGTCTCTCACACTCACTACATTACTACACGTCAATCTGTGTCTCTCACACTCACTACATTACTACAGGTCAATCTGTGTCTCTCACACTCGCTACATTACTACAGGTCAATCTGTGCCTCTCATACTCGCTACATTACTGCAAGTCAGTCTGTGCCTCTTACACTCACTACATTACTAGCTACAGGTTGGCAATAGAGTCTGTAATGTTGCATACTACAGATCTACTCAATGGTCTTTGACATTCAGATGTTGGATCTTAATTTGAGCCAGTCTCCTAGAGCAGGAAAATAAACCTGCAGCAACAGGAAATGTGAATTATGTGGATTATAATTAATGGACATTTTTGTAGCGATTGATACAATTTTCGTAAGGGAAAATAAAGTCTGAGATATCAAAGTGGAAAGTTCTCCTGCAACAGGGTGATCAAATTAAGATCTGTACAAACGGAGCGTAAAGGACACATTTCTGGAACTAAACAGAAGTCATACCAGCACTATACAGCCCTGAGACAATACATACTGTGACTAGTGGAGTATCCAGCTACAAGGATATTGGGAAGTTGTTTTAACCAAGATCTCACATGACTGTACATGAACTATAAAATCTGATTAACAGTGAAAGGAAGACATACAAGAAAAACACACACCATCTTGTCTTGCATCTTGCAAATCTCCATTATGAAACAGATGGGAGCACGGCATGCTGCCTGATAGAATATGCATGGGCAGGCAATGGTGAAATGAAACTGAGGAACCATATGTTGGCTTCAACTCAGATGATTTCCAATGGGGTGGATTACTTAGTGGAGACCTTCATTAGCTCCAACAGGCCATGGGAGGTCAGGTCACCACCACCACCGCCACCACCACTATCCACAATCAACAGTAATGAATACTGACTCAATGTTCACTGCAGTGTTGCTTGCTGCACTGGTACAGATTACAATGTTTCAACCATTAAAGTCTTTATCAGGTTTAGTGCTGACCGCACATACCCATGTCCAGTACATGGAGTACATACATCACATGTAGCCCACATTTCATCAGTGCTGTCATGGCGGGTACGTGTGCATCACAGGAGGTTAGTGGCACCTTAATTGGGAAGAACAGGCTCGTGGTAATGGCTGGAGTGGAATAAGTAGAATGGTATCAAATTCATCAAACATATGGTTTCCATGTGCTTGATGCCATTCCATTCGCTACGTTCCAGCCATTTCTATGAGCCATCCTCCCCTCAGCAGCCTCCACTGTGTGCTTTGAACAAGGGTACTGGTGTGATGGCATTGATTGATTGCAGAATTCCATGTTTGTTATATAACTTCTTAAGGAAAATAAGCATGCTGGCATGTTTTCACACAACTGAGTGCATCATATCATGTACATAACACCATGACTCAGAGATGCATTATCTAATCCAATGCTGATTTAACGATGATCATCTTATCTAATCATCAGTTTTAGGGTGTGGTCCTAACAAAGTGATATTTTATAACATATTTTTTTCCATGATGTTCTTCTTCTATAATCCCATTAAGTAGGCTTCCTTATCTCAATCAATCAAATGTATTTTATAAAGCCCTTTTTACATCAGCAGTTGTCTCAAAGTGCTATACAGATACCGAGCCAACAGGTGTGCCTTGTTAAACGTTTGAGCCAATCAGTTGTGTTGTGACAAAGTAGGGTTGGTATACAGAAGATAGCCCTATTTGGTAAAAGACTGTCCATATTATGGCAAGAACAGCTCAAATAAACAAAGAGAAACGACAGTCCATCATTACTTTAAGACATGACGGAAAATGTCAAGAACTCTGAAAGTTTCTTCAAGTGCAGTCGCAAAATCCATCAAGCGCTATGATGAAACTGGCTCTCATGAGGACCGCCACAGGAAAGGGAGACCCAGAGTTACCTCTGCTGCAGAGGATAAGTTCATTAGAGTTAACTGCACCTCAGATTGCAGCCCAAATAAATGCTTCACAGAGTTCAAGTAACAGACACATCTCAACATCAACTGTTCAGAGGAGACTGCGTGAATCAGGCCTTCATGGTTGAATTGCTGCAAACAAAGCACTACTAAAGGACACCAATAATAAGAAGAGACTTGCTTGGGCCAAGAAACACGAGCAATGGACATTGGACTGGTGGAAATCTGTCCTTTGGTCTGATGAGTCCAAATGTGAGATTTTTGGTTTCAACCGCCGTGTCTTTGTGAGACGCAGAGTAGGTGAATGGATGATCTCCGCATTTGTGGTTCCCACCGTGAAGCATGGAGGAGGAGTGTAATGGTGTGGGGGTGCTTTGCTGGTGACACTGCCAGTGATTCATTTAGAATTCAAGGCACACTTAACCAGCATGGCTAACACAGCATTCTGCAGCGATACGCCATCCCATCTGGTTTGCGCTTAGTGGGACTATCATTTGTTTTTCAACAGGAAAATGACCCAAAACACACCTCCAGGCTGTGTAAGGGCTATTTGACCAAGAAGGAGAGTGATGGAGTGCTGCATCAGATGACCTGTCCTCCACAATCACCCGACCTGAACCCAATTGAGATGGTTTGGGATGAGTTGGACCGCAGAGTGAAGGAAAAGCAGTGGGAACTCCTTCAAGACTGTTGTAAAAGCATTCCTCATGAAGCGGGTTGAGAGAATGCCAAGAGTGTGGAAAGCTGTCATCAAGGCAAAGGGTGGCTACTTTAAAGAATCAAAAATTAAAAATATATGTTGCTTATTTGAGCTGTTCTTGCCATAATATGGACTTGGTCTTTTACCAAAATAGGGCCATCTTCTGTATACCACCCCTACCTTGTCACAACACAACTGATTGGCTCAAATCATTAAGAAGGAAAGAAATTCCACAAATTAACTTTTAACAAGGCACACATATATTTTGATTTGTTTAACACTTTTTTGGTTAATACATGATTCCATATGTGTTATTTCATAGTTTTGATGTCTTCACTATTATTCTACAATGTAGAAAATATCAAAACTAAGAAGAACCCTTGAATGAGTACTATATACACTGCTCAAAAAAATAAAGGGAACACTAAAATAACACATCCTAGATCTGAATGAATGAAATAATCTTATTAAATACTTTTTTCTTTACATAGTTGAATGTGCTGACAACAAAATCACACAAAAATTATCAATGGAAATCAAATTTATCAATCCATGGAGGTCTGGATTTGGAGTCACCCTCAAAATTAAAGTGGAAAACCACACTACAGGCTGATCCAACTTTGATGTAATGTCCTTAAAACAAGTCAAAATGAGGCTCAGTAGTGTGTGTGGCCTCCACGTGCCTGTATGACCTCCCTACAACGCCTGGGCATGCTCCTGATGAGGTGGCGGATGGTCTCCTGAGGGATCTCCTCCCAGACCTGGACTAAAGCATCCGCCAACTCCTGGACAGTCTGTGGTGCAACGTGGCGTTGGTGGATGGAGCGAGACATGATGTCCCAGATGTGCTCAATTGGATTCAGGTCTGGGGAACGGGCGGGCCAGTCCATAGCATCAATGCCTTCCTCTTGCAGGAACTGCTGACACACTCCAGCCACATGAGATCTAGCATTGTCTTGCATTCGGAGGAACCCAGGGCCAACCGCACCAGCATATGGTCTCACAAGGGGTCTGATGATCTCATCTCGGTACCTAATGGCAGTCAGGCTACCTCTGGTGAGCACATGGAGGGCTGTGCGGCCCCCCAATGAAATGCCACCCCACACCATGACTGACCCACCGCCAAACCGGTCATGCTGGAGGATGTTGCAGGCAGCAGAACGTTCTCCACGGCGTCTCCAGACTCTGTCACATCTGTCACATGTGCTCAGTGTTAACCTGCTTTCATCTGTGAAGAGCACAGGGCGCCAGTGGCGAATTTGCCAATCTTGGTGTTCTCTGGCAAATGCCAAACGTCCTGCACGGTGTTGGGCTGTAAGCACAACCTCCACCTGTGGACGTCGGGCCCTCATACCACCCTCATGGAGTCTGTTTCTGACCGTTTGAGCAGACACATGCACATTTGTGGCCTGCTGGAGGTCATTTTGCAGGGCTCTGGCAGTGCTCCTCCTGCTCCTCCTTGCACAAAGGCGGAGGTAGCGGTCCTGCTGCTGGGTTGTTGCCCTCCTACGGCCTCCTCCACGTCTCCTGATGTACTGGCCTGTCTCCTGGTAGCGCCTCCATGCTCTGGACACTACGCTGACAGACACAGCAAACCTTCTTGCCACAGCTCACATTGATGTGCCATCCTGGATGAGCTGCACTACCTGAGCCACTTGTGTGGGTTGTAGACTCCGTCTCATGCTACCACTAGAGTGAAAGCACCGCCAGCATTCAAAAGTGACCAAAACATCAGCCAGGAAACATAGGAACTGAGAAGTGGTCTGTGGTCACCACCTGCAGAACCACTTCTTTATTGGGGGTGTCTTGCTAATTGCCTATAATTTCCACCTGTTGTCTATTCCATTTGCACAACAGCATGTGAAATGTATTGTCAATCAGTGTTGCTTCCTAAGTGGACAGTTTGATTTCACAGAAGTGTGATTGACTTGGAGTTACATTGTGTTGTTTAAGTGTTCCCTTTATTTTTTTGAGCAGTGTATATATATATTTTTTTTATTAATTTCCCCTAACCCTGCCACCCCTCCCCTAATTGGAGTAAACTAATTGAATATATTTTCCTTCTTTATTATTTTCCCCTAACCCTACCACACCTCCAAAAATTGGAGTAAACTAATGTACAACAATACTTAGGCTTCTACTTCCATCTTATACATACTACATACATTTCACGGACAGTATATTTTACATTAGTTATCTTTTGTTTGCTTTTAGTCCCAGCCTTCAGCTACCCTCAACCCCTCCCATCTATCTCTGAAGACCATTCATTTTCTAGCTGCCATATTTTTTCTACTATGCTGTGATGTTTCACAAAAGTTCTGAACCTTTCTATTCTCATAGTTTCTACAGATTGTAAATGAAAGATAAACACCTTTGCTAAGAGTATTATTATATTATTGATCGATTGACTATGACTTTTCAAATCACCCAGCAGTGCTATTTGCAGAGTTAGCTCCAAGTAAATGTTGCAATTTTTCAGCCTGAACCTGTGACCAAAAACAAGCTACATATGGGCAGTACCAAAGCAAGTGATCTAATGATTATGTCTTTTAGCAGAAAATTCTGCAGAGCTGGGATGGTAGTATCCCCCATATATATAACATTATATTGGTTGCAAGAATTCTGTATAATAATTTCAATAAAAAAACGTTACATTTTGAATCCGGCGTCATTTTGTATATCAGTTTATAAACCATGAGGAGGGCTTATCTTTGTCACATTGCCCTACACCACCACCTGACTGCATGGCTTCACGTCACAGGGACTTCAGGACAAACATGGATGAGCTGCACATGCTTACTGTACATCTGGATGTATGGACGCCATTTAGTAAAACACAGCCCTACAATCTCCTCTTACAGATGTCGGATCTTAATTTGACCCATTTCGTAGCAGGAAAATAATTATCATGCAGCAGGAGGATTATAGTAGCCTATGGCTGCGTTTAGACAGGCAGACCAATTCTATATATATATATATACAGTGGGGAGAACAAGTATTTGATACACTGCCGATTTTGCAGGTTTTCCTACTTACAAAGCATGTAGAGGTCTGTCATTTTTATCATAGGTACACTTCAACTGTGAGAGACGGAATCTAAAACAAAAATCCAGAAAATCACATTGTATGATTTTTAAGTAATTAATTTGCATTTTATTGCATGACATAAGTATTTGATCACCTACCAACCAGTAAGAATTCCGGCTCTCACAGACCTGTTAGTTTTTCTTTAAGAAGCCCTCCTGTTCTCCACTCATTACCTGTCTTAACTGCACCTGTTTGAACTCGTTACCTGTATAAAAGACACCTGTCCACACACTCAATCAAACAGACATCAACCTCTCCACAATGGCCAAGACCAGAGAGCTGTGTAAGGACATCAGGGATAAAATTGTAGACCTGCACAAGGCTGGGATGGGCTACAGGACAATAGGCAAGCAGCTTGGTGAGAAGGCAACAACTGTTGGCGCAATTATTAGAAAATGGAAGAAGTTCAAGATGACGATCAATCACCCTCGGTCTGGGGCTCCATGCAAGATCTCACCTCGTGGGGCATCAATGATCATGAGGAAGGTGAGGGATCAGCCCAGAACTACACGGCAGGACCTGGTCAATGACCTGAAGAGAGCTGGGACCACAGTCTCAAAGAAAACCATAAGTAACATACTACGCCGTCATGGATTAAAATCCTGCAGCGCATGCAATGTCCCCCTGCTCAAGCAAGCGCATGTCCAGGCCCGTCTGAAGTTTGCCAATGACCATCTGGATGATCCAGAGGAGGAATGGGAGAAGGTAATGTGGTCTGATGAGACAAAAATAGAGCTTTTTGGTCTAAACTCCACTCGCCGTGTTTGGAGGAAGAAGAAGGATGAGTACAACCCCAAGAACACCATCCCAACCGTGAAGCATGGAGGTGGAAACATCATTCTTTGGGGATGCTTTTTTGCAAAGTGGACAGGACGACTGCACCGTATTGAGGGGAGGATGGATGGGGCCATGTATCGCGAGATCTTGGCCAACAACCTCCTTCCCTCAGTAAGAGCATTGAAGATGGGTCGTGGCTGGGTCTTCCAGCATGACAACGACCCGAAACACACAGCCAGGGCAACTAAGGAGTGGCTCCGTAAGAAGCCTCTCAAGGTCCTGGAGTGGCCTAGCCAGTCTCCAGACCTGAACCCAATAGAAAATCTTTGGAGGGAGCTGAAAGTCCGTATTGCCCAGCGACAGCCCCGAAACCTGAAGGATCTGGAGAAGGTCTGTATGGAGAAGTGGGCCAAAATCCCTGCTGCAGTGTGTGCAAACCTGGTCAAGACCTACAGGAAACGTATGATCTCTATAATTGCAAACAAAGGTTTCTGTACCAAATATTAAGTTCTGCTTTTCTGATGTATCAAATACTTATGTCATGCAATAAAATGCAAATTAATTACTTAAAAATCATACAATGTGATTTTCTGGATTTTTGTTTTAGATTCCGTCTCTCACAGTTGATGTGTACCTATGATAAAAATGACAGACCTCTACATGCTTTGTAAGTAGGAAAACCTGCAAAATCGGCAGTGTATCAAATACTTGTTCTCCCCACTGTATATATATATTTGTATTATTTTACCCCCTTTTTTCTCCCCAATTTCGTGGTATCCAATTGGTAGTTACAGTCTTGTCCCATCGCTGCAACTCCCGTACGGACTCGGGAGAGGCGAAGGTCGAGAGCCGTGCGTCCTCCGAAACACAACCCAGCCGAGCCGCTTTTTGACACAATACCCACTTAACCCGGAAGCCAGCCGCACCAATGTGTCGGGGGAAACACCGTACACCTGGCAACCGTGTCAGCGTGCACTGTGCCCGGCCTGCCACAGGAGTCGCTAGTGCGCAATGGGACAAGAATATCCCTGCCGCCCAAACCCTCCCCTAACCTGGACGACGCCCCATGGGTCTGGACGCCGCCCGCGACAGAGCCTGGACTAAAACCAGAATCTCTAGTGGCACAGCTGGCACTGCGATGCAGTGCCTTAGACCACTGCGTCACTCAGGAGGCCCCAGGCAGACCAATTCTGATCATTTTTTCACTAATTGGTATTTGGACTATTCATATCAGCTCTGAAAAAGATCTGATGTGAAAAGATCTGATGTGATTGGTTAGAAGACAAAAAATATCAGAATTGGGCTTCCTGTGTAAACGCAGCCTATGCAGACTACATGCAGGCTACGTTGAGGCTACAGTGCGTCTCGTGTGAATTCTTATGTGGATTATAATAAATTGACATATTTGTAGGGGGTAGATGTTTTTTCGTTAGGGATGTTTTCTTTTGTATTATTATTATTATTATTATTATTATTATTATTATTATTATTATTATTATTATTATTATTATATGTTCAAGGCAAGCAATAGGCAGAATAAATTATTGATGGCCTCAGTACCTGTGTGGTCCAGCAGTTACAGCCGCTGACCCTGGCACACGTATGCCAGAGTTGGCATGGGTTCGAATCTCAGCTCAACGAAATCGTCTTTGGATAGGCTCAAATACAAAAACATCTTGACAGCTTTATGAAATGAAATATTAAAGCCACACAATACAGGCTTTGGAATCACAAGAAGGATGACTTCAAATAAAGGAATCAAACTGAATGTACAGTAGGCCCATACTACTGTAGCTAGCGTTTAACAGCTTAGCAATGGGAATCTCACCTATGTAAGAGCCACCCACACCAAAGACCATAACTATATTGACAAATTATACATAGCCTAACTTTAAAATGTGGGCGAGCATCCACACGGGAGGAATGTCTATCGTTCTACAGTAGGCCTACATCTGTCAATCAACTGATGGCCCAATTCAGCCAGGAAAACATAAACAATAGCCTATTATCACTTTTCACACCTTTCATTATGTGACAATGGATAGGCTAATGGGTAGTCTACAGAATGTATTGGAATATAATCAAATAACAAGGGGCCTATTGAAACGATCGGTGGCAGTAGATTATCGCCATCTGATGTCTTGTTAAACCATCAATACGCGGTAAATTCACCCGCACAGCTGATCTCAATTGCAACCATTATTGGTCACCTCATTGCCGCTCCCTAAAAGATGATGTCCGTGTTACCTTAGTCCTGTTAAGTCTTTCAAGATATGTTTGCCCAATGCTCAGTATTATCATCGGAACAACTTAGTCCTTTTTGAGCAGACTAAGAGAGATTTCTCTATTTGACAAGCATTCCGTACAACAGAAATAAAGTATTTCCTCGTTCACAACGGCAAATCTACTGTGGCAATTTACCCGACACTTTGTATAAATGGAAACTAATGTTGATGTAGCCTATTGTTATTATTTAAATGTTTTCCTATTTATGTTATCCATTAAATATCACTGGACTGTCCATATTTGAAATGTGTAATTAAATCAAGTTAATCGGGGTAATTGAGTTATTTGTGCCAGAAGGGTGTGGGCCCTTCAGGCACCCACGGTGACACAGTAGGCCTATACTGTATGTGTGCACTGAAGGAAGCGGTCCTAACTGCAAGACCACCCCTGGCCACTGTTGAGCTAGATTTTGACAGTTGATTCGTAACCTTTGGTTTGCTAGAAAACCTTAAAAAGACACTTTCTGTTGCTCATTACAAAAACGAGATTTCAGTTTTGGAGGTGTGTTTCCTGACCGATTCCGCGTTTGGTTAATTATGTTTTTCCCCCATGAGACACTGTCGATGCGGAAGCCTATTTCACTTCCTCAAAATCCCCAGAATGAATCTAAGATAACTCAAGATATCAATACATTTTTACGTTTTGGTCGAGGATGTTTTAGTTTACATCTAACTAAGGAGTTTGGTGTCACACTGTCTATGCTATTGGATAGAGACCAATCACCGCAGCTGTTCACCCCATGTTAGTGGGCAAATGGACATCGTCAAATCAAAACCCGGTGTGACGCACAGATGTTCCATTTTAGACGAGACTGACTTTATGACCAAAACACTTTGTAGTCAATTTTGACACTAGAATAACTGTTTCTGACTCATATCGATGCCACATAGGCCATTTTCAAATGGATTCGTTGCTTTTTAAAGGCAGTCTCTCTTTAGGTTGTCCTCTTTTTCATTTAATATATACTGTAGATCTCAAAAATCATGGGCTGCGTTTTTTGGTTTTAAAAACAGAGTCTGGTGCATTTAGCATTTGAACGAGCGAGAGCTGGCTCTGGTCTGAATAACTCGACTGCCCCCGCATGGACATAAAGAGAACTGCGTGTTTTCAGGCTCATTTGACTTTCCTGATGCACGGGAAAATGTTCCACGACAAAAGAGTGATCAAATTAAGATCCAACATCTGTATACCTGCAGGACCAGCCATGTATTAGTGGCTTCAATAACACAAAAAACATCCAGTTAGCCCCTGTAGGCCTAAGCCCTTTGATCGCAATTTCTACTAAGCTAACATATGGAATTGTTTTAAGATGGTCATAAAAATGATAATTTAGCCATTTGATTTTGAATTTTAGGACCCCTGTAAGTATAAGAAAATGTATATTAAAAATGTATTTGATGAAACATTGAATTTGGCCTTTACTACTATAGCCCATAGAAACACATTGAATATAACATTTGTACATGGCAAAACAGACAGTCAAAAAATAAATCATAAGGAGTAAGGTTTTGAAGTGTATGTCCCATATTGAGAGATATAAGAAAACTCAGGATTTTATTATTTTAAATTTAGACCCATGTGTGGTCAAGTTATTCGTGGCACTTGTTACCCCTTATGCACTTTGTGCCATTTTACAGCCCAGTACTGGGTTACCTTCAGAAGACTCCCCTGAAGCTTGTGTGCGTTGTAGAGCACACAAGCTTCCTTCAGATGACACCTTTGTTTTCGTGATAGTCTCATCTTTCGATGATGGTGACTACTTAGTTTGTGGCTCAAACAGTTCAGGTTTTACAGATGATTTTGTGACGATTTTCTTGTCCGGATCCTCTCATGTGTATTACAAGAAGGCTTTCACCAGCCCCATGTTATGGAATAGGCGCAAACTTTATTTCCACACATTACATAGCTAGAATAATTTTTGTCTTTATCTGTTGTTGTCTAGTACTGTCTTTTTGCTAGCTAGGGCCATTTACTTTAAGTGCTGTCTCTCTTCCCAGTAGCCTACTTGGTGTGTGAACTGCTGACTGCTCAGAATTTGCAGATAGGCCCTCCTGTAGCTCAGTTGGTAGAGCATGGCGCTTGCAACGCCAGGGTTGTGGGTTCGATTCCCACGGGGGGCCAGTATGAAAAATGTATGCACTCATTAACTGTAAGTCGCTTTGATAAGAGCGTCTGCTAAATGACTAAAATGTAAATGTAAATGTGTTGTATTCGTAATCAGTGGCTGTATTGGAGGGGGAGTGGTTTCTCCTCTCCTAGGCAATCAGCAATTAGGTGAAGAGGTGTGCTCTTCACCTTTGCAAGGCAATTAGCAATTAGTATTAGGCAAAACCAAGACCGTCACCGAAACAAAGACGGTTCTGCCGGAGGAGGGAAGTGGAAAGGGGAGAATGTAAGGAACTTGTCTGTCGGCCCTGCATTAAAGACCAAAATTGTGATAAATAAAAAAGTATACCAGTTTCATTTAAGGACCAAAAAAATTTAGAGCTGCGCCATACAGGTTGCAAAATAGTTGGGAGGAGATTTTGGATGTACCGATTCCATGGTTTATGTACCGATTCCATGGTTTATGTACCGATTCCATGGTTTATGTACCGATTCCATGGTTTATGTACCGATTCCATGGTTTATGAACCGATTCCATGGTTTATGTACCGATTCCATGGTTTATGAACTGATACACAAAACGACACCGGATTCAAACGTAGAGGTTTTCAATTTAAATGATTATACAAAATTCTTGCAACCAATAGAATGTTACATATATGGGGGATACAACCATCCCAGCTCTGCAGATTTTGCTGCGAAGAGACAGAATCATTGGATCACTTGTTTTGGTACTGCCCATATGTAGGTTGTTTTACATACTACATACAGTGCATTCGGAAAGTATTCAGATCCCTTCCCTTTTTCCACATTTTGTTACGTTACAGGCTTATTCTTAAATGATTAAATAAATACAAATCCTCATCAATCTACACACAATATCCCATCATAACAAAGTGAAAAAAGGTTTTTAGAAATGTTTGCATATGTATAAATAATATGAAACTGAAATACCTTATTTACATAAGTATTCAGACCCTTTGCTATGAGACTCAATTGAGCTCAGGTGCATCCTGTTTCCATTGATCATCCTTGAGATGTTTCTGAAACTTGATTGGAGTCCACCTGTGGTAACTTCAATTGATTGGACATGATTTGGAAAGGCACACACCTGTCTATATCAGTGGCGATTTTAGCATGTAAATCTTGGTGGGGCAAAAAATTTTTGGGGGGGGATGCATGCAAGCAAAGCCACTAAACAACACAACACAACACTAAACAATACATCAATTGCACTATAACCGTGACAAACGGTGCCCACAAACTGTTAGGGCCTACATAAAGCTGTCTCAACAGCAGTCACAACGCCTTACCACTGCTCCACCTGGCTATCAGCGGAGCCTTGTCTGGCAGCGAAACAGTTCATTCAGCCTCAAAAAAACATAGCTGATATGGCTGACTTGCTTAAACAAATGTGGTTTCTACTGACAATTGAGATGTACAGACTATGGCATAAGGGGACGACAAGCAGATAAGAGGCAATCCGTAATTTCGATTAAGACATTAATGAGCGAGCTAGGACGGACGTAGTCAATATAACTATTTGTTCTGCACTTTTGAAATGTACAGCGACATCATTCAGAACATGGGCCGTTCTTACAGCTTTTATTGTCTGCTTATATGCCCCCTTTATTTATCCTACGGTTCTGAGCCCCCTTTATTTATCCTGTACAACAAGTCAAAACCGTAGCATAAATAAAGGGGGCATATAAGCAGACAATAAAAGCTCTTACAATATTTGATGATGTCACGTTCGTTTAAGGACGGGTCAGACCAAGGCGCAGCGTGAAATGCGTACATGTTTATTACAATAATAAACACACGACAAAACAACAAACCAAACGTGAAGTCCTAAGGCTGAACACTAAACAAGCCTCAACACGGAACAAGATCCCACAACTAACTAGTGCCAATAGACTGCCTAAGTATGATCCCCAATCAGAGACAACGAGCGACACCTGTCTCTGATTGGGAATCACACCCGGTCAAACATAGATATACAACACCTAGACTGCAACATAGATATACACAACATAGAATAACACACCCTGACTCAACATATAAGAGTCCCCTGAGTCAGGGCGTGACAGATGATTACATTTCTCTAAAACAGGTTATAGGCTACATGTACACCACCAAGTCAGAACAATAGGTGAAATTAAGAGGGGAAAATAGACCAAATTATTAGGGTGAGGCACATGTAGCTACTAACAGCTTACTACACAACATACACTTAGTATTACTTTTTTAGCTACAGTATACATATCTACCTGTCATATTACATCATTTATGCAGCAGCATACAATACATTTTCGGACTCACCTTGTTGTGCTGTGCTCACTTGAACAGGAAGGTGGCGTGATGGTCCTTCGTGGGCAAATTCTGTCATCAAACTTTGTTGTCAAAATCTGGCATTCTCTGGATTATGGTGCTTTCAAGACAACTGGGAACTCGGAAGAAAACAAGGTCAAATCAGGTTGACGTCAGTGATCTTCAGGTCGTAGCTCTAGAAAGAGGCCCGAGTTCCCAACTTACAATTCCGAGTTGGATGACCGTTCAAAATGTATTTTCCAGTCGGAGCTCGTTTTTTCCCGAATTCCCAGTTGTCTTGAACTCACTGAAGTCAGATTTCCCTGTTCCGAGTTAACAGTTGATTTGAGCGCAGCAGAAATCATGCTGTATTGACAGCATGGCCAATGTTGAATGTTTAACATTTTAAGCTTGGAAAAGAGACCCTTAAACCCAGACTTGGGACCACACAACCACTCCACTGAATAGCAGGCTAGTGATTGCTTTGCAATGCTTGCAGTTAGCAACTGATTCCTTCCAAACCACTCATTGTTGAATTTGCCATTTCCAACTTGTTGTGTAATGTTTATGTCTAATGGCCGATGAGCACCGATACGTTTTATCTATAATTTCTCTTCAATATTTCTCTTCATATGACAAGGATGAAAAAGGATTTGCCAGTAGATTGTCGAATTGATTCATGATGATGACTGCTAGCTAAGATTTTGAAAGTATGATGTTGACATGATCAGTCCAATCAAAGCTACTGTAGATATAATGTGATTTGACGTCATTTTATCTGTGGCGAACGACATTGAGCCTTATTGGATGGGCACTTCTAATGTAACTCTATGGCAGCACCCAAGGGGCTTGAATTTTCGAGCTCTACCCTTAGATTTGGCGGTGACGTAGTTTCCCCATGAGTGAGAGAACACTGAGCCAATCACGACGCAACTAGAGAATATATCCAACCCCTACACTGAGCTAGGCT
This sequence comes from Coregonus lavaretus, assembly GCF_964263955.1. Taxonomy (NCBI): domain Eukaryota; kingdom Metazoa; phylum Chordata; class Actinopteri; order Salmoniformes; family Salmonidae; genus Coregonus; species Coregonus lavaretus. The sequence goes on along the minus strand of NC_139997.1, from coordinate 38,179,413 downwards.
GAAACAAATGCATTTTGGAGCTGCCTTAAAAAAAGAGACCATGTTTGTATGCAGCTTTATTAACTCAATGTTTTTGACGTTTTTTTTTTACATTGTTTGCAAACTGATGTGTGACATGTATCAATGCCAAAATAACATCTAATACTTTTTTAATTTGAATTGTTTTTGCTAAAAATGCGGGGCTCAAAACAGGTGGGGCCCTGCCACTCCTGCCCTGAATGACGGGTCGCTACTTGTCCAAATAAGGTCCCAACGTTGACAGTGCCTGTCAGATCAAAAAACAAGCCATGAGGTCAAAGGAATTGTCCGTAGAGCTCCGAGACAGGATTGTGTCGAGGCACAGACCTGGGGAAGGGTACCAACAAATTTCTGCAGCATTGTAGGTCCCCAAGAACACAGTGGCCTCCATCATTCTTAAATGGAAGAAGCTTGTAACCACCAAGACTCTTCCTAGAGCTGGCCACCCGGCCAAACTGAGAAATCGGGGGAGAAGGGCCTTGGTCAGGGAGGTGACCAAGAACCCGATGGTCACTCTGACAGAGCTCCAGAGTTCCTCTGTGGAGATGGGAGAACCTTCCAGAAGGATAAACATCTCTGCAGCACTCCTCCAATCAGGCCTTTATGGTAGAGTGGCCAGACGGAAGCCATTCTTCAGTAAAAGGAACATCACAGCCCACTTGGAGTTTGCCAAAAGGCACCTAAAGGACTCTCAGACCATGAGAAACAAGATTCTCTGGTCTGATGAAACCAAGATTGAACTTGTTGGCCTGAATGCCAAGCGTCACGTCTGAAACTTGGCACCATCCCTACGGTGAAGCATGGTGGTGGCCGCATCATGCTGTGGGGATGTTTTTCAGCGGCAGGGACTGGGAGACTAGTCAGGATTGAGGGAAAGCTGAACAGAGCAAAGTACAGAAAGATCCTTGATGAAAACCTGCTCCAGAGCGCTCAGGACCTCAGACTGGGGCGAAATTTCACCTTCCAACAGGACAATGACCCTAAGCACACAGCCAAGACAACGCAGGAGTGGCTTCAGGACAAGTCTCTGAATGTCCTTGAGTGGCCAAGCAAGAGCCCGGACTTGAACCCGATCGAACATCTCTGGAGAGACCCAAAAATTGCTGTGCTGCAACGCTCCCCATCCAACCTGACAGAGCTTGAGAGGATCTGCAGAGAAGAATGGGAGAAACTCCCCAAATACAGGTGTGCGAAGCTTGTAGCGTCATCCCCAAGAAGACTTGAGGCTGTAATCACTGCCAAAGGTGCTTCAACAAAGTACTGAGTAAAGGGTCTGAATACTTCTGTAAATGTGATGCTTCAATTTTTTTTTTTTAATACATTTGCAAAAATGTCTAAACCTTTTTTTGCTTTGTCATTATGGGGTATAGTGTGTAGATTGATGAGGGGGGGGGGGAACAATTTAATCAATTTTAGAATAAGGCTGTAACGTAACAAAATGTGGAAAAAGTCAAGGGGTCTGAATACTTTCTGAATGCACTGTATGTAGTATGTAAAAGCTGGAAGTAGAAGCCTAAGTATTGTTGTCCATTAGTTTACTACAATTTTTGGAGGGTTGGCAGGTTTAGAGGAAAATAATAAAGAAGGAAAATATATTCAAATAGTTTAATCCAATTAGGGGAGGGGTGGCAGGGTTAGGGGAAAATAATAAAGGAACATATATTTAAGATATATATATATATATATATATATATATATATATACAGTGGGGGAAAAAAGTATTTAGTCAGCCACCAATTGTGCAAGTTCTCCCACTTAAAAAGATGAGAGAGGCCTGTAATTTTCATCATAGTTACACGTCAACTATGACAGACAAAATGATGGGGAAAAAATCCAGAAAATCACATTGTAGGATTTTTTATGAATTTATTTGCAAATTATGGTGGAAAATAAGTATTTGGTCAATAACAAAAGTTTCTCAATACTTTGTTATATACCCTTTGTTGGCAATGACACAGGTCAAACGTTTTCTGTAAGTCTTCACAAGGTTTTCACACACTGTTGCTGGTATTTTGGCCCATTCCTCCATGCAGATCTCCTCTAGAGCAGTGATGTTTTGGGGCTGTCGCTGGGCAACACAGACTTTCAACTCCCTCCAAAGATTTTCTATGGGGTTGAGATCTGGAGACTGGCTAGGCCACTCCAGGACCTTGAAATGCTTCTTACGAAGCCACTCCTTCGTTGCCCGGGCGGTGTGTTTGGGATCATTGTCATGCTGAAAGACCCAGCCACGTTTCATCTTCAATGCCCTTGCTGATGGAAGGAGGTTTTCACTCAAAATCTCACGATACATGGCCCCATTCATTCTTTCCTTTACACGGATCAGTCGTCCTGGTCCCTTTGCAGAAAAACAGCCCCAAAGCATGATGTTTCCACCCCCATGCTTCACAGTATGTATGGTGTTCTTTGGATGCAACTCAGCATTCTTTGTCCTCCAAACACGACGAGTTGAGTTTTTACCAAAATGTTCTATTTTGGTTTCATCTGACCATATGACATTCTCCCAATCCTCTTCTGGATCCTCCAAATGCACTCTAGCAAACTTCAGACGGGCCTGGACATGTACTGGCTTAAGCAGGGGGACACGTCTGGCACTGCAGGATTTGAGTCCCTGGCGGCGTAGTGTGTTACTGATGGTAGGCTTTGTTACTTTGGTCCCAGCTCTCTGCAGGTCATTCACTAGGTCCCCCCATGTGGTTCTGGGATTTTTGCTCACCGTTCTTGTGATCATTTTGACCCCACAGGGTGAGATCTTGCGTGGAGCCCCAGATCGAGGGAGATTATCAGTCGTCTTGTATGTCTTCCATTTCCTAATAATTGCTCCCACAGTTGATTTCTTCAAACCAAGCTGCTTACCTATTGCATATTCAGTCTTCCCAGCCTGGTGCAGGTCTACAATTTTTTTTCTGGTGTCCTTTGACAGCTCTTTGGTCTTGGCCATAGTGGAGTTTGGAGTGTGACTGTTTGAGGTTGTGGACAGGTGTCTTTTATACTGATAACAAGTTCAAACAGGTGCCATTAATACAGGTAACGAGTGGAGGAGCCTCTTAAAGAAGAAGTTACAGGTCTGTGAGAGCCAGAAATCTTGCTTGTTTGTAGGTGACCAAATACTTATTTTCCACCATCATTTGCAAATAAATTCATTAAAAATCCTACAATGAGATTTTCTGGATTTTTTTCCCTCAATTTGTCTGTCATAGTTGACGTGTACCTATGATGAAAATTACAGGCCTCTCTCACTCTTTTTAAGTGGGAGAACTTGCACAATTGGTGGCTGACTAAATACTTTTTTCCCCCACTGTATATATATATATATATATATATATATATATCTATATATATATACACACAATTGAAGTCGGAAGTTTACATACACTTAGGTTGGAGTCATTAAAACTTGTTTTTCAACCACTTCACAAATTTCTTGTTAACAAACTATAGTTTTGGCAAGTCGGTTAGGACATCTACTTTGTGCATGACACAAGTAATTTTTCCAACAATTGTTTACAGACAGATCATTTCACTTATAATTGTCACGCCCTGGCCTTGAGAGGCCGGTTGTCTTTAGTTGGTTTGGTCAGGGCGTGAGATTCTATGCTAGAAATTCTATGTTTTTGTTCTAGGTATTGTATTTCTATGTTTGGCTGGGTGCGATTCCCAATCAGAGACAGCTGTTGCTCGTTGTCTCTGATTGGGGTTCATACTTAAATAGCCTGTTTGCCTACCTTAGTTATGGGATCTTGTTCCGTGTTAGGCTTGTATGTGTTTAGCCTGAGGACTTCACGTTATGTTGTTTCTTGTGTTGTTTAATGTTTATTTGGTTTAATAAACATGTTCGCATACCACGCTGCACCTTGGTCTGATCCGTCTCTCAACGATCGTGACAATAATTCACTGTATCACAATTCCAGTGGATCAGAAGTTTACATACACTAAGTTGACTGTGCCTTTAAACAGCTTGGAAAATTCCAGAAAATGATGTCATGGCTTTAGAAGCTTCTGATAGGCTAATTGACATCCTCTGAGTCAATTGGAGGTGTATCTGTGGATGTATTTCAACGCCTACCTTCAAACTCAGTGCCTATTTGCTTGACATCATAGGAAAATCAAAAGAAATCAGCCAAGACCTCAGAATTAATTTTTTTGGACCTCCACAAGTCTGGTTCATCCTTGGGAGCAATTTCCAAACACCTGAAGTTACCACGTTCATCTGTACAAACAATAGTACGCAAGTAGAAACACCATGGGACCACGCAGCCGTCATACCGCTCAGGAAGGAGACCCGTTCTGTCTCCTAGAGATGAACGTACTTTGGTACGGAAAGTGCAAATCAATCCCAGAACAACAGCAAAGGACCTTGTGAAGATGCTGGAGGAAACAGGTACAAAAGTATCTATGTCCACAGTAAAACAAGTCCTATATCGACATAACCTGAAAAGCCGCTCAGCAAGGAAGAAGCCACTGCTCCAAAACCGCCATAAAAAAGCCAGACTACGGTTTGCAACTGCACATGGGGACAAAGATCGTACTTTTTGCAGAAATGTCCTCTGGTCTGATGAAACAAAAATATAACTGTTTGGCCATAATTACCATCGTTATGTTTGGAGGAAAAAGGGGGTTGCTTGCAAGCCGAAGAACACCATCCCAACCGTGAGGCACGGGGGTGGCAGCATCATGCTGTGGGGGTGCTTTGCTGCAGGAGGGACTGGTGCACTTCACAAAATAGATGGCATCATGAGGAAGGAAAATTATGTGGATATATTGAAGCAACATCTCAAGACATCAGTCAGGAAGTTAAAGCTTGGTCGCAAATGGGTCTTCCCCTACCTTTGACCAATTGTGTGCCACCCATGGTTCTCCCGGTCGCGGCCGGCTGCGACAGAGCCTGGACTCGAACCACTGCGCCACTCAAGTTTAATGGCTGTGAAACTGAGGATGGATCAACAACATTGTAGTTACCCCACAATAACCTAATTGACAGAGTGAAAAGAAGGAAGCCTGTACAGAATAAAACATATTCCAAAACATGCATCCTGTTTGCAATAAGGCACTAAAGTAAAAGTGCAAAATGTGGCAAAACAATTAACCTTTTGTACTGAATACAAAGTGTTATGTTGAGGGCAAATCCAACACATCACTGAGTGCCACTCTTCATATTTTCAAACATAGTGGTGGCTGCATCATGTTATACGTTTGCTTGTCACCGGCAAGGACTAGGGAGGTTTTTGGGTAAAAAGAAACTGAATAGAGCTAAGCACAGACAAAATCCTAGTGGAAAATCTGGTTCAGTCTGCTTTCCAACACACTGGGAGACAATTCACCTTTCAGCAGGACAAGAATCTAAAACACAAGGCCAAATATATAGTGGAGTTGCTTACCAAGATGACATTGAATGTTCCTGAGTGGCTTACTTACAGTTTGACTTAAATTGGCTTGAAAATCTATAGCAAGACTTGAAAATGGCTGTCTAGCAATGATCAACAACCAACTTGTCATTATGGGGTATTGTGTGTAGATGGGTGAGAATTAAAAAAAAATCAACTTTGAATTTGGGCTGTAACACACAACAAAATGTGGAATAGGTCAAGGGGTATGATATTCTGAAGGCACAGTAAGTGGAGATTTTCTATTTTCTCCCTCTCACCTGTCCATCTCCTCATTTGAATTCCATGCTGTCACTGTCACTTGTCCGCTCAAGCTTAACGTTGTTGTCATCTGTCGGCCACCAGGTGCCCTTAGAGTTCTTCAATGAGCTTGACACCTTGATAAGCTAATTTCCAGACGATGGCTCACCGCTCTTCGTACTTGGCGACTTCAACCTCCCGACGTCTGCCTTCGATTAATTTCTTTGCAATTCTTTCTGTCGCCTCCTTGACTATTTTGACCTAACCCTTTTCCAGTCCCCCCCCCCACAAATCATTCTCCCTCCTGTCTCCTGATTCTGCCTCTTTAATCCTACTCTCCTCCCTTTCCGGATCCTATGACTCACACTGTCCCCTTTCCTCCCGGCCGGCTCGGCCCTCCCCTCCTGCTCCATGGCTGAGTGACTCACTGCGAGCTTACAGAACAGGGCTGCGGGCAGCTGAGTGAAAATTGAGGAAAACTAAACTTCCTGAGGACCTATCATCCTTTCTCTCCCTCCTCTCTACCTTCTCTTTCTCTATACAGTGGGGGAAAAAAGTATTTAGTCAGCCACCAATTGTGCAAGTTCTCCCACTTAAAAAGATGAGAGAGGCCTGTAATTTTCATCATAGGTACACGTCAACTATGACAGACAAATTGAGAGAAAAAAAATCCAGAAAATCTCATTGTAGGATTTTTTATGAATTTATTTGCAAATGATGGTGGAAAATAAGTATTTGGTCACCTACAAACAAGCAAGATTTCTGGCTCTCACAGACCTGTAACTTCTTCTTTAAGAGGCTCCTCTGTCCTCCACTCGTTACCTGTATTAATGGCACCTGTTTGAACTTGTTATCAGTATAAAAGACACCTGTCCACAACCTCAAACAGTCACACTCCAAACTCCACTATGGCCAAGACCAAAGAGCTGTCAAAGGACACCAGAAACAAAATTGTAGACCTGCACCAGGCTGGGAAGACTGAATCTGCAATAGGTAAGCAGCTTGGTTTGAAGAAATCAACTGTGGGAGTAATTATTAGGAAATGGAAGACATACAAGACCACTGATAATCTCCCTCGATCTGGGGCTCCACGCAAGATCTCACCCCGTGGGGTCAAAATGATCACAAGAACGGTGAGCAAAAATCCCAGAACCACACGGGGGGACCTAGTGAATGACCTGCAGAGAGCTGGGACCAAAGTAACAAAGCCTACCATCAGTAATACACTACGCCGCCAGGGACTCAAATCCTGCAGTGCCAGACGTGTCCCCCTGCTTAAGCCAGTACATGTCCAGGCCCATCTGAAGTTTGCTAGAGTGCATTTGGATGATCCAGAAGAGGATTTGGAGAATGTCATATGGTCAGATGAAACCAAAATAGAACTTTTTGGTAAAAACTCAACTCGTCGTGTTTGGAGGACAAAGAATGCTGAGTTGCATCCAAAGAACACCATACCTACTGTGAAGCATGGGGGTGGAAACATCATGCTTTGGGGCTGTTTTTCTGCAAAGGGACCAGGACGACTGATCCGTGTAAAGGAAAGAATGAATGGGGCCATGTATCGTGAGATTTTGAGTGAAAACCTCCTTCCATCAGCAAGGGCATTGAAGATGAAACGTGGCTGGGTCTTTCAGCATGACAATGATCCCAAACACACCGCCCGGGCAACAAAGGAGTGGCTTCGTAAGAATCATTTCAAGGTCCTGGAGTGGCCTAGCCAGTCTCCAGATCTCAACCCCATAGAAAATCTTTGGAGGGAGTTGAAAGTCTGTGTTGACCAGCGACAGCCCCAAAACATCACTGCTCTAGAGGAGATCTGCATGGAGGAATGGGCCAAAATACCAGCAACAGTGTGTGAAAACCTTGTGAAGACTTACAGAAAACGTTTGACCTGTGTCATTGCCAACAAAGGGTATATAACAAAGTATTGAGAAACTTTTGTTATTGACCAAATACTTATTTTCCACCATAATTTGCAAATAAATTCATTAAAAATCCTACAATGTGATTTTCTGGATATTTTTTTCTCATTTTGTCTGTCATAGTTGACGTGTACCTATGATGAAAATTACAGGCCTCTCTCATCTTTTTAAGTGGGAGAACTTGCACAATTGGTGGCTGACTAAATACTTTTTTTCCCCCACTGTATATCATGCTAAAGCCACTTTCTATCACTCTAAATTTCAAGCTTCTGCCTCTAACCCTAGGAAACTATTTTCCACCTTCTCCTCCCTCCTTAATCCTCCACCCCCTCCCTCCTCCCTCTCTGCAGACGACTTTGTCAACCACTTTGAAAAGAAGGTTGGTGACATCCGCTCCTCATTCACTCAGTTTATTGAGTCCACTGGTCCCACAGAACTACCCAACGCCTTGCCTTTTTCTCCCCTCTCTCTCCAAATGAAATCCTGTGACTCGTGAGATCCAGCCACCTGACAACCTGCCCGCTCGACCCCATCCCCTTCTCCCTTTTCCAGACCATCTCTGGAGACCTTCTCCCATTCCTCACTTCTCTCATCAACTCATCCCTGACCACTGGCTGTGTCCCCTCTGACTTAAAAATGGCCTGAGTCGCTCCCCTCCTCAAGAAACTAACACTCGACTCCTCTGACGTCAAAAACTATAGACCGGTATCCCTTATTAATTTTCTTTCCAAAACGCTTGAGCGTGCTGTCTCTGACCAACTCTCTCGCTATCTCTCTTAGAACAATCTTCTTGACCCAGCCAGTCAGGCTTCAAGACAGGTCACTCAAATGAGACTGCTCTTCTCTGTGTCATGGAGGCTCTCCGCACTGCCAAAGCTGACTCTTTCTCCTCTGTTCTCGTCCACCTTCGACACCGTGAACCATCTCCTCCTCTCAACCCACTCAGGGCTTGACGTCTCAGGATCTGCAAACATTTGGATTGCATCTTACCTAGCAGGCCGCTCCTACCAGGTGAAGTGGAGAGGATCTGTGTCTGCACCATGTACTCTCACTACTGGTGTCCCCCAGGGCTCAGTTCTAGATTCTGTCATATCCTCACATGGTCTCTCCTATCATTGCTATGCAGATGACACTCTGCGTGCCTGGCAGATATCTCAGCTTGGATGTTGGCCCACCACCTAAAGCTCAATCTTGACAAGACAGGGCTGCTCTTCCTCCCAGGCCTGCCCGCTCAAAGAGCTCTCCATCACGGTTGGCAACTCCAGTGTCCCCCTCCCAAAGTGCAAAGAACCTTGGCGTGACCCTGCACAACACCCTGTCGGTCTTTGCAAACATCAAAGCAGTGACAATCTGGACCCTTTCTTTCTAAAATTAGCCGCCGAAATTGTCGCAACCCCTATTACTAGCCTGTTCAACCTCTCTTTCGTAACGTCTGAGATCCCCAGAGATTGGAAAGCTGCCGCGGTCATCCCCCTCTTCAAAGGGGGTAACACTCTAGATCCAAACTGTTATAGACCTATATCCATCCTGCCCTGCCTTTCGAAAGTATTTGAAAGCCAAGTTAACAAACAGATCACGGACCATTTCGAATCCCACCGTTCCTTCTCCGCTATGCAATCCGGTTTCCGAGCTGGTCATGGGTGCACCTAGGCACGCTCAAGGTCCTAAACGATATTATAAACACGATCGATAAAAATCAGTACTGCGCCGTCTTCATCGACCTGGCCAAGGCCTTCGACTCTGTCAACCACTGCATTCTTATTGGCAGACTAAATAGCCTTGGTTTCTCTAATGACTGCCTCACCTGGTTCACCAACTACTTCTCAGATAGAGTTCAATGTGTCAAATCGGAGGGCCTGTTGTCTGGACCTCTGGCCGTCTCTATGGGCGTGCCACAGGGTTCAATTCTCGGGCCGACTCTATTCTCTGTGTATATCAATGATGTCGCTCTTGCTGCTGGTGACGCTCGGATCCACCTCTATGCGGACGACACCATTTTGTATACATCTGGCCCTTCATTGGACACTGTGTTAACAAACCTCCAAACGAGCTTCAACGCCATACAACACTCCTTCCGTAGCCTCCAACTGCTCTTAAACACTAGTAAAACTAAATGCATGCTCTTCAACCGAACGCTGCTTGCACCCGCCCACCCGACTAGAATCACTACTCTCGGCAGGTCTGACCTAGAGTATGTGGACAACTACAAATACCTAGGTGTCTGGTTAGACTGTAAACTCTCCTTCCAGACTCACATTAAGCATCTCCAATCAAAAGTTAGATCTAGAATCGGCTTCCTATTTCGCAACAAAGCCTCCTTCACTCATGCTGCCAAACATGCCCTCGTAAAACTGACTATCCTACCGATCCTTGACTTCGGCGATGTCATTTACAAAATAGCCTCCAACACCCTACTCAGCAAATTGGATGTAGTCTATCACAGTGCCATCCGTTTTGTCACCAAAGCCCCATATACTACCCACCATTGTGACCTGTACGCTCTTGTTGGCTGGCCCTCACTACATATTCGTCGCCAAACCTACTGGCTCCAGGTCATCTATAAATCAGAGCTAGGCAAATCCCCATCTTATCTTAGCTCACTGGTCACCATAGCAACACCCACCCGTAGTCTGCGCTCCAGCAGGTATATCTCACTGGACATCCCCAAAGCCAACACCTCCTTTGGCCGCCATTCCTTCCAGTTCTCTGCTGCCAGTGACTGGAACGAACTGCAAAAATCTCTGAAGCTGGAGACTCTTATCTCCCTCACTAACTTTAAGCACCAGTTGTCAGAGCAACTTACCGATCACTGCACCTGTACACAGCCTTTCTGACATTAGCCCACCCAACTTAGCCCATCCCCATATTGTTATTTATTTTGCTAATTTGCACCCCAGTATCTCTATTTGCACATCATCTTTTGCACATCTATCATTCCAGTGTTATACGAAATTGTAACTATTTTGCACAATGGCCTACTTACTGCCTTACCTCCATAACTTACTACATTCGCACACACTGTATATATATTTTCTGTTGTATTTTTGACTTTATGTTTTGTTTACCCCATATGTAACTCTGTGTTGTTGTTTTTATCGCACTGCTTTGCTTTATCTTGGCCAGGTCGCAGTTGTAAATGAGAACTTGTTCTCAACTGGCTTACCTGGTTAAATAAAGGTTAAATAAAAAAATAAAAATAAAAACTTGCTCCTGCAGGTTCATGCTCCGTAGAGTACGACCCTACCTCACACACAGAAAGCGGCGCAGGTCCTAATCCAGGCACTTGTCATCTCCCGTCTGGACTACTGCAACTCGCTGTTGGCTGGGCTCCCCACTTGTGCCATCAAACCCCTGCAACTTATCCAGAACGCTGCAGTCCACCTGGTGTTCAACCTTCCCAAGTTTTCCCATGTCACCCCGCTCCTGCGCACACTCCACTGGCTTCCAGTTGAAGCTCGTATCGACTACAAGACCATGGTACTTGCCTACAGAGCAGCAATAGGAACTGCCCCTTCCTACCTTTAGGCTATATTCAAACCTTACACTCCAACCCGAGCACTCCGTTTGGACACCTCTGGTCTCTTGGCCCTCCCACCCCTACGGAGGGCAGCTCCTGCTCAGCCCAGTCCAAGCTCTTCTCTGTCCTGGCACCCCAATAGTGGAACCAGCTTCCCCCTGAAGCTAGGACAGCACACTCCCTGCCCATCTTCTGAAAACATCTGAAACCCTACCTCTTCAAAGAGTATCTTAAATAATCCCAGAGCCCCCACCCCCTCAAAATGTATTTTTTGGAATACCTTTCGTGAACTAACACTCACACTTGGCTTTTTTCCCCCTTACTAGCTTACTAGCTAATAGCTATTTTGAGGAAAAATGTACTTACTATGACTGTGATATGTGGTTGTCCCATCTAGCTATCTTAATATGATGAATGCACTAACTGTAAATTGCTCTGGATAAGAGCGTCTGCTAAATTACTAAAATGTCAATGTAAATCACACACACACTCCTTCTTCCTTAATGAGTCTGGTTTAATTAAGTGAACATAATCTTCTGGTGAATGCCCAATACAGCTCTTACAGCAAACAAATACATGGCCAGTGTATTTAATACTGACTGGCTATGTGCAGCATACACAGAACAGTCTCCCATCATTACTTTGTGGTTAGAGACTGACTGACTATTTGCATGATGATCAGAGCAGTCATGGCTCATTTCTGCTGATTCTTTGTATGGGTGTGCATTATATTATCGAATGATACCCTCGTACCCTTATGTATTAAAGATGTGAACACGATTTTAGTCACCATATGCCAACAGCTACACAAAGCTTGGATTAAACATTGAATCACTGGACTGCCTCCGATTATGACATGTAGGAGAAATCTATCCTGGTGCCTTGACCCAGGTCTACTCTCTGCTCCGTTTGGTGCTTGTGTGTCTAGCGGATGCAGAGAGCTGCACAGTGCACACCCCCCTCAGGCAGTCCATCTCCCAGGGCTGTGATTTACAGCCAGAGGAAAGAGCCATTGGCAGGTTTAAAACACTCTGTTAACAGGCCAGCTCCCCAATGCCAAATATAACACAGCCTGGCAGCTATTCAATAAGACTCCTAACACACTACTGCTGTGACTCTCATAGATATTCTAAAGACTGTTACTGCTGTGACTTTCAGAAATATTCAATTATATCATTACTGCAGTGACGCTCAGATATTCAATAACAGCGATTCCCCAGACTCCTGGTACATTATCTCTCAGAGGTGACATACAGTGCCTTCGGAAAGTATTCAGACCCCTTGACTTTTTCCACATTTTGTTACGTTTTATTCTTAAATGGATTAAATTGAAGAAAAAAAATCCTCAGCAATCTACACACAGTACCCCATAATGACAAAGTGAAAACAGGTTTTTAGAAATGTTTAAAAATAAATAACAAATACCTTATTTACATACAGTGCCTTGCAAAACTATTCATCCCCTTGGCATTTTTCCTATTTTGCTGCATTACAACCTGTATTTTAAATGGATTTTTATTTGGATTTCATGTAATGGAAATTAAAAACATAACTTGTTTTAAAAAAAATCTACAGAATCAGTAACGGAAAAGTGGTGCGTGAATATGTATTCACCCCCTTTGCTATGAAGCCCCTAAATAAGATCTGGTGCAACCAATTACCTTCAGAAGTCACATAATTAGTTAAATAAAGTCCACCTGTGTGCAATCTAAGTGTCACATGATCTGTCACATGATCTCAGTTTATATACACCTGTTCTTAAAGGCCCCAGAGTCTGCAACACCCCTAAGCAAGGGGCACCACCAAGCAAGTGGCACCATGAAGACCAAGGAGCTCTCCAAACAGGTCAGGAGCTGCAAGGCTCCACAGCGGAGATTGGAATATCTGTCCATAGGACCACTTTAAGCCGTACACTCCACAGAGCTGGGCTATACGGAAGAGTGGCCATGAAAAAAGCCATTGCTTAAAGAAAAAATAAGCAAACACGTTTGGAGTTCACCAAAAGCCATATGGGAGACTCCCCAAACATATGGAAGAAGGTACTCTGGTCAGATGAGTGTAAAATTGAGCTTTTTGGCCATCAAGGAAAACGCTATGTCTGGCGCAAACCCAACACCTCTCATCACCCCGAGAACACCATCGGCAGGGACTGGGAAACTGGTCAGAATTGAAAGAATGATGGATGGCTTGAAATACAGGGAAATTCTTGAGGGAAACCTGTTTCAGTCTTCCAGAGATTTGAGACAATGACCCTAAGCATACTGCTAAAGCAACACTTGAGTGGTTTAAGGGGAAACATTTAAATGTATTGGAATGGCCTAGTCAAAGCCCAGACCTCAATCCAATTGAGAATCTATGGTATGACTTAAAGATTGCTGTACACCTGCAGAACCCATCCAACTTGAAGGAGCTGGAGCAGTTTTACCTTGAAGAATGGGCAAAAATCCCAGTGGCTAGATGTGCCAAGCTTATAGAGACATACCCCAAGAGACTTGCAGCTGTAATTGCTGCAAAAGGTGGCTCTACAAAGTATTGACTTTGGGGGGGTGAATAGTTATGCACGCTCAAGTTTTCAGTTTTTTTGTCTTATTTCTTGTTTGTTTCACAATAAAAAATATTTTCCTTCTTCAAAGTGGTAAGCATGTTGTGTAAATCAAATGATACAAACCCCCCAAAATCTATTTTAATTCCAGGTTGTACGGCAACAAAATAGGAAAAATGCCAAGGGGGGTGAATACTTTCGCAAGCCACTGTAGGCATTTAGACCCTTTGCTATGAGACTTGAAATTGAGCTCAGGTGCATCGTGTTTCCATTGGTCATCCTTGAGATGTTTCTACAGCTTGATTGGAGTCCACCTGTGGTAAATTCAATTGATTTTACATGATTTGGAAAGGCACACACCTGTCTTTATAAGGTCCCACAGTTGACAGTGCATGTCAGAGCAAAAACCAAGCCATGAGGTCGAAAGAATTGTCCGTAGAGCTCCGAGGCAGGATTGTGTCGAGGCACAGATCTGGGGAAGGGTACCAAAAACTGTCTGCAGCATTGAAGGTCCCCAAGAACACAGTGGCCTCCATAATTCTTACATGGAAGAAGTTTGGAACCACCAAGACTCTTCCTAGAGCTGGCGACCAGGCCAACTGAGCAATCGGGGGAGAAGGGTCTTGGTCAGGGAGGTGACCAAGAACCCAATGGTTACTCTGACAGAGCTGTAGAGTTCCTCTGTGGAGATGGGAGAACCTTCCAGAAGGACAACCATCTCTGCAGCATTCCACCAATCAGGCCTTTATGGTAGAGTGACCAGACAGAAGCCACTCCTCAGTAAAAGGCACATGACAGCCCGCTTGGAGTTTGCCAAAAGGTACCTAAAGACTCTCAGACCATGAGAAACATGATTCTCTGGTCTGATGAAACCAAGATTGAACTCTTTGGCCTGAATGCCAAGCGTCACATCTGGAGGAAACCTGGCACCATCCCTACGGTGAAGCATGGTGGTGGCAGCATCATGCTGTGGGGATGTTTTTCAGCAGCAGGGACTGGGAGAGTAGTCAGGATCGAGGCAAAGATGAACGGAGCAAAGTACAGAAAGATCCTTGATGAAAACCTGCTCCAGAGCGCTCAGGACCTCAGACTGGGGTGAAGGTTCACCTTCCAACAGGACCATGACCCTAAGCACACAGCCAAGTCAATGCAGGAGTGGCTTCGGGACAAGTCTCTGAATGTCAATGAGTGGTCCAGCCAGAGCCCAGACTTGAACCCGATCCAACATCTCTGGAGAGACCTGAAAATAGCTGTGCAGAGAAGAATGGGAGAAACTCTAAAGACTCCTTCTGCTGTGACTTTCAGAAATACTCTATAATATCATTACCGCAGCGACGCTCAGAGATATTCAATAACACCGATTTCCTAGACTCCTGTTCGAGATACAATAACATTGTTTCTACAGTGACTCTTACAGATAATACACTCTACAGTAGTGTCGTTCATAAACACATATGTATACTTGAGTTACTAAGCTCCTGGTGATATTCAATAAGGGAGCACTTCAGGCCAACACAAATGGCCTCAAAGTTCTCACCTTGAAAAAAATTGTTTTCGCAAGTAGTCTTGATTCCCAAAATTCCCTGCTGTCTCCTGTCCTCCATGCTTGATTTAAGGCACATCTGGACAGTTATTTTCACATCTGCTAGTGCCTAAATGAATCAAAACACAGAAGGCCAGAGCAGCGTAGAGTCAGTTACAGTAGGAGCACATACATCCTTCATCACTTTCAGAGCAGAGGTCAAACAGAAACTCACAAGCACGCGTGCACAGAAACACACACACTTCATATTGTGTTAGAGCAGATGAGCACCCCGGTAGAACTCAGTAGTCTGTTAGTACTGCTGTTAAAATAGGCAGAGTGCTTACTTAAAGGAGAAGTTCACTTTATTTGAACCAAATTTCTATTTTCGATGTAAATGGCATGTTATAAAGTGCCCAGACACTTTTTTTGTGATCTCACTTGTTTTTGAGAAACGTACCCCATCAGCGATATACTTCTTCATGCTTGTTCAGCAGTTGAAGGGGCACAGAAAAACATGAACAACGGCTCCAAAAACACCCAAATACGTAATTTTAGAAATGGCAATGCTCTCAGTATAGTGATGCAGGTCTTTATTAAATGTTGTACACATTAAATTGTGTAATTCTAACTTTATCTGCAACGTTATATTCCATTTTGTGAGGGAAAAGTATTGTGAGCTACACGGAGCAGTATCGCTCTAGATGCATAAAACTGAATATACATTTTATATTTACATAGAAAATAGAGATTTGGTTCAAATAAAGTGAACTTCTCGTTTAACCTCACTATCTCTCTCCTGTAAGATCTTCCAATGACTGTATATGAGATCACCACAGTGATCTGGGGAAAGGGGGGTCGAGGTAGGATGGAGAAGAGGTGGGGAGGGGATTCTTGTGCTGCTGCCAGCATTGAAGAATGTCCACAGAAGAGCAAAGGCCAGCACTTTTCAGAAAGCTGCTGTAGTGTAGAGTGGTGATCTCTCCCTCCTCCCTCCCTCCCCCATCAGCTCCAAATCATGGGCCTCCCATGGGGAGCGCCTCCTCTCCCCTCCTCACATACAGAGCAGGACGACCAGTCTGAGCTCAGCTCCCATGCTAATTATCCATATGTTCATCTGCAGCAGCAGTTCATCTTTGTCATTGCCACATGCTGCTGTGCTGTGCTGAACTAAACCCTGCTACCTCCACCATCCCTACACGGTACACATGCCTTTCCATGGGCCACTAGCTGGTTGACATAATTTACTTAGCCATTTTTTTCTAAACCCCTTCCCTCCAATCTCTAAAACCATCCCCCAACACCAGAGGAGGCTGGTGGGAGGAGCTATAGGAGGACAGACTCATTGAAATGGCTGAATTGGAATAAAGGGAACGTATCAAACATGGAAACCACATGTTTGACTCAATTCCATTAATTCCATTCCAGCCATTACAATGAGCCCGTCCTCCAATAGCTCCTCCCACCAGCCTCCTCTGCCCCATACATGCACATTCACCTTCCAAATCAATACATGGCTGCATAAATTAGGTGCAGGCTAATCTTATTTCCTAATTGCCCCTGACAGCAGGTTGCTGCCATCCATCAGCCCTGTGCTACTGCTAGTAGTACTACTAGCACGGGCAGCAGAGAGAGCAGCACAGAAGGACCTGCATGCCAGGCTATGGAAGGGGTTGTTGCTCTTTCTTTTTCAGACTGACATAATGTCCATCAGACCATGTCATTTTTCTCTCTATCACTTCTTTCTCCTCTGTTGGATGGTGATACTGGAGGTGAGAATTCGTTAAGGTGTTATGATTTGAGTGCCTCTCTCATTCATACATACACACACACACACACACACACACACCTTCATCACCTTCAAACAACCCTCTGCATTCTCTGACACTCAGGTATTCCTGCAGTTTCTTTGAACACATTTTCACACAAAATTAACCATGAAATACCATAATCATGTCATGTAGCATCTTTCTTTGCTGAATTTCCTTATTTTCCTTTTGGGGTTTTTCTGAAATATATTTTCTGTGAAATGGAAATGGAATATCTCATACCGTTATTGCATTCAACAAATTAGTTGCAATTAGTAATGAATCATGAGAAAAAATAGAGCGTCGTTTGTCCCTGAACTTTTGTTGTCGACGATCATTTTGCTTACGGTTTTCGTGTACACCTCTGGCGCCACCCTGTGGATGTGGATACGATATCCTAATAAAATCCATCTGACTTCTAGTTCTTTTCTTTTACTCCAGGTGATCTTTGTTCATTCGGTGATACTAACAGTTAATGCAATCAAATTAATTGATGGTGGTTTCAAGGATCAAGACCATTTGGACTATTATGCTCTTCAAAAGACAGACAGACATATGCAATATAAAGCAGGCTTTCAGAGCAAACCCAGCAATTGTCTGTAAAGGAATGTATTGACTGAGATGAATGAAGCCAAAATGAAATGAATAATGTATTATCTGACTATCTCACTGTAAATATGAAAATGGCAGTACCGAAGATACTGGTAATCAGAGACATGTACAGTAGTATTTAGAGCGCTGCTGGTAACTAACCAGGTTTCCCCTTTAGTCTGTGGCAGTACTGTAATAAAGGACCAATCAGATATGCCATTACACGCATGCGCGCAGGACCTACTTTCACTGTATTTTGATCCTTCTAACATTAGACTGGAGAGGTTGGGAATTCCCCAGGACAACTCTTTAGCAAGACGCCTTGACTTGTAAACAACTTAACACGGTAACATTTATTTTACTCCTTAAATAACCTTTTAAAATATGAACTTTGATGATATCAGTTAGAGCTTAGTTGCAGCGCCATGCCTGGTCCTAGCACTTTAACTTGCTAGCTAGCCAACTGCTAGTGCAGACAGTTGCCAGCTTGACAGCACAGCTAGCCTGCTACTTTGCTTTAGCAAACGGTCTATCAGGTTAGCTACTAAAAGTAAATATACATCAATTCTAACCAGCTGTTATTGCTATTATTGCAAAGGAGTCTATACAAATTGCATAGCTAGCTAGCAACAGTATTCGTAATGGCTGGTATTCAGCCCAGGTGCGATTCTGGAATGCCGACTACACGGCCTGAACTTCGCTTCGGGCTTGACAAACACGAAGCTCTGGGTACTTCTTCACCGGAGGATTGGTGCGACAGTGGGCTAGAATGTCTTAGTGGAGCAGCGCTGAGTCTGGATGACCCCTTCAGCAATGAGACATCCCAAACCTGGGGGCCCAGGGCCCCTCCTTACACGACCTCCTACCCATCACTGGATGAGACTGACAAGCGCCCCATGGACTGTAGTTCACCGGGAGGTGAAGAGAGGTTGGACTCCGCTATAGGGGACTCAATTACAGATGAGACGATGGGGAGTATATCACAGGGGCTGGGGACCATGCACCTGAATGAACCAGTTATCAGTGATACAGTGGATGACAGTGGGAGGCAAGCAGCACCAAGCCCGGAGGAGGAAAGACGGAGAGAGATGTTCAACACACTGAACTTTGTGTCTGAGGATGGAGACACGTGAGCAGCCTCTCCTTACTATTCACATGATGAACAGCAGTTTGTTGGCTATTTGTACTTGTTATCTCAAACATCTCCTATGCTCATAGGGCTCTTCACTTGGCTCTTATCCACGAGCACTGGGCCTTCGTACAGTACCTTCTGGGGGTGATAGCACTGGACCGGAGCTGGGTGCCTTACCTGGACATCCAGAACCATTTGGGACAGGTAAGCTCAGGGACACACTGCTGCATTAGTAACACTGGAGTATTTACGGGGGAATTTGCGATAAAATATCTAAAGGAACGTATTATTAAAGACTTTCCAAATGTAGGTCTGTTGTAGACCGACTTCCTCTCTGCTAACCGTCATGTAAAAATAAAAGTCCTGCAAGTGTGCCTTATGTGGACAAAAAAGGAATAACTTGTGGGGGACTTTTATTTTGACATGAGGTAAGCAGAGAGGAAGTGGGTCTACAACAGACCCACGTTTGGGAAGTCTGTTTAGTAATACATTCCTTTAGATATTTTGTAACAAATTCCCCCCCTTTTAATGACCAACCGTCCTGCCCACCGGCACAGTAAGTTGAAATGGAATTGTATTTAACTTCTGGCTTCCCACAGACTGTTATTGCGCAACCCAATACAATAGGGAGCAACGCTGTAGGTTAAATCCATTTGAATTCAATCACTTGACAACACCCCTTTTGATTTGAACGAAACCTTCCATATATATTTTCCCATTGTAGAAATGCTCAGAACAGTGACTTTTTGGACCTGAATGCCAATACATTCAAGAGATAAAGGTGGTTGAAGTTGACCTATTTTGCATACCCCCACCATACAATGAGACATCCATGTCTTCATCACTGTAATGGATAAACGGTTGAGATTCATATCATTTAAAAGATTACAAACCGGGTTGTCAAACTGTTTTTATAATTTCTTTAAAATACACACGCACACACACACACACATACACATACACAGTGCATTCGGAAAGGATTCAGACCCCTTCACTTTTTCCACATTTTGTTACATTACAGCCTTATTCTAAAATTGATTAAATCATTTTTCCCCTTATCAATCTACACACGCCATAATGACAAGCAAAAAACAGGTTTTTAGAAATGTTTGCAGATTTATAAAAAATAAACTGAATTATCACATTTACATAAGTATTCAGACCCTTTACTCAGTACTTTGTTGAAGCACCTTTGGCAGCGATTACAGCCTTGAGTCTTCTTGGGTATGACACTACAAGCTTGGCACACCTGTATTTGGGGAGTTTTTCCCATTCTTCTCTGCAGATCCTCTTGAGCTCTGTCAGGTTGGATGGGGAGCATCGCTGCACATCTATTTTCAGGTCTCTCCAGAGATGTTCGATCAGGTTCAAGTCTGGGCTCTGGCTAGGCCACTCAAGGACATTCTGAGACTCGTCCCAAAGCCACTTCTGCGTTGTCCTGTTGTAAGGTGAACCTTCACCCAAGTCTGAGGTCCTGAGAGCTCTGGAGCAGGTTTTCATTAAGGATCTCTCTGTACTTTGCTCCGTTCATCTTTCCCTCGATCCTGATTAGTCTACCAGTCCCTGCCGCTGAAAAACATCCCAACAGCATGATGCTGCCACCACCATGCTTCACCGTAGGGATGGTGCCAGGTTTCCTCCAGACGTGACGCTTGGCATTCAGGCCAAAGAGTTCAATCTTGGTTTCATCAGACCAGAGAATCTTGTTTCTCATGGTCTGAGAGTCCTTTAGGAAAAAATTCAAAAAAACGGTTTTTGCTTTGTTATTATGGAGTATTGTGTGTAGATTGCTGGGGGAAATATTTTATTTAATCCATTTTAGAATAACGTAACAAAATGTGGAAAAAGTAAAGGGGTCTGAATAATTTCAGAAGGCACTCTATATTTTTGTTCAGCACATTATTGCACCCACCCTGTATTCAAGAGTATGCTGTGTCTCAACCGATGGCTGGCACAACACAAAAACCTCAGATGATGTAAAGCAGGGTCTAAGTAAGCTAGAACATATGCAAATATGGAAAAAAATCGGGAGTTGACATTTTATTTTACAATTGCCGTTAAAGGTTACATTTTTATTACAAAACATTTGACAACCCTGTTTGTAAGCATTTAGATGATATCAATCTCAACTATTTATATTTTCCAGTGATGAAGATATGCATGTTTCATGGTATGGTGTGGTACGCAAAATGGGTCAACTTTGAGCACCTCTATCTCCTGAATGTTTTGGCATTCAGGTCCAAAAAGTAACTTTCTGACCATTTCTTCCGTGGGCAAACACATATGGAAAGTTTGGTTTAAATCAAAAGGGATGCTGTGAAAAAGTGATTTAATAAATACACCAGCATTGCTAATAGCTAAGTGTTACACTGCTCTACTGAACTGAGATTCGCCACGCCAGCATATGGGGATTTCACAATGGGGGATTTATTACTGCTAAATAGCTAACAAAATGGCTACATGGACTATCTGCATTGAACCTCACACTGACACTCCAACACACACACTCCACCCATTCATACTTACTCTACATACACGCATACAATCATCATACGCTGCTGCTACTCTGTTGATCTTATATCCTAACGCCAAGTCACTTTACCCCTATACCAGTGGAGGCTGCTGAGAGGAGGATGGCTCATAATAATGGCTGGAACGGAGCGAATGGAATGGCTTCAAACACATGGAAACCATGTGTTTTGATGTATTTGAAACCATTCCACTAATTCCTCTCCAGCCATTACCATGAGCCCGTCCTCCCCAATTAAGGTGCCACCAACCTCTTGTGCCCTATACATATCTAGCCCTACCATGTCAGTATTCCTGCACATTGTAAATATGGTATTGGTACTGACCCTGGAACTGACCCTGTATATACAAAAGTATGTGGACACCCCTTCAAATTAGTGGATTTGGCTATTTCAACCACACCCATTGCTTACATGTGTATGAAATAGAGAACATAGCCATGCAATCTCCATAGACAAACATTGGCAGTAGAATGGCCTTACTGAAGCGCTCAGTGAGTTTCAACGTGGCACCGTCATAGGATGCCACCTTTCCAACAAGTCAATTCGTAAAATGTCTGCCCTGCTAGAACTGCCCCGGTCAACTGTAAGTGCTGTTATTGTGAAGTGGAAATGTCTAGGAGCAACAACGGCTCAGCCACGAAGTGGTAGGCCACACGAGCTCACAGAACAGGACTCCCGAGTGCTGTAGCACGTAAAAATTGTCTGTCCTTGGTTGCAACACTCACTACCGAGTTCCGAACTGCCTCTGGAAGCAACGTCAGCACAAGAACTGTTCGTCGGGAGCTTCATGAAATGGGTTTCCATGGCCGAGCAGCCACACACAAGCCTAAGATCACCATGCGCAATGCCAAGCGTCGGCTGGAGTGGTGTAAATCTTGCCGCCATTGGACTCTGGAGCAGTGGAAACGCATTCTCTGGACTGATGAGTCACGCTTCACCATCTGGCAGTCCGACGGACGACTCTGGGTTTGGCGGATGCCAGGAGAACGCTACCTGTCCAAATGCATAGTGCCAACTGTAAAGTTTGGTGGAGGAGGAATAATGGTCTGGGGCTGTTATTCATAGTTCGGTCTAGGCCCCTTAGTTCCAGTGAAGGGAAATCTTAACGCTACAGCATACAGTGGCATTCTAGAAGATTCTGTGCTTCCAACTTTGTGGCAACAGTTTGGGGAAGGCCCTTTCCTGTTTCAGCATGACAATGCCCCCGTGCACAAAGCGAGGTCCGTACAGAAATGGTTTGTCGAGATTGGTGTGGAAGAACTTTGACTGGCCTGCACAGAGTCCTGACCTCAACCCCATCGAACACCTTTGGGATGAATTGAAACGCTGACTGCGAGCCAGGCCTAATCGCCCAACATCAGTGTCCGCAGCAATGTTCCAACATCTAGTGGAAAGCCTTCCCAGAAGAGTGGAGGTTGTTTTAGCTGCAAAGGGGGACCAACTCCATATTAATGCCCATGATTTTGGAATGAGATGTTCGACGAGCAGGTGTCCACATACTTTTGGTCATGTAGTGTAGCTTACTTACTTTCTCGTATTTTTATTTCTATTTCTGGTGTATTTTTTGTTCTACTTTATTTTATAGTATATATTTTACTACTGATATTGATTACTGCATTGTTGGGAAAGCGCTTACACATGGGACAATAAAACTAACATGCAATTAACACATGTCCACTTCCATTTTCTTGGTCTCCTTACCCTTCTCTTGTCCCTCTCACGTCGCCTCCTTTGGTTACTATTCGTCCACTTATTTTCTTCTCCCTCCTTACTTCCTCTCTGTCTGTCAGACTGCCCTTCACCTGGCTGTCATAGTGGACCAGGCCCAGTTTGTGCGAGGGCTGCTGTGGGGTGCTGCGAGCGCTGAAGTCCAGGAGAGGGGAGGGAACACACCACTGCACCTGGCCGTCAGGGAGCTGAGGCAGGACTGTGTACGAGAGATCACCTCCAACTGCCAGAGCACTGACTACCTGCATGTCACCAACTACTCAGGTACACGGATCACCCAGAGGACATGGAGCCAGTTATTGTACCGTTAGAAACTCTGCATACTGTAACTATCATCCCTGCTTACCTTTGTTTCTCTATTTGTAATGTCTCCCTCCCGCTCTCTCTCTTTCTCGCTCTCTCTTTCAGGGGTGAGTGCACTGCATTTGGCAGTACAGAGGGGCAAGGAGGACATAATCAGCATGCTGATTGAGGCAGGAGCCAATGTTAACCAGAGGGTGAGTAGCCCACATGAGTTACTGTATCAGACTGCTGTAGACAGGGTGGGTCCTCTAAGCCCGCTAGGTTCCAACATGCCTCAGTACTTCATCCATCAAACTCATTATTAAAGGTCCCCTTACTTAATGAGCAAGGTTATGATGATG
Source organism: Coregonus lavaretus (assembly GCF_964263955.1). Classification (NCBI taxonomy): domain Eukaryota; kingdom Metazoa; phylum Chordata; class Actinopteri; order Salmoniformes; family Salmonidae; genus Coregonus; species Coregonus lavaretus. The sequence goes on along the minus strand of NC_139997.1, from coordinate 38,155,834 downwards.
CCTCTCTCCCCTCCTGCCCCTCCAGGACCTGGGCTCAGGCCGCTCCCCTCTACACTGGGCCGTGGAGTCCCAGAGCCCCAGGCTGGTGCAGCTACTGCTGCAGGGGGGGGCCAATGTAGACCAGCCCTCCTATGCAGGCCACACAGCCCTCTACTGCGCCCTGCACAGGCCCAACAAGGAGGTACAGGCCCTGCTCAAGGCTAGAGGGGCCTCTGACACACAGGCCCAGGATGAAGAGGAGGAGAGGGAGAGCGAAGATGTGAGGGTGGTCTGGGGGAGTTACAGTTAGCATTGTACATGTTTGAGCTTCCTTTTTTTGTCTGTCATAAACTTGTTGACATTTCATGGCTGTAAGTGTTATTATGACGATTAACTCTGCTGTTCTCTCTGTTTTCCTCCTGTAGGAGGAGTTTGATGACGTTGTTATCAATGGACAACGAGTGCACTAACCATGAACAAGGACACTAAGCCACATGGAGCCATGGCGCTGCTGCTTGGCTAAGCTATAGATGTAGATTGTGCATTTGTGTGTGTGGTTTGTGTATGTATGTGTGCCTGTAAATTGTATAAAGCAAGGCTGCTGGGGAACTCCAGTTCTCAACCCAGTCAGGAACTAAGTCGTTCGATTTAGCTGATCACAGTTGTTCCTTCTTCAAATTAGTTCCCTTAAATTGTGCAGCGTGCGAGCTAATATTAGTTGGATCACATGGTTTTAGTGTCTGGAGCTAAGCTTACCAAGACTAGTGTTGCCTACCCTAAGCATGGGAGAATGATCCAACCATGGACTCAGCTGTGTGCTGTCAAACTCGAATCATGGCCCCACCCACTAGTGGCCACATCTCTTGTAGAAATCAAATTTTATTTGCCACATGCGCCGAATACAACAGGTGTAGACATTACAGTGAAATGCTTACTTACAAGCCCTTAACCAACAATGCAGTTTTTAAGAAAAAAATCCAAAAATCAAATAATTAAAAAGCAGCAGTAAAATAAAATAACAGTAGTGAGGTTATATACACGGGGTACCGGTACAGAGTCAATGTGCGAGGGCACCGGTTAGTCGAGGTAATTGAGATAATATGTACATGTGGGTAGAGGTAAAGTGACTATGCATAAATAATAAACAGAGTAGCAGCAGCGTAAAAGAGGAGGGTGGGGGTGGGGTGGGGTGGGGCAATGCAAATAGTCCGGGTAGCCATGATTAGCTGTTCAGGAGTCTTATGGCTTGGGGGTAGAAGCTGTTAAGAAGCCTTTTGGACCTAGACTTGGCGCTCCGGTACCGCTTGCCGTGCGGTAGCAGAGAGAACAGTCTATGACTAGGGTGGCTGGAGTCTTTGATAATTTTTAGGGCCTTCCTTTGACACCACCTGGTATAGAGGTCCTGGATGGCAGGAAGCTTGGCCCCAGTGATGTACTGGGTCGTATGCACTATCCTCTGTAGTGCCTTGCGGTCGGAGGCCGAGCAGTTGCCAAACCAGGCGGTGATGCAACCAGTCAGGATGCTCTCTGGTGCAGCTGTAGAACATTTTGAGGATCTAAGGACCCATGCCAAATCTTTTCAGTCTCCTGTGGGGGAATAGGCTCTTCACGACTGTCTTGGTGTGTTTGGACTTGGACCACCCCACCGTTAGCTCACATTTAACTCCTCTGCTTATGGGCTGCTGATACCCCTCTTCAGGGGAATCTAGAGTGCAAAGTCAGAAAAGGTTTTGATGTCTAAATACCCAGTAACACATTGATACTGCAGTGTGCTGTAAAACAGTCCCGTTGGATTGGATTTGTTTATTTAAAATATATATATATATATATCAATAAGCTAAAGAGTTGCAGCTCAATTAAGTTCTCAAATGACCCATACTGTATGTTTTAAGTTCAAGCTATTGCTAAGGGGCAGATATAGCTGGTATTTGGGGACTCTTTTGTTTAGCTTTACCTTCTGTATGTTTAAATAGCCTATCACTTTATCATCATGATTTTCTTGCCTCTGATGCTGATCTTTAGCTGCATGTATTTTTTTCTTTTATTTATTTTTCTCATAATGCTAATCTGTAAAATTAGGCTATAGATAAGAGATGTGGGTTTGGGATTAAAGCAGTTGGATTATCTGAGATGTTTGCATTATTAACAGGTCAGGGTTGGGGGAAGATGTGAATGTACATAAGGTAGGGGTTTATGCATGCCAAGGTAAGTAGTTAACAAGGGATGGAAAGAGAAAGGAGAGGGGCAAACTCAACACATTGGTACTAAATCATTTTAGCTTCCAGTTGAAAGAAATGATAAATTAACGTATTCGAGAACCTCTGCAAGTCTACATGAATTGAGATTTATTGACCATGGGTGATGTGATCCAACTATTTCAGTAATGGATCAATCCCTGAATAGGAGTGCTCTAACCAGGGCCTGGAATACCCTGGAGTGATGTCGTCATTCAGTCCATTTGATGTACAGTTCACCAATTAAAGACAGAACTACAAGAAGCAAACACAGGGACCGACCCAGAACAATGGTTGGAGATCCCTGGTCTAAAATAATGTGGTGTATATTCGCTTTGTGTATTTTGACTTATTTTTGTATTATTTTGAAGGACTGACTGGTGATTTGACAGGCTAGGATGCCTCTGTGTTTGCTCGTCAGCAGGAGCATGGTGTGTACATGATTATTGTAATTAAAACTGGAAAATAAATACAGTATTAAGAATGTATGCAGTGTCTGCTGTTTATTCTCACTGAACACTCAAAAGTATAGATGTAGCCAAACTTTACTTCAGTGCACTACTTTGATACCGTTTGCACACAGTTACAGCATCCGGGAGCCGAGGCTACGTTATTATATGCACACTTTCATGGTTTATCTAACTTGCAAAGAGTTTGACACAGTTTCGCAGGCTATTGTACAATCCATTCGGCTGCTTCTGACCATCAATCATCTTTACAATCTCATATGGTACCTGCACTCACATTCGTCACACTCGTCAGGGACTCCTTCGTCCTTGAATCCAAAATTGAGTCTGCGCTTCTTAACATTTTAATTATGGGGAAGCTGGTGTAGTAACTTGGGTCCAAATACTGCTATATTCATTTCGAGAATAAATAATTAATGTATACTCAAGTAGGCCTGATGTTTTTAAATGTTTATAGTTGAAACGTATTGAGTAATTTAGTTAGCTGAAACTGCAACATTCAAAGTGAGCCAGGCCAACTTCATTTAACAATTTTTCATCATCCCAATATCAATTTTTGTGAAAACGGCGCGTTTCTATGTTTTGTAGTAAAAAATATGCACGCCAGATGATATCATCAAAAACACTTTTGCATCATGTGATTTTAACCAACTATGAGCAGGCAAAGGTTAGTAAAGTACCAGATAATGTAAAAAAAATAAAAAATAATCGGGATGCCTTATAACAATAATAATTTGCCATTTAGCAGACGCTTTTATCCAAAGCGACTTACAGTCATGTGCGCATACATTTTTACGTATGGGTGGTCCCGGGGAACGAACCCACTTCCCTGGCGTTACAAGCGCCATGCTCTACCAATTGAGCTACAGAGGACCACATGCCTTCAGAAAGTAAATACTTAAATCTAAAATGTAAATGTATTCACACCGCTTGACATTTTCCACATTTTGTTGTGTTACAGCCTGAATTTAAAATGGATTCAATTGAGATTTGTTTTACACTGGCCTACACACAATACCCCATAATGTCAAAGAGGAATTATGTTTTCATTTTTTCCCCAAATTAATTCAAAATGAAAAGCTGAAATGTCTTGAGTCAATAAGTAGTCAACCCCTTTTATGGCAAGCCTAAATAAGTTCAGGAGTAAACATTTGCTTAACAAGTCATATACAGCGCATTCGGAAAGTATTCAGACCCCTTCCCTTTTCCCACATTTTGTTACATTACAGCCTTATTCTAAAATTGATTAAATAAAATGTTTTCCTCATCAACCTACACACAATACCCCATAATGACAAAGCGAAAACAGGTTTTTAGAAATTGTTGCAAATGTATTAAAAATCTAAAACAGAAATACCTTATTTACATAAGTATTCAGACCCTTTGCTATGAGATTCGAAATTGAGCTCAGGTGCATCCTGTTATCATTGATCATTCTTGAGATGTTTCTACAACTTGATTGGAGTCCACTTGTGGTAAATTCAATTGATTGGGCATGATTTGGAAAGGTACACACCAGTCTATTTAAGGTCCCACCGTTGGCAGCGCATGTCATAACAAAACCCAAGCCATGAGGTCGAAGGAGTTGTCAGTAGAGCTCCGAGACAGGATTTTGTCGAGGCGCAGATCAGGGGAAGGGTACCAAAAAATGTCTGCAGCATTGAAGGCCCCCAAGAACACAGTGGCCTCCATCATTCATAAATGGAAGAAGTTTGGAACCACCAAGACTCTTCCTAGAGCTGGCCGCCTGGCCAAACTGAGCAATCGGGGGAGAAGGGCGTTGGTCAGGGAGGTGACCAAGAACCCGATGGTCACTCTGACAGAGCTCCAGAGTTCCTCTGTGGAGATGGGAAAACCTTCCAGAAGGACAACCATCTCTGCAGCACTCCACCAATCAGGCCTTTATGGTAGAGTGGCCAGACGGAAGCCACTCCTCAGTAAAAGGCACATGACAGCCCGGTTGGAGTTTGCCAAAAGGCACCTAAAGACTCTCAGACCATGAGAAACAAGATTCTCTTGTCTGATGAAACCAAGATTGAACTCTTTGGCCTGTATGCCAAGCATCACATCTGGAGGAAACCTGGCACCATCCCTACGGTGAAGCATGGTGGTGGCAGCATCATGCTGTGGGGATGTTTTTCTGCGGCAAGGACTGGGAGACTAGTCAGGATCGAGGCAAAGATGAACGGAGCAAAGTACAGAGAGATACTTAATGAAAACTTGCTCCAGAGCGCTCAGTACCTTAGTCTGGGGTGAAGTTTCACCTTCCAACAGGACAACGACCCTAAGCACACAGCCAAGACAATGCTGAAGTGGCTTCGGGACAAGTCTCTGAATGTCCTTGAGTGGCCCAGAGCCCAGACTTGAACCCGATCGAACATCTCTGGAGAGACCTGAAAATAGCTGTGCAGCAACGCTCCCCATCCAACCTGACAGAGCTTGAGAGGATCTGCAGAGAAGAATGGGAGAAACTCCCCAAATACAGGTGTGCCAAGCTTGCAGCGCCATACCCGAGAAGACTCGAGGTTGTAATCGCTGCCAAAGGTGCTTCAACAAAGTACTGAGTAATGGGTCTGAATACTTATGTAAATGTGATTTTTCAGTTGTTACTTTTAATACATTAGCCAACATTTCTAAAAACCTGTTTTTGCTTTGTCATTAAGGGGTAATGTGTGTAGATTGATGAGGGGAAAAAAAACAATTTAATACATTTTAGAATAAGGCTGTAACCTAACAATGTGGAAAAAGTCAACGGTTCTGAATACTTTCCGAAGACACTGTATATTTTTGATGTTGGGGTTGTGCTGGAGATGAAGTTGAACAATTTTGAAATGTCCCTTTAAACATCATGTTTTTGAATTTGGGAACAGATGAAAATGTATTATATAGTTACAAAATATGGAATGCAGTTGTTTACTTTGAGTAGGCAGGGCAAACACAATTTGTTGATTTTTGGTATATCATCAAAATAAATCAATTGCAGCACGTTTTTTTCGACTCATTCAGCAGTTTTTACCTGATTAAGTACAATACCATTGGAAATTAATGTTGAAAGTTCTATTCATATTCCTAAAACTTAAATTGAAAATTATGCTTTGACTGCTTCCTGTTGACAAGACATTTTGATAAATAGCCCAATGTCAAAACACAGCTTTAAAAACCTCTTAGATGTAAAGTCCCCTGTTTAGGGGACCTGCGTGGTTCTGGTACCGGTTCCGACCGACATTTTCACTTATAAATCGATCTATGGACACCATTGATTAATAGCCCTGGTTCCCACGGACACAGTAGTACTGTAAATTTTTTGTGCCTGTGTGACATAGGATTTGAAATCTGAAACAACTTGAAGCTGGGATGTCCCTCCTACCATTTCATTCACTCTTCTGACTGTCCTTCAACTCCTGGCTTAAACCTACAGTGGGGAGAACAAGTATTTGATACACTGTCGATTTTGCAGGTTTTCCTACTTACAAAGCATCTAGAGCTCTGTAATTTTTATCATAGGTACACTTCAACTGTGAGAGACGGAATCTAAAACAAAAATCCAGAAAATCACATTGTATGATTTTTAAGTAATTAATTTGCATTTTATTGCATGACATAAATATTTGATACATCAGAAAAGCAGAACTTAATATTTGGTACAGAAAGCTTTGTTTGCAATTACAGAGATCATACGTTTCCTGTAGGTCTTGACCAGGTGTGCACACACTGCAGCAGGGATTTTGGCCCACTCCTCCATATAGACCTTTTCCAGATCCTTCAGGTTTCGGGGCTGTCACTGGGCAATACGGACTTTCAGCTTTCTCCAAAGATTTTCTATTGGGTTCAGGTCTGGAGACTGGCTAGGCCACTCCAGGACCTTGAGATGCTTCTTACGGAGCCACTCCTTAGTTGCCCTGGCTGTGTGTTTCGGGTCGTTGTCATGCTGGAAGACCCAGCCACGACCCATCTTCAATGCTCTTACTGAGGGAAGGAGGTTGTTGGCCAAGCTCTCGCGATACATGGCCCCATCCATCCTCCCCTCAATACGGTGCAGTCGTCCTGTCCCCTTTGCAGAAAAGCATCCCAAAATAATGATGTTTCCACCTCCATGCTTCACGGTTGGGATGGTGTTCTTGGGGTTGTACTCATCCTTCTTCTTCCTCCAAACACGACGAGTGGAGTTTAGACCAAAAAGCTCTATTTTTGTCTCATCAGACCACATGACCTTCTCCCATTCCTCCTCTGGATCATCCAGATGGTCATTGGCAAACTTCAAACGGGCCTGGACATGCGCTGGCTTGAGCAGGGGGACCTTGCGTGCGCTGCAGGATTTTAATCCATGACGGCGTAGTGTGTTACTAATGGTTTTCTTTGAGACTGTGGTCCCAGCTCTCTTCAGGTCATTGACCAGGTCCTGCCGTGTAGTTCTGGGCTGATCCCTCACCTTCCTCATGATCATTGATGCCCCACGAGGTGAGATCTTGCATGGAGCCCCAGACCGAGGGTGATTGACCGTCATCTTGAACTTCTTCCATTTTCTAATAATTGCGCCAACAGTTGTTGCCTTCTCACCAAGCTGCTTGCCTATTGTCCTGTAGCCCATCCCAGCCTTGTGCAGGTCTACAATTTTATCCCTGATGTCCTTACACAGCTCTCTGGTCTTGGCCATTGTGGAGAGGTTGGAGTCTGTTTGATTGAGTGTGTGGACAGGTGTCTTTTATACAGGTAACGAGTTCAAACAGGTGCAGTTAATACAGGTAATGAGTGGAGAACAGGAGGGCTTCTTAAAGAAAAACTAACAGGTCTGTGAGAGCCGGAATTCTTACTGGTTGGTAGGTGATCAAATACTTATGTCATGCAATAAAATGCAAATTAATTACTTAAAAATCATACAATGTGATTTTCTGGATTTTTGTTTTAGATTCCGTCTCTCACAGTTGAAGTGTACCTATGATAAAAATGACAGACCTCTACATGCTTTGTAAGTAGGAAAACCTGCAAAATCGGCAGTGTATCAAATACTTGTTCTCCCCACTGTATGTCAAAGCCGCTGACAAAGCACATGCCTGCAATCCTTTATCATTCATCAAAAATAATATATAGATAAGAAAAATGTTTTACAACGTTCTGTTTGTCATAGATGGACAATATTAATATTATATGAAAGGAAAGTTCCTAACAAATTCAGGAAGCCAAGCTAGAGCTCTGTGTGACATTCACAGCGGTGGGGGCAGACGTTTTGATCAAGAGAGACCTTTAGAGAATATGCACATTTTCTCTAACACTAAACATACAAATATGTATTTTACAGTTATAAGGAAAGTGAAACCTTATAGTTAGTGGTTTTCTAATTTCATTATACTATATTTAGAAAGCATATACAGTATCAGTCAACTTTGGACACACCTACTCATTCTAGGGTTTTTCTTTATTTTTACTATTTGCTACATTGTACAATAATAGTGAAGACATCAAAACTATGAAATAACACATATGGAATCATTTAGTAACCAAAAAAGTGTTAAACAAATCAAAATATATTTTATATTTATACAGTTTTGTTGAATAGGAAATGCATCATATAAAATATTTCAAATTTTCATATTTTTATCATATTTGTACTATACTTGAGCTTGTGTCCTCAAAAGTGACTACACCTCAGCAATTTATAAAAAAATTTACCAGAAAGGTGAGATTTTAACATTTCTTGGAGTATGCAGCATTACTAGTTATTGTTTATAGTACTCTCATTATAAATATTTACTTTCGGGATAACATACAGTCGTGGTCAAAAGTTTTGAGAATGACACAAGTATTGGTCTTCACAAAGTTTGCTGCTTCAGTGTTTTTAGATATTTTTGTCAGATGTTACTATGGTATACTGAAGTATAATTACAAGCATTTCATAAGTGTCAAAGTGTTTTATTGACCATTTCATTAAGTTTTTGCAAAGAGTCAATATTTGCAGTGTTGACCCTTCTTTTTCAAGACCTCTGCAATCTGCCCTGGCATGCTGTCAATTAACTTCTGGGCCACATCCTGACTGATGGCAGCCCATTCTTGTCAGAATTTGTGGGGTTTTGTTTGTCCACCCGCCTCTTGAGGATCGACCACAAGTTCTCAATGGGATTAAGGTCTGGGGAGTTTCCTGGCCATGGACCCAAAATGTAGATGTTTTGTTCCCCGAGCCACTTAGTTATCACTTTTACCTTATGGCAAGGTGCTCCATCATGCTGGAAAAGGCATTGGTCGTCACCAAACTGTTATTGGATGGTTGGGAGAAGTTGCTCTCGGAGGATGTGTTGGTACCATTCTTTATTCATGGCTGTGTTCTTAGGCAAAATTGTGAGTGAGCCCACTCCCTTGGCTGAGAAGCAACCCCACACATGAATGGTCTCAGGATGCTTTACTGTTGGCATGACACAGGACTGATGGTAGCGCTCACCTTGTCTTCTCCGGACAAGCTTTTTTCTGGATGCCCCAAACAATCGGAAAGGTTCATCAGAGAAAATGACTTTACCCCAGTCCTCAGCAGTCCAATCCCTGTACCTTTTGCAGAATATCAGTCTGTCCCTGATGTTTTTCCTGGAGAGAAGTGGCTTCCTCGCTGCCCTTCTTGACACCAGGCAATCCTCCAAAAGTCTTCGCCTCACTGTGCATGCAGATGCACTCACACCTGCCTGCTGCCATTACTGAGCAAGCTCTGCACTGGTGGTGCCCCGATCCCGTAGCTGAATCAACTTTAGGAGACGGTCCTGGCGCTTGCTGGACTTTCTTGGGCGCCCTGAAGCCTTCTTCACAACAATTGAACCTCTCTCCTTGAAGTTCTTGATGATCTGATAAATGGTTGATTTAGGTGCAATCTTACTAGCAGCAATATCCTTGCCTGTGAAGCCCTTTTTGTGCAAAGCAATGATGACGGCACGTATTTCCTTGCAGGTAACCATGGTTAACAGAGGAAGAACAATGATTTCAAGCACCACCCTCCTTTTAAAGCTTCCAGTCTGTTATTCTAACTCAATCAGCATGACAGAGTAATCTCCAGCCTTGTCCTCATCAACACTCTCACCTGTGTTAATGAGAGAATCACTGACATGATGTCAGCTGGTCCTTTTGTGGCAGGGCTGAAATGCAGTGGAAATGTTTTTTGGGGGGGGATTAAGTTCATTTTCATGGCAAAGAGGGACTTTGCAATTAATTGCAATTCATCTGATCACTCTTCATAACATTCTGGAGTATATGCAAATTGCCATCATAAAAACTGAGGCAGCAGACTTTGTGAAAATTAATATGTGTCATTCTCAAAACTTTTGACCACGACTGTAGATTACATTTTAAATTGCATGTAGTTACAATTAAAAGGTTTTAACGTGTACAAATCAATAACCAATATGCAGAAATTGTTTGTGATATATGCACCAATTTGTAAGTCGCTCTGGATAAGAGCGTCTGCTAAATGACTTAAATGTAAATGTAAATATATTGATAACATAAACATAAAATGTACTATCTACACATACTGTACATGTGCAAAAGTAGTACTATTGAATACTTTGATAGACTACTACAGTATATCAATCTTATAACTTTTGGTTGTGGGGCAGTTAAATCACCAAAATGGCTAATCTACAGTTGTTGCGTGTGAAAATGGAAAGAAGAAAGACATACAGTGGCTTGCGAAAGTATTCACCCCCCTTGGCATTTTTCCTATTTTGTTGCCTTACAACCTGGAATTAAAATTGATTTTGTGGGGTTTGTATCAATTGATTAACACAACATGCCTTCCACTTTGAAGATGCAAAATATTTTTGGGGGTGAAACAAACAAGAAATAAGACAAAAAACTGAAAACCTGATAGTGCATAACTATTCACCCCCCTGGTGACTGGTGTTCTCGGGGTGATGAGAGGTGTTGGGTTTGCACCAGACATAGCGTTTTCCTTGATGGCCAAAATACTCAATTTTAGTCTCATCTGACCAGAGTACCTTCTTCCATATGTTTGGGAAGTCTCCCACATGCCTTTTGGCAAACACCAAACGTGTTTGCTTATTTTTTTCTTTAAGCAATGGCTATTTTCTGGCCACTCTTCCGTAAAGCCCAGCTCTGTGAAGTGTACGGCTTAAAGTGGTCCTATGGACAGATACTCCAATCTCCGCTGTGGAGCTTTGCAGCTCCTTCAGGGTTATCTTTGTTCTCTTTGTTGCCTCTCTGATTAATGCCCTCCTCGCCTGGTCCGTGAGTTTTGGTGAGCAGCCCTTACTTGGCAGGTTTGTTGTGGTGCCATATTCTTTCCATTTTTTAATAATAGATTTAATGGTGCTCCGTGGGATGTTCAAAGTTTCAGATATTTTTTTATAACCCAACCCTGATCTGTACTTCTCCACAACTTTGTCCCTGACCTGTTTGGAGAGCTCATTGGTCTTCAAAGTGCCCCTTGCTTAGTGGTGTTGCAGACTCTGGGGCCTTTCAGAACAGATTGAAGTCGGAAGTTTACATACACCTTAGCCAAATACATTTAAACTCAGTTTTTCACAATTCCTGACATTTAATCCAAGTAAACATTCCCTGTCTTAGGTCAGTTAGGATCACCACTTTATTTTAAGAATGTGAAATGTCAGAATAATAGTAGCGAGAATGATTTATTTCATCTTTTATTTCTTTCATCACATTCCCAGTGGGTCAGAAGTTTACATACACTCAATTAGTATTTGGTAGCATTGCCTTTAAATTGTTTAACTTGGGTCAAACGTTTCGGGTAGCCTTCAACAAGCTTCCAACAATAAGTTGGGTGCATTTTGGCCCATTCCTCCTGACAGAGCTGGTGTAACTGAGTCAGGTTTGTAGGCCTCCTTGCTCGCACACACTTTTTCAGTTCTGCCCACAAATTTTCTAGGATTGAGATCAGGGCTTTGTGATGGCCACTCCAATTCCTAGACTTTGTTGTCCTTAAGCCATTTTGCCACAACATTGGAAGTATGCTTGGGGTCATTGTCCATTTGGAAGACCCATTTGCGACCAAGCTTTAACTTCCTGACTGATGTCTTGAGATGTTGCTTCAATATATCCACATAATTTTCCTTCCTCATGATTCCATCTATTTTGTGAAGTGCACCAGTCCCTCCTGCAGCAAAGCACCTCCACAGCATGATGCTGCCACCCCCGTGCTTCACGGTTGCGATGTTGTTCTTCGGCTCGCAAGCATCACCCTTTTTTCATTATGGCCAATCAGTTCTATTTTTGTTTAATCAGACCAGAGGACATTTCTCAAAAAAGTACAATATTTGTCCCCATGTGCAGTTTGGCTTTTTTAGAGCAGTGGCTTCTTCCTTGCTGAGCAGCCTTTCAGGTTACAGTGGGGGGAAAAAAGTATTTTGTCAGCCACCAATTGTGCAAGTTCTCCCACTTAAAAAGATGAGAGAGGCCTGTAATTTTCATCATAGGTACACGTCAACTATGACAGACAAAATGAGGAAAAAAAATCCAGAAAATCACATTGTAGGATTTTTTATGAATTTATTTGCAAATTATGGTGGAAAATAAGTATTTGGTCAATAACAAAAGTTTCTCAATACTTTGTTATATACCCTTTGTTGGCAATGACACAGGTCAAACATTTTCTGTAAGTCTTCACAAGGTTTTCACACACTGTTGCTGGTATTTTGGCCCATTCCTCCATGCAGATCTCCTCTAGAGCAGTGATGTTTTGGGGCTGTCGCTGGGCAACACGGACTTTCAACTCCCTCCAAAGATTTTCTATGGGGTTGAGATCTGGAGACTGGCTAGGCCACTCCAGGACCTTGAAATGCTTCTTACGAAGCCACTCCTTCGTTGCCCGGGCGGTGTGTTTGGGATCATTGTCATGCTGAAAGACCCAGCCACGTTTCATCTTCAATGCCCTTGCTGATGGAAGGAGGTTTTCACTCAAAATATCACGATACATGGCCCCATTCATTCTTTCCTTTACACGGATCAGTCGTCCTGGTCCCTTTGCAGAAAAACAGCCCCAAAGCATGATGTTTCCACCCCCATGCTTCACAGTAGGTATGGTGTTCTTTGGATGCAACTCAGCATTCTTTGTCCTCCAAACACGACGAGTTGAGTTTTTACCAAAAAGTTCTATTTTGGTTTCATCTGACCATATGACATTCTCCCAATCCTCTTCTAGATCATCCAAATGCACTCTAGCAAACTTCAGACGGGCCTGGACATGTACTGGCTTAAGCAGGGGGACACGTCTAGCACTGCAGGATTTGAGTCCCTGGCGGCGTAGTGTGTTACTGATGGTAGGCTTTGTTACTTTGGTCCCAGCTCTCTGCAGGTCATTCACTAGGTCCCCCCGTGTGGTTCTGGGATTTTTGCTCACCGTTCTTGTGATCATTTTGACCCCACTGGGTGAGATCTTGCGTGGAGCCCCAGATCGATGGAGATTATCAGTGGTCTTGTATGTCTTCCATTTCCTAATAATTGCTCCCACAGTTGATTTCTTCAAACCAAGCTGCTTACCTATTGCAGATTCAGTCTTCCCAGCCTGGTGCAGGTCTACAATTTTGTTTCTGATGTCCTTTGACAGCTCTTTGGTCTTGGCCATAGTGGAGTTTGGAGTGTGACTGTTTGAGGTTGTGGACAGGTGTCTTTTATACTGATAACAAGTTCAAACAGGTGCCATTAATACAGGTAACGAGTGGAGGACATAGGAGCCTCTTAAAGAAGAAGTTACAGGTCTGTGAGAGCCAGAAATCTTGCTTGTTTGTAGGTGACCAAATACTTATTTTCCACCATAATTTGCAAATAATTAATTTTTTCTCAATTTGTCTGTCATAGTTGACGTGTACCTATGATGAAAATTACAGGCCTCTCTCATATTTTTAAGTGGGAGAACTTGCACAATTGGTGGCTGACTAAATACTTTTTTTCCCCACTGTATGTCGATATAGGACTCGTTTTACTGTGGATATAGATACTTTTGTACCTGTTTCCTCCAGCATCTTCACAAGGTCCTTTGCTGTTGTTCTGGGATTGATTTGCACTTTTCGCACCAAAGTACGTTCATCTCTAGGAGACAGAAAGCGTCTCCTTCCTGAGCGGTATGATGGCTGCGTGGTCCCATGGTGTTTATACTTGCATACTATTGTTTGTACAGATGAACGTGGTACCTTCAGGCGTTTGAAAATTGCTCCCAAGGATGAACCAGAATTCTGAGGTCTTGGCTGATTTTATTGATTTTCCCATGATGTCAAGCAAAGAAGCACTGAGTTTGAAGGTAGGCCTTGAAATACATCCACAGATACACCTCCAATTGACTCAAATGATGTCAATTAGCCTATCAGAAGCTTCTAAAGCCATGACATCATTTTCTGGAATTTTCCAAGCTGTTTAAAGGCACAGTCAACTTAGTGTATGCAAACTTCTGACCCATTGAAATTGTGATACAGTGAATTATAAGTGAAATAATCTGTCTGTAAACAATTGTTGGAAAAATTACTTGTGTCATGCACAAAGTAGATGTCTTAACCGACTTGCCAAAACTATAGTTTGTTAACAAGAAATTTGTGGAGTGGTTGAAAAACAAGTTTTAATGACTCCAACCTAAGTGTATGTAAACTTCCGACTTCAACTGTATACTGAGATCATGTGACAGACCATGTGACACTTAGATTGCACACAGGTGGACTTTATTTAAGTAATTATGTGACTTCTAAAGGTAATTGGTTGCACCAGATCTTATTTAGGGGCTTCATAGCAAAGGTGGTGAATACATATGCACGCACCACGTTTCCGTTATTTATTTTTTTGAATTTTTGTAACAAGTTATCTTTTTCATTTCACTTCACCAATTTGGACTATTTTGTGTATGTCCATTACAAGAAATCCAAATAAAAATCCATTTAAATTACAGGTTGTAATGCAACAAAATAGGAAAAACGCCAAGGGGGATGAATACTTTTGCAAGGCACTGTCCAGTAGGACAAAGCGAGCTTCTGTCAGAAGATGGGAGGGAATAAAAGGCAGGATCATGTGGACCACAGAAATAGAATGAATTCCATTTCTATGATGTGGACAACACTTAGGAAAGCAAAGCAACTCTGAATCATTCATGCTGTTGGTCTCATCTAAATAGATGCATGATTTACTTTTGTAAAACGTTCTGTGTAAATTAAGTTTGATTTTAGTTGAATGATTATGTAATGATCAAACAGTTCAGAGTATTGAAGGAAATGCATAGGTCTGCTGTTCAAAGTCAGATAGAAACTAGAATTTTATTATAGTGTTTCAAGTTAAGTTTTTAATGTCACATGTACAAGTACAGTGAAATGCATTTCTTGCATCAATGTAGCACTAAAAATAACATAAGGTAGAACAAAAACACACACGAAATAAAAATAAGAACATGAGAAAGTAAGAAGCTAGATACAGGGTCAGTTCCAATACCATATTTACAATGTGCAGGATTACTGGAGTGATAGAGGTAGATAAACTATTTATACAAAAGTATGTGGACACCCCTTCAAATTAGTGGATTCAGCTATTTCAGCCACACCCGTTGCTGACAGGTGTATAAAATTGAGCACACTGCCATGCAATCTCCATAGACAAACATTGGTAGTAGAATGGCCTTACTGAAGAGCTCAGTGATTTTCAACGTGGCACCGTCATAGGATGCCACATTTCCAACAAGTCAGTTAATCAAATTTCTGCCATGCTAGAGCTGCCCCGGTCAACTGTAAGTGCTGTTATTATGAAGTGGAAACGTCTAGGAGCAACAATGGCTCAGCCGCGAAGTGTTAGGCCACACAAGCTCACAGAACAGGATCGCCGAGCGCTGAAGCGCGTAAAATTGTCTGTCCTCTGTTGCAACACTCACTACCGAGTTCCAAACTGCCTCTGGAAGCAACGTCAGCACAATAACTGTTTGTCGGGAGCTTCATGAAATGGGTTTCCATGGCCGAGCAGCCGCACACAAGCCTAAGATCACCATGCGCAATGCCAAGCGTCGGCTGGAGTGGTGTAAAGCTCTCCGCCATTGGACTCTGGAGCAGTGGAAATGCGTTCTCTGGACTGATTAATCACGCTTCACCATCTGGCACTCCAATGGACGAATCTGGGTTTGGCGGATGCCAGGAGAACGCTACCTGCCCCAATGCATAGTGCCAACTTTAAAGTTTGGTGGAGGAGGAATAATGGTCGGGGGCTGTTTTTCATGATTCGAGCTAGGCCCCTTAGTTCAAGTGAAGGGAAATCAATGCATATTCAATTACATTCTAGATGATTCTGTGCTTCCAACTTGGGGAAGGCCCTTTCCTGTTTCAGCATGACAATGCCCCTGTGCACAAAGCGAGGTCCATACAGAAATGGTTTGTCAAGATCGGTGTGGAAGAACCTGACTGGCCTGCACAGAGCCCTGACCTCAACCCCATTAAACACCTTTGGGATTAATTGGAACGTCGACTGCGAGCCAGGCATAATCGGCCAACATCAGTGCCCGACCTCACTAATGCTCGTGGCTGAATGGAAGCAAGTCCCCGCAGCAATGTTCCTGCATCTAGTGGAAAGCCTTCCCAGAAGAGTGTAGGCTGTTTTAGAAGCTAAGGGGGGACCCACTCCATATTAATGCCTATGATTTTGGAATGAGATGTTCGCCGAGTAGGTGTCCACATACTTTTGGTAATGTAGTGTATGTATAGGGTAAGGTGACTAGGCATCAGGATATATGATAAACAGAGTAGTATCAGCATAAATGATGATTGTATGGGAGTGTGTTCGTAGTCAGTATAAATGTGTGTGCATGTTATGTGTGTGTTGGAGTGTCAGTGTGCATGAGTGTGTAGAGTCCTGTGAGTGTGCATAGAGACTGCAAAAATAAAATGAAAAGGGTAAACTCAGATAGTCCGTGTAACCATTCTGTAAGATATTTAGCAGTCTTATGGTTTGGGGATAGAAGCTGTTCAGGAGCCTGTTGGTGTCGGACTTGTTGAACCGGTACTTCTTGCCATGCAGAAGCAGAGAGAACTGTCTATGGCTTGGGTGGCTGGAGTCTGGCCCCATTGATGTACTGGGCTGTCCGCACCACTCTCTCATGCGATCGAGGGTGGTGCTGTTACCATTGCCATCTCAAACAAAACATTTTGCTCATTAAAATTCCAAAAATGTCTCTTTATAATAATGCAAAACGTACCTAAATATCACTCACGCATTATTATAAAGGCACATTTTAGGAATTTTAATGAGCAAATTTTTTTCTGAGCTGGGGTTGAGTAACTGGGGGGGTTGTGTCAACTATCACTGACGTGGATCAGGCCCTTAACCCTATAATTTTTTTATTTCCCTGTTTAAGGGTAAAAGACCAATGTAATCCTTGGTTTACATGTGAATTGTCTGAGAAATGACAGGAAATAAATTTAGCTTGGGCTAAGGCTAGATGGACTGATTCTACATCTGATTGGCAGTCCTTCAGATATTTGAGAAATAGATGTCTATCCCTGGTTAAAAAGGCAAGATCAACATATTTCTTGAATTGTTTTTCAGTGGTGGTAATCCAGCCAACTTCTGGAAAGTGGTAAAATCTTTTAAACAAAACTCCACCCCCTCGTTGCCCCAGCAGGTTGACAGCCTCTGGTCCCATTCTAGACAAAATAGAAATTTGTGATGCTTTTAATAACCATTTTGCTTCAGCTGGCCACCTGTTTGAAAGGATCATCTCTGAAAATGCATCTCATCCCACTAGAGGGGGTCCTTTAGTCACCTCAGAACAGATTGTAGAGAATGATGCACGAACAGACTCAAATACTTTATTTTCATTTCAAACCTTTGATGTCTATGATGTACTTTGCTAAAGATTTATGTTTAAAAAAAAGCCTAGGGGCTGATTCAATTGATTCCTTCTTATTGCAGCTCTCTGCCCCACTTATTGCAGAACCACTGACCTATATTTTTTACTTGACAATTGTTTCTGGTGTTAGCTCTAAGATCTGGAAAGCCGCAAATGTCCTCCCCCTACATAAAAGGAGGAGATCCTTCTGCCTTAGGTAACTACCGTCCAATTTACAAATTATATTGCCTTCCCAAAGTTTTAGAATCTCAGACTAAGTTTCTTCTCACTCTATTCTTAATGTGCACCAATCCTGTTTTAGACCTGGACATAGCACAGTTTCAGCTGCTACCCTTGTTTAAGATGTGTTAAATTGTTAAATCATTGTGCTGCCTTATTTATAGACCTTTCCAAGGCCTTCAATACCGTTGACCATCACATTCTTATTCAAAGGTTGACTGAAATAGGCCTGGATCAGGCTTCTTGCAAGTGGTTTGAAAATGATCTGTCAGACAGGACTCAATGTGTGATCTCTAATGGTGTTAAGTCTAGTTTTCTGGATATTACAAAAGGTGTACCGCTGGGGTCGGTACTAAGACCTGTTCTCTTTACTATTTATATAAATAATAGTCTATCTGTTAAAACTTGTAATATTCATCTGTATGCAGATAGCACTTATGTCTGCCATTGCCCCAACTGTTGAACAGGTTATATTAGAGCTGTAATCTGACCTTGTTACCTTTCAAAAAGCCCTGGTTGGTTTCAAACGTGTACTTAATGCAATCAAGACTAAATACATGTTCTCTAGTTCTCACAATAATGTTTCAGATGGACTACATATTTATTAATTGGATGGTTCTCCCATTGATCGGGTTCCCGCCTACAAATATCTGGGCAAATTAATGTTTAAAAAAACATACGGATGACCTAGTTAAAAAGCTAAGATTTAAAGTGGGCTTCTTTTTTTAAAATAGATCATGCCTCTCCCTAAATAGCAGGAAGCAGATTGTACAGTCAACTTTCCTGCCAGTTCTTGACTATGGTGACACCATTTACCAGATTGCAGCAGCCACTACTCTTAAACCTTTGGATGCTGTCTACCATAGCGCCCTTCGTTTTTATCACTGCTTTTAATACTCACCACTGCATCCTGTATCAAAAGATTGGCTGGTCCTCATTAAAGTCACGTAGATCAATTTATTACTCCCATTTTGTTTACAAAGCCTTACTACACAAGCTCCCAACTTACCTAACTTCGTTGCTAACGTATAAAAGAATGAGATACCAATCCTGTTCACAGGGTTGGTTAACTCTTCAGATTCCACGGAATTAGGTAAATCCGCTTTTAGTTTTCACGCTCCACATTTTTGGAATCACTTACAAAATTCATTACATTTGGATTCCCTGGTGCCAATAGGGCATTGATGATACGAGTTCACCGAGGTGTGCAATTGTTTTGATTGATTGATTTAGTAACTTGTTTATGATGGCTGTGATGTTAGTGATGTTCTAGTGTAGTGTACTTGTAGTTGTATTTGCTATATTTTTTTGCTTTGTGGTCTCAGGGCACCATTTAAAATGAAATAAAAGTTAACAGTAAAATACCAAGCAGTGATGCAGCCAGTCATGATGCTCTCAATAGTGCAGCTGTATACCTTTTTGAGGATTTGAGGGTCCATGCCAAACCTTTTCAACTTCCAGAGGGGGAAGAGGCGCTATCGCGCTTTCTTCACGACTGTGCATGTGTGAGTGGACCATTTAAAGTCCTTAGTGATTTGGACACAGAGGAACTTGACGCTCTCGACCCGCTCCACTGCAGCCCCGTTTCCTGTAGTCCACGATCAGCTCATTGGTCTTACTGACGTTGAGGGAGAGGTTGTTGTCCCGGCACCACACAACCAGGTCACAGACCTCCACCATGTAGGCTGTCTCATCGTCGCCGGTGATCAGGCCTACCACCGTCGTGTCATCAGCAAACTTAATGATGGTGTTGGAGTCGTGCATGGCCATGCAGTCGTGGGTGAACAGGGAGTACAGGAGGGGACTAAGCATACACCCCTGTGGGGTTCCTGTGTTGAGGGTCAGCGTGGAGGAGGCAATGTTGCCTACCCTCACTACCTGGGGTTGGCCCATGAGGATGTCCAGGCTCCAATTGCAGAGGGAGGTGTTCAGTCCCAGGGTCCTAAGCTTAGTGACGAGCTTGGAGGGGACAATGGTGTTGAACGCTGAGCTGTAGTCAATGAACAGCATTCTCACATAGGCATTCCTCTTATCTAGATGGGTGAGGGTAGTGTGGAGTGTAATTGAGATTGCGTCATCTATGGATCTGTTGGGGCAGTATGTCTGGTGTCTGAGATGATGGAGTTGATGTGTGCCATAACCAGCCTTTCAAAGCATTTCATTACAGATGTGAGTGCTACAGGACGGTAGTCATTGTGGCATGAAGCCTTAAGAGTTCTTGGAAACAGGAATAATGGTAGTTATCTTAAGACGTGGGGATTACACACTGGGACAAGGAGAGGTTGAAAATTACAGTGAATATGCCTGCCAGATGATATGCGCATGCTCTGAGAACAGGCCCGCAGCCTTGCGAGTCTTGACCTGATTAAAGACCTTACTCACGTAGGCCTCGGAGAGCGAGATCACCCAGTCCTCTGGGTTGGTGGGGGCCCTCATGCACGGTGTTGTTATTGTCGAAGCATGCATAAAATCCATTGAGTTAGTCTGGAAGAGAGGCATTGTTGGGCAGATCACGGCTGGGTTTTCCTTTGTAATCCGTAATGGACTGTAGCCCCTGCCACATGCAGCGGGCGTCGGAGCCTGTGTAGTATGATTCCACCTTATTTTTTCATAGCGGGACTTGTACTTGTTCCTGTCCTTAGCCGTAGCCTCAGGGTTGTCTGCGATAGGCCTGTGTGCGGAAGCCCTGTCCTTTAGATTAGCGCCAACCTCTGTGTTAATCCAGGGATTTTGATTGGGGAAGCAGCGAATCTTCACTGTGGGGACAACGTCACCGATGCATTTCCTTATGAAGCCAGTGACGGTGGTGGTTAGCTCGTCGATGTTATCGGCGGAGTCTCGGAACATATTCCAATCAGCTCTAGCAAAGTCCTGTAGCATAAACTCTGATTCTGATGATCATTTCTCAAATGGTCCTATTGGACTCACTTTGTCTTGTTGGCATTATGCAGTGCAACTTTAATCAGATGTCGTTTTCCCTGCTGCAAATCCATTCATTAATTCAAGCTTTGCTAACATCCTGTTTCTGGTTGTTGTGGTCAGTCATAAAATGCAGTCTGTGTTGAAACGAGAGAAAATAAATCATGGTTCTACAATTATTATGTTTTGCTTTCTGAATTTGAAGACTTGTTGTTGTGGTGGAAGGGAGGAACTCATAAGGAATTGAACGTTTTAGGCTATTATTTGGGTAGAGAAATATGATGGTGCATCTAGTGATGACAGCTCTTTAAAAGTATTTTTGTGGTAGTTGAAGAACTATGTAGAATAGGCTTGTATGTAAACCTACTGATAGCTAGCGATAGTTCCATCTAATAAATAAACTCTTTAAGCTAACAGTGATCACCATTTCAGCTTGAATAGCAGTGAAGTAGAGGAAGATGTCATACAGTAAGTTTCTGTCTAGCCTGATAGGAAAGTGTTTAGAAGTTTGAAAGAAAAGCAGAAAGGCATGACATTACAGCGCGAGCCCTACCCATGCTGTCGACGTTCAGGCCCTACCCTACCCTGGCCCGATTGATCAACACAAAATTAGAAATACAGTAACTTTCTCCGCTAGTATTGATAGGTGATTGTCTCGGTCTTGTAGCTTAATTGCCCAAAAGCACGACCATTTTGAATATCTACCTCTGTATTCCTATGGTTCTCATTCAAACCCATGTAAATCTAAGTGGGCTCAGTCTGAACATCTCAATGTTGGTTTGGAGTTGATAGCTTAAACAGTGAAAGAGGAGATGGACCTAGTTTTTATTTTTTTATTTACCATTGTAGTCTATGGCCCTTTTTTTGCGAGGCATGAGACAGCTGTTAGCTGGCGTTAGCTAGCTACTTTTCATCACTCGAAACTCAGACAAACTGTGGAACTTTTGATTGGTAGAAGATCATTCTGTTCTGATTTGAATAGCAGAGATGTAGACCAAGATGTCATAACCTTTACGTTTTTGCAAGTATCCATAGCAACGGCTATTTGGGCTGCTCAATGACAAGCTAGAGAGCGGTTAGCTGGCGTTAGCTGGCTGCTTTTCATCACTCTAAACTCAGACAGCTGTAACTTCTGATTAGCAGTCAATCATTTTGTTCCGATTCCAGATTTGAATACCAAAGAAGTAGACAAAGATGTCATACCCTGTAAGATTTTGTCTACATTTCTGGGAAAGTGGTCAAAATGTCAGTTGTTTATAAAAAATGTTAATGTGGTTACTAAAAACAGATAGTTAGACTGGTAGGAGATACTTTAGTTTTTCCAATTCTAGATTTGAATAGCAGAGAAGTAGAGGAAGATTTCATACGCTCTAACTTTTTGTCTAACTGTGGTTGGGAAAGTGGTCAAAGTATCTGATTTGTGTCAAAAGTTGCATTGTTCACAGTAAATGGAATGTTGGAAGTCTAGGAGTTGATGTCACAATGGTACATTTAGAATGTTGAAGAAATCCCATGAAAGTGAAAAAGGACTAAAAGCTTAATAGTTTAAAAAGTATAAAATATATCAAAAAGTTGAATGCAAACACACTGGTCCTGACTGTTCTGCACGTTTTAAAGTTTGAATGATGTTTCTAGCTTAAAACAATGTAAGAGAATGCTTCTCACAAGCCTTACTAATAAGAGGAATTATGACGAAGATTTAAAGTGGGGACTCTTGCTTCGCAAGCCCTATTAAATAGAGTCAATTCCAATAGGGCCTTGGTGAAATGTCTCCATTCTGATGAAAACCCAGATCTCCATCTAGGTACATGCTTTCATCATGCACTGTCCTCAGATGCCTCAGCAAGTCGTCATTTAGTTTAAAGCTCTTTCCACAGCGAGTACAGAGGAAAGACTCCTGGGAGTGAAGAAGTTTGTGTTTTGTCAGGGTGTGGCTGTGGTGGAAGCCCTCCCCACACACACTGCAGCGGAATGGCCTTTCTTCTGTGTGGATGTTCCTGTGCTCCTGCAGCCCTTTCAGCTGAGCAAAGACGTCCCCGCAGTCTGTACAGGTATAAGGGGACTCACCTGTGTGGGTCCTCATGTGACATTTCAGATTATACTTGTCCCTAAACTGCTTCCCACACTCAGAGCAGCCCAGAGCCTTATTATGGCTCCTGCGGTGGTGGGTCAGGCATTTCTGAGAGGCAAAGATTTGGGCACAGTCAGGACAGATGAATTTAGGGAAGGCACTGCAACTGTGTTTGCTGAGAAATGCAGCTCGTTTGTAGCTCTTACCACAGTCATGACAGCAGTGGCTTGGTCTATGGGAGGGATCTTCTTTGTTCTTCCGCTTCAGGCAGTAGGGTGTTTCTCCCTCTGTCTCGGCGGTGTTAGGGCTGGACGAGGAGATGTCAGGGGCAGATACACCTCTCTTGGCCCTTCCAAAGACGGGCATTTGATTTGCTATGTTTCTAAACTGACCCCTCTCAACATTCTCAGTATTTATAGCCACATCAGCAGACTGTGCCATCTCAGAGGCTGACCTGATCTCACCCTCTACCTCAGCCTGGTTATTGTATTTTATCTCCTCCTTAATCCAGTCCTCATGTTCAGCAAAATTGTCTTCCTCAACCAAATCATCTTCCCCATCAAGTCTCCTCTCCTCACTGTAAATGTCCTCCAGATGTCTGGCATCTATATTGAAACTACTGGACTGGCAGACTTTAGAAAAGTCTATCCTCTTCAGAAACAACCCTGGCCGCGGTCTTGTGACTTTCATCTTCTCACTGTTAACTTGATGTTCTGCATGTCTGAAAATAAACGGAAATAGACAGTATATCAACAAATGCATTCCAATAAACACACAATATTTGTAGGCAACATATTTTACACTTCCTTAATCTCTTTGGATGTGGAAGAAACACTCAAAACATGATCTGGCCCTACCCTGCTTCTTCCTCCTCTCTCAGTTGGTCTGCAGGGTATCCCTCTCCATCAGCGTGGTTGTCCATCTCACTGCTCTTATTCCCAGGTGTGTTGTTCAGGTACTCCTCAGCCATGTAGATAGCCTCCTCCATGTCCTGGGGGCACTGTTTCAGCACACAGTCTCCAACGTCTGTGGGCAGGAGCGACACAAACCTCTGCAGGGCCACACACCTCACCACCTCCGCAGCCGTTCTCCTCTCAGGCCGGAGCCAGTGCTGGGCAGCACTCTCCAGTCCCTGCCCCAAATCCCTGGGCCCTCTCTCAGGGTCGTACCTCAGAGAGCTGAAGTCCTGCTGCCGTCGGCTCTCTTCTGCCCTGACTTGGCTCCGCAGGCTGGCCCTCAGTGTCTCGTAGTCTGGCTCGCCTGACCTGAGGCGCTCCCCACCAAGGAGACCCCACTTCACATTAGAAAGCCTGGAGTTGGAGCCTGCCTTCTCCAAAAGCAGCAGGTAGGCCTCAGGATCCTTCACCTCCTCCATCTTCACATCGGGCTCCATTCTCCTGAGCTCCTCCTTCTCCAGTAACTGTGCCAGAGCCTCAGTCTGGATCTCCCCCTGTACAGCTAGGGCCTGTAGCTGCTGTCTGTGCACTGCTAGTAGGTTTGTAAATAACCGCACCACATCCATGGTTCCACTCTTGGAGTCTCTTGCAATGGCCTGTGAAATATGAAATGATTATAAATGTATGGTAATGACAGTGCCACTGGGCAATGAAGATAGCAACTTGGGTGTATAATAAATCCTGTGAAAATAAAATATTGATGCCAACTCTCAATTATGTCTCTAACACGTGATCCACGAGGTTGTGTTTAAAAGGCTGTACATGTAGCTATGATCTAAATTATAGCATCTAGCTAGTTAATCTTTCTGGCACCACATTCAGATGTTTGCATCATTTTCTCTCTGGATGAGGGCTAGCTAGCTAGCTAGCTAGCTAACGTTAGGTCAGTTAGGTGGGCTAGCTAGCCAAGTTAGCTGACAATCCAGGCAAAATAGACACATTCCACCATAAAATGTGATTATCAAGCTGACCAAAACCACAGGTAGAAAAATAACGTTACTCACCGAAAGACTGGGGCGTCGTTTTGTATTTTACTCGTATTGTATGTCTTGCAAGTTAGTCTACAGTTAGTTAGCTACGTACACCGTTTTTTATTGTTGTTTCCGGGGGTACCATTTGATCATGACAACGTCTGAGTCTGCTGGGTGTAACATGGTAAGCATTCCCCTCGTCTATTGTCCAAACATTATATGTAGCTAGCTAACGTTAGCTACTGAAACGTCCACGGCGAGTAATTAACCATCACAGGTAACTAATAATTTATTACAGTTGTTTTCCATTCTTTGAAAATCTATTTTGACATAATATGATCATTTTGATAGCGTTTTTTTTAAAATGTTTAAATCGCCCACCCAGCTAACTCCCGAGTCCTGGTACATTTGTCCACCTTGTTAACGTTAGCTAGCTACTACCTAAATTGCAGTGATGGTAGTGGAAATTTGACTAGTTTCAAATAATTAGCTAACAATTATTTTTCGGTGATAATAGATGCCTTTGTGATCAACCTGGACATTCTGTCCCTGCCAGCTAGTGAAAAGTATTTTTTACTTACCTCACCATAGGCACCTGCAATCAATATGGATGTGGTTGAGTTCCTGGTGTCCTTGCTGGATGTGCATAAACAACAGCTGAAAGCTCTGACCAGACAGGGGGAGATCCAGGCCAAGGTCCTCAGCCAGCTTGTCAAGGATGGTTTGACCAGAACCCTTGACCGGCCTTCACCCCAGGATGAAGAGGAACAGAGAAGGCCTAGGATGACACCAGGGAGAGATAAAGACCCGGAGGACTGGGGTGCTAGGCTTGCTGGGCTGCTGCAAGAGGAGACACAGAAGAAGTGTCAACCGATCAGACCCCAGGGGTTGTCAAATGCATTCCAGTCTAGAGTACTGGGACAGATGTGGACTGTGGAGGACCAGAGCAGGCAGGACTTCCTGTCTCTGCGGTACGAACCCCAGAAGGGAGCCAGAGAGCTGGGGCAGAGGCTTGACTCAGCTGCTAAGCACTGGCTTAGGCCTGACCTAAGGACTGCTGCACAGGTAGAGCAGTGTGTTGCCATGGAGCAGTTTCTGTCCCTCTTGCCAAAGGAGGCTGGTGCCTGGGTGCAGAAGCAGCAGCCTAGGGATATGGAGGAAGCGATCAGAATGGCTGAGCAGCGACTTGGGTCTGGTGTCTTCACCGTCTCCTCGCCTGCCCCTGACCGTACACAGACAGACACAGCACAGGGCTCAACAGAGACACAAGAACAAGGGTAGGTCAATGTGTGGCAGCTATTGAACTAATCATATCTGCAGTTATTCTATCATCCTCAGTGTCTTTAGTTTAATTGTTCAGTCACATGCAGGTCCTAAGAACGATTCACTATGATTAATCTTAATTTTTTGAATTTACAGGAGTGTCAAGATGCAGAGCACCAGTGATCACCCAGATGCTTTGACCAAGTCATTTCTCAACCAGCTGGAGACTGTTAAGTCTGCCCATTTCAGCCTAGAGATTCCAGACATGGGAGTAGCCAGCTACCAGGAGGAGAAGGATGAGCATAAGGGGGTCTCAGAGGAAGGGTCCATATTTGTGTGTAAGCAGGAAGTGGAGGACCCTGACTGGCATCAGGAGAGTGCTCCTCCAGAGCCTATCCAAATGTATGGGAGCACAACAGGACATGAGAGCATGTCTGTGGACACACCTTACATCTCCCCTCCCAGACACAACTCTCTCTCCTCCACCATGTACACTCATCCAACACCTAGAGTGTCCAGTCAGATCCCCTCCCCACAGTCGCCCCGATCCCAAGCTCCTGATGCCTATCATCCACATGTCCAGGATAGCCCAATGACAGACAGACTTCAGAGTAACAATCATTCTAGTGACGAGACGGAGCTTACTGCCAGGTACACAGGGCTAATCTCTGAAGACGGACAGCTGACCTGGGGGACCCTCCCAAGGGTTCCCTCACCCTCCTTCCACACTCGCCCTCCCTCGCCCTCGCCATCCCACCGGTGCCCAGACTGTGGCTGCTGCTTCACCCAGCAAAGGAGCCTGGAGGAGCACAGGAACATTCACACAGGGGCGAGGCCCTTCGTCTGTGGGGTGTGTGGGAAGGCCTTCTGCCACCGCCGTACTCTGAACAAACACACACGTATCCACTCCTGGGAGAGACCCTTTCAATGTACTGACTGTGGACAGACCTTCAAACTCAAAGACACCATGAAGAGGCACCAGGTGTCCCACAGCAGGCCAGGGACAGGGCCAGGGGCACGTCAGCTCTCTCACTCACCCTGATACTCCATCTAGCAGCTAGCTGCTCACTCAGCACTTCACCTGGCAGGGAGGAGGCCTCGTAGTAATCAGCACACAACAAGGACTGGTCAGATGGCTTTCTCTGGAAATATCCTAAATAGGCAGATTTGTGTGAGAACGCTACCAGTGTTTTCTGTTGGTGTGTTCCATAAACAGGACACTGCTTTGGATTTCACAGGTGAACTGGTTGTTTCCATGTAAACAAGCTCAAATTACTTCTGTTTCATTGCTCCCTTTGTGTTTTTGCAGAATGCCCCGCCATGGTCCAAGTTAGAGGTGTTTCATGCATTTGGATATTGTGATAGTTAATCTTGAATAATTATTTATTATGCAGAATTGTTTTTTTGTGATGTTTGTATTTCATTTAATTCTTCAGGAGAGCAGAGATCAGAACATATTGTGTCACAATGTACTGTACTGGTTTATGTATTTGTTGTTTTATGCGTAGTGTGTATATATATATATATATCAGTTGAAGTCAGAACTTTACATACACCTTAGCCAAATACATTTAAACTCAGTTTTTCACAATTCCTGACATTTAATCCTAGTAAAAATTCCCTGTCTTAGGTCAGTTAGGATCACCACTTTATTTTAAGAATGTGAAATGTCCGAATAATAGTAGCGAGAATGATTTGTTTCAGCTTTTATTTATCACATTCCCAGTGGGTCAGAAGTTTACATACACTCAATTAGTATTTGGTAGCATTACATTTAAATCGTTTAACTTGGGTCAAACGTTTTGGGTAGCCTTCCACAAGCTTTACACAATAAGTTGGGTGAATTTTGGCCTATTCCTCCTGACAGAGCTGGTGTAACTGAGTCAGGTTTGTAGGCCTCCTTTCTCGCACACGCTTTTTCAGTTCTGCCCACACATTTTATATAGGATTGAGATCAGGGCTTTGTGATGGCCACTCCAATACCTTGACTTTGTTGTCCTTAAGCCATTTTTCCACAACTTTGGAAGTATGCTTGGGGTCATTGTCCATTTGGAAGACCCATTTGCGACCAAGCTTTAACTTCCTGACTGATGTCTTGAGATGTTGCTTCAATATATCCACATAATTATCCTTCCTCATGATGCCAACTATTTTGTGAAGTGCACCAGTCCCTCCTGCAACAAAGCACCCCCACAGCATAATGCTGCCACCCCCGTGCTTCACGGTTGGGATGGTGTTCCCTCGGCTCGCAAGCATCCCCATTTTTCCTCCAAACATAACAATGGGCATTATGGCCAAACAGTTATATTTTTGTTTCATCAGACCAGAGGACATTTCTCCAAAAAGTACGATCTTTGTCCCCATGTGCAGTTGCAAACCGTAGTCTGGCTTTTTTATGGCGGCTTTGGAGCAGTGGCTTCTTCCTTGCTGAGCGGCCTTTCAGGTTATGTCGACATAGGACTCGTTTTACTGTGGATATAGATACTTTTGTACCTGTTTCCTCCAGCATCTTCACAAGGTCCTTTGCTGTTGTTCTGGGATTGATTTGCACTTTTCGCACCAAAGTACGTTCATCTCTAGGAGACAGAACGCGTCTCCTTCCTGAGCAGTATGATGGCTGCGTGGTCCCATGGTGTTTATACTTGCATACTATTGTTTGTACAGATGAACGTGGTACCTTCAGGCGTTTGAAAATTGCTCCCAAGGATGAACCAGACTTGTGGAGGTCTACAATTGTTTTTCTGAGGTCTTGGCTGATTTCTTTTGATTTTCCCATGATGTCAAGCAAAGAGGCACTGAGTTTGAAGGTAGGCCTTGAAATACATCCACAGATAGACCTCCAATTGACTCAAATGATGTCAATTAGCCTATCAGAAGCTTCAAAGCCATGACATAATTTTCTGGAATTTCCCAAGCTGTTTAAAGGCACAGTCAACTTAGTGTACAGTGAGGGAAAAAAGTATTTGATCCCCTGCTGATTTTGTACATTTGCCCACTGACAAAGACATGATCAGTCTATAAATTTAATGGTAGGTTTATTTGAACAGTGAGAGACAAAATAAACAAAAATCCAGAAAAACGCATGTCAAAAATATTATAAATTGATTTGCATTTTAATGAGGGAAATAAGTATTTGACCCCTCTGCAAAACATAGCTTAGTACTTGGTGGCAAAACCCTTGTTGCCAATCACAGAGGTCAGACGTTTCTTGTAGTTGGCCACCAGGTTTGCACACATCTCAGGAGGGATTTTGTCCCACTCCTCTTTGCAGATCTTCTCCAAGTCATTAAGGTTTCGAGGCTGACGTTTGGCAACTCGAACCTTCAGCTCCCTCTACAGATTTTCAATGGGATTAAGGTCTGGAGACTGGCTAGGCCACTCCACGACCTTAATGTGCTTATTCTTGAGCCACTCCTTTGTTGCCTTGGCCATGTGTTTTGGGTCATTGTCATGCTGGAATACCCATCCACGACCGATTTTCAATGCCCTGGCTGAGGGAAGGAGGTTCTCACCCAAGATTTGACGGTACATGGCCCCGTCCATCGTCCCTTTGATGCTGTGAAGTTGTCCTGTCCCCTTAGCAGAAAAACACCCCCAAAGCATAATGTTTCCACCTCCTTGTTTGACGGTGGGGATGGTGTTCTTGGGGTCATAGGCAGCATTCCTCCTCCTCCAAACACGGCGAGTTGAGTTGATGCCAAAGAGCTCGATTTTGGTCTCATCTGACCACAACACTTTCACCCAGTTCTCCTCTGAATCATTCAGATGTTCATTGGCAAACTTCAGACGGCCCTGTATATGTGCTTTCTTGAGCAGGGGGACCTTGCGGGCACTGCAGGATTTCAGTCCTTCACGGCGTAGTGTGTTACCAATTGTTTTCTTGGTGACTATGGTCCCAGCTGCCTTGAGATCATTGACAAGATCCTCCTGTGTAGTTCTGGGCTGATTCCTCACCGTTCTCATGATCATTGCAACTCCACGAGGTGAGATCTTGCATGGAGCCCCAGGCCGAGGGAGATTGACAGTTATTTTGTGTTTCTTCCATTTGCGAATAGTCGCACCAACTGTTGTCACCTTCTCACCAAGCTGCTTGGCGATGGTCTTGTAGCCCATTCCAGCCTTGTGTAGGTCTACAATCTTGTCCCTGACATCCTTGGAGAGCTCTTTGGTCTTGGCCATGGTGGAGAGTTTGGAATCTGATTGATTGATTGCTTCTGTGGACAGGTGTCTTTTATACAGGTAACAAACTGAGATTAGGAGCACTCCCTTTAAGAGTGTGCTCCTAATCTCAGCTCGTTACCTGTATAAAAGACACCTGGGAGTCAGAAATCTTTCTGATTGAGAGGGGGTCAAATACTTATTTCCCTCATTAAAATGCAAATCAATTTATAACATTTTTGACATGAGTTTTTCTGGATTTCTTTGTTGTTATTCTGTCTCTCACTGTTCAAATAAACCTACCATTAAAATTATAGACTGATCATTTCTTTGTCAGTGGGCAAATGTACAAAATCAGCAGGGGATAAAATAATTTTTTCCCTCACTGTTTATAAACTTCTGACCCACTGGAATTGTGATACAGTGAATATAAGTGAAATAACCTGTCTGTAAACAATTGTTGGAAAAATTACTTGTGTCATGCACAAAGTAGATGTCCTAACCGACTTGCCAAAACTATAGTTTAACAAGAAATTTGTGGAGTGGTTGAAAAACAAGTTTTAATGACTCCAACCTAAGTTTATGTAAACTTCCGACTTCAACTGTATATATATATTTGTATCAGATACTAGAACTGGAGGATGTGCATATTTCTTTACTTGCACAGATTTGAAAGAGAACCTTTGACAGATATTTTCTTGCCTTGAACATGTCATGTTATAAAATTGTCTGGATAGATGGAAAATTAATCACAAATATTTTTTTTACATAGGTAAACATTTTTACAAAGATTACATGTCACAGTATTAAAGTCAAAGGAATGATTCATAATGAGAATATGCTTAACTTCACTCATACGGTTTTATATTTTATTCAAATCTAATGAATTTAAATTATTCATAATGATTGTGTGTTTACGTAGTCCTATTTACATTGAGTAGATTCCCCTCAGTCTGTTATCACCGTGCTCAGTAAGGTTGGAGGTTCTCCTTTAGTTGGCAGAGGGACACAGAGGAGCCCACTCCAAAGCCTGCATACAGAGGCTCAGAGAACTGGGCCTTGAATTTGTGGATCAGCTCCATGGCCTCTGACACAGAGTAGAAGGCCACCGTGTTGGCAGCGTAGTCCAGGTACACTCCAATCCGTGTGGCCCGCGAGGCCTCTGGCAGGTCTTTGTCCATCTTGTTGTGCCATGCGGAGTAGCCCGAGTCAGAGCAGAGTAGGCTCCAGGACTTGTCGTTGTAGCCCAGCAGACTGTAGGAGTTCTTACCCTTGCGGCTGATGCTCTTGTAGGCCACTCCGATGGAGAACTCCCCGCTCCACTCTGCTTCCCAGTAGTACCTGAACCCACCCAGGCACTCTCTGCATAGAACCTGGGAGAAGCCATCGAAGCGTTCGGGGTGATCCGGGTAAAACTTGACCGTCTTCTTCCGCATCACTTTGTGGTTCCCCTCAGACAGAACCAGCTCTTTGTAGGCTGTGTTGGGGTCAAAGGTGAGCGGACAGGAATCTGAAAAAAATAGATTCATTGCCATTATCAGAAATTCTTTGAGTTGGTATAAAGAACAGACAAGGACAGACCACTCACATCTCAAGAAGTCTGCTCTAGTTTTGGGTTCCTGAAAATCTGCCCTGGTGGGAGCTGTATTAGAACAAAAAATGTATTATATCACCAGAGATATTCAGATTAAAAACAGATATTTATTCACAGATAATAAACCAATGTAAACTTCATAAATATGTACCTTTGAATCGTTTGTCTCCACCTCTTGGTGAAAGTATGTACACAGGGATATCACTTACTGTAAATGTAAAATTACAGTTGGTTATCGCAATGCTATAGTCTTGCTGTACAAAAGCTGTGTTGTAGGCATCTTAGTCGCATTAATAGACTAACCTAACTTGGAGATTTTGCTCAGCTCCTTCTTACAGATGTCATCTAGATGCTCCTTCATGCCGGTGACAGTCTTGGTGACCTCTCCGAAGGAGAACTGAGGGTTGATTAGGACTTTGGGCACCATGGGCTCAGGAGGAACACACAGCGTGGGGAAGTTCTACACAGCACAAAAATAAGAAATATATCAGTGAAGTTATACGTGATAGATTTTATGTGTACTTGTACTGTTTACATAACAATTACTAACTGTTAAAGCATATCGTAATGCCAATGCTAGATTCATATTTCTACCAGTCTATTATCAGTACTGACCCTGGTTCCTACAGCCCAGTGTCCCTCCTCCCTCCAGTCTAGTACCTGTAGGAAGTGGATGTTGTCCTCTGTGTCCAGGATCTGGCGCAGCTCGACGTCTCTGCGCTGCAGCTCCAGAATCTCCTGCTCCAGCCGCTCCACGTATCCCTCGGCCTGTGACATGGCTGCCTGCATGTTGGCCTTGATCAGCTGGCTCACCTCAGCATGCCAGCGCTCCACCGCCTGCAGCATCTCACTGAAGATCTTATCACTGTCCAACATCGCCCGCTGGGCATTGCTCTGAGGTTAGAGGAGGGAGATACTGCAAATTACACAATTATCATTGTGTTATTATATAATTAAAAACAAAACATTGCAAACGCAATTGTAATGATTGATTTAGTGCCTCTATGACAATATATGGTCCAAAAAATGTATAATGAATGATACTATGGCGCTAAATTGAAGGGATGTAGTCTCATTAAAAGTACCAGAAATTGACGTGGGAAATGGAAATGGACCTAACCTTGAGAACGTCAACATTGTGTCTCAACTCCTGCAGTTCCTTCATCCGCTCCTGAATGATGTGCTGGACCTCAGACTGGGTCACCAACAGGTTTTTCTGTTTAAGGAGAAGAAGAGGAGGAAGAGGAAGAGATGGTTAGTAAACTGTGAGGAGCCATAATACCCCTTTGTCTTTAGAAGTTTCAAATGAGTAAAGCCGTATCATTGCAGTTGTCATGTACTGTTAGAGCGATTAGTGAGGGTAGGCTGTTCCAGTGTGTAAGAGTAGTCTTGCCTGTTTCTCAGCGCGCTCCTCCTCAGCAGAGATGATGTTGTGGCTGCGGTGCTCCCTGACGGTACACAGCACACAGATACACATCTGGTCTGAGCGACAGAACAGCTCCAGGCCCTTCTCGTGTTGCGGACAGATCTTCCTGTCCAGGTGACCCGTCTCATCCACCAGCTTGTGCCTCTTGAAGGTGGCCGACTCGTAGTGGGGCTTGATGTGTGTCTCGCAGTAGTAGGCCAGGCACATCAGGCAGGACTTGACAGCTTTACTGCGGCGGCCCACACAGAAGTCACACAGCGAATCCCTCTGGAGGTAGGGGAAGGGCTGCAGCTCAGGCAGCTGCCGGCGCACCTGGGTCACGTTGGGCACGTTGCGCCTAAGGACGGGGCGAGGGGTGAAGGTGGCCCGGCATTGGGGACAGTTGTACACCCCCAGGTGGTCGTACTGGTCCCAGTAGATCTTGATGCACTCCAGGCAGTAGGTGTCTCCACAGGAGATGGTAACTGGGTCTCGCAGCATATCGGCACACAGAAGACAGGTGTAGCCATCTGGAGGCAGGGGGAAGTTCGGCTCTGCCATGGTCCTGCTGGGTCAGACTGTTTGAAGTACAGAATGACACTCCACTGACCTGTATTAAACGGGAGTGAGACTAAAGCAAGAGCGCAGTCCCCTTCCACTGGTATTTAAAGGTGAGGCTGTGTTTTACTGTAAACAGAGAATACATGGGAGTGGCCTCCCCACAAACACAAGCATTTCCAACAACCTGCATGAAACTGGGAAGTGAATATGACCATAGAGGAATGAACCCACATACCACCCAGCAACAGACACTCTTGGTTGGTTCTCTTTTGGCAAAATGTCTGTGATCATCATGATGAACTTGCCATTAATTGAAAGCATGTAATGGAGCAGTGATTGTAAACAGGGATGCAACATAATATTGCAGTATATTCAGAAGGCAAGTTGGTACAGCACTTTTGTTGACTCAGCAGCAGTAGGTTTCATGATGTCTGTTGATGTCAAAACAGCCTGCCCTGCCTCTTCTCCGTATAAAAGATAGGACACAGCACCAGCATGTGTATACCATATACAGTCATTGGGGATAGAGCCTTACAGTAAACATATCCTAAAGGACAAGGTCAAATCCCTACAAGTTCCTCTGGTGGGAAAAACATGCCCTCTGTATCACAGTATCAGTTAAATACTCCATGTGTGGTTATGCTGTAAATCATCTAGAATATAACATTATTGACATGATATTAGTGGTGCTAGTACCAGATAAGCCACTAGTGTGTTTCCATCAACATCCTTTCTTATGAAACTGATGGGTTTCACTTGTTCAATGATAATGTCACTTTGTTTCTAAGATGTGTCAAACATGAGGGGAGGGTTATGAATGAGTGAGTAAAGAAAACGTAATATGTTTCATATGAAAGATGTGCACAGAACATAAGACAAAAAATACTGTGGTCACAAATAGATAGAATTGCATGATATGGATTTCATGTTTAAATCAGATGTTAACTGTTCATGTATAATGCTGTCCTCATTTATAGGCTGTTCTTCATGTTCGTTAATACAAAGACCCTTTAGTCTCTGGACAGACAGACAGACAGAGGATAGGGCGTTGCAGCACCAGCTGTGAGCCAATCATAAAGGATGGAGAGGAGAGGGGGAAGGAGAAGGAGGAGAAAGGGATGGGGTAAGGTTGAGAGAAAGGGGGGAGTAAACAAGAACGCATGCTCACGAGAGAGGCAGCAAATGATGTCATGGCTTGTGCTGGTCTGTGCTCGCTCTTTTCCTCCCCACCCTCTGCTCTCCATCTCCCTCCCCTCTCTGTACATCGCTATCATCATTGTGAAGGTGGTGTGACTGGCAGGGCTAGGAGGAAGACACGCAGCATCAGCACAGGCATCCCCAACATCATCATCACTCAGAATTCCTTAACCTAACAGGTAAACAAGTCTACACTTAAAGTTATCCTGTACTTTAGTCTATGTATGGACCAGTAATAAAGAGGTCAAAACACAATACATGACAGCAAATCATAGAAATGAGCTAAGCCATCTATTTGACATAATTTATTATGCTCACTGTCCTCTTTTTGGTGTACTTCTCTTTTTAAATGTACTATACATATATCATGGGGCTATATTGCATGATGTTTCTGTTCAACTTGTGGAATGTATGTTAAATATGAATTTACATATATTAATGTTTCTTTACGTTTTGAGTATCAGATGCTGCATGGCCCAATTTTGTGTCCTACTTGTTTGTCTTTCTCTGGTCTGTTATTCTGATAATAATTAATGCAAGTGTGCTGAATCAATCTATTTGATCCAAGCCTTCATTACTTTATTGAACGATTACTTTACTTGATTAATCTCACAGCCCCCCCACCCCCCTCTAAAAAAACAACAACAACTAACTAACACCCCCCTTGCCTTTCTTGAACTAACACTCAACTTTTCGTACTAGCACTGACTTTGCTGATAGCTACTTTATTGAGGAAGAATTGACTTACTATGACTGAGATATGTGGTTGTCTCACCTAGCTACACCATACAGTGCATTCGGAAAGTATTCAGACCCCTTGACGTTACAGCCAAGAACCCAATGGTCACTCTGACAGAGCTCCAGAGTTCCTCTGTGGAGATGGGAGAACCTTCCAGAAGGACAACCATCTCTGCAGCACTCCACCAATCAGGCCTTTATGGTAGAGTGGTCAGACGGAAGCCTCTCCTCAGTAAAAGGCACATGACAGCCCACATGGAGTTTGCCAAAAGGCACCTAAAGGACTCTCAGACCATGAGAAACAAGATTCTGTGGTCTGATGAAACCAAGATTGAACTCTTTGGCCTGAATGCCAAGCGTCACGTCTGGAGGAAACCTGGCACCATCCCTACGGTGAAGCATGGTGGTGGCAGCATCATGCTGTGGGGATGTTTTTCAGCGGCAGGGACTGGGAGACTAGTCAGGATCGAGGGAAAGATGAACCGAGCAAAGTACAGAGAGATCCTTGATGAAAACCTGCTCCTCAGACTGGGGCAAAGGTTCACCTTCCAACAGGACAACGACTTTAAGCACACAGCCAAGACAACACAGGAGTGGCTTCGGGACAAGTCTCTGAATGTCCTTGAGTGGCCCAGCCAGAGCCCGGACTTGAACCCGATCTAACGTCTCTGGAGAGACCTGAAAATAGCTGTGCAGCGACGCTCCCCATCCAACCTGACAGAGCTCAAGAGGATCTGCAGAGAAGAATGGGAGAAACTCCCCAAATACAGGTGTGCCAAGCTTGTAGCGTCATACCCAGGAAGACTCGAGGCTGTAATCGCTGTCAAAGGTGCTTCAACAAAGTACTGAGTAAAGGGTCTGAATACTTATGTAAATGTGATATTTCAGTGTTTTTTATTTTATAAACCTGTTTTTGCTTTGTCATTATAGGGTATTGTGTGTAGATTGATGAGGGGGGGGGAAACAATTTAATCAATTTTAGAATAAGGCTGTGATGTAAGGCTGTAACTATTTCAGCCACACCCATTGCTGACAGGTGTATAAAATCGAGCACACAGCCATGTAATCTCCATAGACAAACATCGGCAGTAGAATGGCCTTACTGAAGAGCTCAGCGACTTTAAACGTGGCACCGTCAGGATTCCACCTTTCCAATAAGTCAGTTCGTCAAATTTCTGCCCTGCTAAAGCTGCCCCGGTCAACTGTAAGTGCTGTTATTGTGAAGTGGAAATGTCTAGGAGCAACAATGGCTCAGCCGCGAAGTGGTAGGCCACACAAGCTCACAGAACAGGACCACCGAGTGTTGAAGCGTGTAGCGTGTAAAAATCGTCTGTCCTCGGTTCCAACACTCATTACCGAGTTCCAAACTGCCTCTGGAAGCAGCATCAGCACAATAACTGTTAGTCGGAAGCTTCATGAAATGGGTTTCCATGGCCGAGCAGCCGCACACAAGCCTAAGATCACCTTGCGCAATGCAAAGTGTCGGCTGAAGTGGTGTAAAGCTCGCCGCCATTGGACTCTAGAGCAGTGGAAATGCGTTCTCTGGAGTGGTTAATCATGGTTCACCATCTGGCAGTCCGAAGGATGAATCTGGGTTTGGTGGATACCAGGAGAACGCTACCTGCCCCAATGCATGTTGCCAACTGTAAAGTTTGGTGGAGGAGGAATAATGGTCTTGGGCTGTTTTTCATGGTTCGGGCTAGGCCCGTTAGTTCTAAAGAAGGGAAATCTTAACGCTACAGCATACAATGACATTCTAGAATATTCTGTGCTTCCACCTTTGTGGCAAGAGTTTGGAGAAGGCCCTTTCCTGTTTCAGCATGACAATGCCCCCGTCCACAAAGCGAGGTCCATACAGAAATGGTTTGTCGAGATTGGTGTGGATTAACTTGACTGGCCTGCACAGAGCCCTGACCTCAACCCCATCGAACACCTTTTGGATGAATTGGAACGCCGACTGCGAGCCAGGCCTAATCGCCCAACATCAGTGCCCGACCTCACTAATGCTCTTGTGGCTGAATGGAAGCAAGTCCCCGCAGCAGTGTTCAACATCTAGTGGAAAGCCTTGCCAGAAGAGTGGGGGCTGTTATAGCAGCAAAGGGGGGACCAACTCCATATTAATGCCCATGATTTTGAAATGAGATGTTCGACGAGCAGGTGTCCACATACTTTTGGTAATGTAGTGTATCTTATGATGAATGCACTAACTGTAAGTCGATCTGGATAAGAGCATCTGCTAAATTAATAAAATGTTAAATATATATATATATATATATATATATATATATTGAAAACAACCCACTATAAAATACAGTGAGAAGTCCTACCATGGTTTGATTTACTCTGAAAATAATTGTGATATTTTTATCGAACAACAGGCTGCTCTCCAGCAATGATACATAATGGAACATTATTTAATTTAGTAGCTCTCAGAGAGCAGCTGAACTAACAGTAACAGTTCAAGATGGATGAATATATGTGTATGGGTGTGGGCGTCCATCATAAGTCAGCAGCCACAGCAGCCATTTCTTGGTGGGGCAGTTAATCGATCCAGCTAATGGAGTCATTAGGAACAAGTGTGTGTGTGTAATGCCCAGAGGACATGGTGTGCAGAATGTATCGCATTAATGACCAAATCTCTCCCAATACCTCCTAATTTCCTGTCTCAGTGGACAGTGTCCTCCCAATGTTATTTCAACATTATGGCAGTGCATTTGCTGTTAGTGTGAGAAACTACAGCTGTCTCGACTGTATGCCTTTGTCTTGCATCCCATCCTTAATGTTTTACCTCTCCCTCTCATCATTTCTCTCTCTCTCTCTCTGTATAAGACAGAATGGCAGAGGGCTCAGGATTAGTAGCGGAGGTGGAGACGGCCTTCAAGAAGTTTGCCATTCATGGGGACACCAAGGCTACTGGGAAGGAGATGAACGGCAAGAACTTTGCCAAACTCTGCAAGGACTGCCGGGTCATTGATGGCAAGAACATCACCGCCACCGATGTGGACATCGTCTTCACTAAAGTCAAGTGAGACTAGTTCCAGTTTCAAACCTCCACACTGACAGATCCACAGTCATCTTTCTAGTGAAAGAGGGAATACGGCCAGGGGTCCTCAGAATACCATATCAGGAGTAAAGGAAAAACTCTCCAAATGTTTTTCTGTGTATTTTAGGGCGAAGACAGCTCGTGTGATCACCTTTGAGCAGTTCAGCCAGGCCCTGTCAGAGTTGGCGCCGAAGCGTTTTAAAGGGAAGGGCCAGGAGGAGGCGCTGCAGCAGCTCTACGGCCTCATAGCAGGGAAGGAGCCTGCCAACGCGGGCGTCACCGTGAGTGTCTACCTCTCAGCAGCACACTGCCTGATAATATTACAGTCCCAGAGAGAGAGTGTGTGTATGCGTTCTTGTGTGTACTGTGTGTGTGTGCATATCTGTGTGATGGGTAAGCTCTTCCATTGTATCCTCATCTCTCATTCTCCCTTTCCCGCGCTTTCCCTCGCTCTTTCCCTTTCTCTCTCCCTCGCTCTTTCGCTTTCCCTTTCTCTTTCCCTCGCTCTTTCCCTCGCTCTTTCCCTCGCTATTTCCCTTTCTCTTTCCCTCGCTCTTTTTCCTGCTCATAGAAAGTGGCCAAGGCAGCGGCGGTGGACAGACTGACAGACACCACCAAATTCACAGGGGCACACAAGGAGCGGTTTGACGAGTCGGGCAAAGGGAAGGGCAAGGCTGGGCGAGTAGACATCCCAGATGCCAGTGGCTATGTGGGTGCCTACAAGGGCAAGGGCACCTATGAGGATAAGGTCAAGGAAGCATAGGCAAGACAGAGGGAGAGAGAGAGAGACCCCCCCCCCCCCCCCCCCAAATACTGTAATTTAAGTTAGAACTTTTTGTAAATGTAAATTAATGCACATACTGCGCAGGTAGGATGGGCTGGGCTGTCACTGAATGTTATAGTATTATATATCCTTTGAAGTTGCATGCTGGGGTTGGGGTGGTGGTTGGTAGGATGGAGAGGGGAGGGGAGGTGTAAGTGTGATGAGTAAACCTGAATAGAAAACAAAACAGTGACCAAATTCTATGTCAATAAAAACGTTAATAATATTGATATATATTCACCTTCCCAAGCTCTCCAACCCCTGACCCTATCCCTCCCAGCTTCACTAGATGCTTCTGTAGGAGTCATTTTGGCTTGTTTATGTGTTGTGGTTAATATATACTGAACAAAAATATAAACACAACATGAAACAATGTCAACAATTTTACTGAGTTACAGTTCATCAGTCAATTGAAATAAATTCATCAGGCCCTAATCTATGGGAAGGGGCGCAGCCATGCAGCATTTCTCCTTTGCCAAGATAATGCATCCACCTGACAGGTGTGGCATATCAAGAAGCTGATTAAACAGCATGATCATTACAAAGGTGGACCTTGTACTGGGGACAGTAAAAGGCCACTCTAAAATGTGAAGTTTTGTCACACAACACAATGCCACACGTTTTGAGGGAGCATGCACCAGAGCTTTTGCCAGAGAGTTGAATGTTCATTTCTCTGCCATAAGTCACCTCCAATATCATTTTAGAGAACTTGGCAGTATGTCCAATCGGTCTCACAACCGCAGGCCACGTGTATGGCGTCGTGTGGGCGAGCCATTTGCTGATGTCAACTTTGTGAACAGAGTGCCCCATGGCAGCGGTGGGGTTATGGTATGGTTAGGCATAAGCTACGGACAATGAACACAATTGCATTTTATCACAGAGATACCGTGATGAGATCCTGAGGCCCATTATCGTGCCATTCATCCGCCGCCATCACCTCATGTTTCAGCATGATAATGCACTACCCAATGTCACAAGGATCTGTACACAATTCCTGGAAGCTGAAAATGTCCCAGTTCTTCCATGGCCTGCATACTCACCAGAAATGTCACCAATTGAGCATGTTTGAGATGCTCTGGATTGACGTGTACAACAGCGTGTTCCAGTTCCCGCCAATATCCAGCAACTTCGCACAGCCATTGAAGAGGAGTGGGACAACATTCCACAGGCCACAGGCCACAATCAACAGCCTGCGAAGGAGATGTCGCGCTACATGAGGCAAATGGTGGTCACACCAGATACTGACTGGATTTCTGATCCACACCCTTACCAGTGAAATGCTTACTTACAAGCCCTTAACCAACAATGCAGTTTTAAGAAAATAATAGTTAAGAAAATATTTACTAAATAAACGAAAGTAAAAAAATAAAACAAAAGTTACACAATAACGAGGCTATATACAGGGGGTACCGGTACCGAGTCAATGTGCAGGGGTACAGGTTAGTCGAGGTAATTGAGGTAATATGTACATGTAGGTAGGGGTAAAGTATTCCCAGTCATGTGAAATCCATAGATTAGGGCCTAATGAATTCATTACCATTGACAACATTTTTTATATGAACTGCAACTCAGTAAAATCTTTGAAGTTGCATGTTGCGTTTATATTTTTGTTCAGTATACGTGATACATGACCCAACATTTAGTGCCCTCTAGTGTACAAAACAAGTTAAAACATCCCTAGACAGACAACATATAAAACACATTACATTTCATTTAGACAGGCCTCCTACAGCCTCAGTCAGCACTCCTATTACTGCAGGAACTCACTCAGCTCTCTACTACTACTACCACACATGTTGCATTATCATTGAGGTTGCTACTAACACGAATGACCTGGTATTATGCACTGCTTTCACCCACAGCCTTCTCAGCTGATGTCCTTAGCTTTCATCTGCTCTGCTATAATAACTGTATATTGTAAATATAGATAGTTGAATGGATGAATGAATAAACAAATGGCTAGATTATGTAATAGATTAATGAATGGTGAATGAATAAGAAGAGATTTACACTGTATCTGTACAGTATAGCGCTATGCTTGTGCTTTGGGAATGAAGAGAGAATAAGAGACCGATGAGGAAACTGCTCCACTCCTCTCCTCCTCTGAGAAAATGACTAAATCAATTGTTCTGTTGGAGGACTGGGAGCCTCCTGACTGCACTGCATTGTCTCCTATTGGGTTGTTGTTCTGTCCCTCCTGATCACTGTCTGTTGTGTTTTGTACCGTCTAGCTGTGTCTCCCTCTATTCTGAAGAGCTATAAAAGAGTATGTACACCTTCAAATAAATCTCTGAGCAGCAATTCAGACCATGTGAAATAGTTTTTTTCTCACAAACACACAGATGCATGTGTACGTGCATTTGTACGTGCATGCGCACACTCACACACACACTTTATCAAATTATATCAAAGTAGCAGGGATTAGTAATATTCCATGGGGTACTGCACACCCCAAAACACAGTATCTGTCCCTAATACCCTTACAAAGCCAGTCTGCCTCCTCTGCTAAGTCCCATACAATGACAGGTGGGGTGCAGCAAGGCTATAAAGTGAGGGAGAATCTCCCCAAGACACAGTCACCCCCTGTTTATCTGAGACCTGTGCTGAAATGAGAGGTGAGACTGACACACATGGAATGGTGTTTACTGTAGTTGACTGTTCTCTGTGGTATGGTGCTATGGTGGAACATCCCTCTGGGATAGGTGATGAATGATACTCTGCTTGCATGTGACATTCTCAGCCATGTTAAGTGGGAGTGTGCTTTACTGTAGCGCTCTGAAAGCACATGACAGTGCCTTCCTTGTATGTGAGGGTGTATCTGTGTTGTGTTTTGTCCTCACTCCCAGGTATCGTGCTGCTGTGTGTGTTTAGGACAGCCCTGGGACAGGTAGGACCGGGGAACTGAACCTACTCCTGGAACGGCCCGGGACAACCCTGCACCACCAGAACACTGTGTGAGAGAGAAAATACAGAGGAAGTGTATATATTTAAGTGTTTGTAATAGTCTGTTTGAGTCTCAGTGTGTGTGTGTGTGTGTGTGTGGGTATAGTGTATATGACAGACCCAGCATCCTGTGGCTGCTGTGTGATGCAGAGACAGGTGGGGCAGCTGTATAAATATTTCAACACTACTCTGACTCAACTAGAGAAACACCTGTAGACAGCCCAGACTGCATTGACTGACATTAAAGGTTAGAGTCTTATCTATGGCCTATATACTGTATCTGTGTGTTTTACTATCAGATTATTGACGATCCAAGTGCTCTAGTAGAAAGAATCGACTGAATCAACCCACTGGGCACAATTCAATGTCTATTCGACGTTGGTTAACGTAATTTCATTGAAATGACATAGAAACAACGTTGATTCAACCAGTGTGTGCTCAGTGGGAACTTAACTATTGAAATATTACCATTTATAGCTTCTCTAGGTCCTACACAACTCATCCTTCCCTGTATATCTCTGACCATTATTCTACCCTCCTTCCTCTACCTCCCTCTCTCCTCTCTCTCCTATCTAGAGAGCCGTACAGTGTTCTTGGTGGCGTTGACACACCGGTGTCGTGCGTGGGTCCAGTGAGGAAGCAAATCACCGTAGCATATGAGCACATGTTCATCAACCTGGGCCAGGCCTACGACGTGTCCTCAGGGGTGTTCCCCGCACCCCTCTCTGGGGTCTACAGCCTGGCCCTGACGGTGTGGAGCGATGCAGGCTCCCCCGGGTCCTGCTGGCAGCCTGCGCCAGCCTGTACCACAACGGCCAGAGCCTGGCCAGCACCGTGCTGGCCCTGCATCTGCAGCCTGGGGACACCATGTCTGTCTTTCGCCCCCTGGCTGCTTCCTCTGTGATGACCAGAGCCACTACAACAACTTCAGCAGCTTCGTGATCTACACCACCGACTGCCCGCTAGGAGCTCACTCAACATCATGACTAGAGTCTCTCTCTCTCTGTCTTTCCCTCTCTAACTTTGTTCTTGTCCCAGATTCTGCTCGTATTAGCTCTATCACCTGCTCAACAAGGCCTGTGGGATTCAAAATATTGTTGATGGCATATTACTCTAATAATGTTTACCAGACTTGGGGTTTCAACTAATCATTGGTAAAATACACTGAGTGTACAAAACATTAAGAACACCTGCTCTTTCCATGACATAGACTGACCAGGTGAAAGCTATGATCCCTTATTGATGTCACCTGTAAAATACACTTCAATCAGTGTAGATGAAGTGGAGAAGACTGGTTAAATAAGGATTTTTAAGACTTGAGACAATTGAGACATGGATTGTGTATGTGTGCCATTCAGAGGGTGAATGGGCAAGACAAAAGATTTAAGTGCCTTTGAAAAGGGTATGGTAGTAGGTGCCAGGTGCACCGGTTTGTGTGAATAACTGCAACGTTGCTGGGTTTTTCATGCTCAACAGTTTCCTGTGTGTATCAAGAATGGTCCACCATCCAAAGGACATCCAGCCAACTTTACACAACTGTGGGAAGCATTGGAGTCAACATGGGCCAGCATCCCTGTGGAATGCTTTCGACACCTTGTAGAGTCCAAACATGAATGAAGTAGCTACGTAGCATCACTTTGCATGTCTTAACCCTCCCCACTCTCTCTCTTCTCACTGCCTGTGGTCAGTGGCTTGGGAGGGTGTGCTGCCGTGCGGCCGCTGGGACAGTGAGTGTGCGTTTAAGCGCCAGCGTGGGTGCTCCATGAACTGGAGGAGCAGGTGTTCACCAGGATGATGACCCTGTGGCACAGCCTGTCCCAGCTGGACAACAGCATCCAGGAGGTCACAGGTACCAACATTATAGAAACATTATATCTGGTACACAGACAGACCAGGGAGGGGTAACCTCATTCTAATTCTATGGATGACCTCTCTGCTAACAGAGGCCAGGGCTGCTAATGATATACGCCGCAAAACACGTCCTTCCCACTGGGCACAGAAGTCAGTTCAATGTCTAATTTTGATTTACATTTGATTGAGCTCACATAGTTCAACGTGAAATCAACAAAAAATGTACCATGTCATTGGAATTAGGTTTAAAGTTGGGTGATAAAAGACAAGCATTCCCGAAATTCCTTTACCTTTAAGACTTTTTGCAAATCCAATCAGTTTTCCACGTTGACTCAACGTCATCATATTGACTTTTTTTTTAGATGGCGTGGAATTAATGTTGATTCAACCAGTTTGTGCCCAGTGGGTTATCTCTATCTGACTGAATAAC
Source organism: Coregonus lavaretus (assembly GCF_964263955.1). Lineage (NCBI taxonomy): Eukaryota > Metazoa > Chordata > Actinopteri > Salmoniformes > Salmonidae > Coregonus > Coregonus lavaretus. The sequence continues at coordinate 38,111,200 of NC_139997.1, read as the reverse complement.
TCACTCTCTCTCTCTCTTTCTCTCTCGCTCCAGGAGGAATGCGGATGGTGTTCACAGCCACCATGAGTCCCAAAAGCCACTGCTTCGGCCCCTTCACCAGTAACGTGCTGATTCCCTACACCGAGATCTCCCTCAACCATGACAATGGCTACAACCCTGCCCTGGGTATGCATACACATTAACCTTAAACCCGCTACACATATTTCACAGACAATACACTTAATAATAGTCCTATCCTGGACATGTATCCATCCATTTCAATAACTCCATCCCTCTGCTTCCTCTCCCTCCAGGTGTGTTCATGGCCCTCCGGATGGGCCTGTACTTCTTCTCCTGCACGGCCTACTCCCACGTGGGCGCGGCGGGCCAGAGGCTGTACCACAAGCTGCAGCTGATGAGGAACGGGGAGGTGGTGGTGTCCACGTGGGAGGATAACCAGGAGGACTCGGAGGACAGCGGCTCCCAGACCATCCTGGTCTTGCTGGATAGAGGCAGCCAGATGTACGCGGAGATGCTCTCTGAAAGACAGCTGTGTGGAGGCTGAAACCCATAGACAGACATACTGTACATCCACTGAGACACATAGGAAAAAACACATCCACTCATACATACAACTGTACTGAACTGTTAAAGCACATGTAAATTGTAGTCAACTCTGATCATTCTCCTTAAAAAAGCAATCTATGTATTTTTTTGAAAAATAAAAAACGTTTTCTCACTGAAGCAGTATCCAACTATTAATATTGTTTAATTTCACAGGCATCACCAAAGTGACTGCTGTGTTAGGCTACAAGGTTGTGTTGTTAGGCTACAAGGTTGTGGTGATTTATTATGATATACTGTGTAAAATGTTCATCATTAAACTGAATAATGAACTTGTAGAAACCCTCTTCTACCACCAGTTCAGAACTGTGTGTGTGAAAGGACTGTTTACTATCTTCTCCCTGACTCAGGTCTCATACACATGTGGTATTTCTCATCGGTGTGCTCTGGGACCACACATAGTTTCACAGGTTAGCTGGCCATGTTCACACACACTGGTTTGCTTCTCTCCTCTACCTGTGCAATTTCCACTCCCCCATCCCCTATCCCTCAAGCTGTCTGTCTGTCATCCTCTGCTTTATATAGGCTCATTTATATGCAGCACAGTTTATACTAATGTCCATCAGTAACATACTTTTTGCCAATGCAATAAGCTATATTTACTGTTAATAGATCAAGGTTATACCCTGAGCCCACCGGAGAAAGCTGGAGTGCCAGTAAGGTTTAAATGTAGCCAACCACTAAAATATCTAATGTGATTAATTAGGGTCTTCATTGGACCAATTCAGTTTAGGACATTAAACTATTTAGTGCTTTAGTGTAGACTAAACCCTGCAGATACAATAGCTATATGTGTCTAAGGTTTACTAGCTCAGCAACCCAAGGTCTGGTGGCTAAAGATATATCCTTGTTGCCAGGGGTAACGAGTCCAGTCTGGTGCCCTTGAATGGAGAACAATAGACAATAAAGACACAACTCACACCTGGAACCTATAAACAGAATAGCCTAGAGGCTAATATGACACTGATAAAACATTACCCAAAACCTTTCATTGGAATGACCTTTGGAGTCAGACAGTTACTTCATACTAATGCTGACTCCTCTCAGTGATGTCATCTGTGATGTCAATGTTTAACCTCGATGGCCTCTCAAGCTATGGCATGCCCCGCTTTTGCTGTCAAAGTAATGATGTCATGTACCACTGGCATGGGTGTGTTTATATGTGAGGGGATGTATGTTCTTTAGAGCCAAGAGGAAAACTAAATAAAAGGATGAGGAATTTAACTGAACACCCAACAAAGCTAAACAAATCAGCATTATTTGCACTTTGACTGACGCACTTACATTCTAGTTCCTCTCATTCACTCATGCCCTCACATACTTATCTTACTGTACTTCTCTCATGGAACAAAAGTGTATTCCATGGCTCCCAGACGTTTTCGTCTACCTTTTATAAAAAACGTAATAAACCACAAATAACAGAAAATTCATATAGGCAATAAAGTCAACTTCCCTCTAGCAGTGCCTCCTTCCTTACCCTCTCTAATTACTGAAAGCATCTCCCTCCCCCTGGTCTCCCATGTCCCCCTGGTCCCCCTAAACCACCGTACTCTCCACTTTCCCCCTCCCTCTCTCCCTCCCCACCGAGCACACACTGGTTGAATCAACGTTCTTTCCACGTCATTTCAGTGAAATTACGTTGAACCAACATGGAATAGACGTTGAATTGACGTCTGTGCCCAGTGGGTCCCTCCTTATGTTCTCTAGACAAAGTGGTAGAGGGAGATATTTGGAGAATTCCTAAAGCTGACCAAACCAAGCCCTTTGGCAGCGGTCCCTCATTCTCCCTGTCCTGCTCCCAAATAAGGAGGTACACTTACAGGGGAAAAGAGAAAGAAAAAACGGGTGTGTCATAGAATGAAATAAGAGGACTAGAAGCTCATAGAAAAATCGAGAGGAAAAAAAGCCCATATCCTTTTAAGGCTATGGTTTCCTCCCTCCCCTTCTTTTCTCTCCTCTCCTCCCCTCTCTCTCTCTCTTTTTCACTTGTGGTGAAGTAATTTCAGAGAGCGTGTTTGTTCTTTTTAAGCTGGCACTCCCTGAGAGCAGACTCTGTACTCTGTTGTAAAGGGGAAGAGAGGAACTCTTTCACACCAGCTCACAGAAACACAGGTCCAAAGCCACCTGAACTCATCTCAACAACTACAGCTGCTCCCAACTAAACACTGTAAGTACATGCCTGACTACTTCTTAACACCTTTGTCTCTGTCAGGCTCTACCTGTTATTCATACTGTTGAATTTCCAGGGCCAAGTTTTCAAAAGTTAGCTATCTGGATTTCGACTATCGGAGAGGATGAAATGTATAGAAATATACATTTAATTAATAGAGAGGATGAATCATTGACTTGAATGGGGACTCTAATTCTATTAATTTCTTTGCATTTAATCCTATCCGATAGTCAATCTGGATAGATACTTTTTGAAAAACTGAGCCCTGGTGTGTCAGACAGTGTCAAAATGGTGTCTAGTAGTTTCTCTGGCATGCTTGGTAAGTTGCTACTGACAGTGTTCTATTGATTTGGAAAGTCTCTTATAGGATTTCATGGATGAGAGTCAGGGCGAAAAGGGTGTAGACATACTCACATGGGGGAAAATCTGACCTAATCTATTTTATATTCAGTCTCTTGATTACACACACATGTCTCCCGAGTGGCACGAGTGGTCTAAGGCACTGCATCGCAGTGCTAGCTGTGCCACTAGAGATCCTGGTTCGAATCCAGGCTCTGTCGTAGCTGACCGCGACCGGGAGACTCATGGGGCGGCGCACAATTGGCCCAGCATCGTCCAGGTTAGGGGAGGGAATGGCCGGCAGGGATGTAGCTCAGTTGGTAGAGCATGGCGTTTGCAACGCCAGGGTTGTGGGTTCGATTCCCACGGGGGCCCAGTATGAATAAAAAATAAAAATAAAATGTATGCACTCACTAACTGTAAGTTGCTCTGGATAAAAGCGTCTGCTAAAATGACTAAAAAAAATAATTTAAAAAATAACACACACACACTGAACACACACACTCTGCCCTCTCACACTCAGTCACTGCATAGCATGTATCTAATTAATTAATTGCATAACATGTTATGAAGCCTCAATGAATGATGCTGTGGTTTTCCTCTCAGTTCCTGTGTCTAAAAGTCTCTCTGTAAGGCTCTGTTCTCTCTTCACTGCCCAGAGAGGCTTTATCAGATGGATCCTGTTCACTATCAGATCCTACTTCTTATCAAGTCCTGCTCTCAGCACTCTCTCTCACACACACTGGCTACACCCCTGTTTAAAACAGCTAGCTGCATGAAAGACAAATTCATAAAAGAATATAGGGGGTCTTTCTTTCCCATGATGTATGTGCTGTATCTTTGAGATGGAGATAGAGGTTTCTCAACATGCGGTCAGAGAGTGTTATGTAATACATGGTGCCTCCTCATTCCCTGTCCATCCTCTGGTACCAGTCTTCAGTGCAGCTGTGGTGTCAGAATGTGTATATGTGAGGGATTATGTGAACTATGCTGGTATGTCCAGGGGTCAATATATAACAGTGGATGTTTTAGTGGACGCCCTGACAAACACTGTGACAACATTTACATGGACAAGTTTCTTTCGGAACACTGCATGATGGATCTTTTGTGAAGTAACCCCAGTAGTTTTCACAGTCTGTTTCACATCCCTGAAATAATGTAATCTGTAACAGTAAAAATTTAGCAATGTATTAGTGAAGACACAGAGTACATATTGGGTAATAGGAAGTCAAGATGGCTTTAAAGGCTGATTAAGGGCAGACTGTTGTTTAGAGAGATCTGGTCTGGGCCTGTGGCAGCAGGCCTGGCCCTCAGAAGAGCAGCTGTCAGGAGCCAACAGGTCTATCCTGCCCCAATCTTTCCCGTCCATGCGCATCGAGCAGGTTCACTTCTATAAATATCTGGGTTTTTGGATTGACAATAATTTGACGTTTAAAAAACATACGGAGCTAGTTAAGAAGCTGAGATTTAAAGTAGGCTTATTTTATAGAAATAGATCATGCCTCTTCCTAAACAGCAGGAAGCAGATTGTACAGTCGACTTTCCTTCCAGTTCTTGACTATGGTGACACCATTTACCAGATTGCAGCAGCCACTGCTCTTAAACCTTTGGATGCCATCTACCATAGCGCCCTTTGATTTATCACAGGTGACAGTTTTAATACGCATCACTGCATCCTGTATCAAACGGTTGGCTGGTCCTCATTAATGTCCAGTAGATCACTTCACTACTCCCTTTTTATTTACAAAGCTCTACTACAACTGTTTGGATTTAATGAAAATAATTGTATTTGTGGTATTTGAAGCTGAAGTGTTGATTCTGTAACTTGTAGTTTATGTCATTTTTATTCCTCAGGGCACCATTGTAAATGAGACCCTGGTCTTAATGGGTTTAATAAAACATTTAAATACAATAGCAGACTATGCTTAGCCCCCCTCCTCTCCTTCCTCTGTTCCATTCCTGGGGAAAAGGGCAGTAAACAGATCTATAAACTCTCAATCACACATGGATGTATTCAGGTTCTGTGACACAGCACACAGACAGGTTTAACCCAATACTTTTCACACAGTTTATCGAGCCTTTTAGACACTTGATTTAAGGCTAGAGTGAGGTTTGGAAAGGTTAGGGTAATATAGGTAGTGATCTTATGGCCCCTGCCCCTTGCTGACCCATAACAGTCCTCATGAGCCAATCAAGAGCCTCCATGTTCAGATAAGGCCTGATCCAGCCAGTGATGTGTCTCTGTATTGAGGGGGGATCCTCTCTGGGCATGCTAAAACAGTGCTCAGAGGCAGATCCTCAGATTGTGAAACAGCCCTTCAGATTGGTTAGAGCAGAATCTGGTATTTATGATGGTATTTACAAGGGTTGTTGTTACAAACTGTTTCTGGTTGTGACATAGGGGAGAGTGGGGTAGGTTGAGCCATTTTTTACATTCAGCATCACTCCGTCAAGGGAAATATTACATTTTTTCTAAAAAAGATATCTACATATATTTCAGGACGTTCTGTATGCCTAGAAATAATGAGAATTCATGTAAACATTACAGTTTTGAAAACATAGCTTGTCCCAAAAAAGTGGTCTCTTGGCACAACTTACCCCGGGTATGGGGTAAGGCTAGGCCCTGTTGTTACCTCATTGCCCAGCGATAATGCCTTGCATTACGCCTGGGAAAAAAACACTTCAATTTGCCATTGGCTCAACCATTGCTCAACTTACCCCATTGCCATTGTCTCAACTTATCCCAAGGCAAACATTTTGACTATATTAACCCATAGAGCTACAAGGATGCACTTTCATGCTATGTTTAGTACCTCATATTGACGCTTATAGAGACACCAACTGATATATAGAACAATCTTAAAATGATCTACTTTGGTTTAGATACAAGCATCATGAAACCTCTAACACAATAAATTCATTTGACTTGAAAATCAGTTTTTTTGGACCTAACTTGCTTTTTCCATTTGGTTTCTTCCTTCACATACTCCATGAAATGATGACCTCTTCCTAAATATTTGGTCAAATTATTAATTTTGTGTTTGATTTCCTAGAAACAAGGGTGGCTCAACTTACCTCTTTGGCTCAACTTACCCCATTCACTCCTACAGTAACTTGGCTGACAGATAGAGAACAATGGGTCCCTCCTCCACATCCCATATAACATATGTAGTAAAAACTGTAGTCTGCTCTGCTGTGCTCTGCTCTGGGTGAGGAGAGATACTGACATGGAACTATGAGGTATTACAGTAGCTCTAATAGCTCTGGTCTGGGTGTCATTAGCTACTGGATGATGCATTAGGATTAGGAAGTAATGCTTTCTCTGTGTTAGAGCTGACCAACATAAACAAGTGCTAACAACTGACACAAACATGGCAGTGCACGCAACCACGCATATTGAGTAACATTGACAGAAATCCTCTGTTGAGAAAGAATCGATATACGTGTGGCCCGTCCATAACAGAATTATAACACAATGGATTGCACAAATACTATGCAAGCATGGCCAATCTGAATCGCCATCTTGTGTGTGTGTGTGTATGTGTGTGTATGTGTGTGTGTGTGTGTGTGTGTGTGTGTGTGTGTGTGTGTGTGTGTGTGTGTGTGTGTGTGTGTGTGTGTGTGTGTGTGTGTGTGGGTGGGTGTCGCGCGCAAGGTTGGGGAGTAACTGATTACATGTAATCTGATTAAACTTTTGAAAAACTCGATCATGATTACTTCTTGGATGACTTTTCCATTCAGAAAGGATGTTTGCAAAAAAATACATTATGACTCCTTTCTGTTTTCTCAATGACATTCAATTCAGCATTGAAAAAAGTTGCAAGTTTAATTTTGTTACACCTGAGCGAGTCTGACCACAAGTCAGAGACCACTATGATGACACACCAAATGCATTTGATGGATCCTTTTGTCTTCTTCTAATGCCTCTTAAAGGGAAAGTAACTGGACGTAATCAGATTACGTTACTGAGTTTGGGTAATCCAAAAATTACATTACTGATTACAACACAGACATTGACACATGCACACAAGCAGTGCCTCCACCTCCTTTCCAAACACATTAGAAGCCACAAGACTTGATACGGGACATTTAATACTATTGCAATAGCATGAATCAATGTGGATTTATAACTGATACCTGAATGTTGACTTTTGAGGCATGCATAAAGAGAAAGTAAAGAGGAGAGGAGCATGTTGCTGTTAATTCTAGCTCCTACTGATAAAATATTTTCTTACTCACCATGCAGCAACATGAGTAACCTTCTGAGCAATGTCCAGATAGTCACTATGCCATACTTTGACTCATACAGTAAGATCATAAGGTAATTTCTGTTGTAGACATTTATCCCAACAATCTCATCTAGCTAGCATAATGCCCTGTGCATTTACATACATTGCACAGTATACACTGGGCCATAGGGTTTGTCACTTGCAGGGGACTTTGATGGGCTCTAATACACAGAAGAGTGTGAGCAGGTCTATGAAAGTTTACTCTAACAGCTACCTCAGTGAGAGAGGAAGGACGTGACAGATGGGAGGACTGAGCCAAACAGGATGTAGACAGCAGGGTGTGGCCGGGGAGGAGGACAGGAAGCAGCTAGAAGTCAATGAGAGCAGCAGGCTCACAGAGAGATGACATTAACCTTTGACCCCCAGCTCTGAGAGGTTCTGTGAGAGTTATGGTTCAAGATCACAGCACAGGTGCTGAGACTTTTTGATTATACAGTCCAAGAATTGAGTCTAAATCTGAAGTCTCCATCTGGTGGTCCATTTGTCCATTTGCATGCTCTGGTCTACATGTGCCCCCCTGGCATAGTATTCTTCAAGTTGGGAGGCATTTAGGCTCTCTGTTATGAGTTCTGAACCCCGAACCCCAAACCCCGACCTCAAGATCAGATCAGAGTTCAGATCTATATCATAGGACTGCAGTCACATTTGCGGACCTACTGTACTTGTGTTGACTCATGGCCAGTTTGGAGGGTTTGGGCAGGCCAGGGACATGAATGTGAGCGCTGTTCCGTCTATTAAGTGGGTCTGTTGAGCCAAGACAAAAGGAGAAAGAGTTAAACTGCCACTGTTACACATATAGAAAAACTATCAAAGTATTCATGGAATTCTCAATGTGAGGAAGTGGCTCTTCACCTACAGACATTCGGGTTCATCATTTTTACTCAAAGTATAGATTTCTTTCAAGGTTTATTTAAGCCCAGTAGTGCTTTGTGTATTTATTAATTCAATCAGCCCAATTCTGATCTTTTTTCCACTAAGCTGCGTTTACACAGGCAGCCCAATTTTGACCAATCACATCAGATATTTGTCAGAGCTGATCTGATTGGTCAAAAGCCCAATATGTGAAAAACATATCAGAATTGGGCTGCCTGTGTAAATGCAGCCTAATTGGTCTTTTGACTAATCACATCAGATAATTTCACATCAGATCTTTTTAGAGCTGATCTGATTGGTCAAAATACCAATTAGGCTGCATTTACACAGGCAGCTCAATTCTGATATGTTTTTCACTTTATGGATGATCAGAATCCACTTTGTGGATGATAGTGAGACATGGAACAGGTCTGTGTGATGAGCATTTAGTGGAGGAAACGGTGGAGCATGTGTTGATATTTTGTGAGCTGTATGATGTAGATAGGGAGAGATTGTGTAAAAGGGTTAAAGAAGCTGGACAGGGTTTGGGTGGTGTAGTGGGGGGAGGGAAGTGGTGTCTAGTGCTCTGTTTTACTTTCTTAGAGGAACAGGACTAATGAAGATAATTTAATGTTGGTATGTCGTGACTGGCCTCACACTCCAGTACCGTAGGTGGCAGTGTATGCACCTTAAAAGTTGAATGCGATCTGCCAACCCAATTCCAAAGAAGAAAAGATCAGAATTGAGCTGCCTGTGTAAACTCAGCCCAACAGTTCTAAGTTTACTTATCCACCATCTCAAACCTCTATGGCAAATTGTGTTGATGTGGGGTGTATTCATTATGTCAATTCTGTAGCCAAACATTTCTTGAACGGAAGCAAACGGAACTAAACTGGGAGGGACCTACCTGAATTTGTCCATTAGAAACTCTTGGACTAATGATTACACCAGTATTTAATTGTTTCTTTGTTTCTATTAGCCGAACTCCAATGATATGGCTAATTGACACAGCTGATTTTAACCCTGGTAATTAGGTCACCTATCATTTTAAATAGGTGTGCCCAAATGTTTGTCAGTTGGATGTCTTTTAACCTAGGTGAGCCATAGTTTTAAACTGCCAATATAGTTAAGGATAAAATAAATATGATACCTTTGAATTGTTTTTTAATCTTTGTTTTTAAAGCCTTAAGGGTAAGGCCAGCTCTTTCACTCTGTCTTCTATACTTTGCCTTTACCTTATAGGTTAGCTTCTATGTAACTTAAGTGTATAGATGGTCGATACCATATGCAACAGAACAAACCAATGTTTGCCTGCCTTATCTGAAATGATATCTCTCTCCCTGTAGGAACAACAATGGCAAACAAAGGTCCCTCCTACGGTCTGAGCCGTGAGGTGCAGAGTAAGATCGATAAAAAGTATGACCAGGATCTGGAGGAGAGGTTGACTGAGTGGATCATTGCCCAGTGTGGCGCTGGAGTGGGCCAACCTGAGGCAGGCAAGACCGGCTGGCAGAACTGGCTCAAGGACGGATGTGTGAGTGCCTGTCCTTCTCACACCTCATGTCTGTGTGAATGTAGAGTGTCTTTAAATTAGTGTACCAGTCTTGCACAGGTAGTACATTTCTCACCCCTATCCCTCTCTCCAGGTGCTGTGTGAACTGATCAACAGCCTGTCCAGTGGGAACAAGCCCATCAGGAAGATCCAGAGTTCAGGCATGGCCTTCAAACAGATGGAGCAGATCTCCCAGTTCCTCAATGCAGCTGAGAAGTACGGCATCACCAAGACCGACATGTTCCAGACAGTTGACCTCTGGGAGGGTATGTCCAGCCAGCTGCTATCAGCTGTACCCCCTCCCTCCACATTACATGTCATACACATCACTTCTATTCGCAGCTCAACTAGCATGCTATACAGATGGATACAAGGTTTTAAATGATATTGTTGCTTAGTCACCCTGTCTAGTCACTCCAGCTACATTCACTGTTTTATACTATACAGTAGTTTAACTTAATAAACATGTCTGGATGTGCAGTATCAATGTCTATTGTCTGTAGGGAAAGACCTGGCTGCTGTCCAGAGGACCCTGATGGCCTTGGGAAGCATGGCTGTCACCAGGGACGATGGAACTTACCACGGCGACCCCAACTGGTTCCATAAGTGAGTTGGCGCCTCATTCTGTGTCCTTTCCTCTGTAAAAACAGTACTGTCATTATGGCTCTCTGCGTATTCCCATTTTGGTAATAAAGGCCAACATTTGATTAAAATATGTAGTGAAGGACATTACTTTGTCTGTGCAGGAAGTCAGTGGAGAACAGACGTGAGTTCTCTGAGGACCAGCTGAATGAGGGAAAGAGTGTCATCGGCCTGCAGATGGGCACCAACAAGGGGGCATCTCAGGCTGGCATGACTGGGTACGGGCGACCTAGGCAGATCCTGAACAACAACCCTTAAAACCATGACAATGCTCCGTCACCCTAGACCTGAGTATACTCCCTTTCTCGGCCCATCACTGAAGACTGAGACGCTATGTCTGTTAACTTGAACAAACGGGACCGACCCGAACTTCAAGACCAAACTGGACCAAAACTGGGACCAAAAACTCTCAAACACACACTGCATAGATGCACACAATCAACACATTCACACAACACAAAAACATGGTGTCCAAAGTCTGTACAATCATGTTTTGTTAAACATTTTGAACAATGGACACGGTTACATAGGAATGGGAAAATGTCCATATATACTGCACTCTGTTTAGTAATGAGTGAAAGTTGAAATAAGATGTTGCTAGAATATGCTGTTAATGGGAAAGATGCAGTAAGATGTCAATTCTAATCAAGATGTTGGACACCTTTCCAGAGCTCAATATTTTTGTATGTTGTATATTGACTATAAGAAATGATTATGAAATAAAGTTCAGTTTAATTTTAAATTATTCTGCTTTTGAATGGTTTATATTTACTGCCAGCATAAGGTTTATTTTATAACTGGCAGGGAGAGGGACAGAACGAGACTTCCGGCAGGATCCAGTGGAGGCGTATGACACTTCTCTTTCGCCTGCCAAGGTTTTGTTCAGCTTGAGTGCCCACTAAACTGCTCAGCATGAGGTTAGGCAGTAACTGGCTGGGGGGGGGGGGGTGAGACTGGGGAGAAAAAAGGAGATGGAGGGGTGCATGGAAAAGGTTCTGATGGGGGGGGGAAACAACATGAGGATACTTCTAGGGTGCGTGAATGGAGATGTGATGGTGCTCTACATTGGAGTACAGTGTCTAGAATCAGAACATTCCCTAAAAAGGACTGCTCCCAGCAGTGCGAGGGTACAGAGTGGGACCACTGCTTTCATTCTGTTAGACTGCATGTATACACAGTAATACAGTCTCACCTACTCTGACCAGCTAAACAAGTGAGTCATCAACGAACAGCAATTCTGACATGTCTGGAGACCCACACACTAACTGGATCAACTCTTAGCTACAAATGGGAGGTGTCTGTGCCAAACAGTGACAGCCTATAAACTAATCCATTAACCACTGAATACAATAAAGGACAAAGTGTGATCCACTGTAAAACCATGTAACCTCTGAATAGAATGATACTATGCCCTCGTAGTAGACCGATCTCTTTCAGCCAAAATATACACACTTTGACATGTTTACCATAGGAACACAGTGAGGTGTATAGCGGTGTGACTGATTTCCTTCTAGCTGTGGTTGAAAGTAATGTTAGGTGTGAACTAACATAGCGGGCATAGAAAGACGCTTGAGTGGAGTCCCCACATCCACGTATGGAATCATGTAGTAACCAGAAAAAGTGTTAAACAAATGAAAATATATTTGCACCCATCAGCTCTGTACCACATCGCCATGCGCCTCCCAAATGTTGTAACAATGAGGAGGGCTCTGTATAGCTCAGCATTGACATGATTGATTGACGGTACGGTTAGTGTATAAACACAAACTCACTTCCTTGACAACAGCTCGGCACTGCGCCGCGAAGCGCAAGAAGTATGAATGCCCTGACTTCTGCTGAGGCCAATCTTGCCCTGACCGAAAATGCTGCATGGCCAATGCACACATCGGATTGACCATGCGCCCAGATGTACAATGCACTTGTGCACATTCATTGTTTCATAACTTCATTGTTTGAGTTTGATTGTTAGTGTATATCTATTCCCCATTACATACAGTGCATTCGGAAAGTATTCAGACCCCTTGACTTTTTCCACATTTTCTTATGTTACAGCCTTATTCTAAAATTGATTACATTATTTTTTTTCCTCATCAATCTACACACAATACCCCATAATGATAAAGCAAAAACAGGTTTTTAGAAATGTTTGCAAATGTATTGCAAATAAAACATAAGTATTCAGACCCTTTGCTATGAGACTTGAAATTAAGCTCAGGTGCATTGATCATCCTTGAGATGTTTCTACAACTTGATTGGAGTCCACCTGTGGTAAATTCAATTGATTGGACATTATTTGGAAAGGTACTGACCTGTCTATATAAGATCCCACAGTTGACAGTGCATGTCAGAGGAAAAACGAAGCCATGAGGTCGAAGGAATTGTCCGTAGAGCTCCGAGACAGGATTATGTCGAGGCACAGATCTGGGGGAAGGGTACCAAAAAATGTCTGCAGCATTGAAGGTCCCCAAGAACACAGTGGCCTCCATCATTCATAAATGGAAGAAGTTTGGAACCACCAAGACTCTTCCTAGAGCTGGCCACCCGGCCAAACTGAGCAATTGGGGGAGAAGGGCCTCGGTCAGGGAGGTGACCAAGAACCCGACAGAGCTCTGACAGAGCTCCAGAGCTCCTTTGTGGAGATGGGAGAACCTTCCAGAAGGACAACCATCTCTGCAGCACTCCACCAATCAGGCCTTTATGGTAGAGTGGCCAGACGGAAGCCACTCCTCACTAAAAGGCACATGACAGCCCGCTTGGAGTTTGCCAAAAGGCACCTAAATACTCTCAGACCATGAGAAACAAGATTATCTGGTCTGATGAAACCAAGATTGAATTAGCCCTTAATGCCAAGTGTCACATCTGGAGGAAATCTGGCACCATCCCTACGGTGAAGCATGGTGGTGGCAGCATCATGCTGTGGGGATGTTTTTCAGCAACAGGGACTGTGAGACTAGTCAGGATCGAGGGAAAGATGAACGGAGCAAAGTACAGAGAGATCCTTGATGAAAACCTGCTCCAGACCTCAGACTGGGGCAAAGGTTCACCTTCCAACAGGACAACGACCCTAAGCACACAGCCAAGACAACGCAGGAGTGGCTTCGGGACAAGTATCTGAATGTCCTTGAGTGGCCCAGCCAGAGCCCAGATCGAACATCTCTGGAGAGACCTGAAAATAGCTGCGCAGCGACGCTCTCCATCCAACCTGACAGAGCTTGAGAGGATCTGCAGAGAAGAATGGGAGAAACTCCCCAAATACAGGTGTGCCATGCTTGTAGCGTCATACCCAAGAAGACTTAAGGCTGTAATCACTGCCAAAGGTGCTTCAACAAAGTACTGAGTGAAGGGTCTGAATACTGTGATATTTCTGTTTTTTATTTTTAATAAATTTGCAAACATTTCAAAAACCTGTTTTTGCTTTGTCATTATGGGGTATTGTGTGTAGATTGATGAGGGCAAATTTTTTTAAAATCAATTTTAGAATAAGGCTGTAACTTAACAAAATGTGGAAAAAGTCAAGGGGTCTGAATACTTTCCCAATGCACTGTATGGAAAAATACACAATTAAAAATGTAGAGTAATTGATTGGTAAAAAGAACATACTTTTTTCAGTTGACCATTGTTTTTTTTTTTGTCGAAGACGGCCCTAGAAAGGTTTATGTAATTATACTTTCCTGTGGATATATTGTCTCACATTCCTACTGCGAATAGGACCATCCACACAGACAACCGGTAAAGTACGTTAAAATATAATTTTATTCAACATTCTGGTTTGTAGAGGTCGTGAGAGGAAACTTTCCTGATTCAAAGCTAATTTCTGCCTGATGTAGAATTCAATGCAATTCAATGTTGGGTATCCACACAACATTGAGGCCATCTCCAGTTTGAAGTAGTACACACTGCCACCTTGAGTGTGTTGTTTGAACAGGTATAAAGCCAAGGTTGGTGATTCACTGCCACCTGCAGTTATGGAATGTTTCCTCATGAGTATAATTAATTGGCTGATCCCTCCCAGTGACCTGGATGGAATTATGTGATCCTTCCTTAACCCATAGGAAGTCCCAGTCAGTTGACTACTTAAAAATGGTGAAAGTCCTCAATGGCGCTGCCCATGCTAAAACAGGCTTTTTGAGTCCTCTACCTCTTTGGTTTGCTGTAGATAGATACAAGACTGAAGGCACATTCCTCTGCCCAGGCGTTGCTGACGCCTGCCAGATCTTACAACGCCTGGATAGCAGTAGAGGCTGGTGGGAGGAGCAATAGGACGACAGGCTCATTGTAATATCTGGAATGGAATCAATGGAACAGAGTCAAACATGGTTTCCATGTGTTTGATATGTTCCATTTAATCCATTTCAGCCATTACAATGACCCTGTCCTCCTATAGCTCCTCCCACCAGCCTCCTCTGCTGGATAGGTATTTTACGTATCAGCTAACCACATAAATCAAATCAAATCAAATTTTATTGGTCAGATACACACATATTTAGCAGATGTTATTGCGGGTGTAGTGAAATGCTTGTGTTTCTAGCTCCAACAGTGCAGTAGTATCTAACAATTCACAACAATACACACAATACACACAAATCTAAAAGTAGAAGAATGGAATTAAGAAATGTATAAATATTAGGATGAGCAATGTCGGAGGGGCATAGACTAAAATGCAGTAGAATAGAATATATACATTTATTTTAACTAGGCAAGTCAGTTAAGAACAAATTCTTATTTACAATGACGGCCTACACCGGCCAAACCCGGACGACACTGGGCCAATTGTGCACCGCCCTATGGGACTCCCAATCACAGCCGGTTGTGATACAGCCTGGAATCGAACCAGGGGGTCTGTAGTGACGCCTCAAACACTGAGATGCAGTGCCTTAGACCGCTGCGCCACTCGGGAGCCCATACATATGAGATGAGTAAAGCAAAAATATGTAAACATTAGTACATCTGAGCCGTTGAATTGCGACTCCACTTTGTCTCTGTACTGATGTCTTCTGTACTGACATCAAGTGTTCCATTATTAAAGTGGCCAGTGATTCCAAGTTTATGTATATAGTGCAGCAGCCTCTAAGGTGCAGGGTTGCGTAACCGGGTGGAAGCCGCCTAGTGATGGCTTTTTAACAGTCTGATGGCCTTGAGATAGAAGCTGTTTTTCAGTCTCTCGGTCCCAGCTTTGATGCACCTGTACTGACCTCGCCTTCTGGATGATAGCGGGGTGAACAGGCCGTGGCTCGGGTGGTTGTTGTCCTTGATGATCTTTTTGGCCTACCTGTGACATCGGGTGCTGTAGGGCAGGTAGTTTGCCCCCGGTGATGCGTTGGGCGGTGCAGTTGCCGTACCAGGCGGTGATACAGCCCGACAGGATGCTCTCAATTGTGCATCTGTAACAGTTTGTGAGGGTTTTAGGTGCCAAGCCAAATTTCTTCAGCCTCCTGAGGTTGAAGAGGCACTGTTGTGCCTTCTTCACCACACTGTCTGTGTGGGAGGACCATTTCAGATCGTCAGTGATTTGTACGCCAAGGAACTTGAAGCTTTCCACCTTCTCCACTGCGGTCCCGTCGATGTGGATAGGGGTGTGCTCCCTCTGCTTTTTCCTGAAGTCCACGATCAGCTCCTTTGTTTAGTTGACGTTGAGTGAGAGGTTATTTTCTTGGCACCACACTCCCAGGGCCCTCACCTCCTCCCTGTAGGCTGTCTCGTCATTGTTGGTAATCAAGCCTACTACTGTTGTGTCGTCTACGAACTTGATGATTGAGTTGGAGGTGTGCATGGCCATGCAGTCATGGGTGAACAGGGAGTACAGGAGGGGGCTGAGCACGCACCACATTTACATTTACATTTTCGTCATTTAGCAGACGCTCTTATCCAGAGCGACTTACAAATTGGTGCATTCACCTTTTGATAGCCAGTGGGACAACCACTTTACAATATGTTTTTTGTTTTTTTTGTGTGGGGGGGGGGGGGGGGTAGAAGGATTACTTTATTCTATCCCAGGTATTCCTTAAAGAGGTGGGGTTTCAAGTGTCTCTTGAAGGTGGTGAGTGACTCCAATGTCCTGGCGTCGTGAGGGAGCTTGTTCCACCATTGGGGTGCCAGAGCAGCGAACAGTTTTGACTGGGCTGAGCGGGAACTGTGCTTCTGCAGAGGTAGGGGGGCCAGCAGGCCAGAGGTGGATGAACGCAATGCCCTCATTTCGGTGTAGGGACTAATCAGAGCCTGAAGGTACGGAGGTGCCGTTCCCTTGTGGAGCCCCTGTGTTGCGGATCAGCGAATTGGAGGTGTTGTTTCCTACCTTCACCACCTGGGGTCAGCCCTTCAGGAAGTCCAGGACCCAGTTGCACAGGGTTGGGTTTAGACCCAAGGCCCCCGAGCTTAATGATGAGCTTGGAGGGTACTGTGGTGTTGAATGCTGAGCTATAGTTAATGAACAGCATTCTTACATAGGTATTGTTCTTGTCCAGATGGGATAGGGCAGTGTGCAGTGCGATGCCGATTGCATAATCTGTGGAGCAAATTGCGGTAAGCAAATTGAAGTGGGTCTAAGGTGTCAGGTAAGGTAGAGGTGATATGATCCTTAACTAGCCTCTCAAAACACTTCATGATGACAGAAGTGAGTGCTACGGGGCGATTGTCATTTAGATCAATTACCTTTGCTTTCTTGGGTACAGGAACAATGGTGGACATCTTGAAGCAAGTGGGGACAGCAGACTGGGATAGGGAGAGATTGAATATGTCCGTAAACACTCCAGCCAGCTGGTCTGCGCATGCTCTGAGGACGCGGCTAGGGATGCCGTCTGGGCCGGCAGCCTTGCGAGGGTTAACACTCTTAAATGTCTTACTCACGCCGGCCACGGAGAACGAGAGCCCACAGTCCTTGGTAGCATGCCGCGTCGGTGGCACTGTGTTATCCTCGAAGAAGGTGTTTAGCTTGTCCGGAAGCAAGACATCGGTGTACGCGACGTGGCTGGTTTTCCCTTTGTAGTCCGTGATTGTCTGTAGACCCTGCCACATACGTGTCGTGTCTGAGCCGTTGAATTGCGACTCCACTTTGTCTCTGTACTGACGTTTTCATATGTTAAAGCAATCTGTTAGTCAATGACACATTCGATGATGTGGCATGCAACCATTGGTTGATGCAACGTCTGACAGCTGAGATGGTTTTAACGTGTAAATTCGGATAGCCATGCTTGCTTCGCCCTCATGTTGGTGCTAGCAAGCAGGCTAGGTAGTGCTAGGTATCAACAGACAATCCAGTAGGAGCTGGAAACTATAGTTAGCTTCGATTGGTCAATCACAACGCAATTTCATGGAGTATTTGAATAAAGTTCAGCTTATTCCAACTTTGGTCCCGCCCTGTTCACATCCCTCGCCAATGTTTGCGTCGCCCAGCGGTCCCCCGCCCGTTCGTTGAAAATGAAAACCTGACTGTTGATAGTCATCCAGAATATGCATATCATCAGAGTGGCATACCAATAAGAACATTAAATGCATCCCATGACATTTTCACATGTAGGCCTAACATGGTGACCAAACCGGCCGCGTTGTAAGTTGCTCTGGATAAGAGCATCTGCTAAATTACTAAAATGTAAAAATGTTGTGTGCGCGAGCATTGCAAAATAAATGCACACATTCATGTTATTCAATCATTTCATCCAAACTGCTCACGTGCGCTTCAACAGGCATCTGCATAGCCAAGCCAAGTTATATTTTAGATGCTTGATGCGCTGCAAGTCCCGCCTCTTCCATCAACTCATTGGTTTTCAGGAGCATACTAACGCACCTGGGGGATAAAAAATTGGTCGTGGTAAAACACCGTTGGTTGCCAACCGCCATATAGAATCCGCAGAAGAAGAAGAGGATAGATTAATCAAAGGAAACTAACTAAAAACGAACTAAGTTTCCCCTTTTTTCTGTGGATTAATTGTTGTTGTAGAGAACACGATTTTGCCACTCAAAATGGGTCAAAAATCTACAAAGATCCAGCAAAAGAAGGACCATATGCATTTAAGGTCAAATAACAAACCAATGTTTATCTCCCAGGACAAATTAGATAGCAACAGCAAGCTAGCAAAATGTCCATGAATGTTTCATGTGAGTTTCGACCTGTCCCCAATTTAATATTGTTGGTTAGTTCACAGTTCGATTTGGTATTTTAACCCGCGTGTCATGAATGCGTCTGTTTGGGATAGACAAAATCAACATGGGCACGAGTGGAACCGGTTTGGTCAGCATGTAACACAAATACTTTGACACTTCTGTAGTGCTCATGTACATCATTTGTTTACAAAGCATACCGTCTTTTGCATAGCATTACAACAAACTCACCCTCTCTGGTGGCAACATGCATTTCAAACATCATGAAGTTAAACAAGTTAATAAAAACAAATGTGATGTAAGGCCAACTGAGCTTGTAAATGAAGGTCTACGACGCTCGCCCAAGAGAGACGACGAGTGGCGAGCTCAGGAGAGAGAGAGCGTGACGGTGGATGGTGGTTGGAAGAGCGCGCTTATTTGAAATGGAAAAGCGTCACGGTAGCTATTGATAAAGAAGAACATCAAGACGCGCTCTGTGGGATGCACTGTTGAGCGCTACATCCCAAGGGGTTCGTGCTGATTGTACGGAGATTGTGACAGACGGTTAAATGGCGTCCCTTGAGAAGGCAAGAACAAGATGTATGTCAGGAGAAGTGCAGTATTATCATAAGAATAATTTAAAATTAAATTTTAAAGAAGAAGTATACTTGGAATACGGAGGAGGAATGGAGGGGAAAAAGAGAAGCAGAGGAGGTCTAAGAGAGAGAGGGAGGAAAAGGGTGAGATTGAGTCGGGAAAAAATGCAGGAAAAAGGGAGATGGTTTGTTAAAGAAGAATGGTAGAAAGTATAAGCAGAGTGAGCTGAAGACAGGAGGAGAAATGGAAGTGAATGAGGGCGAAGTATTGGAGGTGATAGGTGTGGTGAAGTTCTTGGAGCCCGAGGATTGCACTGAGGGTCAGGATAAAGATGAGTCTGTGACAGTAGGAGTGAAGTTTTTGGAGAAGGTGGAACCTTGTCTTTTGGCTGATCCATTTGTGGTTTCAGGGTGGATGAAAACAGAGTTGGGTGCTGTGGAATCGGTGAGGATAACCAGAGGTGGTCTTGTGATAATTGTTTGTGTTTCTGCTCATTAGAGGGAGCAGGAGCTCCATGTTAAACAAATGGGGGCAAGAGATGTGAATTGTTTTGCGCTCGAGAAAAGGGCACCATTGAAAGGAGTGATTACTGGGGTAGCAGTAAATGTAAAAGTTGACCAACTGAAGGGGAAGATTCCCGGTGTTTATGATGCTCGTCGTTTGGTGCGACGCAGACAGGGTGGAGTGAGTGGTGAAACAGAAGAATCATTGTCTGTTCTTTTGAGTTTTGATGTTGAGTCTTTGCCTGACAAAGTGATGTTAGGATATATAAGTTATCCTGTAAGAGCTTTTGTGCCGAATACATTACGTTGTTACAGGTGTCAAGCTTATGGGCATGTGGCAGCAGTGTGAAGGAGGGAGGTTACTAGGTGTGAGAAGTATGTTACTAGGGCATGAGACAAAGGAATGTGTAGCATTGGGGAAAGTAGTGGTATGTGTAAATTGTAGGGGTGCCCATGGGGCTGGGGATCAGAAATGTCCGGTGCGAGAGAGGCAGGTTGAGGTTTCCAGGGTTAGAGTAGTGCAGAAGTTGTCATATGCTGAGGCAGTGAAGAAAGTAGAGGAAGATGGGTCAAGGGGGAGGGATCCTGAGAGGAGTGGTGAGAGTAGTAGATCTGTACCAGTACAGAGGGATAGGCCAACAAGTGATATGTTTCAGTAAGATTGGATTTTTAGCATTTATAGCAATGGTTATCAACTGTACTGCAGGGATGGAACGTAAGTCGCAGAAAATTGAGGTTGTGGTGGCCGCTGCAGATAGGTATTTGGGTGTGCGAGACTTGACATCAGAAAAGTTATAAGGTGTGTTAAGTGGTGGTGTCTCATCCTTTCAGGTTGTTGGCCTGATGTAGGACTAAATATATTTGAATAGTGGAGTAGGGTGGTGTTCTTTTATCATTATTATTATTATTATTATCATTTTTGTTTTTGTGAGTGTAGTGTTAGATCACATATGTCAGAGTCAAGGCCCGCGGGCCACATCCGGCCCGCGAGAAGGTTTTTTACGGCCCCTGGGATGATCTTGATTTATTATTAGAACCGGCCCGCAGACCGCAGCAAGCCGGCAGCCCGCAGATCTTTTACACGCACCAATACTACATTTCCCACAATGCAACGGTGACGCACCGAGCAGTAGGCTGCTTCATTTCAATATTTATTGGCACAGCAGTCGTCAGCATCACAGTAAAATTAACTTTCAGATACCCATCAAAAATGGCAAAACGGAAGGTGGACACTGAGAACCGGGGGTTTCAAACAAGGTGGGAGTCGGAGTACGACATTATGAAACGTTATGAAACGAAACACGCGGACAAAAACAAGAATATGGACATGGAACAAAGGCTACAAAAGGCAGAGGAATTAAAACGAGGCCTCAAATCTCGACAGGCTCTGTTCAAAAAAGCCAAATCACAAGGCCAGGCTGCTGTCAAGGCCAGTTTTATTTTGGCAGAAGAGATCGCTAAATCAGCCCGGCCATTTACGGAGGGGGATTTCATCAAAAACTGCATGATTAAAGTTTGTGACGAAGTTTGCCCAGAAAAAAGGCAACTCTTTTTAAATGTGAGTCTGAGCAGAAACACCATTGCCGAGAGAGTAGACCAGTTGTCCATCAATCTAAAAGAGCAGCTTGTGAAAAAGGGAAAAGATTTCATTGCATATTCCTTGGCTGTGGATGAGAGCACCGACATTTCTGACATTGCCCAGTTGTCAATTTTCATCCGCGGAGTGGACTCCAGCCTAAGCGTGACAGAGGAGTTTTTGGCTTTACGTCCTATGCATGGCACAACTACGGGGCATGATTTGTATGAAGAGGTGTCAAGATGTGTAAATGAGATGGAGCTGCCTTGGGAAAAACTCGTGGGTTTGACAACCGACGGAGCACCTGCGATGTGTGGACACAGGAGCGGACTGGTGGCGAAGATACGGGAAAAGATGCAAGAGGAAAACGCGACAGGTGAGCTGACAGCTTATCATTGTATCATACACCAGGAAGCGTTGTGCGGTAAAGCCTTGAAAATGGAGCATGTAATGAGCATCATCACGCGCACAGTTAACTTTATCAGAGCCAAAGGTTTGAATCACCGCCAGTTCAAGGCATTTCTGACGGAGTTAGAAACGGAGCATGGTGATTTGCCTTATCACACAGAGGTGCGATGGCTAAGCCAGGGAAAGGTGCTTCAAAGATGTTTCGAGCTTCGTGAGGAGATTTGTCTGTTCTTGGACAGCAAAGGGAAAGACACAACACAACTCCGAGACGAAATGTTTCTGTGTGAAATGGCTTTTCTGTGTGACATTACGAGTCATCTGAATGCAATGAACTTGCAGCTGCAGGGTCGGGATCATGTCATCTCTGATATGTACAGTACAGTGAAGGCATTTAAAACCAAACTGACTCTGTGGGAGACGCAGATGCGGAAAGAAAATTTGAGCCACTTTCCCAGCTGCCAGACCATGAAAGAGAAGCTCTCTACCAGTGCGTTCCCGAGCGCACAGTTGGCTGATAAAATAGGTATGCTTGCCGCTGACTTTCGACGCCGATTTGCTGACTTTGAAGCACAAAAAAGCAGGTTGGAACTGCTCGGTAACCCATTTGCTGTTGACGTGGAAAGCTCACCACCAAACCTCCAAATGGAGTTGATTGACCTCCAATGCAATGATGCACTGAGGGCAAAATATGCGGCAGTGGGTGCTGCGGAGTTCGCCCGTTTCCTCCCCGACACAATGCCCCAGCTGCGCATCCAGGCTGCTCAAACGTTGTCTATGTTTGGCAGCACATACCTGTGTGAACAACTGTTTTCTTTGATGAACCTGAACAAAACATCACACAGAAGTCGACTTACTGCTGAACACCTCCACTCAATTCTGAGGATTTCCTCAGCTCAGAGCCTTACCCCGAATATTGATGAACTTGTGGAAAAGATGGGACACCACCAAGTATCACCCTCAACCTCAAACAAGTGAACATTACTGTGCAATCACATATTTAGAGTTTTTACTCAGTTCAAGTTTAAAAGTTAAAGTTTAATATTTGTTTTCACTGCATGTTACTTCTCCTTAAACAAAGTGTTGTTTTTGATTAATAGATTTTTGCACTTTATTTTATTGTATTTCAATCCAATTATATTTTAAAAATATTTCAGTTGAGTGGATGATAGAAAATTGCTATTATTGTTTTTTTCTTTGAAGTAAATTTAGCCCACTTTTGCTAAAATAGAAAATATAGGCTACTGATGGTGCCTTGAATACCGGTTTCTTTCATTTAATGTTCATGTTATGGGGATTTTTATATAAAGGAAATTTGTCTTTTGTGTCTGTTGAAAATTAAAGATTACTGACAGAGCCATAAGAAAATATTGCTTTATTTATCTGATCATATTGGAATATATTTGTTAGGTTTTCAGTAGGTTCAATTAGGTTCACTAGACTATATGCGTCATTTAAAAAAATTTCAATGAACATTCGAACAGTCCGGCCCTCGGCTTGTAGCTAAATTTTTTATTTGGCCCTCCGTCCATTTGACTTTGACACCCCTGTGTTAGATGGTAGGTTTTATTTATTTTTTATTTTTCAAGCAAAGTATAAGGGAGTTGTACTCCAGTCTAGTAGGTGGCGGTAATGCAATATTTATTGGATGCCAACCACCGTTAAACCTCATCAAAGAAGAAGAAGAAGAAGCTGCCCAAGAGCAGTGATGATCTCAGTGAGCTTATCCGGAAGTGTACGTCAGCAAACGTGCAATGTTTATAATTTTCTAACGTGGTTTGTGGATGAGGAAACAGACAACTCAACATCTTAATTTGCCGTTTTTGATTACTAATAATGCAACTTGTCATTTAAGCTTCAGTTTCCTAACACGCTTACCGCTGTTTAATTCCAATTTCTAGTCATAGAAACTAGCTAACTAACGTTATGGACGACATCGACTGGGGATTGGCGCTTGAGGAGGACATGGCGCGGTAAATCCGGTGATTTATCTTGGGGGCTGTTGTTTGTTATGAGGGGTGGGTGATGACACGCTGTTATATCAGCTGAATACGCCTACCTAACGAAATATTTACCCTAGCTAAATTTTTTCTTTGTTCCCCCAGCGAAACCGCTGCCACGGGAAACCCTGAGCAGCAATACAACCCATGGTCCAACCAGTCCAACCCCTGGTCAGATCCAGGCTGCACCTCGGGATCTATAGGGGAGCTGGACAAGTTGGCCTCAGGGGATGGACACCATGTCACTCACTCTGAGGAGAAAGGCTTCCAGGTATAATTAGTTTATATAGGACAGTAGTAGCCTACAGCTGTAATTTCCCAAAGAGAATTGTGGGCATGTGACAGAAAGTAATCATAAGTGTTGGGTCTCTTGCAGACAGATGCCTGGACAGCAGACAAAGATGTTAACACAGATCAGGATTGGGAGTCACTGATGGTAATGTGTTCACTCTGGGGGCATGACTGGGGCATGGGGAGTCACTGTGGTAACTTAAACACAACATATATATCTGTACATGTTCATGACACAAGTTGACAACCTCTCTGTCATTCTTATTCTGTGGTTACATTATCCCCTCCCTCTCTTTCTCCTATTTACCCCCCTTCCCTTCCTATTTTCCTCCCCTCTCTGTCTCTTCTATTCTTTCTTTCTTTCTTTCTTTAGCGGTCAGTGGATGAGTACAGCACTCACCTGGCCCTGCACTATGAGGAGCTGATGAAGCAGCAGCAGGAGGAGGAGGCTGATCATGGCAACCTCGTAGACAGCCTGGTTCAGAAGAAAGATGAGGGGATCCACCAGCAGCAGGTCTGTGTTCAAACACACATCTCTGCTGTATGCTACATATAGGCCTACTTGTGTCTTTTCATCAGCTTGAGCTGTTGTACATCTTTGGACTTATTAACTGCGAGTGACTATATAAATATTTTCAGGCGCTGCTGGACAAAATTGAGTCTCTGCGTGTGAAGCTACAGCTGAACTGCTGCAAGACCACCCGCAAGAACTTTGCAGTCAAGAAGCAAGACCTCAGCGCAGAAAAAATCAAAATGGAGGAGGAGAGGAACAGGTAAAGAAGAGATGGTGAGAGGAAGGTGGAAAAAGAGAAATTGTGGAAAACCCTTTGAGGTGTGGGACAGATGGTAGGCTAGGTGGTGGCCACCTCAACAGAACTGTGACATGATGTCCTGTTAGTCAGCCATTTTCCTCTGTCTGTCCTTCTACCAGACTGTCTCAGGAGCTGAAGGAGACCACCAGGAAGCTGGCATTGCTGATAGAGGAACAGAACCAGGAAAAGTAAGATTACTGAGCCACACTCCTACCCCTACACTTCATATAACCTAACCAGAGACAACACATCACATACAGTGTCATGCTACACAACACACCTTGTCCACAATATAATGCTATACAACACACCTACTGTGCTCATCTATAGGCTGATGTGGGAGAGGGAGCTAGCAGACCTGAACACTGAGATGGAGCGGCTACAGAAAGAGTCAGATGAGGCCACTCAGACAGCTCTACGGGATGAGGTCAGTCTGTCTGTCCATATTTATCATCAGTCAACCATCACAACCCTATGACGCTGAGCGTTCACTCTGATTCACCTATCCACATTTCTCCATGGAGTTTGATTTGAAGACAATCAGGGATTAACCCTGATTTGTATTCTGATTTATGTTCAACAGATTGCAGCTCTGGAAATGCAGAGAGATGTGACCATGGCTGAGGTGGATGACTGGCTGAAAGAGGCTGACCAATACATAAACACACTTAGGTACTGTACTGAGCATGACCCTATGACTAAAGCTGGATGTAGCCTACATATTGTAGCTTCTTCCATAAAGGCTGTGCTTCAGTGATTGGTTGTGTGTCCTCTGTCTGCAGATTTGACCTCTCCCAGCAGCACATGCACCAGAGGCTGGAGTGGGAGAATAATGTGGCTGTTGTTCACAGCAGTTTGGCGGGACTGCAGGTGAGGAACAAGAGGGATGGTAGACCACTGCCTCTCATTGGATAAATGCAGACTAGGGGGGACTTTATTATTGACTCTCTCTCTCTCTCTCACTCTCACTCTCACACTCACACTCACACAGAATCAGTTCAAGGAGAACCTTCACCTGCTGCAAAAGGGACAACCGATGGAAAGCCTCCCTGGAGTCACATTACCACACTTACCCCAAGTCCCCACGGTGTGTGTGTGATACATACACTACCAGTCAAAAGTTTGGACACACCTACTCATTCAAGGGTTTTTCTTTATTTTTACTATTTTTTACATTGTAGAATAATAGTGAAGACATCAAAACTATGAAATAACACATATGGAATCATGTAGTAAATGAAAAAGTGATAAACAAATCAAAATATATTTTACATTTGAGATTCTTCAAATTGCCACCCTTTGCCTTGATGATAGCTTTGCACACTCTTGGCATTCTCTCAACCAGCAATCACCTGGAATCAGTCTTGAAGGAGTTCCCACCTATGCTGAGCACTTGTTGGCTGCTTTTCCTTCACTCTGCTGTCCGACTCATCCCAAACCATCTCAATTGGGTTGAGGTCGTGGGATTGTGGCGGTTGGACTCCAGACCAAAGGACACATTTCCACCGGTCTAATGTCCATTGCTCGTGTTTCTTGGCCAGGGGTCTTGTTATTGGTGTACTTTAGTAGTGGTTTATTTGCAGCAATTCGACCATGAAGGCCCGATTCACACAGTCCTCTCTGAACAGTTGATGTTGAGATGTCTGTTACTTGAACTCTGTGAAGCATTTATTTGGGCTGCAATTTCTGAGGCTGGTAACTCTAATGAACTTATCCTCTGCAACAGAGGTAATTCTGGGTCTTCCATTCCAGGTGAATACCTCATGAAGCTGGTTGAGAGAATGCCAAGAGTGTGCAAAGCCGTCATCAAGGCAAAGGGTGGCTACTTTGAAGAATCTCCAATATAAAATATACTTTGATTTGTTTAACACTTTTTTGGTTGTGTTATTTCATAGTTTTTATGTCTTCACTATTATTCTACAATGTAGAAAATAGTTAAAATAAAGGAAAACCCTTGAATGAGTAGGTGTGTCCAAACTTTTGACTGGTAGTGTATATGTGTAGTTGATTCTGACAAAGACAGTCCATGCCAGTAATTCATGTGAATACTGTATCTGTTGTTAACGGAACCATTTCTCTGCAGGTGGACTTGATGATGAGTCAGATGATGTACGCTCCACCCTGCCCCCCTTTTCAACATTTTCAGATGGGCCCTCCTAACGCTGTGGGGATGCCCTTCCAACCCCAGCAGCACCACCCGGCTGCTTTCACAGCCCCAGCCAGATTAACCCCCCCACCTGTCCCCTCCTCTACTCCCCCTACCTCCGCTCTACCCCTCCACCCAGCCGCCCCACCTGTTTCCCTGCCCACCACCATGGCCTCCGCCCAGCCCCTGCCCTTCAGTAACCCCCCTGCCGCTGGCAAACTGGACAACCTACTGAAGAGACTGGGGGACATATTTCCACAGTGCAACAGGTGAGCTCAAAGTCTGTCACTTACTCTGAATTTAGTAATTCAGTAAAAGATCTTGCAGACTATAATCAATAAATATAGATTCTAGTCTCATTCTTTCTGTTTCCCTCCCTCTCTTTCTTCTCTATCTCTCTCTCTCTCTCTCTCGCTCTCTCTCTCTCTCTCTCTCTCTCTCTCTCTCTCCAGAACTCAACTCATGTCAGTGCTGCAGCAGATTAAGAATTCTCGTGGCACCATGGCTGGCATGTCTATGGACGAGGTCACACAGCAGGTGGCACATAGACTGGCACAGAGCGAGAAACCGGTAAAAAAATCACACAAACTCATACTGAGACACATACACACTAAGGGTACACACACACACCAACACAGTCTAAACCTTAACCTAACCTTTATCCTCCACAGGCTCCAGGGCCTATCAGGCCTCTTTCTGCTGCCAGGGGCGTTCCTGGCCCTCCAGGCCCAATCCAGAGGCCTCCTGGCCCCATCCAGAGACCCACAAATCTCGCTCAGAGACCTGCAGTAACTCAAGTCTTCCAGACAAGGCCCCCACAGGTACAAACCACTACCAACCCGCAGAGGGCACAATTGAGAATTTTAGGCTTGGGTGACGATGTGCTGATGTGCTGCTTCTCTCTCTCTCTCCAGCCTGTGGCTCCCATTAATCGTAAGCTGTGCTTGATGTGCCAGAACCACGTGGAAGCAGACAGCCAGCACTCCATGAGCTGCGCCCACACTGTACATAAGGATGTAAGTCCTACACTGAATTAAAAAACGCATAGATTACTGAAAACTGTATGGCTCAGTTAGTAAAGCATAGCGCTTACAATGCCAGGACTGTGGGTTCAATTCTCGGGGCCACCCATACGTAAAATGTATGCACGCATGACTAAGTCGCTTTGGATAATAGCATCTGCTAAATGGACATCAAAAGATGATACTTACATTGCTATAACCCTGACTATGCTTAAACTAGTTAGGCACTGTTAGCTGATGTAAAGCTGATGATTTGCTCCTCTGTGTTTCAGTGCATCAGTGTATGGCTGCAGTCCAGCAAGAACAACACCTGCCCCTTCTGCCCAGCCAAGTGAAAGGAGGAGCAAAAAAGACCGAAAGAGAACATATTACAGAAGACATGAAGGGAAAGAGGAGCTGAACACTGATAGCGTTCTGTTCAGCGTCACAGAACTGAAGAGGGAGATGGTGGAATATGATTCACACCAACTCTACCTACACAGAGCAGTCATGGTGACGTATTACTATTCACCTACAGTGCATTCGGAAAGTATTCAGATCGCTTGACTTTTTCCACTTTTTGTTACGTTACAGCCTTATGCTAAAATTGATTAAATTAAAAATGTTCCTCATCAATCTACACACAATATCCCATAATGACAAAGTGAAAACAGGTTTTTAGACATTTTTGCAAATTTATTAAAAATAAAAAACAGATACTTTATTTACATAAGTATTCAGACCCTTTGCTATGAGACTCGAAATTGAGCACAGTTACATCCTGTTTCCATTGATCATCCTTAAAATGTTTCTACAACTTGATTGGTGTCCACCTGTGGTAAATTCAATTGATTGGACATGATTTGGAAAGGCACACAACTGTCTATATAAGGTCCCACAGTTGACAGTGCATGTCAGAGCAAAGACCAAGCCATGAGGTTGAAGGAATTGCGCGTAGAGCTTCGAGACAGGATTGTGTCGAGGCACAGGTCTAGGGAAGGGTACCAAAACATTTCTGCAGCATTGAAGGTCCCCAAGAACACTGTGGCCTCCATCATTCTTAAATGGAAGAAGTTTGGAACAACCAAGACTCTTCCTAGAGCTGGCCGCCCGGCAAAACTGAGCAATCGGGGGAGAAGTGCCTTGGTCAGGGAGGTGACCAAGAACCCGATGGTCACTCTGAAAGAGCTCCAGAGTTCCTCTGTGGAGATGGAAGAACCTTCCAGAAGGACAACCATCTCTGCAGCACTCTACCAATCAGGTATTTATGGTAGAGGGGCCAGACAGAAGCCACTCCTCAGTAAAAGGCACATCACATCCCGCTTGGAGTTTGACAAAAGGCACCTAAAGGACTCTGACCATAAGAAACAAGATTCTCTGGTCTAATGAAACCAAGATTGAACTCTTTGGCCTGAATGCCAAGCGTCAAATCTGGAGGAAACCTGGCACCATCCCTACGGTGAAGCATGGTTATGGCAGCATCATGCTGTGAGGATGTTTTTCAGCGACAGGGACTGGGAGACTAGTCAGGATCAAGGGAAAGATGAATGGAGCAAAGTACAGAGAGATCCTTGATGTAAACCTGCTGAGCGCTCAGGACCTCAGACTGGGGCGAAGGTTCACCTTCCAACAGGACAATGACCCTAAGCACACAGCCAAGACAATGCAGAAGTGGCTTCGGGACAAGTCTCTGAATGTCCTTGAGTGGCCCAGCTAGAGCCCGGACTTGAACCAGATCGAACATCTCTGGAGACACCTGAAAATAGCTGTGGACGCTCCCAATCCAACCTGACAGAGCTTGAGAGGATCTGCAGAGAAGAATGGGAGAAACTCCCAAAAGACAGGTGTGCAAAGCTTGTAGCGTTATAACCAAGAAGACTCGAGGCTGTAATCGCTGCCAAAGGTTCTTCAACAAAGTACTGAGTAAAGGGTCTGAATACTTATGTAAATGTCATACACTGCTCAAAAAAATAAAGGGAACACTTAAACAACACAATGTAACTCCAAGTCAATCACACTTCTGTGAAATCAAACTGTCCACTTAGGAAGCAACACTGATTGACAATACATTTCACATGCTGTTGTGCAAATGGAATAGACAACAGGTGGAAATTATAGGCAATTAGCAAGAGACTCCCAATAAAGGACTGCTTTGCAGGTGGTGACCACAGACCACTTCTCAGTTCCTATGCTTCCTGGCTGATGTTTTGGTCACTTTTGAATGCTGGCGGTGCTTTCACTCTAGTGGTAGCATGAGACGGAGTCTACAACCCACACAATTGGCTCAGGTAGTGCAGCTCATCCAGGATGGCACATCAATGCGAGCTGTGGCAAGAAGGTTTGCTGTGTCTGTCAGCGTAGTGTCCAGAGCATGGAGGCGCTTCCAGGAGACAGGCCAGTACATCAGGAGACGTGGAGGAGGCCGTAGGAGTGCAACAACCCAGCAGCAGGACTGCTACCTCCGCCTTTGTGCAAGGAGGAGCAGGAGGAGCACTGCCAGAGCCCTGCAAAATGACCTCCAGCAGGCCACAAATGTGCATGTGTCTGCTCAAACGGTCAGAAACAGACTCCATGAGGGTGGTATGAGGGCCTGACGTCCACAGGTGGGGGTTGTGCTTACACCCCAACACCGTGCAGGACGTTTGGCATTTGCCAGAGAACACCAAGATTGGCAAATTCGCCACTGGCGCCCTGTGCTCTTCACAGATGAAAGCAGGTTCACACTGAGCACGTGACAGACGTGACAGAGTCTGGAGACGCCGTGGAGAACGTTCTGCTGCCTGCAACATCCTCCAGCATGACCGGTTTGGCGGTGGGTCAGTCATGGTGTGGGGTGGCATTTCTTTGGGGGGCCGCACAGCCCTCCATGTGCTCGCCAGAGGTAGCCTGACTGCCATTAGTTACCGAGATGAGATCCTCAGACCCCTTCTGAGACCATATGCTGGTGCGGTTGGCCCTGGGTTCCTCCTAATGCAAGACAATGCTAGACCTCATGTGGCTGGAGTGTGTCAGCAGTTCCTGCAAGAGGAAGGCATTGATGCTATGGACTGGCCCGCCCGTTCCCCAGACCTGAATCCAATTGAGCACATCTGGGACATCATGTCTCGCTCCATCCACCAACGCCACGTTGCACCACAGACTGTCCAGGAGTTGGCGGATGCTTTAGTCCAGGTCTGGGAGGAGATCCCTCAGGAGACCATCCGCCACCTCATCAGGAGCATGCCCAGGCGTTGTAGAGAGGTCATACAGGCACGTGGAGGCCACACACACTACTGAGCCTCATTTTGACTTGTTTTAAGGACATTACATCAAAGTTGGATCAGCCTGTAGTGTGGTTTTCCACTTTAATTTTGAGGGTGACTCCAAATCCAGACCTCTATGGGTTGATACATTTGATTTCCATTGATCATTTTTGTGTGATTTTGTTGTCAGCACATTCAACTATGTAAAAAAAAAAGTATTGATTATTTCATTCATTCAGATCTAGGATGTGTTATTTTAGTGTTCCCTTTCTTTTTTTGAGCAGTGTATTACCGTTTTTTATTTTATTTATAGATTTGCACAAAAAAATCAAATGTTTTTTCTTTGTCATTATGGGGTATTGTGTGTAGATTGATGAGGAAAAAAACAACAATTTAATAAATTTTAGAATAAGGCTGTAACGTAACAAAATGTGGAAAAAGTAAAGGGGTCTGAAAACTTTCTAAATGCACTGTATGTGACACAATAAAAGGAAGTATTTTGTATTATGCATCCCTATATCGATACAGCTGACTAAATAATTTCATTAATTTTTAAAAGCTGACCAAAAGTACATCTATTGTTAAAACAACTGCAATGATAATCTGGAACCAACCATAACTTCTTTTTTGTTTTCACATTACTGATGTGTGTTAACCCATAGGGATATCATGTTTGTTATGTATGCCTTTTATTTATTGTAAAATATACCTCTGATACCCTTTGACATAATTATAACAACTGTGACATGATGTATGTTATTTTGTAAGTATGTTATTTCTAACTTCCATGCATTTGGTATGTTTATTGTTTCTAACTTTCATGATTCTATGTTAAAAAAGTATAATTTAGGTGGCAAAAAAAAAATACACAAGTGTTATGTTAAGTGCCTTATTAAAAGTCACACCCGAAGTATGACTCATTGAACTTAAAACTGTCCTGTTTAATTACCATCTGTTATAAACGATGAAAGAAAATTATCAAAGAACCATCACAGCAGTATTTTGGAGACCGTACATATTTTATTGACAAGATGTAATCTGTGGAGTAGAGAGCAAATGTTATATCTGGGTTGTAATCATTACTCCAAACAGTTGCAAAACATTTCGTTTTGCTACGAAAACTAGCATTTCTATTGGACAGGTTTTGAAAACAGGGAAGGACCTACCTGAATCTGTCCAATAGAACTGCTAGTTTTCATTTGGAGTGATGATTACACCCCAGGTACACCAAGTTTCTTTCACCAAGCTACAGCAAGCATGAAACTGAGACAGGCCACGTTCATGTGGATGGAATCACACAGTGAAGGTGGCCAATGTGGAGACATTCACCAGATAGTGTGTGTGTGCGACTTTCAGCAGTTCTTGGTTGTAATGTGCTGTTGCGAGGAGGCTGCCAGTTAGTGTGTTACATAGTTGAGGGGAGGTGGAGTCCTGACTGACCAGGTTCACAGGTTCTTATGCCTTCATGGCCGTGAAGATGGTTTCTTAGAAGTCCATGACCCTGCTCTTCAGGACCTCTAAGTAGGGCTCCAGCTTGCTCTGGAGGTCAGTGGTGTATGGGGACACTTTCTCCTCACCGACGGACTTCACAAGCTGCTCCTTGTACTAGTCAGCTCCTCCAGTCGCTCGGTCAGCTTGGTGCGGACAACCTCAACCATGGGGATCAGCTTGGACTTGGTCACCTCAACCTTGGCGCGCATCTCATCAACCAGGGGTTGTAGCTTGGCCCTCAAGGTGTCCATATCCTCGCGGCGCTTGGAGACATACTCCTGGAAGACGGGCTCAAGCTTCTTGCGGTACTCCTTAACGTGCTTCTGGAGGACCTGCTGCAGCTTCTCACGCTTGGGCTCTAGCTGGGTGTGGAGGTCCTCAACATCAGCCATCACCTTCTCATGCAACTGCTTGGTGGCCTCAAGGAACTGGGTGCTGAAGGCAACGCCGTAGGGGGCCAGCGTCTGGGAAGCGGTCTGGGCATACTCGTGCAGCTTGTCGAAGCTCTCGGACAGCTTCATCCTGGGGGTAGGGAGGGGGGTACAGAGAGGTGGAGGGTAAAATGAGGGAGAGACCAGAGCAATCGATTGCTATTATGAAAAGAAGGATGAGGGGTTGTAGGGAAGAGAACATGAAGACAGAATGATCTGATGGAAGTTAACCATGAGTGGAGCTATTTTTGTCTCTTACTTGTACTTAGCATATTCGGTTCCATCGAGGTGGTCCAGGGTCTTCTGGGCAGTCTCCTTCACATGAGTGACGTACACCATGGCAGCAGCCTTGCTGTGCTCCATCTGGGAGGGGGCATCATTCTGCAGGGCCCTGGCCTGGGAGCCTTTTGGGGGAACAACCACATGAAAGACCCAGGCTTTAGCTATAGTGCTCAGGCCTCCACACAAAACAATGTACGTCATATAACATTAGAGCTCATACTGACCTACTGCCAACAAGAGTCAGTGCAAGAGCGATGAATTTCATGGTGAAGGACAGAGAGAAGATTAGATAAAAATATTCAGAAGCAAGCCACAACATTCAATGTTTCACACAACCAAAAACATTTTAATCTAACACACACCAAACAAAGTACAAAATGCAGCTCTTCAACACAAGAATAACCCTTAAGTTACTTTTGATGCATATGATCCATATTTCAAATGACAAACATTTAATTCTTACATTTCTTTCCAATAACCTAATTTCAATAAGAATATCTGCTGTCTTTCAGCAACTTTTAGCTTGGTCATTCAATTCCTCCATTTTCCTATGTTGGCTATCTCCTATACTTTCCTTATAAGCCCCTTACCTCCCTTTGAGTGTCTTAGTGAGGCTGGTTGTCTCTTACCTGGGGGTGGTGCTGCTCTTTGAGTGAGGCTGATGCACAGGGCCAGGCAGCTTTTATAGGTCTCTGAGCAGGTGTGTGTGTGCTGTCTCAAACATGGACCTCAACCCCTTACAACCCAACTGGAGGAGCAAGTTCAAGGGTCATAAACAAAGAGGAGGAGGAGATTGAGCAAACAGACAAACATACCTACATGTACATGCTTGGGTTACTGGGTTTGCCTGATGTTATGTACTGGGGTTACTATCAATCCTCTGAATGTCTAAGTATTTAAATTTTTCTGGAATGGCAGATGACACTTATCTCTGTGTTGTTTCTGGTACGCAAAATCTTAGTACATAAATTGTATACATTAATACTGACATACTTTACATATGTAACTGGGTATATTCAATATCACTAAACATACCCCAGTGTTGGACGTCATGATGAACAATATTTGTTAGATCCATATACAGTAGGGATATCAAACTAATTTTGCCCAGGGGACCACATTCGGTCTTCGATGACGTCCGGAGGGCACTGAATTTTTACAATATTTCCTTGCTGTCAAAATTAGCAAAAAAGAGTTGATTGTTTTGAAAGTTTTCGATGCTCCCTGATTATCTAGCTTTCATTACGGGGATTATTAGCAAGCTGGACACAGTCAATGAACTGTATGAATGTAGGTCCATTATAATTTCTACACAGTTTCAGTTTGGTTTGAGTCATTTTAAATTATATTGAGTTTGTTTCCCCCAAAAAAACATATATATACAGTGCATTCGGGAAAGTATTCAGACCCCTTGACCTTTCCCACATTTTGTTAAGTTACAGCCTTATTCTAAAATGTCCTCATCAATCTACACACAATACCCCATAATGACAAAACGAAAACAGGTTTTTTGAAAGTATTCAGACCCTTTACTAGGAGAAAGACGAACGGAGCAAAGTACAGAGAGATCCTTGATGAAAACCTGCTCCTGAGCGCTCAGGACCTCAGACTGGGGCAAAGGTTCATCTTCCAACAGGACAACGACCCTAAGCACACAGCCAAGACAACGCAGGATTGGCTTCGGGACTAGTCTCTGAATGTCCTTGAGTGGCCCAGCCAGAGCCCGGACTTGAACCCGATCGAAAATCTCTGGAGAGACCTGAAAATAGCTGTGCAGCAACGCTCCCCATCCAACCTGACAGAGCTTGAGAGGATCTGCAGAGAAGAATGGGAGAAACTCCCCAAATACAGGTGTGCCAAGCTTGTAGCGTCATACCCAAGAAGACTCAAGGCTGTAATCGCTGCCAAAGATGTAGTACTTATGTAAATGTACCCTAGTGACTCCTGAAGTGCTTCTAAGTATCCCTTTTTACGTGTATGACTCCCAGTACCCTGCCCTGCACACAGCATGTACTGTACCGTGCAACATAGGGTTAATTAAGCAAAGTTCACATCTGAGTAGGCACCACTGTATTGATTGGCTAAATAGGGCCCATGATAGTCATATGGTACTCTTTACATTAACTCTAGAAACACTACCCTCACCCTTGGTGGATTGATGCTCCCTCTCTCATTGGTAGTTGAAATGGTACTTGACCTTCTGTCTCTTTCCTTTCCCCTCCTCCACCCCTCATGCCCCCCACCACCTCTCAATATCCCCTGTGCTCTCAGAGTTGTGTTGAACTGTACATGGTTAAAACCATGGTGGTGAGGTGGAAACATGGATATGTTATCTTGGTATCACCACGGTGTCAGTTAATGCTGGGGTTATAGGCATATACGTCCGTCTTATCTCATTGACTGTACTATATAATGCTCCATGCACTCTATCGCATTGCCCTCCCTCCCCTCTTCTTTCAGTGTTGAGGGGACAGAGGAATGATTCTAAAAGAATGTCAGTCGGTTCATACAGCACTAGGGTTTTAAGAATTAGTGCATATTTTCAGATGACAGAAAAGTATGACCTCCATGTACCAAGTCAGCCATAGCATTTTATTAGTCACAGTAAAACACACAACAGACATGGTGTCTTCCATTTTTTTTTTTTTACAGTAATCTGAATGGTATTATTAACTTCTAGTCGAAGCGAATCCTCATTCTATTGTTGATGTGCATTAACTCATGGACACCAAGACAAGTGTTGGCAACAAGCTATATCATTTATTTCTGCAATTTTATCCTGTCATTTTTACTATTTCTTTTGGGAGCTTTTGTAACTGTTTTACCACAAGTTGTGCAAACACCAACCACTATACCCATAACAGCAGAGACATCTAACAGGTAACTTGTGTAATTGTCAGCCAGAGATACAGAGGGATATGAGGGAGGGGGCTCATTCAAGAGACAGGGAGTTTTATCTTAAACGATAAGCCAACCCTCTTTTTCTCTCCCTCACATCCCTCTATGATATCCCACTGATAATGACCTGATTTACCTTGGTAACTGTTTTACTATAAATTGTGCAAGCTTTTGCTTTAGATTTGTCCTATCCAGTAGCCTTGGAAATACATTTATTGAGACAAGCCATCAGTCCATCTCATCGACAGTAAAAGAGGTCTGTCCCACTTGCAGAGGGCTCACATAGTAAAGGGCTCCCTCTAGAGGTTAAATGGGACTCCCGCAAGTTAGTAATGCAGTGACTGAATCGCAGATAGGCTATCTAATCACAAACCTTAATACATTTTCTCCACACTTGCACCTTAAAATCAAGTGACATGAAGCAACACCACAAATGTTGTACATACATGGTCCTTTATTGGAATGCTTAAGCATGTGAGAATAAGCCAAATATAGCGCACGGTTTGCACCAAATACAGATACTCACTAACGTTACTTCTCTTACAAACTACCACATTCGCAACACAAGGCCATCTATCCAAGCTTCACATATATGTATTATATACAAATGGGTAACTTCTAAACAGTCATACAACCATAAGTGACACATACACACTTCTCACCCACCTCGAGCTATGTTGAAGGTTCGTTCACACACACACACACACACACACACACACACACACACACACACACACACAGAGAGAGTGATGTATATTGGCAGAGCACAAGAAGAATACGTGTAGAGCTTAAAGGAGAATTTTGCTTTTTTACAACCAAATCTCAATTTCTTATGTAAATGGCATGTCCAGACCTTTTGAGAAACTTACCCAAATCAGTGATTCACTTCCTCATCCTCGTTGTGCAGTACGAGGGCTCCGGAAAAACATGAACAAAGGCTCCAAAAACACCCAAATACATCCTTTTAGAAACGGAAAAGCTCTCAGTATAGTGATGTAGGTCTGTAGATGTTGTACAAATGAAACACATAACTCAAGTGATACCTCTCCATCCATTCGAGCAGCAGGCTACAAGGAGAATGGAACAGCTGGATAGTGGAAACAGCTCAAGTCGCACAAAATGGAATATAAAGTTGCGGATAAAGTTCGAAAGACCTGCATCACTATACTGAGAGCGTTTCCGTTTCTAAAAGGACGCATTTGGTTGTTCTTGGTGCATTTGCTCATGTTTTTTCAGAGGCCACGTACTGCACAACGAGGATGAGGAAATTAATCGCTGGTTGGGGTAAGTTTCTCAAAAACAAGTGCAATCACAAAAATAAGGTGTTTGAACCCTTCTATAATATACCATTTACATCAAAATAGAGATTTGGTTGTAAAAAAGCAAAATTCTCCTTTAAGACGGTAGCTAGTAACATGAGAGCATTCGATGCTCAGCAAGATGGCATCAGTAACCACTTCAGTTCAACTGCACCAGGAAGAGACAAAACAGGGTTGTGACCTGTGGTTGGGCTTTTAGTGTAGTAGTAGACTAGTAAATCTATGTAATTCTGTGTCAGTAGCTTTATCATGATGCTACTGTTTAAGACGTCCTGCGACAATGTAATACGTTAGGAGGCAGGTGGTAGTGTGGACAGGGATGGGTGGGGGGGGGGGGGGGTTCTGTATACTACACACAACAAGACACAAAATAAGGACAGAAATTAAGAGCGGGCGATAGACAGAGTAAGCAGGTATTGGAGTCTGTAGGAGAGAGAGAGTGTTGTGCAGGGAGTGTAGTTTTCTATGTGTAAGAAAGGGAGAGAGAGCCGGTGTGTTACACAAGGCCGGTATGGGAGGATAGCTGGACTGTTTTGTGTGTCAAGGCACAGAGTGAGGGGGGGAGGAGAGAAGATCGTGGTTTAGAGCTTTTAAAGGGCTGTTGGTTTAGACTGGGGCATATGGAGCCAACTCAAACTGATTTCTAAGAGGGAATGTATATGAGTGTTTATTACTGTGCTGCTAAGCTGTGCCCAAGTAGGAAGCTACTTTACATTTCACTTGGCAAAGCTGACATTTTAGAGTCTACAACAGTGTCTGTGTGTGTGTGTCTCTCTCTCTCTCTCTCTCTCTCAGGGTCTATGCATGTTTGTCATTAGCCTCTCTATGTAGCTTGTGCAGGTGTCCCATCTCTCTCTATCCTCCTGGTAATAGATCTCTCTCTGACTCCAAGTGCTACTGTTGCTGCTACAGAGTGTACGATGTCTC
Organism: Coregonus lavaretus; assembly: GCF_964263955.1. Taxonomy (NCBI): domain Eukaryota; kingdom Metazoa; phylum Chordata; class Actinopteri; order Salmoniformes; family Salmonidae; genus Coregonus; species Coregonus lavaretus. The sequence goes on along the minus strand of NC_139997.1, from coordinate 38,072,759 downwards.
TGGAAGTATTGTTGTCTCTCGCTCTCTTTCACCTCTCCACACCGTCAACTCCGTCTCCCCGCACACATGCACATGAACCCATGCACTCCCCCTCCGTTCCTGCAGTTCCAATTCCACTCATATGAGTGCCCATTCTCTCTGATTGGCCCCCTCATGTGAGTGACATCTTGATCTGACCCCTTCTCAATAGACAGGAGCATGCCTCACCCCTGACTATCCCCCCTCCCGTTCCCAGTAGAGGTAGAAGTTGCCACAGATCTTGCCCCTAACAACAGACCTAGGACCAGATCAGATCTAGGACATATCTAAGTCCAGATCAGATCTAGAACAGATCTAAGACCAGATCCTGGTTAGTTGATTGGGGCAAATTCCAGCTACTCCCCAGCAGAGTGAATGAGTGAGGCATGCCCCTGGCTGTGTGGGTGTGTGGCCCCTGGGCTGTGGCCCTCAGACCAGCGAGGCCCTCTTCTCCTCAGGCGTCTCCTCCAGTATCTGCAGCAGCAGGTCACTGAGGGGCTTGGCGATGGCCCGGTAGCCTGCTGCTGTCAGGTGCAGGAAGTCAAACATGTCCCGGGTGGAGATGGTCCCGTCAGAGTGCACAAAGCCCGCCCCCACATCCAGGAACTGGGTCTGGCCCAGCCGCGGCAGCCAGGAGCGCAGGAAGCCGTTCACCGCCACATTCTTCTCCCGCAGCGGGTTGGGCCGCTCGCCCCGTGCCAACAGACCCTGAAACGGACAGACAGGAGGGGTTAGTTACTACTGGGAGCTAAGGACACATCTGTAAATGCATGCATCCTCATATACAGTGCCTTCGGAAAGTATTCAGACCCATTGACTTTTTCCACATTTTGTTACGTTACAGCCTTATTCTAAAATTGATTAAATAAAAACATTTCCTCAGTAATCTGCACACGATACCCCATAATGACAAAGTGAAAACAGGTTTTTAGAAATGTTTACAAATATAAAAATAAAAAACAGAAATACCTTATTTACATAATTTTCAGACCCTTTGCTATGAGACTCGAAATTGAGCTCAGGTGCATCCTGTTTCCATTGATCATCCTTGAGATGGTTCTACAACTTGATTGCAGTCCACCTGTGGTAAATTCAATTGATTGGACATGATTTGGAAATGCACACACCTGTCTATATAAAGTCCCACAGTTGACAGTGTTGACAAAAACCAAGCCATGAGGTCGAAGGAATTGTCCGTAGAGCTCCGAGACAGGATTGTGTCGAGGCACAGATCTGGGGAAGGGTACCAAAAAATGTCTGCAGCATTGAAGGTCCCCAAGAACACAGTGGGTCCTCCATCATTCTTAAATGGAAGAAGTTTGGAACCACCAAGACTCTTCCTAGAGTTGGCCGCCCGGCCAAACTGAGCAATCGGTGAGAAAGGCCTTGATCAGGGAGGTGACCAAGAACCCAATGGCCACTCTGACAGACCTCCAGAGTTTCTCTGTGGAGATGGGAGAACCTTCCAGAAGGACAACCATCTCTGCAGCACTCCACCAATCAGGCCTTTATGGTAGTGGCCAGACGGAAGCCACTCCTCAGTAAAAGGCACATGACAGCCCGCTTGGAGTTTGCCAAAAGGCACCTAAAGACTCTCAGACCATGAGAAACAAGATTCTCTGGTCTGATGAAACCAAGATTGAACTCTTTGGCCTGAATTCCAAGCGTCACGTCTGGAGGAAACCTGGCACCATCCCTACGGTGAAGCATGGTGGTGACAGCATCATGCTTTGGGGATGTTTTTCAGCGGCAGGGACAGGGAGACTAGTCAGGATTGCGGAAAAGATGAACGGCGCAAAGTACAGAGAGATCCTTGATGAAAACCTGCTCCAGAGCGCTCAGGACCTCAGACTGGAGGCGAAGGTTCACCTTCCAACAGGACAACGATCCTAAGCACACAGCCAAGACAACGCAGGAGTGGCTTCGTGACAAGTCTCTGAATGTCCTTGAGTGGCCCAGCCAGAGCCCGGACTTGAACCCGATCGAACATCTCTGGAGAGACCTGAAAATAGCTGTTTAGCAACTCTCCCCATCCAACCTGACAGAGCTTGAGAGGATCTGCAGAGAAGAATGGAAGAAACTCCCCAAATACAGGTGTGCCAAGCTTGTAGTGTCATACCCAATAAGACTCAAGGCTGTAATCGCTGCCAAAGGTGCTTCAACAAAGTACTGAGTAAAGGGTCTGAATACTTCTGTGATATTTCCGTTTTTTATTTGTAATAAGTTAGCAGAAATTTATAAAAACCTGTTGTTTCTTTGTCATTATGGGGTATTGTGTGTAGATTGATAAGGGGGAAAAAAACAATTTAATCAATTTTAGAATAAGGCTGTAACCTAACAAAATGTGGAAAGGTCAAGGGGTCTGAATACTTTCCGAAGGCACTGTACATGATCATATCAGACTAACTGGTATAAAAAATAAAAATAAACTATTTTCTGTGTATTTGAGTATTTTCAAATACACAGTCCAAAACAAGTACTTTTATTTGAGTATTTGAATGGTTATTTGTAAAAACAAAATAGTCAACCAAATTGTGAGAGTATTTTCAAATACTTATTTCAAATACCCTGGGTTAAATGCATATTTGAGTCCGTGCAAATTGTATTTGAATTCCATCATTCTGAATTTGTATTAGGATATTGAATTATTTCATATTTTTGAATTTGTAATGCACAAATTGAATCATTTAATTAATAAATTGAACTTTTTCATGATTTGAAACTGAATTGAATGAATATTGAATTCAGTTTTACAATTCAAAATCAATGTAATTGAATTTCAATATTTCAATATTCTGTTTCAATATGGTATATATTGCATTCATTGTCCGTGTATCAAGTTTACAAACTATCATTTCAAGTTGATCAAAGATTAATATATTCACCTTCTCAGATGCATTCAGGTCAGTGTTAATTTTGGCACTCTTTTTTAGATTTAGTCTAGTCTTAGTCATTTTGACTAAAATATCATCAAGTCACATTTTTGCCATTTGAATAATGATTTAGTCTAGTTATTGTCAAAATGAGGAAAACTGTGGGCCATTTTAGTCAACTAAATACCCTTTCATTTTAGTCACATGTTAGTCACATTACGTTTGTATTGCCTCATTAACCTATAGTAAGCATCAATCACTGACTTCCATGTGCGCAAACATACATAGCCTTGTCCTACCAACATATTGTTCTGCATAACATCCTATTATCTTCCTAACTGCAGAAATATGACAAATATAATATGACATAAGAATTATCTGGTCATGTAAATTCCTAATTCAGCCTGCATAGATACTGCACATTACATACAAAACACAGAGACAGAGAGCGACCGAGAGAGAGAGAGAGAGAGAGAGAGAGAGAGAGAGAGAGAGAGAGAGAGAGAGAGAGAGAGAGAGAGAGAGAGAGAGAGAGAGAGAGAGAGAGAGAGAGAGAGAGAGAGAGAGAGAGAGAGAGAGAGAGAGAGAGAGAGAGAGAGAGCGAGAAGCACAATCACCAGACGGTGCAGCAAAGCAGCTGCTAATTAGGGATCCTAATAAATACTAAGTATTGGCAAAGTAGTATGGGTTGAACCTCAATCACTCAGTCGCGTCATTGCCATTGTTATCAAGGTTCCACAGACGCCGCACCCGCATTGATGTCCAAAAGTAGAACGGGAGATAATTAATTTGACCTAGAGTCCGAATCAAGTCCGAGTCCCAGTGCTCGAGTCCTGGTCCAAGTGCTCAAGTCTGAGTCCCTGGGTCCACATGAACTCAAAATAGAGTTAAATACCCAGTCAGATATAGTGTAGTGGCAAGAGGAATTTAGTCAAATTGTTTGCTATCCCTTTTCCTTTCTTTCTGTGCCAGCAAATGTTTTCATACAGGCTACTTACCAGGGCCACGTTCAGTTGAAAAACGTTCTTAAACGTTGCAGATAGAAATTCCAAGAATTGAGCCGACGTTATTCCTTATTCAACATGTCAGAGAGGCATGTTTGTTCTATATAGCATTATTTCAATTCGCAAGACAGAATGAATGTGTGCGTCAGCCGTCAAAAATGGAACCTTGCAATTCTTGAGCTTGGACGCTGCCATGGGACGTGATGCAATGTGAGCGCAACACGGGCAGTATAGCAGCTTTCATTGATTTCAAAGGAAGCATTCCCTCAACGGCTGATGTCTGATGGCAACGCCAGATGCACGATGGCTGTAGTGTAGCAGGGCCGTTACTGTGCTTTGATTGACGAACAGCAAGCTTGACTAGTTTATAAAAGGTGTCGAACTGACTGAAGAAAGTCGATCAAATCAAATTTTATTTGCCACATGTGCCGAATACAACAGGTGTAGACCTTACAGTGAAATGCTTACTTACAAGCCCTTAACCAACAATGCAGTTTTAAGAAAATAAAATAAAAAGTCTAGGTAGCCATGATTAGCTCTTCAGGAGTTATGGCTTGGGGGTAGAAGCTGTTAAGAAGCCTTTTGGACCTAGACTTGGTGCTCCGGTACCGCTTGCTGTGCGGTAGCAGAGAGAACAGTCTATGACTAGGGTGGCTGGAGTCTTTGACAATTTTGAGGGCCTTCCTCTGACACCGCCTGGCATAGAGGTCCTGGATGGCAGGAAGCTTGGCCCCAGTGATGTACTGGGCAGTACGCACTACCCTCCGTAGTGCCTTGCGGTCGGAGGCTGAGCAGTTGCCATACCAGGCGGTGATGCAACCAGTTGGGATGTTCTCGATGGTGCAGCTGTAGAACTTTTTGAGGATCTGAGGACCCATGCCAAATCTTTTCAGTCTCCTGAGGGGGAATAGGCTTTGTCGTGCCCTCTTCACGACTATCTTGGTGTGTTTGGACCATGATAGTTTGTTGGTGATGTGGACACCAAGGAACTTGAAGCTCTAAACCTGTTCCACTACAGCCCCGTCGATGAGAATGGGGTCGTGCTCAGTCCTCTTTTTTTTTCCTGTAGTCCACAATCATCTCCTTTGTCTTGATCACGTTGAGGGAGAGGTTGTTATCCTGGCACCACACGGCCAGGTCTCTGACCTCCTCCCTATAGGCTGTCTCATCGTTGTCGGTGATCAGGCCTACCACTGTTGTGTCATCGGCAAACTTAATGATGGTGTTGGAGTCGTGCCTGGCCATGCAGTCATGGGTGAACAGAGAGTACAGGAGGGGACTGAGCACACACTCCTGAGGGGCCCCTGTGTTGAGGATCAGTGTGGCAGATGTGTTGTTACCTACCCTTACCACCTGGGGGCGGCCCGTCAAGAAGTCCAGGATCCAGTTGCAGAGGGAGGTGTTTAGTCCCAGGGTCCTTAGCTTAGTGATGAGCTTTGAGGGCACTATGGTGTTGAACGCTGAGCTGTAGTCAATGAATAGCATTCTCACGTAGGTGTTCCTCTTGTCCAGGTGGGAAAGGGCAGTGTGGAGTGCAATAGAGATTGCATCATCTGTTGGGGCGGTATGCAAATTGGAGTGGGTCTAGGGTTTCTGGGATAATGGTGTTGATGTGAGCCATGACCAGCCTTTCAAAGCACTTCATGGCTACAAACGTGAGTGCTACGGGTCGGTAGTCATTTAGGCAGGTTATCTTAGTGTTCTTGGGCACAGGGACTATGGTGGTCTGCTTGAAACATGTTGGTATTACAGACTCAGTCAGGGACATGTTGAAATCGTCAGTGAAGACACTTGCCAGTCGGTCAGCGCATGCTCGGAGTACACGTCCTGGTAATCCGTCTGGCCCTGCGGCCTTGTGAATGTTGACCTGCTTAAAAGTCTTACTCGCATCGACTACGGAGCGCGTGATCACATAGTCATCCAGAACAGCTGATGCGCTCATGCATGCTTCAGTGTTGCTGGCCTCGAAGCGAGCATAGAAGTGATTTAGCTTGTCTGGTAGGCTTGTGTCACTGGGCAGCTCGCGGCTGTGCTTCCCTTTGTAGTTTAATAGTTTTCAAGCCCTGCCACATCCGACGAGCGTCGGAGCTGGTGTAGCACGATTCAATCTTAGTCCTGTATTGACTCTGTGCCTGTTTGATGGTTCGTCGGAGGGCATAGCAGGATTTCTTATAAGCGTCCGGGTTAGAGTCCCGCTCCTTGAAAGCGGCAGCTCTACCCTTTAGCTCAGTGCAGATGTTGCCTGTAATCCATGGCTTCTGGTTGGGGTATGTACGTACGGTCACTGTGGGGATGACATCATCGATGCACTTATTGATGAAGCCAGTGACTGATGTGGTGTACTCCTCAATGCTATCGGAAGAATCCCGGAACATATTCCAGTCTGTGCTAGCAAAACAGTCCTGTAGCTTAGCATCTGCGTCATCTGACCACTTCCTTATTAACCGAGTCACTGGTGTTTCCTGCTTTAGTTTTTGATTATAAACAGGAATCAGGAGGATAGAGTTGTGGTCAGATTTGCCAAATGGATGGCGAGGGAAAGCTTTGTACACATCTCTGTGTGTGGAGAAAAGACCGTCTAGAGTTTTTTTTCTCCTCTGGTTGCACATTTAACATGCTGGTAGAAATTAGGTAGAACGGATTTAAGTTTCCCTGCATTAAAGTCCTCGGCCACTAAGAGCGCTGCCTCTGGATGAGCGTTTTCCTGTTTACTTATGGCCTTATACAGCTCATTGAGTGCAATCTTAGTGCCAGCATTTGTTTGTGGTGGTAAATAGACAGCTACGAAAAATATAGATGAAAACTCTCTTGGTAAATAGTGTGGTCTACAGCTTATCATGAGATACTCTACCTCAGGCGAGCAAAACCTTGAAACTTCCTTAGTATTAGATTTTATGCACCACCAGCTGTTGTTTACAAATATACACAGACCGCCACCCCTTGTCTTACCGGTGTCAGCCGTTCTATCCTGCCGATGTAGTGTGTTATCCATGTCGTCGTTCAGCCACGACTCGGTGAAACATAAGATATTACAGTTTTTAATGTCTCGTTGGTAGGATAAGTTTAATCTTAGGTTGTCCAATTTATTTTAAAATGATTGAACATTGGCTAATAGGATTGATGGAAGAGGCAGTTTACTCGCTCGCCGTCGGATCCTTACAAGGCACCCTGACCTACGTCCACGATATCTCCGTCTCTTTCTCATGCGAATGACGGGGATTTGGGCCTTGTTGGGTGTCTGTATAATATCCTTAGAGTCCGACTCGTTTAACAAAAAAATATTCGTCCAATACGAGGGGAGTAATCGCTGTCCTGATATCCAGAAGCTCTTTTTGGTCATAAAAGACGGTGGCTGAAACATTATGTACAGAATAAATTACAAATAACGCGAAAAAACACACATAAAAGTACAATTGGTCAGAGAGTTGTTAAACGGCAGCCATCTTCTCCGGCGCCATTCTATCTCATATATCCTTGCCATTCAGAAATCATTTAACGTAGTTATATGGACATGGTATCGCATCGGGACAAGTAAACTAAAGACCTCGTTTGTGTTTTCGATATGAAGTCCATCAGGACTTGCCAGACAGTGATGTCAAATTGAGTGACTCGTCAGTAGCCTACCGAGCTCTACTCCCAAAACCATTATGGGACTCGTCTGAAGTCTGTAACGCTGATGTGTCAACATCTCTCTGTAGCGTCCAAATGATTTGGGCTACACACTAATATGACTCTCACGAACACGATTGTGTTCTTTGTTTTACTCTACGACACCCACAAGTGTCACGGGACTCGTCTGAAGGTAACCCGGTACCTGGACGAAAAATGAATGGAAGTGAATAGGGCATTTCCACGTCAAAAAGGTATACGGGTAATTACATGATAATAAAACCAATCTTATATCCCTCAGACATAGGACAGACACTTCAAAACATACTTCATTTTGATTTATTTTTCTTTTTGCCGTTTGTCGTTGTCCGACTGGCCAGTGTTGCCCGGAGTTCGTTCGCCAGGGGAGCCATCTCCTTCATCTCCTCCTCCTCCTCCTCCACAGCAAGAGGAGCACGCCAATCAACGATGGTCGCATGTCACGAGCCGTGGAAGCTGAAGACAGTGGCCTCCCGCAAAGCAGGCTACACTCCCAACGAGAGTCCCGGAGCGGATACAAACAACAAATAGTTTTGCCTCTCTGGAGCCAGATCCTCCTGCACCTTCGTCGCTGGGGTTACTGTGTCTGCGGCCTCTGTGCCTACTCCTTCCCCTACGATTTCTAAGTCAACGTCAGCCACCTTCCGTCCCTGCTCTGGATGGAGCGGGGCTTCTCCATCTGTCGAAGGCCTGCACCAGACACCGGGAACTACGGGCTCAAGTTATCCTGCCTCTCGCCTGTCCTTAAAGGGTTCTCCGAATCCTGTGAAGCGTGGGAGAGGGCGGATTTCCCCATCCTTCTTGCCAGCCGTGATTTTGGGCAGCTCCATGGTAAGAAATGTCACTGTTCCTGGTGCAAAAACACTGTGCTATCTATTGTAGTCCATGTGGGTTTTAATGACATTATGAAGGGCAGCTCTGAACAGTTGAAACTGATTGATTCTCTGCCAGGCACTAATAAAATACAAATCATATCTGGCCCTGTGCCCTCTCGGAATCGTGGCATTGAACGCTTTAGCAGGATTCTTTCTCTTCATAACTGGCTATGTGATTATTGCAGCTCAATGGGTGTAACATTTGTTGACAATTTTGATACCTTTTGGAAACAAAACACGTTTTATAAGGAGGATGGGATCCACCCGAATAATTTGGGTTCCTTGATCCTGTCACAGCACTATAAGGCAGCTCTGAAAAAGTGACTGTCAGCACCAAGATATGTTAAGGTAATCAGTGATATTTACTCTGAGTGCCACTTTTCAGCTTCTGTTCTCAATACTGATAAGTGTGTTGTAAATAGTTATCCTGTGCCTGTTAATTTACCTCCCTGCAATGGCTGTTAGTTCCAATGTTGAAACTATTGGTTTTGTCAATAGTTTTGACAACAGTTATATTTTGTTTGCAGACCTAAATTCCACAAATAGTTATGTTAGCTACAATAGGGAGACCACTGTTATTAGCCCCTCCAATACTATCAACAGGCTTGTATCTAGCTATCGTACTGCATGTGCTCACAAGCATAGAGGTGTTGTATATAGCAATCTTGTGCCCATTTCCTTGAAGTATTCTGTTACGTCTGAAACCACAAATCCAATATGTAATGATCTGGCTTGTATTGATACACCACTGGAATACAAGGACCGTAAAGGTTTGAAAATGAAACACTTAAACATACGTAGCCTATTGTCTAAAATGGATCACTTTAAGATCTGGGCCTTTCATGCAAATCCAGACATTTCTTTCTTGTCAGAAACATGGGTAACTGAGAAAATAATGGATTCTGAGATTGCTATAAATGGTTATACAGTATTCACAGCAGATAGGAAGGGTAAAGGGGGCGGTGTAGCTATTTATGTAAAATATCATCTTTCTGTTTCAATGTTTAAGTCTGTCACCATCCCAAAGCAATTAGAATTTTTGGCATTAAGTCTCCAATTAGGAAGTACCTACAATAACAATCATGGGAGTTTACCGTCCACCCTCTGCTAAGAAATGTGTGCTAATAAAACTGACTTAATAGCCTCCTTTTCAGCCTCTGAAGTGTTAATAGTTGGGGACTTTAACATTAACTGGGGAAACCATGACTGATTGTTTAAAGGATCTTTGTGTTAAATTAAATCTGACCCAGTTAATTAATAAGCCCACACGTCCAAATCTGAAGGACCCTACAAAAGCAACCTTGATCGTCCATATATTTACAAATACCCCAGAAAAATATATGTTGTAAGTGGGGTGTTTTCCTTAGATCTAAGTGACCTATTGTATGTATCAGGGATGTGTGAATACCTACAATCAATCCCCGTCTTATCAGAAAGAGGAATTTTAAACATTTCAATTAACAGGCTTTTTTACATGATCTTTAAATGCAGTGGTAATGGCGCCGGAGGAGATGGCTGCCGTTTTACGGGCTCCTAACCAATTGTGCTATTGTGTGTGTTTTTTCTCTTTATTTGTAACTTATTTTGTACATAATGTTTCTGCCACAGTCTCTTATGACCGAAAAGAGCTTCTGGATATCAGGTCAGCGATTACTCACCTCGTACTGGACAAAGATTTTTCTTTAACGAGTCGGACACAAAGGATTTTCTTCAGACACCCGACAAGGCCAAAATCTGCGTCATTCGCATGAGAAATAGACGGAGATATCGGGGACGTAGGTCGGGGTGACTTGTAAAGATCCGACAGCGAATGGGTAATCTGCCTCTCCCATCAGTCCTATTAGCCAACGTACAATCATTGGATAACAAAATGGATGAACTACGATCATGGATATCCTACCAACAGGACATTAAAAACTGTAATATCTTATGTTTCACCGAGTCGTGGCTGAACGACGACATGGATAACATACAGCTGGCCGGATATACGCTGTATCTGCAAGATAGAACAGCTGCCTCTGGTAAGACAAGGGGTGGCAGTCTGTGTATATTTGTAAACGACAGCTGGTGCACGAAATCTAATATTAAGGAAGTCTCAAGGTTTTGCTCGCCTGAGGTAGAGTATCTCATGATAAGCTGTAGACCACACTATTTACCAAGAGAGTTTTCATCCATATTTCTCGTAGCTGTCTATTTGCCACCAAAAACCGATGCTGGCACTAAGACCGCACTCAATGAGCTGTATAAGGCCATAAGCAAACAGGAAAACGCTCATCCAGAGGCGGCTCTCCTAGTGGCCGGGGACTTTAATGCAGGGAAACTTAAATCCGTTTTACCTAATTTCTACCAACCAGAGGAAAAAAATTACTCTAGACCACCTTCATTCCACACACAGAGACGTGTACAAAGCTCTCACTCGCCCTCCATTTGGCAAGTCTGACCATAACTCTATCCTCCTGATTCCTGCTTACAAGCAAAAACTAAAGCAAGAAGCACCAGTGACTCGGTGAATAAAGAAGTGGTCAGATGACGCAGATGCTAAGCTACAGGACTGTTTTGCTAGCACAGACTGGAATATGTTCCGGGATTCTTCCAATGGCATTGAGGAGTACACCACATCAGTCACTGGCTTCATCAATATGTGCATCGGTGACGTCGTCACCACAGTGACCGTACGTACCCCAACCAGAAGCAATGGATTACAGGCACCATCCGCAATGAGCTAGGGAGTAGAGCTGCCGCTTTCAAGGAGCGGGACTCTAACCAGGACGCTTATAAGAAATCCCGCTAAGCACACAGCCAAGACAACGCAGGAGTGGCTTCGGGACAAGTCTCTGAACGTCCTTGAGTGGCCCAGCCAGAGCCTGGCCGGACTTGAACCCGATCGAACATCTCTGGAGAGACCTGCAAATAGCTGTGCAGCGACGCTCCCCATCCAACCTGACAGAGCTTGAGAGGATCTGCAGAGAAGAATGGGAGAAACTCCCCAAATACAGGCGTGCCAAGCTTGTAGCGTTATAACCAAGAAAACTAGAGGCTGTAATCGCTGACAAATGTGCTTCAACAAAGTACTGAGTAAAGGGTTTGAATACTTATGTAAATGTCCTATTTCATTTATTATTATTTTTATATACATTTGTAAAAAATTCTAAAAACCTGTTTTTGCTTTGTCATTATGAATTGTGTGTAGATTGATGAGAAAAAAACCCAATCAATTTTAGAATAAGGCTGTAACGTAACAACATGTGGAAAAATACAAGTAAAATGTATGAAATCAATGATTCAATTTCTGCTTTACAAAATCAAATATATTAAATTCCAATTCAATATCCTAACAGAAATTCAAAATTATGGAATTCAAATACAATTTCTGTTGGCAATGAAATCACTCCATATTATAAAATACTTTCCAAGTGTATTTCCCAATACATTAAAATATTCAACTACTTGTCTTTTCAAATAAAATATACCTGAATACTTACTTTGTATGTACAGTGTGTGGAAGTAATTGAGATATTTGAAATAGTTTCAGAACCCAGGTCTGGCTCATATAAACGTCCCTTTTTCAGGACCCTGTCTTTCAAAGATAATTAGTAAAAATCCAAATAACTTCACAGATATTCATTGTAAAGGGTTTAAACACTGTTTCCCATGCTTGTTCAATGAACCATAAACAATTAATGAACATGCACCTGTGGAACTGTCATTAAGACACTAACAGCTTACAGACGGTAGGCAATTAAGGTCACAGTTATGAAAACTTAGGACACTAAAGAGGCCTTTCTACTGACTCTGAAAACACACCAGGGTCCCTGCTCATCTGCGTGAACGTGCCTTAGGTATGCTGCAAGGAGGCATGAGGACTGCAGATGAGGCCAGGGCAATAAATTGCAATGTCTGTACTGTGAGACGCCTAAGACAGCGCTACAGGGAGACAGGACGGACAGCTGATCATCCTTGCAGTGGCCGACCACGTGTAACAACACCTGCACAGGATCGGTACATCCGAACATCACACCTTGGGGACAGATACAGGATGGCAACAACAACTGCCCGAGTTACACCAGGAACACACAATCCCTCCATCAGTGCTCAGACTGTCCGCAATAGGCTGAGAGAGGCTGGACTGAGGGCTTGTAGGCCTGTTGTAAGGCAGGTCCTCACCAGACATCTCCGGCAACAACGTCGCCTATGGGCACAAACCCACCGCGCTGGACCAGACAGGACTGGCAAAAAGTCCTCTTCACTGACGAGTCGTGGTTTTGTCTCACCAGGGGTGATGGTCGGATTCGGGTTTATCGTCGAAGGAATGAGCGTTACACCGAGGCCTGTCCTCTGGAGCGGGATCGATTTGGAGGTGGAGGGTCCGTCATGGTCTGGGGCGGTGTGTCACAGCATCATCGGACTGAGCTTGTTGTCATTGCAGGCAATCTCAACGCTGTGCATTACAGGGAAGACATCCTCCTCCCTCATGCGGTACCCTTCCTGCAGGCTCATCCTGACATGACCCTCCAGCATGACAATGCCACCAGCCACACTGCTCGTTCTGTGCGTGATTTCCTGCAAGACAGGAATGTCAGTGTTCTGCCATGGCCAGCGAAAAGCCCGGATCTCAATCCCATTGAGCACGTCTGGGACCTGTTGGATCAGAGGGTGAGGGCTCGGGCCATTCCCTCCAGAAATGTCCGGGAACTTGCAGGTGCCTTGGTGGAAGAGTGGGGTAACATCTCACAGCAAGAACTGGCAAATCTGGTGTAGTCCATGAGGAAGAGATGCACTGCAGTACTTAATGCAGCTGGTGGCCACACCAGATACTGACTGTTACTTTTGATTGTGACCCCCCCTTTGTTCAGGGACACATTATTCAATTTCTGTTAGTCACATGTCTGTGGAACTTGTTCAGTTCATGTCTCAGTTGTTGAATCTTGTTATGTTCATACAAATATTTACACATGTTAAGTTTGCTGAAAATAAACGCTGTTGACAGTAAGAGGACGTTTCTTTTTTTGCTGAGTTTAGTACCGTATTGACACTGAGGTGATAAAGCAAACCAAATTACCCAAGGGACAATTAAACTGAATACATACCCTGCATGAGATTGCATAATGGTACACTCCAGACACACACTGTACACAAATAACAAAAACCTTCACTTACCAGAATAACAACCTTAGTCTTAGGAAGACGGGAGGTGAGCAGTTGTGCAATGGCAAGGATTCCCCCTGCAACTTGCTCTGCCGAGTGCTCGTGATTGTTGGTTCCTACCCACACCACCGTCACCTGGAGGGGTCCAACGAGGTATATATTAGCTTAAATCAGGTGTTATAATTCTGATCTGGATGAAAAGCACTCCAGGACCACAACTGTCCACCTGTGCTGTGCCCTTTCGTCTCTCAGGGCCTGTGCTGGCCTGATTGAGTCTCACCTTGGGCCCAATGTTGTCCAGTTCTCCATTCTGCAGCCTCCACAGCACATTACAGGTGGTGTCTCCCCCGATGCCAAAGTTGAGCGCGTGCAGAGGAGAAAAGAGCTCCCGCCAGATCTATGGAGTGAGTCATGTAGCAGGTTGAAGATCCAGGACAAGGGTTAGTGTAAAATACTACCACACAAAGCATAGACACAACAGGCTCTAACTACTATGATTGAAAAACACCAGTGTCATAACAAAAGGTAAACAACTAACACAAGCACAGTGGTCAACACACACACAGGATTATAACTGATATAATGCACAGCAACATGTATGACACACACACACCAGGGTTTCCATTGTGGCGCTGGACATTTGACCGGCAGCATTCTAATTTAAAAGACATTTAAGAAATGTACCGGACCCATATGCATTGGGTGTGTAACCTGATTAGGGCATCCACCCACAGTGCTCAGAATGACATAAATCACATTTAGTTTATGGTAATTCATCTTAACAGAACATAAAACTCAAGGAAGCAACGGCGTCTGTCCTTCTTACCGAATTCCGATGCACAATTTGAAGATGTCCACATTTAATTTTCCTTAGCCAACAAGACGTGTAACGAACAGCAAAATCACTAGCTTATGTCAATCTACTATCCCTCATAGTAGTAAAGTTTACCTATTCTATTGGTCAGCTTGTCGTTCTGTGCAATAAATAAATAGTCTATTCCAAACAGACACTGGGAAAGTTGTGGGACGATAGATCCCAAATTCATACAACCAGTAGGCCTAGGCTACAGCCAAACAAATTAAAAAGCATTGAGGCTCATGCAACACATCAGAATGTTTAGCTTAAAATGTTGATAAACTATTATTTCTTCATATTATAAACGCAGCAATGCGCAAATGGCAGTAGGCTACACGCGACTGTTCTTTCCCTAATGCAATTAGCGGGAAAACACCATTGTCAAAAGCGCACCGCACATGTGAGCGGTTTCATGAGACAGAGATGAACATATCCATTAGAGATTTTGAAAGAGGGGAGATCTAAAGATGCAACAACTAGCATGGGTTGCTAATATGACTAGGATTGTGCATTTGGCTATTGGACAATGAAAGAAAGTTGATTTGAAAACCAATACAACATGAGAGAAATAGGCTACTGGTTTCAATGGCATATGGAAGTCTATAAAATAATTGCCTGCATGTTTGGTTAGATTTTGGCTAAGCTACTTTGAAGCAAGGTAAGACATGCCTCATTATATGCAGTAAAACATTCAGGTTTCAAACAATTAGGCATACATTTTCAAAATGGATAAGCCTACTGACTCCAGCTCATTGCAAAGTGGTGTGTGACCTGCTGAGGCTTGCCTAGTTGCCTATGCACTTGAATGGCAAATGGGAAGCTTGATTTAATTACCAGTTGAGAAATAAAAATAGTAGCTCTTTTTAATCTTGGCCATCGTTTTTAACACGTGATTGCATTTAGAATTGTTGTGTAATGATTGGGCTTACAAAAGCACGTTTCACTCCAGCAGCAACCAACAGCTAGCTGTTTGAGCTGTAGCAGCAGCTCTCACGCTACATCGGCTGGTATCAATCAATAGACTAAAATGTATTATTTTGCAATGGAATATTTTTATTCTCCTGGATAATTTGCCAGCGCCAATGTCATTTATACTTTTTTGGGGCCAAAGGCCGACTGTTACCGGCTAACGGAAACCCTGACACACACACACACACACACACACACACACACACACAGTATGTTGTATACACAGGCAGCTGTCCTCTCTCACCTCGTACTGCTGCATTAGCTGCACCATGGAGTCTCCAATAAACAGCACCTCTGGCTCTGCGTCCTTACACTCCTGAACAAACCGCGTGTGCTGCAGAAACACAACACGTCATCACCAGGCAGACACTCTACAGCCAAAAAGTTATACAGCTGCACCATCGAGAGCATCGTGACTGGCTGCATCACCGCATCATCGTTCACTCTGCTACCGTCTGGCAAACGGTACCGGAGCATCGGCTCCCGGACCAACAGGCTCGGAGACAGCTTCTACCCCCAAGCCATAAGACTGGGCGGTATACCTTATATACTGTATATATACCGTATACAGGGGTATTTGGAAAAAGCCATGGGATGGTTTTTCAATACCATTTAAACTATTTATTTTAATACATTTGAATATTTGTAGCTACTTAAGTAAATCCCTGCAGTCAACTTGTGCAATTCGTTAGGAGAGAAAGAAGACTGCGTTCTTCATTTCATATAATTTTCATTATGAAGCTTACCGGTAGTCCCCAGTCACATCACATGGTGTTTGTTTACAAGCACCATGTGATGTTTACCAGCTAGATATCTTATAACTATTATATTAACTGTCTAAAATGTGCTAAATGCTCTCTAGTTGTGCATTTAGTTTGCTAATTTAGTAGCTAGTGGTTAGCTTCTTCCGAAATCAAGCATTCCCTTGACCATGCAGTATTTACGGTGACACGGCCTCAGCAGAAGTCAGGGCATTCATACTTCTTGCGCATCGCGGAGCAGCGCAGAGCTGTTGATCAGAGCTGTTGTGAAGGAAGTTTTCAAGGAAGTGAGTGTGTTTATACAGCACCTCCCGTCCCCACCTACCATCAACCAATCATGTCCTCCGCATTGTTAAAACATTTGGGAGGCGCATGGCGATGCGTTACGGAGCTCAATTTGGTCTCTGCATGCCTCCGGAGGCTCCGCAATTGCATCACAGCATCAATACGGAGCCTCCGACCACATTTTCGGATTAAGCATAAATTGGCTTCACACACACACACCGACAACTAGAGGTCTTCACAGGTTCAAAAAGTTGAACCCGTTCTGAAATGGACCTGGGGCTTTCCCACCCAGACCTGATATGAATAAATCATTTTAAAAAATATAGATTCCCGTTCCGAACGGACCAGAGAAAAACTAGACCCATTCCGTATAGACCTGGTCGGATCCAGATCCGGTCTGAGTGAGGGAAGCAGCAGAAAAGTCATTTTTTAAGCTACTTTATTAACTGGAGCTGATAAAGCGCGAGAAGGGGGAGAGAGGTGCCACTCTAGCAGGCGGGGGAGGGGCCGTACTGTGAACGAGTGACACGGGAGCAGGGAGGGAGAGACAGCAACCGACCAAGCAGACTCACGCTATAGTAGACTAATAGCTGCCATAGCTAAGTTATTTATCATCAAATATGTTTACGTAGTACCCATCTTGACTGAGTCAAACCGGGAGAAGCTAGTTAAGCTAGCTAACGTTAGCTAGCTAGGCTAATTGAGGCTGCAGTGGATCCGCTTTCCCATCCTACAGTTATAAATAACAACTCCATTCAGAATATTAAGTAGCAGCCTACCTGTTGGCTCTTGGTCGTTGTACCCGATCCTTCTCCTTTAACTTTTAACTCCATCTTCCATTGTTTAGATATCTCCTAACTTTTGCCACACAGAGGCTCTATGACTGTAGCCTATTGCCGCTTCGATGACTTATGATTGGCCGCCAATAACAAGCTACACACGCCACCTTCCACTCTCGTGAAAAGCAAGAGCAGCAACATAAATCTCTCGCTCTCTCTCTCAAAATTACACATACCCGAGACAATCATATCTGAACCGACCCAGACCCGAATTCTAAATTGCGAGCTCACAGAACAGAGCTCCGGGCAGCTGAGCGGAAATGGAAGAAAACTAGACTCCCTGCGGACCTGGCATCTTTTCACTCCCTCCTCTCTACATTTTCTTCATCTGTTTCTGCTGCTAAGGCCACTTTCTACCACGCTAAATTCCAAGCATCTGCCTCTAACCCTAGGAAGCTCTTTGCCACATTCTCCTCCCTGCTGAATCCCCCCCCCCCCTCCCCCTCCCCCTCCCCCCTCCTCCCTCCTCCCTCTCTGTGGATGACTTCGTCAACCACTTTGAAAAGAAGGTTGACGACATCCGATCCTCGTTTGATAAGTCAAATGACACTGCTGGTCCTGCTCACACTGCCCTACCCTATGCTTTGACTTCTTTCTCCCCTCTCTCTCCAGATAAAATCTTGCGACTTGTGACTGCAGGCCGCCCAACAACCTGCCCGCTTGACCCTATCCCCTCCTCTCTTCTCCAGACCATCTCCGGTGACCTTCTCCCCTACCTCACCTCGCTGATCAACTCATCCTTGACCGCTGGCTATGTCCCTTCCGTCTTCAAGAGAGCGAGAGTTGCACCCCTTCTCAAAAAACCAACACTCGATCCCTCTGATGTCAACAACTACAGACCAGTATCCCTTCTTTATTTTCTCTCCAAAACTATTGAGCGTGCCGTCTTTAGCCAACTCTCTTGCTATCTCTCTCAGAATGACCTTCTTGATCCAAACCAGTCAGGTTTCAAGACTGGTCATTCAACTGAGACTGCTCTTCTATGTGTCACGGAGGCTCTCCGCACTGCTAAAGCTAACTCTCTCTCCTCTGCTCTTGTCCTTCTAGACCTGTCTGCTGCCTTTGATACTGTGAACTATCAGATCCTCCTCTCCACCCTCTCCGAGCTGGGCATCTCCGGCGCGGCTCACTCTTGGATTGCGTCCTACCTGACCGGTCGCTCCTACCAAGTGGCGTGGCGAGAAGCTGTCTCCGCACCACGTGCTCTCACCACTGGTGTCCCCCAGGGCTCAGTTCTAGGCCCTCTCCTATTCTCGCTATACACCAAGTCACTTGGCTCTGTCATATCCTCACATGGCCTCTCCTATCATTGCTACGCTGACGACACACAACTAATCTTCTCCTTTCCCCCTTCTGATAACCAGGTGGCGAATCGCATCTCTGCATGTCTGGCAGACATATCAGTATGGATGACGGATCACCACCTCAAGCTGAACCTTGGCAAGACGGAGCTGCTCTTCCTCCCGGGGAAGGACTGCCTGTTCCATGATCTCGCCATCACGGTTGACAACTCCGTTGTGTCCTCCTCCCAGAGTGCGAAGAGCCTTGGCGTGACCCTGGACAACACCCTGTCGTTCTCCGCTAACATCAAGGCGGTGACCCGATCCTGTAGGTTCATGCTCTACAACATTCGGAGAGTACGACCCTGCCTTACACAGGAAGCGGCACAGGTCCTAATCCAGGCACTTGTCATCTTCCGTCTGGATTACTGCAACTCGCTGTTGGCTGGGCTCCCTGCCTGTGCCATTAAACCCCTACAACTCATCCAGAATGCCGCAGCCCGTCTGGTGTTCAACCTTCCCAAGTTCTCTCACGCCACCCCCCTCCTCCGCACACTCCACTGGCTTCCAGTTGAAGCTCGCATCTGTTACAAGACCATGGTGCTTGCCTATGGAGCTGTGAGGGGAACGGCACCTCCGTACCTTCAGGCTCTGATCAGTCCCTACACCCAAACGAGGGCATTGCGTTCATCCACCTCTGGCCTGCTGGCTCCCCTTCCTCTGCGGAAGCATAGTTCCCGCTCAGCCCAGTCAAAACTGTTCGCTGCTCTGGCATCCCAATGGTGGAACAAGCTCCCTCACGACGCCAGGACAGCGGAGTCACTCACCACCTTCCGGAGACATTTGAAACCCCACCTCTTTAAGGAATACCTGGGATAGGATAAATCCCCCCCCCCCCCCCCCCCAAAAAAAAAAAAAAAAAAACATTGTAAAGTGGTTATCCCACTGGCTATAAGGTGAATGCACCAATTTGTAAGTCACTCTGGATAAGAGCGTCTGCTAAATGACGCAAATGTAAATAAAGTCACGGGTCCAGGATCGGGTATTCGGGTACAAGTGGATCCGTGAAAACCTCTTACCGACAACACAAACACACGTGGGTGATTCTCACGAACTTGGTACATTTTGGAAAGCCAAAGACAAACATTTTTATTTTGTAATGGATAAAATACCATCTCAAATTATTGTCTATGTTAAATTAAATATTTTAACTGTTCAGATTTCAAATATTTTGTACACATTTTCCAAGGCCATGCACAAAAACATCTAATTGAAAAAAAACATAGCAAGGTGAAAATTTATAAACTTTAATTGCCTAAGATACAGGAGTTATTACAACAATATTCCATTTGAAATAAAGGTCATTTTGATTAAGTATATTTTCATTTTAATCAGTTCTCATTACCGTAACATGTGGCATGTTCATAACCTGGATTTTTTAAATGATTTCTGTTTTAAACTATTATTAATATTTAAAAAGTACATACATAAAGAGCTAAATGTAATTTTATGCACAGCTCAAATATTTTGAATTCTGTAATATTATTCAGGAATATTTTATCATTGATGATGCATTTCGGTAATGACATCCATGTTACGGTAGATGAGACCGCATTACGGTAATGAACAAATGGTACTTCATTATGAGCAAAAAATATAATTTTTAACCATCTGAAGCATTAAGAACAACAAATGAATCATTAACTCCACATCACTGCCCAGCTCTACCACCCCCCCCCCCTACCACCCCCTCCCAGTACTTCACGTTTTTTTGTGTTCTTTAGGAGTTAAGTCTGCCACAGACTTAAGAAGTCAATTTCTCTTTCGTTTTTGGTACCTGTGAAATATAGAAATTAATCAAATTAAATGTCATGACAGCCACTCTCTTTATGAACAGTCCCTTCCTATTCTTGTGTAATTACATAAAACAGCTAAACACCATTAGTATGCAATTACAATGCAATAACATGATTACAGTGATACTAGTGTAGGCTAACGACAGTGTTTTAACCAGTGCCTAAAATAATGCTAATCACTAATGCTAATCACTAACTAGCTAGCTGGCTAGCTAAATGCCATTTAGCTAAATGCACTAGCTAGGGCAAAGCAAACATTAGCACTAATACAGGTTGCTACCAGTGGTGGTGTAGATCAGCATGTTGTTTGTGCAACGCATGTTCTGAATCAGATAGCCTATTCTAAAATGTTTGTCTAAATGCTATTCAAATGTGATTAGGGTCCCCTGGGAAACACCAACCAACACTTTGGTTCCTACCCTGTCATAATTCCTACCTGGCTTTTTCATTTGTTGTCATGCCAAACACCAACCACAGAATTAGAATAATAATCATTATAATTCTATGATTCCAATAGTTCACCCAAATGTTTTGGATCTATAGCGCAAGTTAAATCGCAATCTTTGTTTTTGCCCATATCATGCAGCCCTACTAACAACTTGGTAACTTTACCAGTATATGCAAACATTTGGTGGCACAGAAAGAAAGGAAAATGTATATCTTCTTCAGGAGATGTACTTCAAAAATAAGTAGGTAGGCTATATCTTAAAAATCTATTTTTCTGTTTCTTCTAAATTGTATGTGGTGCTCCTAACTTTTCTACCAATGAAAAACAGTGCTACCAATGTTTTTATTTTATTTATTAGAGCCCTGGTTACAACACAGGTATAAAAGCAATGTCAAGTGCATTGTTACCAAACCTTTCTGTAAGGACAAGTGAGTCATCAATAACACTTGTCTGCAACCTCTCTTTCCTTTCTTCTGTACTCCTTAAGCAGCTCTGGATTTCTGTACAGTTGCTCTCTATGCTTCTCCACCCTAGCTTTTGATGCAGCCCTCTTTCTTTCCTAATCTGCCAATCTTAATAACAAGAACTTTAGATTAATCAGATTGTTCTGTTTATTAGACTAATACATTATTAAACAACCCCTAAAGGAGCATTACACTCAAACATGTTAAGTTTGTCAGATGTTTTTATACCTCAAAAGTCTTATAGGGATAGTTCACCCAAATTACAAAATTACATTGGTACATTGGTTTCCTTACCCTGTAAGCAGTCGATGGACAAGGTATGATAGCAATCCATGATTTGGTTTTGTTTAGTATTTATAGCACAAAACCAAGTGGATATCCTCGATATAAGCATTGTCACACTCCATATCCATTCATCATCTCAAAATGTAAAACATTTATTGTATAGCTCAATAAAGTTACTTTAAGATGATTTGGAAATGAAATGCGAAAAATTATAATATCAGGGATATTGACTTACATTGGTTTTGTGCTATAAATGCTACAAAGTTGGAGACAGTGACCAGGTAAACAAAACCCAAGCATGGATTGCTGTCTTGTCTCGTTCATAGACCGCTTACAGGGTAAGGAAACCAATATGCCGTTTTGTAATTTGTGTGAACTATCCCTTTAAGTCCACATCCCAGGCCATTCATTGTGTAAATACACCCATTATGCAAAAAAATATACAATAAATGAATGAAAAAGAGAAGCACCAAATAATAATAAAAAAATAATTGTTCCTGTTGGTGTTGAGGCATACAGCTGGCTCTACACAATCAATGGCATGAGATGTGTATTAATCTTGTGAAAAGCATGAGCTGGCGCACACCCAAAAAAGTTAGTAGAGGTGCTGATTAAGAGCGAGTAAACTGTAGGCTATAAAAAATAAATAGAGTCGCACATGGAAAGTATTCAGACCCCTTCATTTTTCCCACATTGTTACATTATAGCCTTATTCTAAAATGGATTAAATCCCCCCCCCCCATCAATCTACACACAATACCCCATAATGACAAAGCAAAAACAGGTTTAGACATTTTTGCAAAAAACTGAAATATGACATTTACATAAGTATTCAGACCCTTTACTCAGTACTTTGTTTAAGCACCTTTGGCAGCAATTACAGCCTTGAGTCTTCTTGGGTATGAAGCGACAAGCTTGGCACACCTGTATTTGGGGAGTTTCTCCCATTCTTCTCTGCAGATCCTCTCAAGCTCTGTCAGGTTGGATGGGGAGTGTCGCTGCACAGCTATTTTCAGGTCTCTCCAGAGATGTTCGATCGGGTTCAAGTCCGGGCTCTGGCTGGGTCACTCAAGGACATTCAGAGACTTGTCCCGAAGCCACTCCTGCGTTGTCTTGGCTATGTGCTTAGGGTCGTTGTCCTGTTGGAAGGTGAACCTTCGCCCCCAGTCTGAGGTCCTGAGTGCTCTGTAGCAGGTTTTCATCAAGGATCTCTCTGTACTTTGCTCCGTTCATCTTTCCCTCGACCCTGGCTAGTCTCCCAGTCCCTGCCGCTGAAAAACATCCCCACATCACGATGCTGCCACCACGCTTCACCGTAAGGATGGTGCCAGGTTTCCTCCAGATGTGACGCTTCGCATTCAGGCCAAAGCGTTTCATTATACCAGAAAATCTAGTTTCTCATGGTCTGAGAGTCCTTTAGGTGCCTTTTGGCAAACTCCAAGCGGGCTGTCATGTGCCTTTTACTGAGGAGTGGCTTCCGTCTGACCACTCTACCATAAAGGCCTGATTGGTGGAGTGCTGCAGAGATGGTTGTCCTTCTGGAAGGTTCTCCCATCTCCACAGAGAAACTCTGGAGGTCTGTCAGAGTGGCCATTGGGTTCTTGGTCACCTCCCTGATCAAGGCCTTTCTCACCAATTGCTCAGTTTGGCCGGGCGGCCAACTCTAGGAAGAGTCTTGGTGGTTCCAAACTTCTTCCATTTAAGAATGATGGAGGACCCACTGTGTTCTTGGGGACCTTCAATGCTGCAGACATTTTTTGGTACCCTTCCCCAGATCTGTGCCTCGACACAATCCTGTCTCGGAGCTCTACGGACAATTCCTTCGACCTCATGGCTTGGTTTTTGTCAACACTGTCAACTGTGGGACTTTATATAGACAGGTGTGTGCATTTCCAAATCATGTCCAATCAATTGAATTTACCACAGGTGGACTGCAATCAAGTTGTAGAACCATCTCAAGGATGATCAATGGAAACAGGATGCACCTGAGCTCAATTTCGAATCTCATTGCAAAGGGTCTGAATACTTATGTAAATAAGGTATTTCTGTCTATTATTTTTAATACATTAGCAGTATTTTCTCAAAACCTGTTTGTCATTATGGGGTATTGTGTGTAGAGTGATGAGGATTTTTATTTATTTAATCCATTTTAGAATAAGGCTATAACATAACAAAATGTGGAAAAAGGGAGGGGGTCTGAATACTTTCCGAATGCGCTGTAAGCTCCCAGGAAATTAATGTATTGGGTAAACCACCAACGTTTCGGCATCATCTTGAATTCATCATGAGAATCAATGTTTGAATTTGAGTGTTATGTCCCTTTAACACAGTTTATATCAAAGTTTGTCAGATGCTTTCAGACCTCAAAAGTAGTGTAATGTCAAGAAGAATCCAAATCGCATGCCAACAATTAGAACATCATACTATATGCCTCAACCCCAAATGGTTTGTATTGCTTTTATTCGGAACCCCATTCATTAGCTGTTGAAGAAACACCAGCTTTTCTTCCTGGGGTCCACACAAAACATAGAACATGACAAAATACAGAACACTAATGGACAGGAACAGCAACACAAATTTTAACTAAGAACACTACGACTAAAGAACAATAGGACTATTTTAAAAAGTAATAAGAAAGAGAAAATAAATGAAAATTAATAAATTAATAATACTACAAATAATGTGTGGGTGTGTGTGTAGAGTGTGTGTGTGTCTCCGCATTGTTCCTTGAGATGTGTTTTATCTGTTTTTATCGCTTGCCTGAGTTGGAAGAGAATTCCATGTAGTCATTGATCTATACAGTACTGTGCGTCTCCCAGCCTCTGTTCTGGACTTGGGGACTGTGAAGAGACCCCGATTGCGTGTCTTGTGGGGTATGTATAGGTTTTGAGCTGTGTGTTAACTGGCTTAACAGACAATTCGATACTTCCAGCATGTCAATACTTCTTACAAAGACCAGCAGTGATGCAGTCAATCTCTCAACCAGGAGAGTCTGACCTGCATGTTATTGACATTGGCCCTCCGTGTACATTTGAGGGCCAGACGTGCTGCTCTGTTCTGGGCCAGCTGCAGCTTTCTCTGTCCTTTTTTGCCACACATGACCGTACAACTGGGCAATAGTCAAGATGCAACAAAACCAGAGCTTGCAGGACTGATTTTTTTCCTCCAGGTTTTCCCTCTTAAAAATGACTTTTCTAAAAGAAAAACAACAAAATTGAATGTGCTAACAATGCTTAAACCACATCAGGAGAAATAATGTTAGGTCCAGTAAAGGAGTCAATGGAACGCAGATCGTTCCATTGCCCAGATTAGCACACATTTAACAAATCTGATATAACAAAGTGGATATTCGTCGAATCCGTCATGATTTATGTATTGTAACAGGCCCACAATGTGGTTACTTAAGTCCGATTTTGATATTTTCGCTTCATAACATTTAGAAGTTGTCCCTTTTCAGGTTTAGAAGAAGTGACTGCTAAATGCCAACTCCTGTTCATATATTCTGGTTAGCATAGCTAGCATACAGAAATTGGTGGTGGTAGTCAGTCTCTTTTAACTAATGCAGTTGATTGGTGATAATGACATGAACATCTGTTGAGGTTGACATCCATGCAAGCATTATACTCAGATTTTTACCTCAACATAGTGTGAAATTCACATATAAACAATAGCCTTAATGTAGGCTAATTTTGCTGCGGGGCAATGAGGAGATACGGGATCTTTCCCCCCCCCCCCATGCGTTTCCTAGGCAATTCCATTGTTTTAATCGAGTTCGATTGACCTCTTTACCTCATTTATTAGAAGCCCTTAGCAAATTTAGCTAACAATGGCAGGAGCCATTATGACTCAGCTAAATATTTCGACATCATCAATTTATGCTCTTTCTAATCTATTATACTGTAAATAGTTGAATCAATAATGTTGCTCAAACATAAAGTATTACACAGTTATGGTAATGATAATCTAAAATGGGTAAATGGGGTGTACGAGGACAATTATCACATTTTAACATAATAAAAGAGAAGAGACTAGCTTACCTTACATTATGGGTAAAAATAAATATTTAAAAAACACTGTACTTTGTACAGGGACTTGAAGAAATACTACAGTAATGTGAAACACGTGCTCGGACACATGACTGTTTGTAATGTGAATACCCAGAAATTATAACTGTCTTTGAATATGTACCACTTTAAAACAATATTTCAGTGGTTTTAATTAAATATGTTAGTTATTTTGGTAACACTTTACTTGACACCCAGCATCATAACACATTATGACACGGTCATAACCATGTCATAACAGCTGACATAACCTGTCATAATATGGTCATAACACTGTCATGACCCATATATTACATATATACACCTGTTGTGACATATTGCATTATTTTATGGCTGGTTATGACACCTACATAAGAGGGTCAAAACCCACATTTATTGAAATGTGTTTTTTCCCTGCCAAGAAGTTTCCTTTCATTTGAACGTTTTTTAAGTCCTTTGTTGTTGTTGTAATGAATTCTTTACATACATATTTTTTTCCCATCATATTTTAAATAACTAGTAGAAAATACACTTTATGACAATATCATAAGGCATTATGACCATCATAATCTTATAAGCCAGATAGGCCTATCAGGTACATGCACTTATGTCAGTCAGAAGTCACAAAGAGGGTGTCTTGTCCTGCAGCTGAAATCTGTTCCTACATTCATCCCAGTCATCAGAAACAGAGCATTGGGGTAGGTGCATGTCTGACATCAATGTGTGTGCAATTACAATGATAATTTAATATGGTCAATTTCTGAAAATGTAATATAACATAAACATACTGTTGACAAGTAGGCTATGGTGTAACGGAATGTTTTGCCTTGTGTAGGTTTTGACACTTATGTAGGTGTCATAGCCAGCCATAAAATAACACAATATATGTCACAACAGGTCTAAATATGTGTAATGACAGTGTTATGACAGGTTATGACAAGTTATCAGCTGTTATGACATATTATGACATGGTTATGACCGTGTCATAACGTGTTATGATGCTGGATGTCAAGTAAAGAGTTACCGTTATTTTTTATCAATTAAATGAATGTAAAGTCCTTTGACCCGAACGCATAATTCATTTTCTGTTAACAGTAAGATTTAGGCCCAAAACAGGTTAACGAGCCAGAAACCAAGCATAGTGAGCCTTAATATGAAAATAAATTATTTACGTTTTTTAGAGTGCCTTCAGAAAGTATTCACACACCCAGCCTGAATTTAAAATGGATTAAATTGAGATTTTGTCACTGGCCTACACACAATACCCCATAACGTCAAAGTAGAATTATGTTTTAGATTTTTTTAAACAAATTAATACCATTTGAAAAGCTTAAATGTCTTGAGTCAATAAGTATTCAACCCCTTTGTTATGAAAAGCCTAAATAAGTTCAGGAAAAAAATGTGCTTAACAAGTCACATAATAAGTTGCACGGACTGTGTGCAATAGTGTTTAACATTATTTTTGAAGGACTGGCTCATCTCTGTACCCCACACATACAATTATCTGTAAGGTCCCTAAGTCGAGCAGTGAATTTCAAAAACAAATCGAACCACAAAGACCAGGGAGGTTTTCCAATGCCTCGCAAAGAAGGCAACCTATTGATTGATGGGTAAAAAAATAAAATAAAATAAAAAGAAGACAGTGAATATCCCTTTGAGCATGATGAAGTTATTAATTACACTTTTGGTGGTGTATCAATACACCCAGTCACTACAAAGATACAGGCGTCATTCCTAACTCAGGTGCCGGAGAGGAAGCAAACCGCTCAGGGATTTCACCATGAGGCCAATGGTGACTTTAAACAGTTAGTTTAATGGCTGTGATGGGAGAAAACTGAGGATGGATCAACAACATTGTAGTTACTCCAGAATTCGAAACTAACTGACATTGAAAAGAAGGAACCCTGTACAGAAAATAAATCTTCCAAAACATGCATCCTGTTTGCAACAAGGCACTAAAGTAATACTGCAAAAAATGTGGTAAAGCAAGTAACTTTTTGTCCCGAATGTTTGGGGCAAATCCAATACACTACTGATTACCACTCTCCAAATTTTCAAGCATAGTGGTGGCTGCATCATGTTATCGGTATGCTTGTAATCGTTAAGGACTGGGTAGTTTTTCAGGATAAAAATAAATGGAATGGAGTTAAGCACAGGCAAAGTCCTAGAGGAAAACCTGTTTCAGTCTGCTTTCCACTAGACACTGGGAGATGAATTCACCTTTCAGGAGGACAATAACCTAAAATAAGGCCAAATTTACACTGGAGTTGCTTACCAAGAAGAAAGTGAATGTTCCTGAGTGGCTGAGTTACAGATTTGACTTAAATCTGCATGAAAATCTATGGCAGTAATTGTAAATGGTTGTTTAGTAATGATCAACAACCAATTTGACAGAGCATGTATAATTTTGAAAATAATAAATGGGCAAATGTTGTACAATCCAGGTGTGCAAAGCGCTTAGAGACTTACCCAGAAAGACTCACAGCTGTAATCAATGCCCAAGGTGATTCTAACATTTATTGACTGAGGGGTGTTAATACTTATGTAAATGATTGTGTGAGATTTTTTTTTATTATTTAATAAATTTTGAATTTAGGCCTTTCTGAAGGCACTGTAGCTGAATTCATCACAGACATTATTATGGTTTCAGTTGGTTTCATGTGAATCACCCACACACACTTTTACAATCATCATATGCTGCTGCTATTCAGTTCTTTATTTTACTCTTATTATTATTATTAATCCTGATGCCTAGTCACTTTACTCTGCATTCATGTACAGATCTAGCTCAAATACCTCATACCCCTGAAACATTGATCTGGTACTGGTACTCCCTGTATATAGCTCCATTCTTGTGTATTTTATTCCTCGTGTTACTAGTACTCCCTGTATATACACTACATCACCAAACATCTCATTCCAAAATCATGGGCATTAATATGGAGTTGGTCCACTCTTCTGGGAAGGCTTTCCACTAGATGTTGGAACATTGCTGCGGGTACTTGCTTCCATTCAGCCACAAGAGCATTAGTGAGGTCAGGCACTGATGTTGGGCGATTAGGCCTGGCTCGCAGTCGGCCTTCCAATTCATCCATTACATTACATTACATTTTAGTAATTTAGCAGACGCTCTTATCCAGAGCGACTTACAGTTAGTGAGTGCATACATTTTTCATACTGGCCCCCCGTGGGAATCGAACCCACAACCCTGGCGTTGCAACTGAGCTACAGGAGGCCCAAAGGTGTTCGATGGGGTTGAGGTCAGGGCGCTGTGCAGGCCAGTTGTTCTTCCACACCAATCTTGACAAACAATTTCTGTATGGACCTCGCTTTGTGCACGGGTGCATTGTCATGCTGAAACAGGAAACTGTTGCCACAAAGTTGGAAGCACAGAATCGTCTAGAATGTCATTGTATGCTTTAGCGGTAAGATTTCCCTTCACTGGAACTAAGGGGCCGAGCCCGAACCATGAAAAACAGCCCCAGACCATTATTCCTCCTCCTCCAAACTTTACAGTTGGCACTATGCATTGGATGCCAGCATTCTCCTGGCATCCACCAAACCCAGATTCGTCCGTCGGACTGCCAGATGGTGAAGTGTGATTAATCAGTCCAGAGAACGCGTTTCCACTGATCCAGAGTCCAATGGCGGAAAGCTTTACACCACTCCAGCTGACGGTTGGCATTGTGCATGGTGTTCTTAGGCTTGTGTGCGGCTGCTCGGCCATGGAAACCCATTTCATGAAGCTCCCGACGAACAGTTATTGTGCTGACGTTGCTTCCAGAGGCAGTTTGGAACTCAGTAGTGAGTGTTGCAACCGAGGACAGACGATTTTTACGCACTACGTGCTTCAGCACTCAGCGGTCCCGTTCTGTGAGCTTGTGTGGCCTACCACTTCGCAGCTGAGCCGTTGTTGCTCCTATACGTTTTCACTTCACAATAACGGCACATTCAGTTGACCGGGGCAGCTCTAGTTGAGCAGAAATTTGAAGAACTGACTTGTAGGAAAGGTGGCATCCTATGACGGTGCCACGTTGAAAGTCACTGAGCTCTTCAGTAAGGCCATTATAATTTTTCTACATATTTTTTCGTGATATCCAATTAGTAGTTACAGTCTTGTCCCATCGCTGCAACTCCCGTATGAACTCGGGAGAGGCGAAGGTTGAGAGCCATGCGTCCTCCGAAACACGACCCTGCCAAGCCACACTGCTTCTTGACACACTGCTCGCTTAACCCGGAAGCCAGCCGCAACAATGTGTCGGAGGAAACACTGTACAACTGGCGACCGAAGACAGCGTGCATGCGACTGGCCCGCCACAAGGAGTTGCTAGAGCGCGATGGGACAAGGACATCCCGGCTGGTCAAACCCTCCCCTAACCCGGATGATGCTGGGCCAATTGTGAGCCGCCTCATGGGTCTCTGGGATCGAACCCGGGTCTGTAGTGACACCTCAAGCACTGCGATGCAGTGCCTTAGACCGCTGCGCCACTCGAGAGAGCACAGTAAGGCCATTCTACTGCCAATGTTTGTCTATGGAGATTGCATGGCTGTGTGCTCGATTTTATACACGTCAGCAATGGGTGTGGCTGAAATAGCCGAATCCACAAATTTGAAGGGGTGTCCACATACTTTTGTATATATAGTGTAGCTCCATTCTTGTGTATTTTATTCCTTGTATTACTATTTTTCATTTTATTATTATTTTTAACTCTGCATCTTTGGGAAGGGCAAGTAAGCAAGCATTTCACAGTTAAGTCTACACCCGTTCTATTTGTCTCATGTAACAAAAAATCAATTTGATTTGTTACATACTGGTGGAGATGGAGATTGAATTTAGGATGGACTTGATTCTCTGTTACATCCATGTTAGGTTTCCTCTATGTTTTCTACACACACGTATTACCATGAATCAGTGACCAAAGGGTTTTGCAGAGTCAGAGTCCTCCGGGTCAGTTGCTGATAGGACAGTATGATGTAGTGAGGCAGAGGCAGTAGGGTCGACTAACCTGGGACATCCAGCGGTCGTCTCCCTGTATATCCTCCACTGCCTGGGCCACTGCTGCTGGGTTCATCTCATCACCACTCATCCTATCAGAGACACACATCACAGAGGAATTAACGTTACCATACACACAATAAAAAATCATATGTCCATTAATATGCCCTGAAGAATAACATCTGGTAGGTTATTGACAGAAAGTTGTTGAGGCTAGCTTCTAGCTTTCGGTTTAGCAACAGAGTGGGTGGTGAGAGACAACAGTGCCTGCTGGGAGGCCTCACAGACAGCCAGGGGTGGGATGGTTGGGAGTATCTAATGACAACACCGAGGCAAGGGCAATGAAGCTAAAGGGCTGGAATTGAGCACAAATCGTATCTGCTAATAACAACAACCCACTGTCCGTAGCCCTAGCAATTCAGCAAGCTTAATTTGAGTTTGAATGATGAAATCGAAAGGGCCATGACATAAACAGCAGCGTTAATAACTGCGGACTGTCTGTAGCTGTTGTCTCTCCCGAACAACACACAAGACACGCCCGCGAGTCAGTCAGTCCGTGAAACCGCCGTACCCTACCCTCGTACCTGGAAGCTACTGGTGATGGCCAGTTCTTGTCAATATAACCAGAATATTTCCTCGCGCACAGAGGCTGCACGGCTCGGATGTTGTGCATCCAAGGATGATAGTGCGTCGGTGCGGATTCTGCTCTCGCGCTTGGATGCTAGCAAGCTAACGTTAGCTGGCTAGCAACTCACCCTGATAAATTAGCTCCTCGTTTCCTGTCAATAAACAACTACGATACAGCTTCTCTGTTACTCTAACTCCAACAATGAACTATCTGCAAAATAAATGTCTCAGAGATTGTTCTAAATGTGAAACTTATCGGTCGAGTCGACCCAACCTCCCGCTCTTCAGCATCCGTAGATCCCGTTTGCTCCTTCAATTTCTCTCTCCAGCAGGGTTGCCAGGTGAAGCTAAAATTCCAGTACATTTACAAGTCAAAACCCGCCCAAAAGACCTGAAACGAGGCAAAAAATAATAATTCACAGGAAGAGAGGAGTTGGCATATTTATACAATTAAACTTTTTCCATAACGTTATGGGGCCAATTAAGAAGGAATATCACAGTAACTTGTAACGACGTTAGAAGCAAGATTCGGGTTTCCTCAAAATAATAATTATTGCAAGGTATGACATGACGTAATAAAGGAATTTGAATATGTGGCAAGAGAAAAGATAATTCGCCCTTATTAAACTCGCCAGATCAATTGCACAAGGGGGTATGGAATATAGCCAATATACCACGGCTAAGGGCTGTCCTTAAGCATGAGGCAACGCAGCTGTTAGCCGTGGTGTATTGGCCATATATCACAAACCCCTGAGGTGCCTTATTGTTATTATAAACTGGTTACCAATGTAAATAGAACCATAAAAATAACTGTTTTGTCATACCCGTGGTATACGGCTGTCAGCCAATCAGCATTCAGGGCTCGAACCACCCAGTTTATAATTGTAAATTAATCCCCTTTGCGCATGTATTTGTATTTATTATTCTTCCTGGGGTCTGGCAAAATTAAGGCAGTTATACAATCTTAAAATCATTACAATACATTCATAACAGATTTCACAACACACTAAGTGTGTGCCCTCAGGCCCCTACTCCACTACCACATATCTACAACACAAAATCCATGTGTACGTGTGTGTATAGTGCGTATGTTATCACGTGTGTGTATGCATGTGTCTGCGCCTATGTTTGTGTTGCTTCACAGTCCCCGCTGTTCCATAAGGTGTATTTTTAACTGTTTTTTACATCTGATTCTACTGCTTGCATCAGTTACCTGATGTGGAATAGAGTACTGTGTGCCTCCCATAATCTGTTCTGGACTTCGGGACTGTGAAGAGACCTCTAGTGGCATGTCTTGTGGGGTATGCATGGTGTCTGAGCTGTGTGCTAGTCGTTTAAACAGACAGCTCGGTGCTTTCAGCATGTCAACACCTCTCACAAACACAAGTAGTGATGAAGTCAATCTCTCCTCCATTAATGTTTGCTCTCTGTGTACATCCAAGGGCCAGCCGTGCTGTCCTGTTCTGAGCCAATTGCAGTCCCTCTTTGTGGCACCTGACCACACGACTGAACAGTACTCCAGGTGCAACAAAACTAGAGCCTGTAGGACCTGCATTGTTGATAGTGCTGTTAAGAAGGTAGAGCCGTGCTTTATTATGGACAGACTTCTCCCCATCTTAGCTACTGTTATATCAATATGGTTTGACCATGACCACGTTTATAATCCAGGGTTACTCCAAGCAGTTTAGTCACCTCAACTTGCTCAATTTCCACATTATTTATTACAAGATTTAGTTGAGGTTTAGGGTTTAGTGAATGATTTGTCCCAAATACAATGCTTTTAGCTTTTTAAATATTTAGGACTAACTTATTCCTTGCCACCCATTCTGAAACTAACTGCAGCTGCCCTGGGGAATTCCTGATTCTACCTGGATTATGTTGGAGAGGCTTCCATTAATGAACACTCTCTGTGTTCTGTTAGACAGGTAACTCTTTATCCACAATATAGCAAGGGGTGTAAAGCCATAACACATACATTTTTCCAGCAGCAGACTATGATCGATAATGTCAAAAGCCGCACTGAAGTCTAACAAAACAGCCCCCACAATC
This sequence comes from Coregonus lavaretus, assembly GCF_964263955.1. NCBI lineage: Eukaryota > Metazoa > Chordata > Actinopteri > Salmoniformes > Salmonidae > Coregonus > Coregonus lavaretus. The sequence goes on along the minus strand of NC_139997.1, from coordinate 38,039,438 downwards.
TCAGCCAATCATAAGTCATTTGTGTAAGTGCTGTGCTTGTTGAATGTCCTTCCCTATAAGCGTGCTGAAAGTCTGTTGTCAATTTGTTTATTGTAAAATAGCATTGTATCTGGTAAAACACACATTTTTCCAAAACTTTGCTAAGGGTTGGTAACAGGCTGATTGGTCGGCTATTTGAGCCAGTAAAAGGGGGCTCTACTATTCTTAGGTAGCGAAATGACTTTTGCTTCCCTCCAGGCCTGAGGGCACACACTTTCTAGTAGGCTTAAATTGAAAATATGGCAAATATGTGTGGCAATATCGTCCGCTATTGTGATGAGGTGATTTCGAAGGAGTCAGGCGCAGGAGGGTAAATCACAGAATAACAGGATTTATTCTGAAACACAGAGTTACGCAGTAATGCGTCAAAACACTCCAGTGCGCAAAACAGGTGCACTGGAAAAATACAAGGCACACAGGGAAATGTCCCGGCGATACAAAATACACGGAGCTCCACCAAGCTTCTCTATCCTCCACAATAAACAATCACACACAAAGACAAGGGGGCAGAGGGAACACTTATTCAGGTACTTGATGAGGAGATATGAACCAGGTGTGTGTAATAAACAAGACAAAACAAATGTAATGATGAGATGAGGAGCGGCAGTGGCCAGAAGGCCTGTGAAGACGAATGCCGAAGCCTGCCCGAACAAGGAGAGGTGGCAGCTTCGGCAGAAGTCGTGACAGTACCCTCCCCCTTGACTCGCAGCTCCAGCAGCGCCCCGACACTGGCCTCGGGGACGGCCAGGAGGAAACGGAGCAGGGCGAGCCGGATGGCGACAGTGGAAATCCTGCAATAGGGAGGGATCGAGGATATCCCTCACCGGAACCCAGCACCGCTCCTCCGGACCGTACCCCTCCCACTCCACGAGGTACTGAAGGCCCCCCACTAGACACCTCGAATTCAGGATGGAATGGACGGAGTACGCCAGGGCCCCCTCGATGTCCAAAGGGGGCGGAGGAACCTCCCTCACCTCAGACTCCTGCAGCGGACCAGCCACCACCAGCCTGAGGAGAGACACATGGAACGAGGGGTTAATATGGTAATCTGGAGGGAGTAATAACCTATATGTAACCTCGTTTATCCTCCTCAGGACCACAAACCGCAGGCTCAGCTTCCAGCAGGGCAGGTGGAGGGGCAGATTCCGGGTCGACAGCCAAACCCGATCACCCGGTACCAAGACCGGGGCCTCACTGCGGTGGCGGTCAGCGTTGGCCTTCTGGCGACGCACGACGCACTGGAGGTGGACGTGAGCAGCGTTCCACGTCTCCTCTGCGCACCGAATCCAGTCATCCACCACAGGAGCTTCAGGCTGGCTCTGATGCCACGGTGCCAGAACCGGCTAATAACCTAAAACACATTGAAAGGGTGATAGGTTAGTGGGGGAGTGGCGGAGAGAGTTCTGGGCATATTCTGGCCATGGCAAGAACACTAACCACTCCCCCGGCCGGTCCTGGCAGTAGGACCACAGGAACCTACCCTCATCCTGATTCACCCGTTCCACCTGCCAGTTTACTCTCGGGGTGAAACCCAGAGGTCAGGCTGACCGGGACCCCCACACGTTCCATGAACGCCTTCCAGACCCTGGATGTAAACTGGGGACCCCGGTCAGACACTATGTCCTCTGGCACCCCGTAGTGCCGGAAGACGTGAGTAAACAGGGCCTCCGCAGTCTGCAGGGCCGTGGGGAGACCGGGCAGAGGAAGGAGGCGGCAGGCTTTTGAAAAGCGGTCCACAACGAACAGGATGGTGGTGTTACCCTGAGAGAGGGGAAGATCAGTGAGAAAGTCAAATCACAGGTGGGACCATGGCTGTTGTGGAACTGGTAAGGGCTGTAACTTACCTGCTGGGAGGTGCCTAGGTGCCTTACTCTGGGCGCACACCGAGCAGGAGGAGACATACACCCTCACATCCTTAGCCAAGGTAGGCCACCAGTACTTTCCTGTCAGGCAGCGCACTGTATGACCGATGCCTGGGTGACCAGAGGAGGGGGACGTGTGTGCCCAATAGATCAGACAGTCACGGACAAGAGACGGCACGTACTGCAGCCCAGCTGGACACTGAGGTGGAGATGGCTCTGTGCGTAACTCTGTGCGTAATGTCCGTGTCCATCGCCCACACTACCGGTGCCACAATGCAGGAGGCCGGGAGTATGGGGGTGTTGCTATGGGCCTCTCCTCGGTGTCGTACAGCCGTGACAGTGTGTCTGCCTTCACGTTCTTCGTACCTGGGATGTAAGATAGTGTAAAATCAAACCGGGTGAAGAATAGGGCCCACCTGGCCTGGCGAGGGTTCAGCCTCCTCGCTGCCCGGATGTACTCCAGGTTACGGTGGTCTATCCAGACGAGGAAAGGGTGTTTCGCCCCCTTGAGCCAGTGCCTCCACACGGTCAGGGCTCGGACAACAGCCAACAGCTCCCAATCACCAACGTCGTAGTTCTGCTCCGCCGGGCTGAGCTTCTTGGAGAAGAAGGCACAGAGGCGGTGTTTGGGTGGCATGCCCGAGCGCTGAGATAGGACAGCGCCTATCCCTACCTCGGACGCATCCACCTCCACTACGAACGGTAGTGATGGATCGGGATGGGCCAGTACCGGGGCTGAAGTGAACAGTACCCTCAGGTTACTGAAGGCCCTGTCAGCCTCAGCAGACCAGCGGAGCCGGGATGGCCCACCCTTCAACAGAAATGTGATGGGAGTTGCGACCTTGCCAAAGCCCCGGATAAACCTCAGATAGTAGTTGGCAAAGCCAATAAAGCGCTGCACCTCCTTCACTGTGGTTGGAGTCAGCCAATTACGCACGGCTGAAATGCGATCTCCCTCCATCTCCACACCTGAGGTGGTAATGCGGTATCCGAGGAAGGAGACGGACTATTGGAAAAACAGACACTTTTCTGCCTTGTTATAAAGGTAATGTTCCAACAGTCAGGCCAGCACTTTGCGAACCAGGGACACATGCTCGGCGCGCGTAGCGGAATACACCAGAATGTCATCGATGTAGACCACTACACCGCGACCAAGCATGTCCCGAAACACCTCGTTCACAAAGGACTGGAAGACGGATGGAGCATTCATCAAACCGTACGGCATCACCAGGTATTCGTAATGCCCCGTGGTTGTGCTGAATGCTGTCTTCCACTCGTCCCCTTCTCGGACACACACCAGGTTGCACGCACTCCGGAGATCTCATTTTGTGAAGAAGAAACCAGAGGAGGCGGGCGAAGTGGAGGGACGTATGAACCCCTGGCGCAGGGATTTGGAGACTTGATTGGCCTTCGCAGTAGAAAGGCGGGGTCAATTTAACCGTTTATGTTTACTTTCAAAGTTACGTACTACGAAGAAAAAATAAATGTTTCACCGCGCAGCTAGATGGAATTTAGGTAATGTTAACAGTTAGGTAGGTAGCTGATAGTATGATGGATATTAGAAAGTGGCTTCGCCAGGGCACAACGGCAGCATCAGATCAAAGCGGCGGGGAGGGGGAGAAGCCTGCCACAGAGGCCAAAGGCAAGGCCGCTGAGCCGACGCTAATCATCGAGGCCAAGGCCGCCGAGCCCAGCAGCAAAGGCACCTGCGCAACCGTCTTGCAGCCTGGTGACATAGGAGGTAACCAACCCGAGTAGGGGCCTGCAGCCGCGAAGACCAAACCTAGCAGCAGCACCGCCAGTACATTACAAGCACCGACGCCTCCGTTAGTGCCCGACGACCTCGGTGATGAGGAGCCAGCGCAGGTTTGTCTGGGGAAATACTCAACCCGCCTGTACTGTGGGAGAAAACTGGCCTTTTGAAGCGTGTGGTTCAAAAGCAGAGAGTGACTGGACTATTCCTGCAAGGCAGATGCAGTTTGATGAGTTATGGGAGAAATACAAGCCCACTTGGACACCCCCGCTCCAAGAAAACGGCAAAGAGTAGTGAGTAGTAATCTGAAAGAATATGTGGTGGAAACAACAATGGGCCAGCAAGAAGAGAATAATGAAAGGGAGTGCAAAAGTCTGTTTTTCAGCACTCTGGATGCTGTACTGGGAGAAATGTCAGCAACATTTAACGAACGAAACAGCCAACTTGTTGAGGCCCTGTGTGTCTTGCACCCAGAGAATGAAACCTTTATGGATGTTGTGTGGAAAAAGTGAAACCACTGCTGGACTTAATCTCAGGAGATTTTGTGGAAACTGAGTTTACTGTCGCACGCCAGTTTCTACAGACTGAAATCGCCCGATCTGGAGAAGAAAAATGGACAACGCAGAGCATTTTGGATAGATACTCCGGGCCTCTACCAGCAATGCCTACTGTGATGATGGCATTGAAACTGGGTTTAACATTTGGAGCATCCACGGCAATATGGATAACTCTTTTTCAACATTGAAATACGTATTCAGTGAGCACAGACGGAGCATGTTGCACAGGAGGAAAGAGCAGCTGATTCAACTGGCATTTGAGAGAGATCCTACAAGCAAATTCCGTGAGGGAGTGGAACGAGAGACTGCTGAGGAGATTCAAAACAGCATCAAGGTGGCTGCAACTCTTTTGAATCTGGGTAGGAACAGGCAGCCTGACTGGGCTTGTATTGTTTTGTTATTTGCTAGCTTTTGGAAATGCATGGCAAATGTCAGAAATAGGCATAGACGTGTTTTTCTTTATTGGAGTTGCTGCCAAGTCTACTGCTTGATTTCTGTGATGTGATTGGATTGGAATGTTTGGTTAATGATATAATCTGATTGTTTTTTATGTTGTTTTATATATTAGAAGAGGTGCTTTGCATTACATTGATGAGGGTGGGCAGACCTTAACCAATGGTTGAGTAACGATGTAGCTATAGTGTTGCCATAAACAACTCGTTGCAATGGAATACTAATTTCTCTGTTATCATACGCAGCGTAGTATGGTACTCTTGTGGGAAGACAGCTTGGTAGCTGTATCCAAGCTGCATTGTACCGATAAGTCGTGGTAGTGCATTGTACATTATTGTTTGCTTTCCGCGATTGGAAATGCATTGTATTGGCATGGGGAAGTGTTATTACGGTAATTAGCAACTGTGTTGCATTGGATTGATGGCTATCGTGCATGTAGCTGTGTAGCATTGTCATAACTTGCAATTTCTCAAGCAGGTTATGAAATGTCCATGTTTGTAAAGCGGTGCAGTAGCCTGTATTCTTGCGGCAAGAGAGCCGTGCGTGGCTGCAAATACATTGTGTGTAATTGTACTATCGATTATTATCCATCCTGTGTTATCAGCAAGCAAAAATAGTTGTGCCCCCTTAGTCATTTCTGATGCCCCCTTGCCGAGATAATCCTGCCGCCGGGCCTGTGGCCAACAGAGGCAAATGTATCATTCTCCACATTTAGCCTAATGTCAGTTTCATTGAGGACTTTTCCCCATAAAAATAACCATGCGAGGGAGTTACATAACTTCCATTTCAAATTTCGGGCAGTCCCCAAAACCCAAGAACTGAGCATGCATAAAGCACTTGGTTTGATACTGTTTTCTTTAAGCAGTCAACATTAGAATGCAGTTTAAACCACCTCCGAGCAAATGTATGTAATGCGCTCTAGTGCGCCCAAATCGTTTTCCAGTGCTTTGTCGCCATTATTTATTGATGTGCATCAGTTCTAGCGTATTAATATGTTTTATGAAAAATGGGTTGGAAATAGGTGTCTCCATAATAGCCTACCAACAACTGGTAAAAAGTTGTCACAACGTGACTCAGCCAACAGCTGTAGTGCTCTTTCAACACACACACACATACAGTTGAAGTCGGAAGTTTATATACACCTTAGCCAAATACATTTAAACTCAGTTTTTCACAATTCCTGACATTTAATCCTAGTAAAAATTCCCTGTCTTAGGTCAGTTAGGATCACCACTTTATTTTAAGAATGTGAAATGTCAGAATAATGGTAGAGATAATGATTTATTTTAGCTTTTATTTATTTCATCACATTCCCAGTGGGTCAGAAGTTTATATACACTCAATTAGTATTTGGTAGCATTGCCTTTAAATTGTTCAACTTGGGTCCAACGTTTCCGGTAGCCTTCCACAAGCTTCCTACAATAAGTTGGGTGAATTTTGGCCCATTCCTCCTGACAGAGCTGGTGTAACTGAGTCAGGTTTGTAGGCCTCCTTGCTCGCACACACTTTTTCAGTTCTGCCCACAATATTTCTATAGGATTGAGGTCAGGGCTTTGTGATGGCCACTCCAATACCTTGACTTTGTTGTGCTTAAGCCATTTTGCCACAACTTTGGAAGTATGCTTGGGGTCATTGTCCATTTGGAAGACCCATTTGCGACCAAGCTTTAACTTCCTGACTGATGTCTTGAGATGTTGCTTCAATATATCCACATAATTATCTTTCCTCATGATGCCATCTATTTTTGAAGTGCACCAGTCCCTCCTGCAGCAAAGCACCCCCACAGCATGATGCTGCCACCCCTGTGCTTCATTGTTGGGATGGTGTTCTTCGGCTTGCAAGGCTTCCCCTTTTTCCTCCAAACATAACGATGGTCCTTATGGCCAAACAGTTCTATTTTTGTTTCATCTGACCAGAGGATATTTCTCCAAAAAGTACGATCTTTGTCCCCATGTGCAGTTGCAAACCGTAGTCTGGCTTTTTTATGGCGGTTTTAGAGCAGTGGCTTCTTCCTTGCTGAGCGGCATTTCAGGTTATGTCAATGTAGGACTCGTTTTACTGTAGATACTTTTGTACCTGTTTCCTCCAGCATCTTCACAAGGTCCTTTGCTGTTGTTCTGGGATTGATTTGCACTTTTCACACCAAAGTATGTTCATCTCTAGGAGACAGAACGCGTCTCCTTCCTGAGCGATATGACAGCTGCGTGGTCCCATGGTGTTTATACTTGAGTACTATTGTTTGTATAGATGAACGTGGTACCTTCAGGCATTTGGAAATTGCTCCCAAGGATGAACCAGACTTGTGGAGGTCTACAACTGTTTTTCTGAGGTCTTGGCTGATTTCTTTTGATTTTCCCACAATGTCAAGCAAAGAGGCACTGATTTTGAAGGTAGGCCTTGAAATACATCCACGGGTTCACCTCCAATTGACTCAAATGATGTCAATTAGCCTATCAAAAGCTTCTAAAGCCATGACATCATTTTCTGGAATTTTCCAAGCTGTTTAAAGGCACAGTCAACTTAGTGTATGTAAACTTCTGACCCACTGGAATTGTTATACAGTGAATTATAGGTGAAATAATCTGTCTGTAAACAATTGTTGAAAAAATGTATTGTGTCATGCACAAAGTAGATGTCCAAACCGACTTGCCAAAACTATAGTTTGTTAACAAGAAATGTGTGGAGTGGTTGAAAAACGAGTTTTAATGACACCAACCTAAGTGTATGTAAACTTCTGACTTCAACTGTACATACATACACACCCCTCCAGCCCTCCCCACCACTCACTCAGCAACAACCTGCCTCATTGCCTGACAGTCCGCAGCAGGTCACAGTGAAATGTATATATTTTTAAGAGAAATGCCATGGCGGCCGCGGTGCAACTTAGAAATCCCGCTACCCACGACAAATACATTTTCACACAGGCCATATTTTTCAAAGTAGCCCAATTTGTCAAGAAAACCACGAACATGGCAACACTGCTCTCCTGTCTCCCTGGCCCACTTCTTCTTCTTCTTCTTTGGTATAATGGCGTTCGCAACAATTATATGTACATTCCGCCACCTACTTTACAGGTGGATAAGAAAGATCCGAAAATGAAAAAATGCGGGGTACATTTTTTTTCCATACAATCTATCAATAACGACATGTTAATTCAACTAAATCAGCATACTTTTCTGTTTTAATCAGGTCCCTACACAGGCTCAGAAGGATCCTGTGATGGCGCGACATTTCCTGGCGACAGTACTCCTTGCAGTGCTTCTGACGTTAAGTCTTGGAGGCCCAAAAACTTCTCGGCTGCATATATAATGATGCAAGCAACGATTCATCAGACTCATTTTCCACAAGTTCTGTCTGTCTCCCGTGTGTTGCACCCATTAAAGTATGTTCCGCCTCTTGATAGAGCTGATTTGATTGGTAGGCATGTTGGTATCACATTGAAAATCCTTATCTATTGACATGATTTCTGATAATTATTATATCAGTATTTAATTTAGTTGTTTATCGGAATATAAATGACAGACTGAAGTTGAGCTTCAGCTTTCAGTGTAATACACAGTAATGTCCACGGTGCAGCAGCAGTCACACAGGTTCATAGATCAGATTGCAAATACAGTGCCTTCGGAAAGTTTTCAGACCCCTTGACATTTTCCACATTTTGTTATGTTACAGCCTTATTCTAAAATGGATTAAAATTAAAATAATCCTCAGCAATCTACACACAATTCTCCATTATGACAAAGTGAAAACAGGTTTTTAGAAATGTTTGCAAATGTGTTACAAATAAAAAACCTATTCAGACCCTTTGCTATGAGACTCGAAATTGAGCTCAGGTGCATCCTGTTTCCATTGATCATCCTTGAGATGTTTCTACAACTTGATTGGAGTCCACCTGTGGTCAATTCAATTGATTGGACATGATTTGGAAAGGCACACACCTGTCTACAGTGAGGGAAAAAAGTATTTGATCCCCTCTCAATCAGAAAGATTTCTGGCTCCCAGGTGTCTTTTATACAGGTAACGAGCTGAGATTAGGAGCACACTCTTAAAGGGAGTGCTCCTAATCTCAGCTTGTTACCTGTATAAAAGACGCCTGTCCACAGAAGCAATCAATCAGATTCCAAACTCTCCACCATGGCCAAGACCAAAGAGCTCTAAAAGTTGCCGTGTTTGGAGGAGGAGGAATGCTGCCTATGACCCCAAGAACACCATCCCCACCGTCAAACATGGAGGTGGAAACTTTGGGGGTGTTTTTCTGCTAAGGCGACAGGACAACTTCACCGCATCAAAGGGACGATGGATGGGGCCATGTACCGTCAAATCTTGGGTGAGAACCTCCTTCCCTCAGCCAGGGCATTGAAAATGGGTCGTGGATGGGTATTCCAGCATGACAATGACCCAAAACACACGGCCAAGGCAACAAAGGAGTGGCTCAAGAAGAAGCACATTAAGGTCCTGGAGTGGCCTAGCCAGTCTCCAGACCTTAATCCCATAGAAATGCCTTTGCATTACCCATATATACTGAACAAAAATATAAGTGCAACATGCAACAATTTCAAAGACTTTACTGAGTTACAGTTCATATGAGGAAATCAGTCAATTATTATTTTTTTTTTATCTTTATTTTTTCAGGGAAAAAACTGACTGAGACCTGGATCTCTTTTACGGCTGTGCCCTGTGTAAACATGTTGACATGTACAGTTTTAGACATACAGACAAAAACATTTCAAACATACAAAAACACAATTCAACAGAAACAATCACAAACAACATCATATTGATCCTCCATAACATTTTAAAAATGGGCAAGGGACACCAGAGTGTCTAACTTAAGTTGGATCTGCAGTTTGTTCCATAAATAAGGTGCAAAGGAACTGAAGGCAGTCCTACCCAACTCTGTGGAGACCACAGGAGTCTCTAATGTAATCCACATCTGTGCTCTGGTTTTTAAATTAGTATATCTAGTGGAAATTAATGATGATATATATGGAGGTAGTTTTAAAAGAAGTGCTTTATAAATAAACAAGAGAGCATGTTGCTCTCGCCTCACAGATAGAGAGGCCCAACCCACATGTTGATATAGGATACAGTGATGAGTTTTGTAACTATCACCCGTGATAAACCTGAGTGCACAATGGTAAATAGCATCCAGTGGTTTTAATGTGTTTGCCGATGCATGCATATAGATAATATCACCATAATCTAAAACGGACATAAAAGTAGCCTGCACAATTTGTTTTCTATTTACGGAGGACAGACAAGCCCTGTTTCTGTAAAGGAACCCTATCTTGAATTTGAGCTTTTTTCCCAATTCAGTAACATGTTTTTTAAAAGAAAGCCTATCATCTAATCATACCCCTAAGTATTTATATGCAGAGACCTGTTTGATTTGAGTACCATCCAAGCTAGTGATTACAAAAGTGTTTCTAATTGAGAGTTTAGACCTAGAAAAAAACATGACATTTGTTTTCTTAGCGTTTAAAACAAGTTTAAGCTGTAAAAGAGACCCCTGTAGTATCCTAAAATCAGACTCCAACTGCATTAAAGCTTGGTCCGCTGTTGGAGCAATAGAGTACATCACTGTGTCATCTGCATATAAATGGAATTTACAATATTTGACATCATCACCAATGTTGTTTATATAAAGTGAGAACAATAGTGGGCCAATTATTGAACCCTGGGGGACCCATTTAAGTAACTGTAAGGGGTCAGACTTGACCCCGTCGACCATGGCGGCCTGAGTTCTATCTTTAAGATAGTCATAAAACCATCGACAGGCATCAGTGCCCAGTCCTATAGATGACAGCTTACTCAAAAGGATAGCATGGTCTACAGCAGGGTTCTTCAATTCCGGTCCTGGAGGGCCGAAACACTTCTGTTTTATTCCAATGCCATTGCTACGGGAATTCATATCAGATGGAGTATCCAAGGTAGCACCTGAAGCTGCACTGAATGAGCAATAAACCATTTTCGAGCTATTGACAGAGCTCAATTTTATGGGGACAAGATTACTACTAACAATACCTCTCTGCATGTAAGTAGTATTCGCAATACGGTGATTGGACAATAATCTAGGAATTGCAGAAAGGTTGTTAGCTGAAGTTTGTTCCATATTTGCAATTGAGGGACTAATTAATGAAACTGGGAGAGGAGCATTGAACATAGTCTGATAGGGGAGCGTACAATCCCAAAAGTCAACCCCTGAAAATACACAACGTCAGGTATCAAAGGCTCTACATGAGGCAAGAGTAAGAGACATGTTGGTGGAGAGGATGCTGGAGCCATACCTGTTAAGATGTAAATTGTCCCGAAGAAATAGACCTGGTCGGTCTGTAAAAGCTGCAAAGTTATCCACAAAAGGAATTCCCATCGTGCAGCAGTATCCCTTAAGCCAGGTGTGTAATTGGCGTTTACGACTAAAAACCATATCCGTGTAGCGTGGGGATGGAAAAGGACCGGATAAAATTCATGAAATAAATTCATTAGGCCCTAATCTATGGAATTCACATGACTGGGAATACAGATATGCATCTGTTGGTCACAGATACCTTTAAAAAATGGGCCTCACAATGGGCCTCAGGATCTCGTCACGGTATTACTGTGCATTCAAATTGCCATCAATAAAATACAATTTTGTTCATTGTCCGTAGCTTATGCCAGCCCATACCATAACCCCACCGCCACCATGGGGCAGGCACTCTGTTCACAATGTTGACATTAGCAAACCACTTGCCCACACAACGCCATACACGTAGTCTGCGGTTGTGAGGCCGGTTGGACGTACTGCCAAATTGTCTGAAACAACATTGGAGGCGGCTTATGGTAGAGAAATGAACATTCAATTCTCTGGCAACATCTCTGGAGGACATTCCTGCAGTCAGCATGCCAATTGCACGCTCCCTCAAAACTTGAGACATCCGTGTCATTGTGTTGTGGGACAAAACTGCAAATTTTAGAATGGCCTTTTATTGTCCCCAGCACAAGGTGCACCTGTGTAATGATCATTCCGTTTAATCAGCTTGATATGCCACACTTTTCAGGAGGATAGATTATCCTGGCAATGGAGAAATGGTCACTAACAGGGAGGTAAACACATTTGTTGCATTCTAGGGGTCATAGGTTAAATCAGTGGTTATGATTGATATGAATACAAATTACTACATAATAAGATGATACATCAGTGCATTATCAATGATCTACCTACAACATATTTGGCTGGATAGCAAAACAACTTCGAAGTAATTTTTCTGTTTCACTGTTCACTTTGTTGGGCAACATAGGTTGGCTATGCTTAATGCATTGTCTCTGCCTGCACATGCATGCATACTTGGTCAGCTGGAAGGAAATGACGGGGAAAGAAAACGGAAAATGTTCAATATGATTTTGGCTGCGGGTAGATGAAAAAAAAAAAGAGACGTTTGAGCAGCAGTTTTGACATATCCTAATTGCATCAATTCTTGGATACAAGTAAAGGTAGGCTAGCAGTATTAATACTTTGCACAGAGTTTTGGGGGAACAAAAACATGTTTTACACCACCGTGCGCCTCCCACCAGTCGGGCAAAGGTAAAAGGTGTGTGATGCTGACTCCGCCTACAGCCCGAGTGCGCACACCTTTGGGTTTCAGACTTACGATTCCTAGAGCTAGGACTCTTTATCAAAACCCTGTCGAGGTATACGCCTAAATGACCCTTAAAATTTTAACTTTTGGTGGTTTCTAGTAACTCGTTGAAAGTTTGTCAGTGTATTTGAGGCCTGGACAAACTGACAATCCGATGTATTTGACATGGCTACAGTTCCTCGCGCTTCTGGGTTTATTCGGTGAGTTCGAAGTTACTTCCTTAATTTCTGTTTTCAGTCCTATGGCAATTAGTCGCTATTCTGTATGATCAAGTAAATCAAACGAATATTGTTGATGATTGGAAGCTTTACATAAACACTTAGGCCTATTATTATTAAGTCAAAACATTGATCCAGAGGCTCCAGCAGTCATTGTGCTCATGAATCCAATTGACACCACTGTCCAGAGTTGTGGACTCGAGTCACAAATTTGATGACTTGAGATGCTCCACCTAATAGAAAATAAAATGACTTGACTTGGACCCTCAAGACTGATGACTTGAAATTATCTTGCCAGGTTTTGTCACTCATTTTGTGGCACGGTCTTGTGGATTAAAGCCAATTTAGGGTACTAGGGGGTAACTAGCCCCCCCTAAGAACAATGTCTAATTGCTGACAAAAAAAAGCAATGTTTGGAAAAATAATTATATGTGGATGCTTAGGGGAATAAACTATAAAGGCAAATAAATGGCTACAGTTCACACTTTTAGTCATTTCATGAAATGTTGTTTTTAGAAAAGGGGCGTTTTTAAAAAGTACTAGGGTAACTGGCCCCCCCACATGGGGTAACTGGCCCACAGCGGTGCCAGTTATCTCGGTAGAAGATTATGGCATAGGGTTTCACACAAGTGTGTTAAAATCAATTTAATCGGTTTTATTTATAAATGCTTTAGTAAGTAATACTTAAAAGCTAAGTCTAGTTATCTTATTTTAATTATTTAAATAAAATATGGGGGGAAAATGTTGTTGCACATGTCCCCATTAATATCCGCACTATGAGGAGATTTGATGTAAAGTCCCTCTTTAAATCACCTGCACATACATTTTCTTTGTTCTGTCTTTGTTGTTCCTTTTCCACACAATCCATTATGTACAATTGCACTAAATAATATTTGAATAATGCAAGGTTTTATATCCCAGCAGTCTTTAAAATGACATTCAGGAGCAAAAGGTTTTCAATAGTTGTTTTTAATTCATTAAAAAAAGATTAATTGGAATATAATATTGGAATGGAATATAACTAATAACATTGGAATATAACGTTTAATAACTTTAACTAATTAATTCAGTGTAACATTGATGTGGCAACTCTCTTACATGCCCCCATTCACATCGACAGGGCTGTGGTGGAGCGGGTCGAGAGTTTCAAGGTCCTTGGTGTCCACATCACCAACAAACTATCATGGTCCAAACACACCAAGAAAGTCGTGAAGATGGCACGACAATGCCTTTTCCCCCTCAGGAGACTGAAAAGATTTGGCATGGGTCCCCAGATCCTCAAAAAGTTATACAGCTGCACCATCGAGAGCATCCTGACCAGTTGCATCACCGCCTGGTATGGCAACTGCTCGGCATCCGACCATAAGGCGCTACAGAGGGTAGTGCGTACGGCCCAGTACATCACTGGGGCCAAGCTTCCTGCCATCCAGGACCTATATACTAGGCGGTGTCAGAGGAAGGCCCAAAAAAATTGTCAAAGACTCCAGTCACCCAAGTCAGACTGTTCTCTCTGCTACCGCATGGCAAGCGGTACCGGAGCGCCAAGTCTAGGTCCAAAAGGCTCCTTAACAGCTTCTACCCCCAAGCCATAAGACTGCTGAACAATTAATAAAATGGCCACCCGGACTATTGCATTACACTGCTGCAACTCGCTGCTTATTATTTATGCGTAGTCACTTTACCCCTTCCTAAATGTACAAATTACCTCGACTAACCTGTACCCCCACATATTGACTTGGTACCGGTACCCCCTGTATATAGCCTCTTTATTGTTATTTTATTGTGTTACTCCTTTATGGTTATGAATGTGTTTCTACTTGTCATTTAGACAATGACTAGCCCAGTTAGTGCTAGTTTATGCTAACTTGCTAGCTAGCAACTTCATAAGCTGCTAGGAATTCTAGCTAGCAACCTTACTACCAGATCGTCTGAGGTAAAATAAATAATATAATTATTAGGTAAAATACAAAGTAACTTAATTACAGTTGTAAATGCTTCAACTAGTGACTGATAGCTTTACAGTTAATGTTACTTTAACTTTTAGCATTTTATGTCATATAGCTAGATAGCTAGCTATGTTTTTAAGAGAGAGCTTTTCAATTGGCATCTCTCCCCCTGTTTTCAGTCACAGGTGGGGACTGGATTAGGTATGAGCAGTGTAGGAGGTTGGCTCATGAGTTGTGCTCCAATTTTACTGGGGATAGCTTTATTTGTGACCTATGTACAAATTAGAATTGTGCACTAAATCTATTTTTATTTGTCACATGCGCCGAATACAACAGGTGTAGACCTTACCCTGAAATGCTTACTTACAAGCCCTTAACCAACAATGCAGTTAAGAAAATATTTACTAAATAAACGAAAGTAAAAAAAAGTAACACGACATGGTTCCAGTAATGCCTGGCGAAAACCAAACTCTGCATTCCACAGTAAGAACATCATACCAAAGGTCAAGCATGGTGGTGGTGGTGTGACGGTTTGGGGATGCTTTGCTGCCTCAGGACCTGGACGACTTGCCTTAATAGAAGGAACCATGAATTCTGCTCTGTATCAGAGAATTCTACAGGAGAATGTCAGACCATCTGTCTGTGAGCTGAAGCTGAAGCACAGCTGGGTCATGCAGATCCAAAACACACAATCAAGTCTACATGAAAATTGCTAAAAAGCAACAAATTGGAAGTCCAGACCTAATCCCAATTGAGATGTTGTGGCAGGACTTGAAATGAGCAGTTCATGCTTGAAAACCCACACGTCACTGAGTTAAAGCAGTTCTGCATGGAAGAGTGGGCCAAAATTCCTCCACAGCGACGTGAGAGACTGATCAACAACTACAGGAAGCATTTGGTTGGAGTCATTGCAGCTAAAGGTGGCACAACCAGTTATTGAGTGTAAGGGGGCAATTACTTTTTCACACAGGGGAATTGGGTGTTGCATGACTTTGTTTATGAAATAAATGAAATAAATATGTAATTGTTGTGTTATTTGTTCACTTATGTTCCCTTTATCTAATATTAGGTTTTGGTTGAAGATCTGATAACATTCAGTATCACAAATATGCAAAAGTAGAGAAAATTAGAAAGGGGGCAAATACTTTTTCATAGCACTGTAGCTCCGTATTTTTTTTCTTCTCATTTAAAAAAAATATATTTAACCTTTATTTAACTAGGCAAGTCAGTTAAGAACAAATTCTTATTTAGAATGATGGCCTACACCGGCCAAACCCAGACGACGCTGGGCCAATTGTGCATCGCCCTATGGGACTCTCAATCACGGCCGGTTGTGATACAGCCTGGAATCGAACCAGGGGGTCTGTAGTGACGCCTCAAGCACTGAGATGCAGTGCCTTAGACCACTGCGCCACTCGGTAGGAGGGGGCGGGAGGTCCTGTATAAACACAAACTCACTTCCTTGACAACTTCCTTCACAACAGCTCTGCTCCGCGAAGAGCAAGAAGTATGAATGCCCTGACTTCTGCAGAGGCCGTATCACAGTAAATGCTGTAGGGTCACTGCAAATGTCGGATTGACCATGCAGCACCTTTCACTCTACACGCAGCCAGAGACAGTAGCCACAGCATAGCCCTTGAAAAAAAAAATTACTGGCACAGATTGGCTAGTGAAACGCACACTCGGCACTCTGATTTGACCAGCAAACTGTCAATCAACACAGGTCGGGTGGTGAGCGAACGGATTGCTGATTTTCTATACAGCTATAGGATTGGGTGCAGCGCAAACTTCAAAATTATGAGGGAAGTTGGAGATGCCAGTTGAAATTCGGAAAAGATGGCGGAAGTGGATGCAGAGTTTGACTCAAGCAGCACGTTGAGCCAAGTTGGTGAAGATGGGTGTTCTGAATGGACAACAGTAGTAGCGAAAACTGGAACAAAAAGGAAATTGACTAAAATTGGAGTGGAGGATACTTGTATGAATGATAATGAATCGCTTCTTGTCGGGATGCGTTTGTTGAGTAAGGATGCATATGTGGGAAACCCATTTGAGGTGTCAAATGGTGACGTATGCGCTGGGAAAAGTGGAGTCTGTCAGAGTGACCAGGAGTGGTCTTATTTTGATTAATTGTATTTCTGAAGAACAGAGGAAGATTGCATTGAGCCTCAAAAGAATCCGAACAACAGAAGTTTTGTGTTTTGAACTTCAGAGTAGAGCACCCGTCAAAGGAGTAATCTCAGGGGTGACGACAGATGTTCAGGTTGAATACCTGAAGAAAATTCCTGGTGTGGTCGGTGCCCGGCGTCTGACCCGCTGGGTGAATGGAGAGAAATAAGGAAGTCTGTTGGTCCTGTTGTTTTTTTATAAAGAGCAAATACCTTCGCATGTGAAGCTTGGTTATGTAAGAATTGTAAAGGATTTGGCCATGTTTCAAGTGCGTGCAGACGGACAGAGTACTGTATATTGAAGAACGGTGTGTAGAAGGTCGACGGTGTTGCAATCGTGGTGGGGATCCAGATCCCGAGTTCCTGGATTGCCCTGTAAGGGTGAAGGAGATTGAGGTGGCAAAGTTAGTGGTCAATCGAATCTCCTATGCGGAGGCGACTATAACAATTGAGAAAACAAGTGATGCTGGTGACGCACCACAGCCTGTAGTAAATGTTTGCTGCCAGTCAAAAGATACCCTGTGTGTTTAAAAAGGTGGATTTTGTGGCTTTCAATGCCACAGTTAGAAACTGTACAGCACAAGCCTCAAAGAAGTCTAAGAAACTGGACATTATTGTGGCTGCGGCAGAAAGGTTTTTGGGAGACTTAAGGATTTTACATCTGAAGACTTGCATGCAAGGGGTACTGGCGCCAGAAGACCCGTCCTCCCAAGTTCCCCTTGAGCCTGTGTAGGGATCAGATCTGTTTTATTGATATTTCTTAACAGAAAAGTTGTTTGATTCGGTTTTATTAATTTTTTGATAGTTTGGTAGTTTATTTTTTGTATTTTGTATTTATTTAGTTCAATTTTTGGGAATCCTGTTTCCATCCCGCAAATTACATTAAATAGTGCGATCGCCAATATTCCATAGAAGAAGAATGTCAAATTATAGGAAGAGAGGATTGCCAAAATAAATAAATAAATATGCAGCTCCAAAAATTGTTTGGTGATCAAGAATATTAACTGTTTACTTTGCAAGCTCCCGTGTAGCTCAGTTGGTAGAGCATGGCGCTTGCACCGCCAGGGTTGTGGGTTCGATTCCCACGGGGGACCAGTATGAAAAAAAATAAAAAAAATGTATGCACTCACTAACTGTAAGTTGCTCTGGATAAGAGCGTCTGCTAAATGACTAAAATGTAAATGTAAGCTCATCAGCTGTGGGGCAACAATTACTAGCATAGGCCTACTGGTATTTTGGTATGTAACAATTGCTTGAAATTGATCATTTACTGATGAAGTTTTCATTTGGAATTTGTTTAAAATGAATCATTACTGTAGCAAAGACGCACCATAGGTGAGGCTCTTCACTTGCACTCTACAAACTCCAGCCATTGGAGAGTGCTTTTTTTCTCTTGTTGAAATGTTTGCTCTTGCTTTCACATGTTAAATTCATAGGCCCTATGTGGTAAATCTATATTCCATCTAATATTAAAATAATTGCTAGCGTTTCATCATTCCATCCCCGTACCATTTATTGCAACATGTAGACATTACTGTTTTTCATGTTTGATAGGCCTACGAGACATTTTAAGAGTGGGTGCGATGTTTATTGTGGACATGAACGTTCACAAGATTCATGGGGTAGAAGTTCTGTTTATTCAATGTATGGTTTCCTTTGTTCATATTTCCTGGTTATGTTGGAGTTCCGTGCCTCTGTCATTCTGGTTGTGCATAATAGGAGCATGCGCGCCTCAGTGTGCGTAGAAATAGGCTACATGGCCTGCACTCCACGCTTTGGAGTCAGAACAATGAATAAGAGAAAATGTATTGTTCCATGTATGCATGGTGTTGAGATGTCATTAATAATCACTAAGTCTGATTAAGACGAATGTACCAATGTAACAATGGATGTGGAACTTGCCTTTTACATTGTAGGACCAGTTTATTAGTTGTAATTGCCAATTGGGTAACTGTATGGTCCTGGGGACCAAGTGCTTATATTATGTAGGCCTACCTGTTTGAGCTCCTGTTAGACCAATTTGTTTTCTCAAGGGGAGGCTGTACAGTCTTGCCCTCTACCTGTGTCCATTCAGATAGGACAGGTTAAGCCTGATACAGAGGCTATTTCTTTTGGGCTAATGCTCAGAGTGTATTTGGTATTTTCGTATGATATGGCGCTTTCACCATTTGATCACCAAGACCTGTAAATAAATCTACACTCTGAGCACATCAACCTTCCTTGCCTTCTGCTGATTTCATGCCCTTATGACTGCTACAAGGTCCCTATTTTACAATTACAAAGGCTTATCAAAATGTGTTGTAGACAAAATAATGAAAAGGGCTGTCTCAGTAAATAGACAAAGATTTGTAGTTGAACAAGTCGTTGCATGTATAGATTTTTTTTTTTTTACTAGACTTGTCTTGATTTAGACTCGACTTGATTTGCTCATAGAATGCACGACTTGAATTTGACTCGAGTCTTGACCCGTTCTACTTGGGACTCGACTTGAGACTCGGACCTTGTGACTTGAGACTTGCTAGTGACTCGAATAATAGTGACTTGGTCCCACCTCTGCCACTGTCAGGCTCAGATGGTTACAGGTCAGGTGAACAGAACCCCTATCTCATTTCCATAATCTTGATAATGAGTAGCCTACTCTTGATTTATACTTTATCATTATAGAATAGCTTGGACATACAGTATATATTGACATTTCTGACATGGTTCTCAGGTTGACCAGGCCAAAGCTCATAGTGATCATAAGTTATTGTCCTCATGGATAATTGTTAGATGGATATAGAAGGACAGGTTACTCCAGGAATGATTTGCTTCTCTCAGGTTGTGAAAACAACATCCAGTAGTATCACTGTTTGATTATTTTCTGCTACCAGTGAGTGTGTGAAAATACTGCACATCCTTGTCTTGTTTTTTTTGTAAAGGATTACTGATCTTTTGCTTGTCTGCCATGGACATGCCAGGATGGATAGGAATGACCTGGATGCTGATTGAGAGTGAATGTTTTAATCCATAACACAGGGCTATCAGGGCAATGAGGCAGAGCATGAAGTAAAAAGGAATGCACATGGCTGGTATTAATCCCTATTTGTCTCGAGCCCCTACCCTGCCGTACTCTCTGCCTGGACACCAAACTCCTGAAGGGGAACAATCTAATCTACGCTTCAGAGTGGTGACAATGGGTACAGATGGAAGATTGAATGTTTGTCAGAACATTTGATGTTTTTTTTTTTTACCTTTATCAGAATCCTTTTATACTCCATGGCTGGTTCAGGCTCTCATACGTGGACCTCTGGACTGAACACCTACAATCATTAACCAGCCACCTGCCGGCATCATTAATCAGACAGAGAAACACACACTGCCAAATATAAACACAATGGAATGCTGAGTAGAGGTCTTCACAGGTCCAAAAAGTTGGACCTGTTCCGAAATGGATCCGTGGGTTTCCCACCCGACCTGATTTGCATAAATTAATTTTCAAAAGAATGGAGGCCTGTTGCGAGTGGACCCGAGGACAGTCAGACCCGTTCCGAAAAGGCACGTGGAAAAACAGACCCAAACAGACCAGTGCTGGTTCGGGTCTGAGTGATCCATTCAGATCCAAGAGTAGAGAGAGAGAAACAAACCTCCGACTGAGCGCTGCCAGTGCCATAAATAAACGAGCGCTAGGCCTATTGGCCAAATGATCCACAGTTACATGCCCTTAAAATCTGCCTCAAACAAATTACAAACAAAATATTGGTTGTGTTTTGATGTGTAGCATATTCAAAATTTCACGGGTCAGCTGTCGGAGATTTGAGTGTTAAATGAATCAGGGCATTGCATGCATATACAGTGCCTTCAGAAAGTATTCACACTCCTTGACTTTTTCCACATTTTGTTGTGTTACAGCCTGAATTTAAAATGGGTTAAATTGAGATTTGTTGTCACTGGCCTACACACAATACACCAAAGTGGAGTTATGTTTTTAATTTTTTCCCTCCAAAATAATAAAAAATTAAATGCTGAAAAGTCTTGAGTCAAATTATTCAACCCCTTTGTTATGGAGCCTAAATAAGTTGAGGAGTAAAAATATGCTTAACAAGTCACAAAATAAGTTGCATAGACTCAATCTGTGTGCAATGATAGTGTTTAACATGATTTTTGAATGACTACCTCATCTCTGTACCCCAGACATCAAATTATCTGTAAGGTCCCTCAGTTGAGCAGTGAATTTCAAACACAGATTCAACCACAAAGACCAGGGAGGTTTTGCAATGCCTCGCAAAGAAGGACACGTATTGGTAGATGGCAACAAAAAAAAAGCAGACATTGAATATCCTTTTGAGCATGGTGAAGTTATTAGTTACACTTTGGATGGTGTTTCAATACACCCAGGCACTACAAAGATAAAGGTGTCCTTCCTAACTCAGGTGCCGGAGAGGAAGGAATCCGCTCAGGGATTTCACCATGAGACCAATGGTGACCTTAAAACAGTTAGTTTAATGGCTGTGATAGGAGAAAACTGAGGATGGATCAACAACATTGTAGTTACTCCACAATACTAACCTAATTGACAGAGTTAAAAGAAGGAAGCCTGTACAGAATATTCCAAAACATGCATTCTGTTTGTAACAAGGCACTAAATTAATACTGCAAAAAATGTGGCAAAGCAATTTACTTTTTGTCCTGAATACAAAGTGTTATGTTTGGGGCAAATCCAATACATTACTGAGTGCCACTCTCCATATTTTCAAACATAGTGGTGGCTGCATTATGTTATGGGTATGGTTTTAATCGTTTAGGACTAGGGAGTTTTTCTGGATAGAAAATAAATGGAATGGAGCCTAGCACAGGCAAAATCCTAGAGGAAAACCTGGTTTAGTCTGCTTTCCACCAGACACTGGGAGATGAATTCACCTTTCAACAGGACAATAACCTAAAAGACCAAATCTAAACTTGAGTTACTTACCAAGAAGTGTGAATGTGGGAACTCATTCGAAACTGTTGGAAAAGCATTCCAGGTGAAACTGGTTGAGAGAATGCCAAGAGTGTGCAAAGCTGTCATCAAGGCAAAGGGTGGCTATTTGAAGAATCTCAAATATAAAATATGGTTACTACATGATTCCATATGTGTTATTTCATCGTTTTGATGTCTTCACTATTATAATACAATGTAGAAATTAGTAAAAATAAAGAAAAACCCTGGAATGAGTAGGTGTGTCCAAACTTTTGACTGGTACTGTGTGTGTGTGTGTGTATATATATATATATATATATATACATACATGCATACCGTGGGGAAAAAAGTATTTAGTCAGCCACCAATTGTGCAAATTCTCCCACTTAAAAAGATGAGAGGCCTGTAATTTTCATCATAGGTACACGTCAACTATGACAGACAAATTGAGGAAAAAACATCCAGAAAATCACATTGTAGGATTTTTAATGAATTTATTTGCAAATTATGGTGGAAAATAAGTATTTGGTCACCTACAAACAAGCAAGATTTCTGGCTCTCACAGACCTGTAACTTCTTCTTTAAGAGGCTCCTCTGTCCTCCACTCATTACCTGTATTAATGGCACCTGTTTGAACTTGTTATCAGTATAAAAGACACCTGTCCACAACCTCAAACAGTCACACTCCAAACTCCACTATGGCCAAGACCAAAGAGCTGTCAAAGGACACCAGAAACAAAATTGTAGACCTGCACCAGGCTGGGAAGACTGAATCTGCAATAGGTAAGCAGCTTGGTTTGAAGAAATCAACTGTGGGAGCAATTATTAGGAAATGGAAGACATACAAGACCACTGATAATCTCCCTCGATCTGGGGCTCCACGCAAGATCTCACCCTGTGGGGTCAAAATGATCACAAGAACGGTGAGCAAAAATCCTAGAACCACACGGGGGGACCTAGTGAATGACCTGCAGAGAGCTGGGACCAAAGTAACAAAGCCTACCATCAGTAACACACTACGCCGCCAGGGACTCAAATCCTACAGTGCCAGACGTGTCCCCCTGCTTAAGCCAGTACATGTCCAGGCCCGTCTGAAGTTTGCTAGAGTGCATTTGGATGATCCAGAATAGGATTGGGAGAATGTCATATGGTCAGATGAAACCAAAATAGAACTTTTTGGTAAAAACTCAACTCGTCGTGTTTGGAGGACAAAGAATGCTGAGTTGCATCCAAAGAACACCATACCTACTGTGAAGCATGGGGGTGGAAACATCATGCTTTGGGGCTGTTTTTCTGCAAAGGGACCAGGACGACTGATCCGTGTAAAGGAAAGAATGAATGGGGCCATGTATCGTGAGATTTTGAGTGAAAACCTCCTTCCATCAGCAAGGGCATTGAAGATGAAACGTGGCTGGGTCTTTCAGCATGACAATGATCCCAAACACACCGCCCGGGCAACGAAGGAGTGGCTTCGTAAGAAGCATTTCAAGGTCCTGGAGTGGCCTAGCCAGTCTCCAGATCTCAACCCCATAGAAAATATTTGGAGGGAGTTGAAAGTCCGTGTTGCCCAGCGACAGCCCCAAAACATCACTACTCTAGAGGAGATCTGCATGGAGGAATGGGCCAAAATACCAGCAACAGTGTGTGAAAACCTTGTGAAGACTTACAGAAAACGTTTGACCTGTGTCATTGCCAACAAAGGGTATATAACAAAGTATTGAGAAACTTTTGTTATTGACCAAATACTTATTTTCCACCATAATTTGCAAATAAATTCATTAAAAATCCTACAATGTGATTTTCTGGAGAAAGAAAATCTCATTTTGTCTGTCATAGTTGACGTGTACCTATGATGAAAATTACAGGCCTCTCATCTTTTTAAGTGGGAGAACTTGCACAATTGGTGGCTGACTAAATACTTTTTTCCCCCACTGTATGAGGGTGCAGTGAGATACCCGATGGGTTGGACGATACTTATCTCGTCAATCATCTTAAAAAACATATACTTAAACTGGAAATCAACCAATCTGTCATTCACGCAATGGAAAGGTAAAATGCTTTATTATCTAAAAATTGAAAGTGCGTGGGCTACGGAGAGAAACAAAATGGTACAGTTTGAGGCCATGTGGTGTAAAGTGATGCAGACACTGGAGATGGGGAGGGTGCTAGTGGGTCTGGGCAGGTGTGATGTAGTTGATGTTTGTATGATGTCGTGTGGATGTTTTGTATTGTTTATAAAATATCAAATCAAATTGTACATTTAAAAAAACAAAATACAATGAAAACTTGTCTCCGGACATTCCTCTTCGTTTTCTTTTCACTATACTCTTTCTCCTCTTACTTTCGTTTTAATTCAATTAAAATGGCCTCCATCTTCTCAATCAACAGTAGCCAAGGATTCGTTCACTCTCTCTCTCTCCCTCGTAAGCAGCAGGCACAGGTGAGGTGAGCAGCCGGAACCAGTTTCAGCTGGACATAAGCTATACGTTTTATTGAGTTGCAAATGGCTGACACAGAAAACAAGCTTGCGCAGTTCTCATCACCTCACACACACTACATTAACAGAGGACGAGTCCAATCGGTTCCAGTAGGGAATTTTAATTGCACATACCTGAGACCCATGAAAATTATATCAGACCCAACCCAGATCCGAGACAAAAGTCAGAATTTAGGACCCGAACCCGCTCGGGTCCCAGGTCGAATCTCAGAATTTCATGTCTGTTGGACCCGTGAAGACCTAATGCTGAGTGAATCAATACAGGGCCACTCCACCTGATTTCTAATTAGAATATTTGTTATAGTTTATATGTTCATTCAGTTTGCTTTGTGTTTGACTCGGGTGTGATTTAGAACTCTAACCCAGCTCATTGTGGTGATTGGTCCACACTGGACTGCACAAAGTACTGTAGGAGAGGAGACACGCTTGAAGGGTTTGACTGAGTACAGGTTGAAGAATTTAAGGGAGGGAGGGAGGGTACACCTAGTACTGAGCTACACTACAGCTCCAGGGATTTGAAAAGTGTAGTCAGTGAACAACTTGGCTATTGGAAGTCAAGGCTATGTTTACTGAAGATAGACTGTAGTGCTGTGTTTACTGAAGGGAGCGGGCCAAGTTTAGACTGAAGATATGTAAACAGACACGGTTGTTGCAAAAACCACTATCAACCTTCTCATGGTCATGTGCACACATGATATTACTGCAGTCGGTGCTAGAAGCACAAGCATTTCGCTACACCCACAATAACATCTGCTAAACATGTGTATGTGACAAAGAAAATGTGATTTGATTTGAAGCTGTGAAATAAATATGTCTGTTTTTAATAGTGTGCTCTAAAAGTTCTGTGAGGACTGCTCTCAGGGTTATTGTGTATATAGTGAATACTGTAGTGTATAACTGTGCTCACGTGTCTCATTGAGTCCACTCTGTGTCAGGTGTGCTGCGAGTCGGTGGGATGGAGGTTTTCACGTCCAATGAGGTGGAGGCGGTGAACGGGACAGAAGTGAGACTGAAGTGCACCTTTAAGTCCAAACACCCAGTGTCCCACTCCTCTGTGGCTGTCTCCTGGAACTTCCGTCCCCTTGGCCAGGGAGCTGAGGAGTCGGTGGGTGACCTTTCCACAATGGGAGCAGAACTAACAATTGTCATACAGCGAATGTGTCTGAATTAGGAGGGAGACTGGGTTAGCATCGTAAACCAGCTTGACTACTGGATAGACATGGGACATGGAGGCTTTGTTGAGCAGAGTATTACGTAAAACATCAACATTTTAGAGCAGAGCATAATTGTAAGTGTGTGTGTCAGGTGTTTTACTACCAGGAGACGGCGTACCCCCCTACAGAGGGGCGGTTTAAGGGCCATGCGACCTGGTCAGGGGACATCCTGAGACAGGACGCCTCCATCAGCCTGCATGAAGTCCCCTTCACCTTCAACGGCACCTACACCTGCCAGGTCCGCAACCTGCCCGACGTCCACGGCATCAATGGAGAGGTCACCCTCAGGGTTGTCCAGAAAGGTAAGTCAGTCAATCACTTCACTCACTCACTCACTCACTCACACTGGTGTGTTGCATAGAAACCTTAGCAAGGACTAATGTATTGTTGTGTGTGTGTGCGTGTGTGTGCTGGCTGTGCTGCTCCTTCCAGTCTCCATCTCTGAGATAGGCATCCTGGCTGCAGCCATCGGGGGAACCATCGCCATAGTCCTGGTGCTGCTGGGTCTCTTCATGGTGTTCAAGTACTGCAACCGCAACCGCCATGCCAACACAGACATGGAGCTGCAGGGGAGGAAACTGCAGGAAACCAGAGAGCTACAGGCCAGGGTCCTACAGGAGAGAGAGTTGCAGGCCAACATCCTACAGGAGAAAGCACTGAAGGCCAGTGAGGAGTGTAAGGACCCTACAGTGTGGTGATGGGTCAGGGGTCAGGGGCGTGTCCCCTCCCTACCTCTGCTGACTGGTGTGGGGAGGTGTTCTGTCTGGACGGACTGGTCTCTGACTGGAGGGGCTGGCCAGTCCAGGACCACTGTTTGGGAGGGACTAATGCATTCTTTTGGTCGGTGTCCTGCTTTTTTCTACACTCCACTCATCCCTCCCTCAATATGAGCCTTGCAGACTGAATTAGCTATTGTAGTTGAACTTACCCAGAGTATTAGTGATCTCTTTACATTCCACTAGTTTTAATGTCAGGTACTGTTTTATGCACTTAATGTTTTTTACAGACAACTATGTGATAGGGTTGGGCGGTATCCAGATTTCCATATCTTCGTACCGTGCCTGTGCCATCCCAGGATATACTGTATTACCCTATTACCGGTAGTGCACACAATGTAAAAAAAAGCCCCAAAAACATCACTTACCAGAATGCTAACAAAATGCTAAAAAGTACTAAGGAATCCCCATAGCGAATGCTAGGTAAATGCTAACGAACGCATTTAAACATTTACTACTAAGACAGACAACCCAGCTCCTAAAGTTATGCAAGTATCTCAAAAGAAGGTTGATCTTGCAAGCTAAGGTTAGCCACTTAGTTGGCATTAGCAAGTTAGCAGAACCCAGCTGGAGATAACTTATTTGGCACATCTTAGATAGTTAATTTAATAGTTATAAGATGTATAGCTGGCAAACATAGCTGTAACTTCATCACCTCACTTAAATTGCGCTGCAGGAGTGACTCACCTCACGAAGCTCCCATTTTGCTCATTGTGCTTCTTTGTAAACAAACACACTTGACTGGCTCAAACAGCTGTTTTCAAATCAAATCAAATTTTATTGGTCACATGCGCCGAATACAACAGGTGCAGACATTACAGTGAAATGCTTACTTACAGCCCTTAACCAACAGTGCATTTATTTTTAACAAAAAAAGTAAAAATAAAACAACAACAAAAAAAGTGTTGAGAAAAAAAAGAGCAGAAGTAAAATAAAGTGACAGTAGGGAGGCTATATATACAGGGGGGTACCGTTGCAGAGTCAATGTGCGGGGGCACCGGCTAGTTGAGGTAGTTGAGGTAATATGTACATGTGGGTAGAGTTAAAGTGACTATGCATAAATAATTAACAGAGTAGCAGCAGCGTAAAAAGGATGGGGTGGGGGGGCAGTGCAAATAGTCCGGGTAGCCATGATTAGCTGTTCAGGAGTCTTATGGCTTGGGGGTAGAAGCTATTGAGAAGTCTTTTGGACCTAGACTTGGCACTCCGGTACCGCTTGCCGTGCGGTAGCAGAGAGAACAGTCTATGACTAGGGTGGCTGGAGTCTTTGACAATTTTGAGGGCCTTCCTCTGACACCGCCTGGTATAGAGGTCCTGGATGGCAGGAAGCTTGGCCCCAGTGATGTACTGGGCCGTACGCACTACCCTCTGTAGTGCCTTGCGGTCGGAGGCCAAGCAGTTGCCATACCAGGCGGTGATGCAACCAGTCAGGATGCTCTCGATGGTGCAGCTGTAGAATTTTTTGAGGATCTGAGGACCCATGCCAAATCTTTTCGGTCTCCTGAGGGGGAATAGGCTTTGTCGTGCCCTCTTCACGACTGTCTTGGTGTGTTTGGACCATGATAGTTCGTTGGTGATGTGGACACCAAGGAACTTGAAGCTCTCAACCTGTTCCACTACAGCCCCGTCGATGAGAATGGGGGCGTGCTCAGTCCTCTTTTTTTTCCTGTAGTCCACAATCATCTCCTTTGTCTTGGTCACGTTGAGGGAGAGGTTGTTGTCCTGGCACCACACGGCCAGGTCTCTGACCTCCTCCCTATAGGCTGTCTCATCGTTGTCGGTGATCAGGCCTACCACTGTTGTGTAGTCGGCAAACTTAATGATGGTGTTGGAGTCGTGCCTGGCCATGCAGTCATGGGTGAACAGAGAGTACAGGAGGGGACTGAGCACGCACCCCTGAGCACGCCCCTGTGTTGAGGATCAGTGTGGCAAATGTGTTGTTACCTACCCTTACCACCTGGGGGCGGCCCGTCAGGAAGTCCAGGATCCAGTTGCAGAGGGAGGTGTTTAGTCCCAGGATCCTTAGCTTAGTGATGAGCTTAGAGGGCACTATGGTGTTGAATGCTGAGCTGTAGTCAATGAATAGCATTCTCACGTAGGTGTTCCTCTTGTCCAGGTGGGAAAGGGCAGTGTGGAGTGCAATAGAGATTGCATCATCTGTGGATCTGTTGGGGCGGTATGCAAATTGGAGTGGGTCTAGGGTTTCTGGGATAATGCTGTTGATGTGAGCCATGACCAGCCTTTCAAAGCACTTCATGGCTACAGAAGTGCACTTCATGTTTTGGGAACTAGTACTGGTAAGCTTCATAATGAAAAATTATCTAACAGGCGAAATGATTAACGCGATCTGCTTTATGTATTACCTAGTGCACAAGTTGACTGCAGGTATTTATTTAAAAAGTACTAATATTCAAATTTATAAAAACAATAAACGGTATTGACGGTATTGGAAAATCATACTGATGGTATTTCGAAATACCCTGGGATACCGTATATACGGTATACCGCCAAATCCTAATATGTGATTGTATTTTGACTATGTAGTATGATGACTACTCTTATTAGATATGGCTGAAATGACACCAGCAGCAGTCTCTTGGTGTGGTGGCGTCCAACTAGCAGATTGTGGCTCAAACTCTTTGCTCCAGTATTCATTACATTTGGTTTGGTAGCTATTTGTTCTAAATTCATTTACAGAATTATTTTAACAGTTGAATAATCAACATTATAATTGAGCTAATGGCCCATACACAGATATTGACATTATTCCCAAATGAATGTATCTGGCAGCAGATTTGTGAGTGTGTTCTGTGGTTATGATCAAGGTCCCGTGTTGAATTGATTCAGTGAAACCCTTTTGTTAAACCTGTGGTATTTGGGGGTGGCTACTGTAAGGGCTAGTGCTGGTGGAAGCCCTATATCTAGGGGTGGCTAAGCTCAAGGTAAGGCAAAGGGCAGTAGGGCTGGTGGAAGCTTTCCTGGGCCAGGAGCTTTCAGTGACTATCTGCCATTTAGTTTTTCTGGCCAACGCACTCCTGCTTCCTGCAACAATGACAACATAAATAACTGCCTATTACTTCTGGACATAAAAAGGAACTGTCATATACCTTTGAATGCAGAAGAAGAACCCCACGATTCCAAGAAGCCTGTTTTCCATGGGTTCTGTAGTTTTTGTGAACTGATGTGCCCAACGTGTCCATTGAAGGAAGCAGCTCCATCTGTCTCTTTCTGGGTCCACGCTGAGGATCATGGGTGTTGTGGTCTCAAAGGTTTCTCCCTCTTTCTTACTCTGCCTTAAACTCAGTTTTTCACAATTCCTGACATTTAATCCTAGTAGAAATTCCCTGTCTTAGGTCAGTTAGGATCACAACTTTATTTTAAGAATATGAAATGTCAGAATAATAGTAGAGTGATTTATTTCAGCTTTTATTTCTTTCATCACATTCCCAGTGGGTCAGAAGTTTACATACACTCAATTAGTATTTGGTAGCATTGCCTTTTAAATTGTTTAATTGGGTCAAACGTTTCGGGTAGCCTTCTACAAGCTTCCCACAATAAGTTGGTTGAATTTTGGCCCATTCCTCCTGACAGAGCTGCTGTAACTGAGTCAGGTTTGTAGGCCTCCTTGCTCGCACACACTTTTTCAGTTCTGCCCACACATTTTCTATAGGCTTGAGGTCAGGGCTTTGTGATGGCCACTCCAAAACCTTGACTTTGTTGTCCTTAAGCCATTTTGCCACAACTTTGGAAGTATGCTTGGGGTCATTGTCCATTTGGAAGACCCATTTGCGACCAAGCTTTAACTTCCTGACTGATGTCTTGAGATGTTGCTTCAATATATCCAAATAATTTTCCTTCCTCATGATGCCATCTATTTTGTGAAGTGCACCAGTCCCTCCTGCAGCAAATCACCCCCACAGCATGATGCTGCCTCCCCCGTGCTTCACGGTTGGGATGGTGTTCTTCGGCTTGCAAGCACCCACTTTTTCCTACAAACATAACGATGGTCATTATGGCCAAACAGTTCTATTTTTGTTTCATCAGATCAGACATTTCTCCAAAAAGTACGATCTTTGTCCCCATGTGCAGTTGCAAACTGTAGTCTGGCTTTTTTATGGCGGTTTTGGAGTAGTGGCTTCTTCCTTGCTGAGCGGCCTTTCAGATTATGTCGATATAGGACTCGTTTTACTGTGGATATAGATACTTTTGTACCTGTTTCCTCCAGCATCTTCACAAGGTCCTTTTGCTGTTGTTCTGGGATTGATTTGGACTTCTCGCACCAAAGTACGTTCATCTCTAGGAACGCGTCTCCTTCCTGAGCGGTATGAAGGCTGCGTGGTCCCATGGTGTTTATACTTGCGTACTATTGTTTGTACAGATGAAATTGGTACCTTCAGACGTTTGGAAATTGCTCCCAAGGATGAACCAGACTTGTGGAGGTCTACAAAAAAAAATTCTGAGGTCTTGGCTGATTTCTTTTGATTTTCCTATGATGTCAAGCAAAGAGGCACTGAGTTTGAAGGTAGGCCTTGAAATACATCCACAGATACACCTCCAATTGACTCAAATTATGTCAATTAGCCTATCAGAAGCTTCTAAAGCCATGACATCATTTTCTGGAATTTTCCAAGCTGTTAAAAGGCACAATCAACTTAGTGTAAACTTCTGACCCACTGGAATTGTGATACAGTGAATTATAAGTGAAATAATCTGTCTGTAAACAATTGTTGGAAAAATTACTTGTGTCATGCACAAAGTAGATGTCCAAACCGACTTGCCAAAACTATAGTTTGTTAACAAGAAATGTGTGGAGTGCTTGAAAAACAAGTTTTAATGACTCCAACCTAAGTGTATGTAAACTTCCGACTTCAACCGTAGCTTAAGTAATAAGGTTCATGAAATCAATAATTTGCTAGTAACAGATGACATTCATATTCTGACAATCTCTGAAACTCACTTAAATAATACCTTTGATGATACAGTGGTAGCAATACAAGGTTATAACATTTACAGAAAATACAGAAATGCCAACGGGGGTGGTGTTGCGGTCTATATTCAGAACCACATTCCTGTGAAGATTAGAGAGGATCTCATGTTAAATACTGTTGAAGTAATATGGCTACAGGTTCACCTGCCTCACCTAAAGCCCATTCTGGTGGGAAGCTGCTATAGACCACCAAGTGCTAACAGTCATTATCTGGATAACGTGTGAAATGCTTGATAATATATGTGATGTCAATAGAGAGGTATACTTTCTGGGTGATTTAAATATTTTCTGGCTTTCATCAGGCTGCCCACTCAAGAGAAAGCTTTGAACTGTAACTAGTACCTGCAACCTGGTTCAGGTTATCAGTCAATCTACCAGGGTAGTTACAAACAG
The DNA here is from genome assembly GCF_964263955.1 of Coregonus lavaretus. Taxonomy (NCBI): domain Eukaryota; kingdom Metazoa; phylum Chordata; class Actinopteri; order Salmoniformes; family Salmonidae; genus Coregonus; species Coregonus lavaretus. Next base: position 38,008,020 of record NC_139997.1, on the reverse strand, counting down.
TACAGGAATGAAATCCTCAACATGTATTGATCATATATTTACTAATGCTGAAGAAATTTGTTTGAAAGCAGTATCCAAATCCATCGGATGTAGTGATCACAATATAGTAGCCATATCTAGGAAATCAAAGTTCCAAAGGCTGGGCCTAATATTGTGTATAAGAGGTCATACAATACGTTTTGTAGTGATTCCTATGTTGTTGATGTGAAGAATATTTGTTGGTCTGTGGTGTATAATGACGAACAACCAGAAGCTGCACTTGACTGGAAAAGTACTGAGGATAATAGCAGACAATATTGCCACTCCTATTTTCCATATCTTGAATTTAAGCCTACTAGAAAGTGTGTGCCCTCAGGCCTGGAGGGAAGCAAAAGTTGTTCCCCTACCTAAGAATAGTAAAGCCCTTTAACTGGCTCAAATAGCCGACCAATCAGCCTGTTACCAACCCTTAGTAAACTTTTGGAAAAAATTGTGTTTGACCAGATAAAATGCTATTTTACAGTAAACAAATTGACAGCACGCTTATAGGGAAGGGTGTTCAACAAGCACAGCACTGACACAAATGACTGATTGGCTGAGAGAAATTGATGATAAAAAGATTGTGGGGGCTGTTTTGTTAGACTTCAGTGCGGCTTTTGACATTATCGATCATAGTCTGTTGCTGGAAAAACATATGTGTTATGGCTTTACACCCCCTGCTATATTGAGGATAAAGAGTTACCTGTCTAACTGAACACAGAGGGTATTCTTTAATGGAAGCCTCTCCAACAAAATCCAGGTAGATTCAGGAATTCCCCAGGGCAGCTGTCTAGGCCCCTTACTTTTTTCAATCTTTACTAACGACATGCCAGTGTGTATGTATGCGGATGACCCAACACTATACACGTCAGCTACCACAGCGACTGAAATGACAGCAACACTTAACAAAGAGCTGCAGTTAGTTTCAGAATGGGTGGCAAGGAATAAGTTAGTCGTAAATATTTCTCAAACTAAAAGCATTGTATTTGGGATAAATAATTTACTAAACCCTAAACCTCAACTCAATCTTGTAATGAATAATGTGGAAATTGAACAAGTTGAGGAGACTAATATTGCTTGGAGTAACCCTGGATTGTAAACTGTCATAGTCAAAACATATTGATGCAACAGTAGCTAGGATGGGGAGAAGTCTGTCTATAATAAAGCGCTGCTCTGCATTCTTAACAGCACTATCAACAACGCAGGTCCTACAGGCCCTAGTTTTGTCGCACCTGGGCTACTGTTCAGTCGTGTGGTCAGGTGCCACAAAGAGGGACTTTGGAAAATTGCAATTGGCTCAGAACAGGGCAGCACGGCTGGCCCATGGATGTACACAGAGAGCTAACATTTAATAATATGCATGTCAATCTCTCCTTGCTCAAAGTGGAGGAAAGATTGACTTCATCGCTACTTGTATTTGTGAGAGGTATTGACATGTTGAATGCACTGAGCTGTTTGTTTGAACTACTGGCACACAGCTCGGACACCCATGCATACCCCACAAGACATGCTACCAGAGGTCTCTTAACAGTCCCCAAGTCAAGAACAAATAGAGCTGTCTTCTGTATACCCTCCCTACCCTGTCACAACACAACTGATTGGCTCAAACGCATTAAGAAGGAAAGAAATTCCACAAATTAACTTTTTAACAAGGCACACCTGTTAATTGAAATGCATTCCAGGTGACTACCTCATGAAGCTGGTTGAGAGAATGCCAAGAGTGTGCAAAGCTGTCAAGGCAAAGGGTGGCTTTTTGAAGAATCTCAAATATAAAATATATTTTGATTTGTTTAACACTTTTTTTGGTTACTACTTGATTCCATATGTGTTATTTCATAGTTTTGATGTCTTCACTATTATTCTACAATGTAAACAATTTGAAAAATAAAGAAAAACCTTTAATGAGTAGGTGTGTCCAAACTTTTGATTGGTAGTGTACTTGTAAACATATTTTATCGCACATCTTATAAGGTAGAGATTTATTTTATTTACTTTTTTTTCAATAAAGGAATGTTTGTTTTTAAATTATTTGCACCAAATAGGTGATTTTCATGACATAATGTACTGAACAAAAATATAAACGCAACATGCAATAATTTCATTGATTTTACTGAGTTACTGTTCAGATGAGGAAATCTGTCAATTGAAATAAATTCATTAGGCCATAATCTATGAATTTCACAAGACTGGGAATACAGATATGCATCTGTTGGTCACAGATACCTTAAAAAAAAATGGGCCTCACAATGGGCCTCAGGATCTCGTCAAGGTGTTTTTGTGCATTCAAATTGCCGTCGATAAAATGCAATTGGGTTCGTTGTCCGTAGCTTATGCCTGCCCTTCCATAACCCCACCGCCACCATGGTTTACTCTTTTCACAATGTTGACATCAGCAAACCGCTCGCCCACACGATACCATATGTACGTACTGCCAAATTCTCTAAAACGACATTGGAGGTGGCTTATGGTAGAGAAATGAACATTCAATTCTCTGGCAGCAGCTCTGGTGGACATTCCTGCAGTCAGCATGCCAATTGCACACTCCCTCAAAACATGAGATATCTATAGCATTCTGTTGTGTGGCAAAACTGCACAATATAGAGTGGCCTTTTATTGTCCCCAACACAAGGTGCACCTGTGTAATGATCATGCTGTTTAATCAGCTTCTTGATATGCCACACCTGTCAGGTGGATGAATTATCTTGGCAATGGAGAAATGCTCACTAACGGATGTAAACAAATTTGCGCACAATATGTGAGCGAAATAAGCCTTTTGTGCGTATGGAAAATGTTGGGGATCCTTATTTCAGCTCATGAAACACTTTACGTGTGCGTTTTATATTTTTGTTCAGTGTATATATACGTTGTAAATCTGCCTTGCCTATAAGACTATGAAGTACAATTGAGCACAGGCTTAACTGAATGACAACAGAGACAGAATACAATATGTAATTTTATTGAATAGTTTGGGGTAGGCCTCGTCTCTGAGAATGCTCCTCAGAGCCAGATGCTGATGACTGGTTGCCTCCCCCACTGGGAGAACGGGGATCCGATTAAGGGCCTTCAGTTGGTGGTGGTGGTGGGGAGGTGGAAGGTCGTTGGAAGACTGTTGCTGCAAAACAAGTGGGAGACAAGGTTTGAGTTGACATGAATACTCCCCTAGATTTATGGCCATCGGTTGAGAGAAAGGAAAGTGTTTATTGCATAAGTGGTGTGATGCCTTAGTGTGCCATGCTTATAGGCTGAAGTTAATAGGTGCGTGACAGTCAGCACATTTGCTAATAGTAAAAGAGGAAGAAAGATAATGCTATGTGAATGAGGTAACATGACTCTACCATATAAATACCTGCAATGCTGATAAGGGTAACATTATAAACACTACCCTATAAATACCGGCTAGACTGATGAGATGGGAAGCGATGTGAATTATATGTGTTTACTAACCAGCCTTCCTGATTTAGCTTTCGTAAATTACATTTGTTATAACAAGATAGATACAATACAGAAATGGAGGCATAAAAGACAGACAAAGCATTAAAGGGAGAGATGACAGTAGTACAAAGGGAGTATGAGCCATGGTTAATCCTATCACTTCAGAACAATGTCTGTCTATCATTCCCCCACACCTTATCACCTCCCGCCCACGGAATCCTGCCTGACTGTGTCACTCATTCACTCACAGATCTAATTTCCTAAACCAGAAAACACAAGAATGAATGGCAACAATGACACGCTACACTACTGTTAACCTTGGAGACGGATTGAACAATGTCACTTCCTGCAGTATGGTGCAATGGTTACATTTGCTTAGCTTACTGCTATTGGTGCTGCAGTGGTTATGGATGTACACTATTTGAAGGGAGAGATTTTAAGCCATATAAACATTCACCGGCAGTGGGTGTGTTAATGTAGTGATGGAGGCCCGCACGCTGTCGATGATGATGATCAGTTTTGTGAAAGAGGGCGCCCCCTTGTGTCATGTTGCGTCCCATCTTAAACACCACCAGAAGTATAATTTTTACTGTTTACTGTACACATGTCTTTCATGTGTGTAGCTTTCCTGTTGTAGAGTCAATCGCATCAACAAACTGGAGTCAGGCCAGTCTTGGTAGTGTCTGTGTCAGAAAGCAGGTGTTGTGTAATGCCCCAGAATGTGGAGAAAAGCTGGTTTTGTGTGGTTTATTGTGTCTTGGACTAGCCCAGTGACATGAGGACCGGCTACTGGCTCTGTGACTGCAGAGCTTTGTTGGGCTGAAATAAAAGCTGCCTCCAATTGATACTCACTCTGATTCAGTAAACACTTCACACACTGGGGGTGGAACAGAAGACTCTATTCACACAACACACACAACACCATAAACCAGGGATCATCAACTAGATTCAGCCTCGGTCCGATTTTTTTCTTGAGTGGATGGTCGGGGGGGCGGAACATAATTACAAATAATTAGTAGACCAAAAAATCTGTTGCGGTGCGTGGGTAAAATCACTGGTGAAGCCAAGCCAGAAAAAAATGCAATAATTTATTACAATCTATGTGTTGTGATAATTGTGTTGTTTGCTCTATAACCTGTTAGTTCATATGCCTTGCGACCGTGATACAGTGCCTTGCAAAAGTATCCATCCCCCTTGGCGTTTTTCCTATTTTGTTGCATTACAACCTGTAATTTAAATTGATTTTTATTTGGATTTCATGTAATGGACATACACAAAATAGTTCAAATTGGTGAAGTGAAATGAAAAAAATAACTTGTTTTAAAGAATTCTAAAAAATAAATAACGGAAAAGTGGTGCGTGCATATGTATTCACCCCTTTGCCATGAAGCCCCTAAATAAGATCTGGTGCAACCAAATACCTTCAGAAGTCACATAATTAGTTAACTAAAGTCCACCTGTGTGCAATCTAAATGTCACATGATCTGTCACATGATCTCAGTATATATATACACCTGTTCTGAATGGCCCCAGAGTCTGCAACACCACTAAGCAAGGGGCACCACCAAGCAAGCAGCACCATGAAGACCAAGGAGCTCTCCAAACAGGTCAGGGACAAAATTGTGGAGAAGTACAGATCAGGGTTGGGTTATAAAAAAATATAAGAAACTTTGAACATCCCACGGAGCACCATTAAATCCATTATTAAAAAATGGAAAGAATATGGCACCACAACAAACCTGCCAAGAGAGGGCCGCCCACCAAAACTCACGGACCAGACAAGGAGGGCATTAATCAGAGAGGCAACAGAGACCAAAGATAACCCTGAAGGAGCTGCAAAGCTCCACAGCGGAGATTGGAGTATCTGTCCATAGGACCACTTTAAGCCGTACACTCCACAGAGCTGGGCTTTACAGAAGAGTGGCCAGAAAAACGGCATTGCTTAAAGAAAAAAATAAGCAAACACGTTTGGTGTTCGCCAAAAGGCATATGGAAGAAGGTACTCTGGTCAGATTGAAGCTTTTTGGCCATCAAGGAAAACGCTATGTCTGGCGCAAACCCAACACCTCTCATCACCCCGAGAACACCATCCTCACAGTGAAGTATGGTGGTGGCAGCATCATGCTTTGGGGATGTTTTTCATCGGCAGGGACTGGGAAACTGGTCGAAATTGAAGGAATGATGAATGGCGCTAAATGCAGGGAAATTCTTGAGGGAAACTATAGTGAATATAATGAATAGTTATGCACGCTCAAGTTATCTGTTTTTTTGTCTTATTTCTTGTTTGTTTCACAAAAAAATATATTGCATCTTCAAAGTGGTAGACATGTTGTGTAAATCAAATTATACAAACCCCCCAAAAATCAATTTTAATTCCAGGTTGTAAGGCAACAAAATAGGAAAAATTCCAAGGGGGGTGAATACTTTCGCAAGCCACTGTAAATAGGGCTAAGGCTGATATAATAAGAAGACAGTGGCAGAATAAATTCAACCACGCCTTTATTTCATCACAAAACCAGAGCGCAACCTCTGTCCGGTGAAATCCACAAAGCATATTGCATGTAACAAACAGTTACATGACCTACAGCATGGTCAAGCAAGTTAATGTTTCCGACATTTTCGGACTAATAAATAACTATTGATTTAGAACCACAGAGAGTTACCGCAAGTCGCAAAGAAAACAGGAGCTGCCTCCAGTATTCCAGCACCATTTCAACATTTCAACATAATCAAATCAGCTATGCTTAGTCTAATACAGTGAAAACTAAAACATACTAAAAACGATTTAGTCCAATCAATGTAAGCTAAATACGATGTGGCTGTCCATGGTTCTGATTTGTGTGTGTGTGTGCGTGCATTCGTGCAAGTAGAAAAACATGTTGACTCACCCTACTTGTAGAGAAACGCAAATGCCATCCTTCTCTCTTTCATGTTGACGAAAAGGTCTATGACTCTGTCATACAGTACAGGCTTTTATTTTTTGTTGTCCTAGGCTACCTGTCAAATTCTTGCTCGCTAGCCTAACTTCCTTTCATGGGCAACATTAGCAAGTTGACATTAGCCTTCTACATCTAGCTACATATTGAACTTCCATCCTCTCAGTCCAGGGGCACAATGTATGAATTTATGGTTGGATCAGAATCACCGTTATAATCATTGGCTAGTACGGAGAATTAAGTAAACCACAAGTCCAAATCCCAATCTCCATCCATGGCGAATTTAGGAAAGGGCCAATTTTAGCTAGCTAACCACTAGAGGACAACACAACGAGATGCAACAATTCAAATTGTTTCTGTCAATTATGTATTTATCTTAATGCCATGTGATAGGAGAGAAGCAAAATCCAAACTGGCTTCCCTTGAAACAAATTTGGGGTGTGCCAGGACCATTCACAGTTGTGCTCACTCAGTTTCGCTCAACGCTGATTGGCAATTTTGTATATATTTTTTTAAATCAAGGATGGCCAAATGTTTGCTAGCTTCCCTTGCATTCAATGCTACAGGCGGCAACAATGTCATACTGTTTATGACCAGATAGCATCAAATAGATGGCCTAAACATACAGCGACAGAGGGGCGCTGTTTCGCTCGCTCGGATGCTTTCTCCAGTGAGATACAATCAATCAGCCGCTTGCGAATTGAAGGAAAATTATGAAAACACAGAGAGACGAAAGACAAATTATTTGATATGTTTTTTCTTGGTACTTTTTGGGGGGAAGCCTGGCTTCCTTTGCCATACATGAATACATGCCACAAGCAAATAAAACCAGTAGGGGAACTCTGCCATGAACCTTGATTATAAATACATCACACAGGAAGCCATGAAGATACAGTATTTTAATCAGTCTAAACTGAATAAACAGTACCAGTCAAAAGTTTGGACACACCTACTCTTTCAAGGGTTTTTCTTTATTTTTACTATTTTCTACATTGTAGAATAATAGTGAAGACATCAAAACTATGAAATAACACATATGGAATCATGTAGTAACCAAAAAAGTGTTAAACAAATCAAAATTTATTTTATATTTGAGATTCTTCAAAGTAGCCACCCCTTTGCCTTGATGACAGCTTTGCACACTCTTGGCATTCTCTCAACCAGCTTCACCTGGAATGCTTTTCCAACAGTCTTGAAGGAGTTTCCATATATGCTGAGCACTTGTTGGCTGCTTTTCCTTCACTCTGCGGTCTAACTCAACCCAAACCATCTCCATCACTCTCCTTCTTGGTCAAATAGCCCTTACACAGCCTGGAGGTGTGTTGGGTCATTGTCCTGTTGAAAAACAAATGAAAGTCCCACTAAGCACAAACCAGATGGGATGGTGTATCGCTGCAGAATGCTGTAGTAGCCATGCTGGTTAAGTGTGCCTTGAATTGTAAATAAATCACAGACAGTGTCACCAGCAAAGCACCCCAACACCATTACACCTCCTCCTCCATGCTTCATGTTGGGAACAACACATGCAGAGATAATCCGTTCAACTACTCTGCGTCTCACAAAGACACGGCGGTTGGAACCAAAATCTCAAATATGGACTCATCAGACCAAAGGACAGGTTTCCACCAGTCTAATGTCCATTGCTCGTGTTTCTTGGGCCAAGCAAGTCTCTTCTTCTTATTGTTGTCCTTTAGTAGTGGTTTCTTTGCAGCAATTCACACAGTCTCCTCTGAACAGTTGATGTTGAGATGTCTGTTACTTGAACTCTGTGAAGCATTTATTTGGGCTGCAATTTCTGAGGCTTGTAACTCTAATGAACTTATCCTCTGCAGCAGAGGTAACTGATGTGCTTGATATACTGTGAAATGCGCTTTTCCTGATATTGTGAGTTATATACTAAGTGTAGGTTCTTGTGTTTGTTTTTTTCAGAAGTAGATCATTTATAGAGTAGAAGCAAATGAAACAAAATTCTTTGAAAATGTATTCTAGTCAGTGAGTAAAGGGAAAAGAGAGGAAGTGAGAGCGAGAGAAAGAAAGAGAGTGAAGGAGGGAATCAGTGATATGTTGCAACACTTTAGGTCATGCATTCATCTTGTGAGAGTCTTGTGTCATACTTGTCACAGTCTGTTAACGGTTTACCCTTACTTTAATGTTAACGTTGCAGGTACTTAGCTAGTAATGCTAACGTTGTCGGTACTTATGCTAAAGTCTATGCGTGTGCAGCTGTGCATGTGTGTGTGTCCTCAAGATGGATTGCCTGATTTGCAGTTTTATGTCCTAAGCCCAAAGTGATATACTTCGTATTTGTAAGTAGGTATCTAGAATGTGCTTATAATAGTGCGTGTGTATGTATGTATACGTGAGGGTGTGTGTGTGTATGTGAGTGTATACGTGTTTGTGCGTGCTCTTTGGTTGCAGTAAATCAGTGTGTGCTCGTCTCCTCCCTCTGGAGCAGACGCCGTGCTGCAGTAACGGCAGAGGACACCTACTCATCCAAGGGTTTGTGTGTTTTAGACTGAGGGTGCCTCTTGAGGCTGCATGGTTGTGAATATAAGTATGTTGAATGTATACGGTATGAGTGATAAATGTGGTGCTTGTGAGTGAGTGTATGTATACGTGAGTGTGTACATGCATGTGGATCTGATGACTGTAGACCTAGGCTGAGATCTGCAGCACCCTTCTCTTTCTGCAGTAAAATAGTTTTTTTTTTTCTCTCTGTTCTGGAAGTGTTCCCAGCACTGCTGCAATTATTCTCTGGGGAGGAGCCCGGACAGCAGAGCGAAACACACACACACACACACACACACACACACACACACACACACACACACACACACACACACACACACACACACACACACACACACACACACACACACACACACACACACACACACACACACACACACTTTATTTCACTCTACTTCCTATTGCATTGATCATGCTTTTAACTGGGATTAAGTTAATGTTAACGTACCCCTCTCTCTGCTCTATCCACTGCACCTTAGACCACCTCTACTTGTCCCAGTCCCAACACACTGCATCTACACAACATTTACATATATTTTTTAAACTTCCAGTACTTCTTGAAAACTTCCCTATTTCAACCAATTTTCAGAACATACACTTAGTTTTAGACCAAAAGCAGAAAGTACTTAACTGACAGATGAAACGCAAAAAACATATACATACTTCCTGTGTCTAAGATATTCAATCCGAAAGAGAAATGTGTAGATGGCTAATGAAAAGTTCTCAACACCCCCTCCTAAAGACTTTCCATAAATAGTTCATGACGCAGGAAATAACGTTCCTAATGAATAATAGATCATAATGCAACTAAATTGCAACAGAAGCAGAAATATACTTTACTGGCCGTTACCTGCAGCTGACTACATTTGAAAGTCCAGTCACTATTTTCAAAGTAAAAGTCTTCTGCAGGTCAGTCAGGTACCCATCCGGTTAGCTAATAATTACAATAATAAAGGTCCAATTGAGCCGAGCAGCTGAAGTAGAAGAGTAGGGTCTTGTAGGTCCACTCCTGATTCCTGACATGAGCTGTGAGGTCCAGTACGGGAACATAATGGGGGAGAGAGAGGGGGCAGGCAAAGGAATGAGAGAGAAAAAAGACAGAGTAAGGATGTGTGGAAAAGAGAGAGCTCTCCCTCATCTTTAGCTGTGTGTCTTCTCTTGTACTGTAACTGTAGACCGGGTCAGGTGGCCTGTTTTAGTTTTTTCCTTCATCATCTAATTTCTTCTCACTGTTGGAAGAATACCTAGCTCTCTCTCTACATCTCAATATCGATACCTTGTTCATTCCATATAGGGCTATTCTCAGGTTTTAATAATTTAGAGTAGATTATCTTATTGCTTAGTTTTTAGTTTGCCACAAATGAACAAGTCCTGACAGTCTAATAGCACATAATGGGGTGTGTCTGAAAGCTGTAATGGTATTCTGTAATACGTTTATTAAAATAATGCAGTGATCCCTCTACCTTTACAAGTTGCTGACTAATCAGTGATAAAAGGAAGGATCGAATCGGAGAACGCCGTGGCAAGCAGTTTTCTACAGTATAATGACTCCCAGCTACATTCAGTCAGGCACCAGTGGTCCTCTCTCATTGACATGTGTTGGGTACATCTATCATAGGAGGTCGGGGGGGCGTCACCATGTTTTTTCACACCGTCTCATATCTTTGCACTGCCAGCCACATTACGTTAGTGTCACTGCAGAGTTATGAGAACGTTATGCTATGTTCACCAGTTTGACCTTCTGAGGCACACACACACATCCCATCCCTCACACATACTCCCTGGCACCTTGATTGCCAGATGGTGTACTCATGGTTATAGATGGTGGAAAGCTTCAAGTTCCTTGGCGTACACATCACCGACAAACTGAAATGGTCCACCCACGCAGACAGTGTGGTGAAGAAGGCGCAACAGAGCCTCTTCAACCTCAGGAGGCTGAAGAAATTCGGCTTAGCACCTAAAACCCTCACAAACTTTTACAGATGCACAATTGAGAGCATCCTGTCGGGCTGTATCACCGCCTGGTACGGCAACTGCACCGCCCACAACCGCAGGGCTCTCCAGAGGGTAGTGCGGTCTGCCGTACGCATTACCGGGGGCAAACTACCCGCCCTCCAAGACACATACAACACCCAATGTCACAGGAAGGCCAAAAAGATAATCAAGGACATCAACCACCCGAGCCACTGCCTGTTCACCCCGCTATCATCCAGAAGGCGAGGTCAGTACAGGTGCATCAAAGCTGGGACCGAGAGAATGAAAAACAGCTTCTATCTCAAGGCCATCAGACTGTTAAATAGCCATCACTAACACATTAGAGGCTGCTGCTGCCTATTGAAATCACTGGCCACTTTAAGAAATGGAACACTAGTCACTTTAATAATGTTTACATATCTTGCACTACTCATCTCATATGTATGTACTGCATTCTATTCTATAATATTCTACTGTATCTTAGTCCATGCCACTCTGTCATTGCTTGTCCATATATGTATATATTCTTAAATTCCATTCCTTACTAGTTTTGTGTGTATTGGGTATATGTTGTGAAATTGTTAGATATTACTGCACGGTCGGCGCTAGAAGCACAAGCATTTCGCTACATCTGCTATAACATCTGCTAAACACATGTATGTGACAAATAACATTTGATTTGATTTGATTTAATTATCCTGATGTACGGGAATATGACACTGTCGTTAGACCTGGTCTGGCCAGGCAGGGCTGGGGACAGCAACTAATCCAGACCCCTACCACCACCACCAACACCGTATCAATATCATCATGTGAAAACCTGGGAGGGGAGAGAAATGCAGAGTCAGAGGAAACTCAACTCTGTCAATCTATCATAGTGTAAGGATGAGTACAGACAGAGATAGGGAGGGAGGAGAGAGAGAGGGCGAGCTCTCAAAGTCACATTCACATTGCAGATAAACACACACCCTCATTTATTCAGGTATAGACGTCAGATATAACAGGAGTAAAATATGTTCACATTTAACAGCAAACATCCTCACTCTCAATTCTGTGATTTGAAGCTATGCAGTGTAACTCAAGGGAGTGATTGACGAACGAATCGTTTTTTATTACCAGGACATTGTCACATACAGTATATCAATGTTAGAACATGTCATATCTATTTCTATATCCAGGGTGTTTATAAATACAAGGTAGTGCGTAGAGGCTAGCGTGTCCCTGGCGCTCTGTTACGGAACCCCCTCCAACCTGCACTGCAGAACTTTCTCTGTTCTCCACAAGCACTCTGGCAAAAGTGCCTGCGTCTGCATTCACAGTCAGGAGAGGGGAGGGGAGGGGGAGAGAGAGAGGGAGACAGACAGGGAGGGGGGTAACGAGGAGGAGGAGAAGGAGAAGGCAAAGAAAGAGAGAGAGGGGGAGGGAGGGAGAGAAAGAGAGAGGGACAGGCAGGCACTGAGCCAAGAGAGAGAGAGCAGGGGAAAGTTGAGAGAGAGCCAGAGGGGCAGGCTAGCAGCCAAAAGGAAGAAGAAACTGGGGCTCTTCTATCCAGGAAGAAGAGAAAGGACCATCCAAACCAGCAGCCACCAGCCACCAGGGTTACTGCAGCACTCCTCCTGTCCATTCTCTTTCTCTCTTCTCTCTCTCTCTCTCTCTCTCTCTCTCTCTCTCTCTCTCTCTCTCTCTCTCTCTCTCTCTGTCTCTCTCTCTGACTGGGACTGCATCGCGCCTTTCTCTGCAGAGGAATCGCTGGCTGATAGAATCTCCTTGACTGCACCCTGACTGACTGGCTGTGCGCAGTGATTCTCCCCTGGCTCAGCTCCTCTCTGCTCTGCCGTGTGTTCGTCCTCACTGACTCAGCTGTGCTGTGTAGTCAGCCTGCTGGTCCGGCTTCTCAGGGAATACAGCCACAGGAAGAGGTACAGTTCAGTACTGTCTCACGCTGCGCACACAGTGTTTTACATCCCCTTTACTCTCTCTCTTTTTCTTTCTCCTCTCTCTCTCTCTCTCTCTCTCTCTCTCTCTCTCTCGTGTCTCTTCTCTCTGTCTCTTAAATCCTCACTATTTCTGCTCCTCTTTCTCTCTCAGTTTAGGAGTTCTCTCTTACCGTATGATTATAGTTGATTGACTTAGTTCGTCTTGAGTTTGTTTTTAAGTCTGTACCACCCCCCCCCCCCCCCCCCCCCCCCATTTGCTCACTCTTGCTCTCTTCCTGCACGCCCTCTGTCTAACCTACAGTCTTTCTGACAGGAGGGTTGGGGCTGGCAGGAAGACGCACCGCAACCAGGACTGGCTAACAACACAGTGGGACGTGGTGCCTCGGTTGGGACCAGATCAGTCGCCAAGGCACAACGAACAACCACACCAGGGGGATTCAGGTTCACACAGACCTGACCAGTTTCTGAGGGGATAACTCCAGCCCAACGGACCCTGGGCTGGATCCCACAGCAGGGGGTGTTTTGGACGGGATCAGAGTGCCATGGAGGTTCAGGGGAGTGGGGCTGAGGAGCCCAGGTCCAGGGGTCCGTTGTCCTCACACACCGCCTGGCCCCGGACCAGCCTGATCATCACTTTGCTGCTCAGTAAGACTTCTCTGTCTCAGTCATATATCACTTCTCTTTCATCCAATCCCTCTCTCTCTGCACCTCTCACTCCCAGGTCGTCCTCTCTCTCTTTCTGTTGAGTAAAGTTTTAGCAATTTCCCCAATTCCGCGACCCCAACTGCCCTGTAGTGTGCTATAAAACATTTACTGTATTTGCGATCTGTATTTGCTGATTCTCCAGTTCAATAGAATAGACTCATCACAGTTAAAATCTTGCTCTCACTTCAGAATGGTAGGCAACGTTGTGGCAGTTGGCTTTTCACTATGTGGCATGATTGGTGAAATGTTGTATCAGAGTTTCATTTGTGTGGTGGCTAGAAACTGCTGTCAGTTTGTATGCTGAAGTATGTTTTATGGATAACTAAGCATACGTTACCATATAGAATAGTGATTTTATAATCTCAGTGTACATAACACCCCTCTGTTTCACAACCTGAATCCGAGTTGATCAAAGCCCTGGCAGCTGCAGCAGTGGGCTAGTGTCTGTTCAGAGGTGTGTCATTAAATACATCATCCACATTATTATTATGCAGGACCTATCAGTGGCCGCCTATTGCACAAGCATTCTATCATAGCAATAGTATTCATGAGAATTAAAAGGACTAAAAGAATATACAGTGCATTCGGAAAGTATTCAGACCCCTTGACTTTTTCCACATTTTGTAACGTTACAGCCTTATTCTAAAATGGATTAAATAAAAAATGTTTCTCATCAATCTACACACAATACCCCCATAATGACAAAGCGGAAACAGTTAGTTTTTTGTGTGTGCAAATGTATTAAAAATAAAAAACAGAAAAACCTTATTTACATAAGTATTCAGACCCTTTGCAATTAGACTGGAAATTGAGCTCAGGTTCATCCTGTTTCCATTGATCATCCTTGAGATGTTTCTACAACTTGATTGGAGTCCACCTGTGGTAAATTCAATTGATTGGATATGATTTGGAAATGCATACACCTGTCTATATAAGGTCTCACAGTTGACAGTGCATGTCAGAGCAAAAACCAAGCCATGAGGTCGAAGGAATTGTCCGTAGAGCTCCACAACAGAATTGTGTCAAGACACAGATCTGGGGAAGGGTACAAAAAATATTCTGCAGCATTGAAGGTCCCCATGAACACAATGGCCTCCATCATTCTTAAATCGAAGAAGTTTGGAACCACCAAGACTCTTCCTAGAGCTGGCCGCCCGGCCAAACTGAGCAATCGGGGGAGAAGGGCCTTGGTCAGGGAGGTGACGAAGAACCCAATGGTCACTCTGACAGAGCTCCAGAGTCATTTGCAGCACTCCACCAATCAGGCCTTTATGGTAGAGTGGCCAGACAAAGCCACTCATCACTAAAAGGCACATGACAGCCCGTTCAGAGCCAAAAGGCACCTAAAGGACTCTCAGACCATGAGAAACAAGATTCTCTGGTCTGATGAAGCCAAGATTGAACTCTTTGGCCTGAATGCCAAGCGTCATGTCTGGAGGAAACCTGACACCATCCCTACGGTGAAGCATGGTGGTGGCAGCATCATGTTGTGGAGATGTTTTTCAGCTGCAGGGACTGGAAGACTAGTCAGGATCGAGGGAAAGATGAACAGAGCAAAGTACAGAGATCCTTGGTGAAAACCTGCTCCAGAGCGCTCAGGACCTCAGACTGGGGCGAAGGTTCACCTTCCAACAGGACAACGACGCTAAGCACATAGCCAAGACAACGCAGCAGTGGCTTCGGGACAAGTCTCTGAATGTCCTTGAGTGGCCCAGCCAGAGCCCGGACTTGAACCCGATCTAACATCTCTGGAGAGACCTGAAAATAGCTGTGTAGCGACACTCCCCATCCAACCTGACAGAGCTTGAGAGGATCTGCAGAGAAGAATGGGAGAAACTCCCCAAATACAGGGGTGCAAAGCTTGTAGCATCATACTCAAGAAGACTCTAGGCTGTAATCGCTGCCAAAGGTGCTTCAACAAAGTACTGAGTAAAGGGTCTGAATACTTATGTAAATGTGATTTTTCAGTTTTTTATTTTTTATAAATTTGCAAACATTTCTAAAAATCTGTTTTTGCTTTGTCATTATGGGGTATTGTGTGTAGATTGATGAGGGGAAAAAACTATTTCATCCATTTTAGAATAAGGCTGTAACGTAACAAAATGTTGAAAAAATCAAGGTTTCTGAATACTTTCTGAATGCACTGTAAGTACTTTATCGATATCAGACATTACCAGTTTAACACATCATTTTATTTTGCCTTTACAGTAAACACACAACTAAGAGCTTTTGTGCAACATGGAGTTACTGTATAGATTTTTCTTTAGCTTTTAACTCTGAGTCAATTTGTTTCAACATTTCAGTGTGACGAGAAGCTCCTCTGCAGACCCAGGTTAATAGAGTAATAATGCAGTTGGCTGGTATCAGTGGAAGTGCAGTGGGGTAATGGGGACTGGTCTGAGATGAAGGGAGGGATGGTATCATGGCAGCAGCATCTGCTATGTGAAATATCATGGTCATATTATTAACAGTTGGACAGACCAGGAGCTGTCAGCCAGGCTCAGTCAGGCTCAGGTTCAGGCTCTGAGGTTCTCACGCTCTGAGCCAACAGGACTGCAGGACAAGTCCAGCATTACACCCCGTCCCTCCCCTCCAGCCAAATTATGCCTCAGTGTCTGCAATTCACCTATTTCATATCCACACGATTGCTGGGTCATTTAGGACATACTGTAGGCTCATAGTTTAGAGGATTAGCTGAGTCTATCAAAATTTTTGTCTAAAATGTTAGATAGTGTTCATGATGTGTGCTCAGTTCTGGTTCTATGGATGGTATAGTTGTACAGGTAGGTCTATGAGGTTTCATGCTAGAATTGTTCTTGAAAGAGACACATGTAGGTTAGAAAGTAGAGCATCACTGTTCCAGTTAGAAGCCTAGCACAAGAGAGAACCTCACAAATGACAGTTTGGAAACAAAGTAATTACATAAGCAACACAGTGGAGACTGCTTCTGACAGAATCCATAGGAGGGTCTAGGATCAGGGTGCCTTTATTTTTCTGGGACAATTACCATGTGAAATGTCCTGGGGTATGATGTCCTGGTTTGGCTCTGAATGGGATTTGGAATGGGGCTGAGTCTTTGCTGTATTATGTCAACCTTACTGGATTTGTCTCTTACCTTCTTATTTGTCCATATAGGTTAACCAGCCCCTTTGAGCCATATCCTGTAGAACCTGCACTATCTTCAGTTACAACTATATATCAGTGGTCACCAAACAGCAGAGAAAATATACAGACAGACAGATGCAGGGTTGTCACTAGTTTACACAGCCACAAAGTCTTAATTATGACTAAACTCTGCCCATTTCCACAATTTATCTTCTTAAAATCAGATTTTAAACCTAACCTTAACATTAAATTAAGACCAAAAAGCACATTTTTGTAGCCAATATTTTACTGTGGCTGTGGAATCTGATTTTGTGGCTGTGGTACCTAGTTCAAACCCAGATGCAGAATCACAATGCAGAGAGAGAGAGAGAGAGAGAGAGAGAGAGAGAGAGAGAGAGAGAGAGAGAGAGAGAGAGAGAGAGAGAGAGAGAGAGAGAGAGAGAGAGATCGATCTCTGCCCTGTGGGTCGTTCCATTTCATTCCAGCAAGCCATGACACCCACTATCTCAGATTATTCTGTAGTTACAAACGGATAACTTTAGCATTCCTGCAACATTATTTTGTTGAAAAACCCACCCACGGACCCACCACACCAATCCCACCCTAACAATGAGGATACTGTATAATTTCTCTATGTCTGACAAGTAGTATGGAGCTGCGGCTCTGAGTATAGTTTCTTCATCCTATGTAATGTATTCTCAGTGAATTTTGTGTTCCCCCCCCCTTTTCAGAGAAATTAGTCATGGAAGTGCAACCTTCATCCTGATATTACCAGGTTCTGACCACTAGATGGTGCTGTTTCTACTTTAATTTTAATTTGAAAGAACCCCCCTTCAATGTTAAAGGGATAGTTCACCCAAATTACAAAATTACATATTAGTTTCCTTACCCTGTGAAGGCGTCAGCATGCTTCCATTCGGCTGGCGCCTAGCCAAACTCAGCTACCAAACCAAACAAGTGTGCTCGCATACTCCCTTAAAAGACCTTTACTTGAAAAATGACAAAAGAAGTGGCAACAGTACTGTTTGTCCATTTTGAGACACCATCTAGTGGTCAGGACCTTTTTTTGTCTTGTTTACCTGCACTGTTGGAGCCCGGAGCATAAGATTTTCAATGTACCCTGCAATTACATCTGCGCCCCTGTACATATCACTAATAAACTAAATCTAATATATTTTATATTTTTTTGTATTTTACACACTTTTTCTCCAAAATGTTGATCTTGTCTCATCGCTGCAACTCCCCAACGGGCTCGGGAAAGGCGAAGGTCGAATCATGCGTCCTCCGAAACATGACCCGCCAAACAGCGCTTCTTAACACCCGCCCGCTTAACCCGGAAGCCAGCCGCACCAATGTGTCAGAGGAAACACTGTTCAACTGACGACCGAAGTCAGCCTGCAGGCGTCCCGGCCGCCACACAAGTCACTAGAGCGCAATGAGCCAAGTGAAGCCCTGCTGGCAAAACCATCCCCTAACCCGGACGACGCTGGGCCAATTGTGCGCCGCCTTATGGGACTCCCGGTCATGTGACAAAGCCTGGGATCGAACCCGGGTCTGTAGTGACGCCTCAAGCACTTAGACCGCTGCGCCACTCCGGAGGCAAACTAAATCTAATCTAATCTAAACCTGGTAATGTCAAGATGTAGGATGGGACATAAACCTAACAATTCCAATGACAAATGTCTCTGAACAGGGGAAAAAACACAAAATTAATTGTAAATACATTACATAGGATGAAGAAACAGTTCTCATACTACTTGTCAGACATAGAGAACTGATACTATATACTCGTTGTTGGAGTGGGATTGGCGTGGGTTGTGGAGGGTGGCTTTTGACAATTTCTTTGGATTCCTCATGTCTAACTCATTGTAAGAAAAAAGTTGGGCCCAAATCGGATGTTAGGTGCTATATTTATTGAATATTATATGAATCCTATAAATTGCAATCAATTAGCTTAATTTCTCAGAGATCAAATTATATTTCAACAAAATAATGTTGCAAAAATGCTAATCTAACAACAGAAACAATTTCAGAACACTCTGAGATGGTGGGTGTCGAAATCCTCTTTCTTGTGCTTTTTGAGGTGGAACGACCCCTGTGTGAGTTTCTGCAGCATTACTGTGCTGCATTGGGGCAGAGAGAGATAGTGTGTGTGTTCGTGTGTGTGTGTGTATGTGAAAGAGAAAAAGAGGGAAGGAGTCTGTGAGTGAAGGAGTCATTTTGCTCCCCCACTGTGCAGCCCTCACTGGAGTTTACAGCCATGTATTATCCCAAACTGCAGGGGGATGGGCTTGTCCAAACCTGACCTTGAGTTGGTTATTGATGATGTGTCACACAGCTGAGGTGTGATGTAAAAACAGAGAGGGAGGAAAAATGTTCAGGAATGGGGGCTGCAGAGGGACAAACAGAGCAAGAGAAAATGGGATAGAAAGGGACAGACAGGACAGTTAATACTATCGTTTAGTGAATTTGAGGAGAGGACAGACTGGGCAGAGGGAGAAAGTGTGTGAGCAGCATTACTGTATAGTCCCAGTGAGTGTATGTACCCAGACTAACCATCCATCATCTTTAGGTCCACTTGAGAAGTGTTGGTGTTGGCATTATCTGGATTGTGTTAAAGAGGTGGTGGGACCTGCGTTTTTTGGATTCCCTTAAAGGGGAGATGAGCCCGAACTCATTTGCTAATTACTGAGTTTAATGAGCCTGCATTGAGTTAAATGGCCTCACAACATCCCAAACACTGTAATAAAATACTACACACACACATTTACATTTACGTCATTTAGCAGACGCTCTTATCCAGAGCGACTTACAAATTGGTGCGTTCAACTTATGATAGCCAGTGGGACAACCACTTTTTTTTGTGGGGGAGGGGAAGGTAGAATGATTACTTTTATACTATTCCAGGTATTCCTTAAAGAGGTAGGGTTTCAAGTGTCTGTGTAAGGTGTAAATGTTGTAGAGCATGAACCTGCAGGATCGGGTCACCGCTTTGATGTTAGCAGAGAACGACAGGGTGTTGTCCTGGGTCACGCCAAGGTTCTTTGCACTCTGGGAGGAGGACACAATGGAGTTGTCAACCGTGATGGCGAGATCATGGAGCGGGCAGTCCTTCCCCGGGAGGAAGAGCAGCTTCGTCTTGCCGAGGTTCAGCTTGAGGTGGTGATCCGACATCCACACTGATATATCTGCCAGACATGCAGAGATGCGATTCGCCACCTGGTTATCAGAAGGGGGAAAGGAGAAAATGAATTGTGTGTCGTCTGCGTAGCAATGATAGGAGAGACCATGTGAGGATATGACAGAGCCAAGTGACTTGGTGTATAGAGAGAATAGGAGAGGGCCTAGAACTGAGCCCTGGCGGACACCAGTGGTGAGAGCACGTGGTGCAGACAGATTCTCGCCACGCCACCTAGTAGGAGCGACCTGTCAGGTAGGACGCAATCCAAGAGTGAGCAGCGCCGGAGATGCCGAACTCAGAGAGGGTGGAGAGGAGGATCTGATGGTTCACAGTATCAAAGGCAGCAGATAGGTCTAGAAGGATAAGAGCAGAGGAGTGAGAGTTAGCTTTAGCAGTGCAGAGAGCCTCCGTGACACAGAGAAGAGCAGTCTCAGTTGAATGACCAGTCTTGAAACCTGACTGGTTTGGATCAAGAAGGTCATTCTGAGAGAGATAGCAGGAGAGTTGGCTAGAGACGGCACGCTCAAGAGTTTTGGAGAGAAAAGAAAGAAGGGATACTGGTCTGTAGTTGTTGACATCGGATGGATCGAGTGTAGGTTTTTTGAGGATATGGCCAGCGGTCAAGGATGAGTTGATGAGCGAGGTGAGGTAAGGGAGAAGTTCTCCGGAAATGGTCTGGAGAAGAGAGGAGGGGATAGGGTCAAGCAGGCAGGTTGTTGGGCGGCCGGCCGTCACAAGTCGCAAGATTTCATCTGGAGAGAGAGGGGAGAAAGAAGTCAAAGCATAGGGTAGGGCAGTGTGAGCAGGACCAGCGGTGTCATTTGACTTAGTAAATGAGGATCGGATGTCGTCAACCTTCTTTTCAAAATGGTTGACGAAGTCATCCACAGAGAGGGTGGAGGAGGAGGATTCAGCAGGGAGGAGAAGGTGGCAAAGAGCTTCCTAGGGTTAGAGGCAGAGGCTTGAAATTTAGAGTGGTAGAAAGTGGCTTTAGCAGCAGAAACAGAGGAAGAGAATGTAGAGAGGGAGTGAAAAGATGACAGGTCCACAGGGAGTCTAGTTTTCCTCCATTTCCGCTCGGCTGCCCGGAGCCCTGTTCTGTGAGCTCGCAATGAGTCGTCAAGCCACGGAGCAAGAGGGGAGGACTGAGCCGGCCGGGAGGATAGGGGACATAGAGAGTCAAAAGATGCAGAAAGGGAGGAGAGGAGGGTTGCGGAGGCAGAATCAGGAGATCGGAGGGAGAAGGATTTAGCAGAGGGAAGATATGATAGGATGGAAGAGGAGAGAGTAGCGGGAGAGAAAGAGCGAAGGTTGTGACGGCACATTACCATCTGAGTAGGGGCAGAGTGAGTAGTGTTGGAGGAGAGCGAGAGAGAAAAGGATACAAAGTAGTGGTTGGAGACTTGGAGGGGAGTTGCAGTGAGATTAGTAGAAGAACAGCATCTAGTAAAGATGAGGTCAAGCATATTGCCTGCCTTGTGAGTAGGGGGGGACGGTGAGAGGGTGAGGTCAAAAGAGTAAAGGAGTTGAAAGAAGGAGGCAGAGAGAAATGAGTCAAATGCAGACGTAGGGAGGTTAAAGTCACCCAGAACTGTGAGGGACTTATCAAGGCGTCAAGCTCATTGATGAACTCTCCAAGGGAACCTGGAGGGCGATAAATGATAAGGATGTTAAGCTTGAATGGGCTAGTAACTGTGACAGCATGGCATTCAAATTAGGAGATAGACAGATGGGTCAGGGGGAAAAGAGAGAATGTCCACTTGGGAGAGATGAGGATTCCTGTGCCACCGCCGCGCTGACCAGATGTTCTCGGGGTATGCGAGAACACATGATCAGACGAGGAAAGAGCAGTAGGAGTAGCAATGTTTTCTGTGGTAATCCATGTTTCCGTCAGCGCCAAGAAGTCGAGGGACTGGAGGGTAGCATAAGCTGAGATGAACTCTGCCTTGTTGGCCACAGAACGGCAGTTCCAGAGGCTGCCGGAGACCTGGAACTCCACGTGGGTCGTGCGCGCAGGGACCACCAGATTAGAGTGGCAGCAGTCACGCGGTGTGAAGCGTTTGTATGGCCTGTGCAGAGAGGAGAGAACAGGGATAGACAGACACATAGTTGACAGGCTACAGAAAAGGCTACAATAATGCAAAGGAGATCGGAATGAAATTAACTAAACATCTGGGAAAGCGAGAGAGTGGGGCCTCCCTCACTTACGTTTCACTGAAACACTCAAATATAACTCTCCCAACTTCCACTTTAGAAATTATAATTGTTGTAAACTACAGCGGTTCAATGTTTTCTAGGAATAGACTCTAACTTAGTTTATTCAGCTAGCTAATTTGGTACAGTGTTCTTCCGTGAAAACCGCCCAGGGCACCGTATCCTATGATGCCATAGCTAACTAGCATGCTAGCTTCCAATAACACGGTTTAGCACCAATACTCGGTTATAACAAACTACCAATAGTGTGTTAACACGCTAAACAGATCATTTGTGTCGTGTCTAACGTTGTGTAAAGTTTTGGGGTTCGTTTTGACAGTTTGAGTGAGTACGTCGTCAACTTATTCAGCCAGTTAGTTATCTAGCTAGAATAGTTAGCATATTAGCTAGCCAATGCTCTCTGTCAACGAACCAACCCCTCCTCCCACGGTATGAAACACACAGAGAGAGCCAAGCTAACGTTAACTAGTCACCCATGTCTTGAATTCCTTTTGAACGACTCTGGTTACCAGTATGTAAAAATAAAATAAAAATATATGTAGGTTATAACTTACCCTTAGTAGCTACTCTTAGCTAGTTAAGTGTAAAGCTAGCTACTGAATCGATTTAGCCAGTTCGCGTCTGTCCCGTTAACGCTTCAGATAATGAAGTTAGAAAAACAGCTGAATGGTAGGTAGCTAGCTGGCATAATTACAGGTACTCTTAAGCGTGAAATAACATTGGAAACAACTATCCACAGTTGCTAATAGTTACCAGTAGCTACCCGCTAGCTAGCTAGCTTTATTGGTCCAGGTAATGGGTTAGCTAGCCTCGTGCTTCACCGGGCTCAGCCGAATACAATACTTACCTACAATAATTACCTACAATAACTACCTAGATAAACTACCTACAATACCTAACTACCATACCTACCTACAATCTAAATACATGGTTTAAGCTTTATTCGACACCATATAAAGAAGAAGCAAAGCTTACCTCCCGCTTAGAGAAACACAATCTCACCCCATCGCCACCTCTCTCACACACACACACACACACACGTACACACACACACACACACACACACACACACACACACACACACACACACACACACACACACACACACACACACACACACACACACACACACACACACACACACACACACACACACACACACAATAACTGTACATACAGATGTAGGATCTTAATTTGAGCAAGTTTGCTACAGCAGGAAAATAATCCTGCAGCAACAGGAAATGTAAATTATTATGTGGATAAAAATGTATGGACATTTTTTGTAGGGGTTGAAACATTTTTCATTTCAAAGGGGAAATTACACATTTTAGACGCCTTTTTAAAAGCTCACAAACACCACAAGTTTAAAATGTCCTACATTTCCTGCTTATGTTATTTTTTGTATTATATTGTTATTGATAACTGCATTGTTGGTTTTAGAGCTTGCAAGAAAGTCTCTCTCTCTCTCTCTCTCTCTCTCTCTCTCTCTCTCTCTCTCTCTCTCTCTCTCTCTCTCTCTCTCTCTCTCTCTCTCTCTCTCTCTCTCTCTCTCTCTCTCTCTCCCTCTCTCCCTCTCCCTTCCCCCTCACAGAGTGCAGCACAATTTGACAGGGTTGTAAAAGAGAGGAGCTGGCTTGTTATGCACTTGTTAAGTAAAATAGATGATATTTCAGGAAGGATTTAATTCTGGAAACAGTATCCATTGAAATGTTGAAACCACATGAGTAGACTGTGTACTTTAATTTCTTACTCAGGTGTGTGTTGTCTTTTCCCTTTCTGTATTTCTCAGTAGTATTGTGTACTACCTTTTACATTCTCCCTCCCAGGTGTGTGGTCTGCTCAGGGCCTGGAGATGTCCACAGGGAAGGTCCCGTTCCTGGAGGCGTTGAATGGCAGTACTGTGGTGCTACCCTGCACCTACGCCAGCTGTATCGGCATCAAAAACCTTTACTTCAACTGGCAGTACAACGACAACGGCACTATGCAGAAGGTGGGTCAGAGCTGCCCTGGCCCACTGCAACAACAGCAGCCACACAACTACTGTCATTTATGTCAGCTCAGATCTCACACAGATAGCGGCAGGGCTGGGATATTCAAAGTCAGTGTGGGGAGGTTATATTTTCAAGTGTTCTAATTTAGGGGGTGAAGATCAATGGTTTTCTGCATCAGTAAGTGATATCTCTAATGTGAGTGTTTGATTGGAGTTGTGGTCAGATATTGTGAGTGTCAGATGATTGACGACTGCCTGGTCCTCTCAGGTGTGTGAGTCTGTGATTCCGTCAGACGGGATGGATCCCCATCCAGTGAGTATCTACCGGGAGCGGGTGGAGTTTATCGGCACCAGTGATCACAACAACATCTCCATCCTGCTTTCGAACATCACCTTCGAGGACGAGGGCCAGTACACCTGCTTCGGACGCAACCCCAAAGAGAAGGGCAAGAACCACAGCGCTATCTTTACCCTTGTCGTGGTGGACGAGTGTGAGTAATAACTAGCGTTCTCTTTGCTTTACTGCAGGCAGATCATATACTGTAGGTCCTCTGGTGCTGCCAATGGGCAGGGCGGGTAGTCAGGTACTATATGGGCAACAACATCTAGATGTGTTGTGCTGTGTACGATGCACTGTAGGTAGGTACTGTCTGTCTGATCACCCTCTACCTTCTCCTCTCCCTGGTTCCTTCTCGGTAGTACGAGTGGTGGACAACACTCTCACCATCATAATTGCTTCTGCAGTGGGCGGAGCCATCGCCCTGCTGATGACTTTCATGCTGGTGAAGAACTTCATCCTCTTCGTTCTCTTCAAAATCGAGGAGAAGAAGTGAGTAAGACAGATATAGGGCCACAGAGAGTAGCGAACTGGCCATCCACACAGAGAAACACCTTTAGCTCATCTTGGTGCCTCCAAACTGGATTAAAGCATCAATACAGTCGGGCTACAATGTCAAATACGTAGAAAAAGCAGGTGTCTCTTCTAACCCTCCTCTCTCCTCTGCTCCTCCCATCCACAGAAAGATCGAGTGCCTTGTACAATCTTCCTCAGCAGATGAAACAAACAATGTCTCAGGATCCAAAACTTCAAAACCAACGACACCAAAGAAGAAATGAGAGTACTTGCATGTATGTACATCCATATATAAATATACAGTTATATCTATGCATATATTTATATGCACAAACATGTGTACGCACTCATGTGACTCCATGGGCAGGTTTCTTGGGCAGGTTTTTTGGACTGAGAAGCACATCTGATGGAGATTCTTCATTGAAAGTGTTTGTTAGTCCAATAAGCTTAGGCTGTGTCCGGGAAACCGCCCCCATATGTTCAAGTTGATATATTGTTTAAAAGAAACTCTTAAACCTAGGACTGTTTTTCATAAGATAATTTTAAAAAATGTATTAATTGAAAATACGCTTGAAATGGGGAATAATGCGATGTCATAATGTTGTTTAAACTGTACTGGATCCTGCTCCTCTCTTCACCAACCCCACTACCCTGGGCTTAACTGAAACTGTCTACAAATTCAAATATTGTGTTTTGTGGAAAAAAATATGGGATATTATTCACTGTCTAATTCAATCTCCAGTGACATTATGCCACTTCAGATTCAGCTTCAGTCCTATTCAGTAATGCTCTGATTCACATAGAGTTGAGTTTAGTCTAGTGTTGTCTAGATAGAATACAATGATATTAACTATGCCTATCAAAAGTGATTCATTAAGCCTATTTTATAATATTTAGAAACAAAGGTCTCTAAAAGGGTGATGCTGTGGTGAGGAGTTAGAAAGGATCCAGTTCAGAACTGAATACACTTTCTTTGCTTGATATAAAACACTGGTGCCTGTTAGCGCTTCTATCTTCCTCTGCTGATAGGGAAGACTAAATACTGAAAAACCATTTACCAAATGCAGCAAAACGCAAGCGAATAATACTGCAAGCTGATGAATGAAATTATAGACAATCCCTTGAAACCAACCCCCTAGAAAAAAAGAATAAACCTCTAATAATGCTGCTTTTAAGACAAATTACCTTTTAATGCATTTATAAGCATGTGAAACCCCAGGGCAGATTTAGAGACACAATGCTTGACAATAGACATGTACTCTCTCTTGTGTTCTTTTCTTGAATCCAAGATTTAACCACATGTAATGTGGTAAGTTCTATTTGCTTTGAAGCTGGATCTAAATCTCCTCATATCATGCCAACCCCCACTACATCCAGTGTGCCAACCATGGTTGGCAAGGCTATGCACACTATTTGGTAAAGTGGGTCTTCTGGCTTGAACATTAACTACCCCCCACAGAAATACCCGCCACATTTCTTATAGTAAGTCACTTACAAATAGATCTCTCTTTGCTGTACAGAGCACATTCACTCAGACCCATTTTTTTACACACTGCAATAAGTACTCATAAGCTGCAGTGCAGCAGAATTTATGATGGTTCATTCATGGCTCATGATTCAACACAAATTCAGCATATCCATCAGCTACAGTCATTACGGATACCTTCACTAACTACACCATAAAGAGATGCATGGGGCAGCAGTTATGTTGCAGGTAGAGTGAAAGACTGGAACATATCTTTACTGGACAGTGTAGAATAGACACACAACTAATATCCCATATTTAGCCCATTTATTGTGCCAAACTGGGATAACCCTGAGAAACCAACATCTGATCAGGAATGGGATGTCATCGGGTTGCTAAGTTACTATGGAAACCCATTGCTACTGAACTGCAATGTCAAGATACAATAGTGGCATGTTTAACTCACTGAATGTATTGTTTTCAAAATACCTCCAGTGCGTGACAGAATTGAGGGAAAACCATGTTCAGGGAAGAAGTTCACATCAATGTCCATTGTCCAGGAACTTGCTGAATCTGTCATTGTATAAACATAACAAATATACCTCCCTCAATCACTTGCTGAACCTGTTTCTAATGTGGACAAGCCCTGGTATTGCTGTTCCCATGGCATAGCCCTTCAAATAAATGCACTGGGTTGTAGCAATAGCAGGAAGGTCTTTTGGGCACTTTACCTTAGATATGTATATTATTTGGCTGTGCTATTTATGTGTGTAAACCACAGAGATGTGTTGTATCGGTGGAGCAGTGAGTAAATGGCTGTATATTTAACATGAGGGTAAAGTTGGCCGCTGTCTTAGATGAGAACAGACAGACACCATGGTTAGACCATCGACAATAGTACATGTACTATCTCTGGTTGGACATTGCTTTGAGCTTGTGGCACTGAATCCCTGGCTGATTCATACTCTCTTAAGATAAGTGATACTATGCAAACACAAACACCACTACTGAGAGGAAGACGCACTGTAGGACAGGCTTCTGCAGTTCTCTCAGTGGGCTCTGCTTTCACAACGCTGCCCTGACATCACAGCAACATGACTATAGCTACTGCAGGATTCCAATAAACGATTTTGAGTTCCTTTTACTGTGATTATAATGTAAGCAATAAAAATGACAAGAGCAACAGTAATCAAAGTGGCTTATGGGAAATGTTGTTCTGATGAGCTGATCCAGGTTGGATGAGGAACATAGGCTTATGGTGCAGGGGATTTCAGCCCTTGAGGTCTGCAGCACTGCTATATTTCATTGTTTTTAACCAGGGACTGTCTGGTTCAGACCTGTGACACCACCTGTTAACAGATTTTCTGGCCAATCAATTATATTATTCAATCAATTAACTATAAAGGAGAAGTACAGAGTAGTGCAGACCTCGCTGCTCAGATTTGAATACTTATTTTGCCTGTAATGCACTGATGTATAGGCTTCCCCTTCTCACTCTGGGAAGCTAGCCTCCCTTTTTCTGTTACAATATTTGGCCCTTTGTGAATGTTTGGAAGGCACAGAGTAGTGTCTTCTCCCATGTCTAGTCTAGGTCAGTTGTGATGTGTAGAAATCTCAGTGGAGATGGTGTCCAGTGTGAAAATACCTTACAAGGTTCCTGAATGTTAGAACCTATGGAGATATGCAATATACAGTATGTCATTTAAAGGAGTAAGATTTAAGCCATAAATCCAATTTCTTGTTTTAAGACTGCTTACAAATGCTTAAAAATGACAGTACAGTTTAGAAGTTTTGTACTGCTAATGTTCTTGCTATTGTTGTCAACCTCACAAACGAGAACCAATCGTAATACAGGAAGTTGTACACAACTAATTTGCAGTATCACGCAGCATTCTAAAAAGTAGATTTTATTCTTGTGATATCTATTCCTTTGCTACTACTGGTATGTAATCGACATTTGGCGCTAGTTGCAGGTGGAAATGTTACATCTATAACCTCTAAACAAAGCCTAACTGTGAAAGTGACTCACGTGTTCTGTTGAAATGCCCTTACACAGTTCTGGATGACCTAGTACCAACTGTCTTCCTTGTACCCTTTATTTTGACAACTGTACAGAAAACTGGATAGGAAATTATGAGAACACTGTTTTACCAAGTTGTAGTAGCGGAGTTGATTAAATAGTGACCTCTCATCCATTATTGCACTTAAGACAACAGAACATTTGAATCTATAATATACCCAGACATTACTGACCACTTGGTCCCACATTCCTCTTCCAACTAATGAGCAAGGCACTTAACCCTAATTGCTCCTGTAAGTCGCTCTGGATAAGAGCGTCTGCTAAATGACCAATTTATTTTATTATTTATGAATGTACAGACATTTCTTCCTATTCCCTCAAATGATGCCCCCCATGTAATCTCTCCATCATGCATATCCGCTCAATTTTTATTTATTATAAAAAGCCACAAGAATCCAATAAACTTTTGAATACAACCGTGCGTTGTCATTTTTTGTTGGTGGTCAAAATTGGACAATGCATTATCAATCAACCATAAAAAAATACAAAAATCATATTTATTAAAACAAATCATTTAAAATACATACATAAAAAAAACCTCATACAGTACTTACATCTCTCAAAGAGAGTATAAAATAAGAATACAAAGAAACTTCACAGGTCAGTATTGTGAGTCAGTGCAATGTGTTTGTCAGATCCAATCAGCGCATATTGAGAAAGAACACCAGTCAGTTTAGTTACCGCCGAGAGAAACTGGATTTTCAGTAGTACTGGAAAAAAAAGGAGAACCAAATCGTATCAGGTAAGGAATTTCAATGACATCTGTAAAAACTGGGAATGCAACAATGAGGTATCTGTTATCCATCACATACTCTGCAATAGACCCCAGCGTTCTCCGAGCGGGCACAGCCTACCCCCCAGCTCACCACCCCCACCAGCCGCCAAAAAACCTGGATAGGAACACGAAGGGACCCCCACTGTCACCCTGGGAGAGAAAGAGGGAGTGAGAGCGACAGAAATGTCATTAGAAGACATAAATGCAAAGTATGACTGCATTGGCAGTGTGATAGTCTATCAAACTTACTAAAGGTAGACATTTTGTAGGCCTGTGTGTATTGGTGGAGGAGCTTTACCTGACACGAGTCCACTTTGCCCTCCATGTTCACTGCGCACAGCATTCTGGGAGTGATTGAGGGGCCGTTGACGGAGGGGCGGGAACACCCTTTCCTGTCAATCAGAGACACAGTGGCGCTCCGCAGGACTAAGGAGATTTTACCTGGGGAAGAGGAGATAACAGGTAGCCTCTTACACTAACACCACAAGAAAGCTGAACGGACAATGGTCAGACACGGAAGTGTGAACTTGTACACGCGCTATCATTGTTGGGGCTTTTGTCTACATTAGCTGGTTTAACATGGATTGGATGTATGATTAAGCTTGGTTATAGACCTGCCTTCTGCTCTGTACAGATAGCCCTACCCAGGCTCACCTTTCTCCTGCTGGAAGCCCCAGCCAGTCACCACTAGGGGGTCTCCTGCCTTCAAGGCAGGCTATGGAGGGGGGGTGGGGCAGGCACACTGGGCGGATGGTGTCTGGAGACAGTCAAGACATTGGCTAATGTAAATCACTGCACAACATAAAAACAAACCACGACAAAGTGCCTAAATTAGGGTATCTAAAATAGGCGGCAGGTAGCCCAGCAGTTAGAGCGTTGGGCCAGTAACCAAAAAGGTTGCTGGTTCGAATACCTGAGCTGTCAAGGTGAAAAATCTGTCGATGTGCTCTTGGGCAAGGCACTTAACCCTAATTTGCTCCAGGGGTGCCGTACTACTATGGCTGACTGCACTATAAACCCATAATTCATGATTTTCCGTTATCATGGTAGCATCCACATTAATGTAGAAGTGTTCAGAGACATTCTATTCTTATTTACAATAAAAGTGATTCCAAAATGACAATACATTTACCAATAATTAATATTAGGCACAACAACCAAAACAAACTGCAAATACATCAAACAAGTTTGTAGAGTCACAAGCTTGATAGTCATTGCGTGCAAGGAATAGGGGACCAAATATCACACTTTAATACACAAGTGAATTTGTCCAAATACTCATGACACCTTCAAAATGGGAGGACTAGATACATAAAATGCTTTCACTTCTAAACGGTCAAACATATGTATGAAAATACCCTCAAATAAAAGGTTACATTCTTTACTGTCACCTCAATTGAAAAATTTGATTTCAAATCCAAAATGCTGGAGTATAAAGCCAAATTAAAAGTTTTAGCTTCACTGTCCAAATAAATACATAGGGGAGTGTATACAGTAGATGCATATAACGGTATGCATCTGACGGAATAGAAGAAGAATGATGAGCTCTCATCTTACTGTGTGTATCCCAGCTGCTGACAGGCGATGGGTGTGGTTCTCCAGTCGTCTGCACACACGGCGCTCCATCCAGCTTCCACATTGAACACCTGTAGAACCATGTTCTTACCCACCAACCGCACTGAGCAGAAAGAGAGGAGGATGAGATAAAGGAGCAATTGGCTGTTGAAACAATAAAGCCAATTCCCCATCCGTTTCAGTAAAAGCTGAGGGATGGGGCTAGAGAAATGTAACCACTAAAAATTGTGGACAGAGCTATGATGCAAGGACTGACCTCCATGATATCAAAATTATATTTTGAACCATGTTTTAAGGCTATATAATGTTTGTTTATATTTACTTTGTTAACAAATATTGGCATAAAACAAGCTTAAAGTATATTTTATGTTTGAATGGGGTACAATAGTTAAACTGAGCTCAAGAGGCACTGATAAGTTATATTCTTCAAGAATCAATGGGTATATATCATTCATTTATAAGTCCAAAAATGTATGTTGCAACTGTAGAGTGCCCCTTTAAGAGAAAGAGGCAGAGAGAGGCATGGTGAGAGGAGAGGAAGATGATAGAGAAAAGGTAAACAGATGGAAGAGGTGGAGGGTGGTGCTGTTGGTCTTGCCTTGGAAAGTGGCATTGGCCGGTTGGCTGGACACAAGTGAGCTCATCCTCTTTACCGACACAGTCTGCTTTCCCATCAATGAACTTCAACGTCTGGGAGCAGAAGAAGAACTTGCTGTCGACAATATCCCAGACTGGAGCATAGGAGTGGAAGATATAGAATGGAAAGAGAAAGGAGAGGGGTGGAGAGAATGACAGGGGGGGGAAAAAAGAATCAGAAGGTTGACAGTGGTACAATTTTACGATACAAGCGACATTACAACAGGAATATGATTTAGAGAAACTCCAGACTTTAACTGTAGTTAACGTTTTTGGAGACATGAGATGGAGGGGGGACATACTGAAGTAAGCGCCCACTGCCAATATCCCCAGTGTGAACAGTACACAACACAGTGATAGGGGTCATCTTCTTCTTAGGCCCCTGGTTTCCTTGGTCCCGCCGGGCCACCGTAATCGTGTGAGAGAGGTGAGGACAGTTAAGGAAGTAAGATGTGAGTTGTAAAAAAATATATACAAAATTAAACGTTCTGCTCCTATTTGGGCACTAATAATAATAATAATAATAATAATCAGGCTACAGTATGTGCTACTCCAGGTAATATACTGTACAGCAATCTGTTTTAACTCACCTAGAGACAGGTCTAAATGTGTGGGCTTGTGCTTGGTGCTCTTAACAGTAGTGTGAGGGGGGCAAAGAGGCTCAACAGTAGAAACAGTATCTGAACCTCAAACATTTTCATGCAAATCTACATTTGTCATTAAATACACTTGTAGAGTGAAACGTACAGTTAGTATGTCCCTTTCTCATATCTTACCATGCGCCCACCAGGCTGTCCTCGCTCAGCTCTGCTGTTCTCTCTATCAGCTTCTCTCCAGAGGAGTCAGGTGGGGCTTCTGCCAAGCTCTAGAAAACAGCCTTCAAACAGAAAGATGCCACAATGCCATTACTCTCACAACCATTTCCTGTGACCTAGTCACCAATCAGCAGTCAGGGCGGGACCTTTGCTAATCAGTTTGGTGTAAGGAGGTGAGGTGATTAGTGGAATCAGGACTTTTTTGCACCTTGGCTGGTATGATACCAGAGGCGGAAGATGAAGCGAGACATCTCACTTGCTCCTTTTTTTCTGGTTCATATACAGTCAATTAGCTAAGCAGACCAGACCCAGCTGCTAATGAGGGGGTTCGATTAATCACGCCTGTGTAGGTGTGTTTTGCATCTGCTGAAAGTTGATTGCATTTGATTTGGAACCAGGCTGCCTCCCTGGCGTGATCCAGGTGCCTGCGCCATCCGACAGCAAAGTCGGCTCAAAACAAAAGTGAAGTAATTAAGCATGTGTAGTAATTAGTAGGATAAATGTTTTTCTTATGCAAAAGTTATTACTTTTGATAAAAACACTTTATCTGCCTTCCCAATTAAAACTAATTTGAAAATCCAAACATTTATTTTATGGAAAAGAGGTATGTTCCTGGGCGATGCACCATGCTGCCTTGTTGACAACATGACCGACTGGTGCAGATTACTGTTTGATTTGAGAAGGGTGCTCCTCCCTCCCTGCTTTCGCCCGGTGACAGGCCCGGGTTAAAAAACCAGGCCAGCGTAAAATAACTCCCTCACTGTACAGAGCAACTGCCCCATTGACAACATCAAAGCAACTATAAATTGTCATTTACATTGTGTAAATTGACGGTTCCCAACTAACCTCAGAGGCTAGCCAAAGTCTAACCAACTTTGCCACAGCTGAAGCAAATTGGCGCAATAATTTAGCTAATTCTTCCCACCTGTGAACACACGAGACACCATCAAGCCACACCCCGAAACCAACTGAAGTTTGAATTCAGTCATGGCCGCTAGCGTTTCTTAATAAACCAAATCTAAAACGAGGCCAAATCAGGAAGTACAGTAGCCGTTTAAGCAGACCAGAACTGTGACAATTTATTTTCAATGTTGACCGGCCTGAGTGGGACGTTTCATTTATCCACCGTCTTTAATTATACTACAGCACTGCAGGCCCAGCACTGTTACATTCCCCAGCAAGAAAACCAAAAATGTCACTCAAACAGAAGGGGGAATTAATAAAGAGAGTCACTGACTAACAACAAACGAAACAGGTGGGGTTTAGGAGGGGTTCTGAAAGACACTCATGGGGGTGTCCACTGAAAGTTGACTAGCAACAACAACTGGAACACCTTCCCACTAACGGGATGGCAACCAGCATAGGTGTAACACATGCTGATTAACGAGGTGACACCATTCAGGGCGCCCCACGTGCTAATGTACTAACTTGCTAACGTCTAACCTCGAAATATAAATGGAAAAACCAAAGCCTGTAACAACTGTTTGTCTATCTATCACATGGTTGTCAAAATACCTTATTGATCTCTACTGTGATGATTCTAGTATCCCATTTGAGTAAACTACTGTACATATTATTGACTGATCTATGTGAGTGCATCACCTCCCACTGTAAATTATCTGGATTCTGACATATAGACTAAAAGTACATGGTGAGGGGATGTGGTGAAACAGGTTTATGTGCTTACTGTAAATGTGCTTACTGTATATTACTGGGATGTCTTGGGTATATACCATCACTATCTTTATTATTGGTTTATTTTACAGTATATCTCTTTTCATTAGCTACTTGACTTATAATAATAATAATAATAATAATAATATGCCATTTAGCAGACGCTTTTATCCAAAGCGACTTACAGTCATGCTCTGACAGGGTTGTCAAATGCACACTTATTTGACATCTAGGGCTGTTATTCACCTATCAACATAGCTTTATCATACAACAGCCCAAGACAAAAAAAGAGAGAACATTACATGTTTTCATGAACATACTGTACAATACAGACTGTGTGGTTAACACTGCCCTCCCCAGTCCCATCCCTCCCATATAACCCAGTGCAGTCCTCCTGGCCCTAGAGGAGCAGAGTCAATCCCACATGTACATCAACATCCTGCCTCTGCTTAACTGTAGCCCCAATCCCTCGGAAGGTCTGTGCAGGCAGCAGCTCCTGTAGAGACACAGAAGAGCCTGTATCTGGTCTTACTCCTACTCCCCCAAGGGTCAAATAAAAACTGTAGACCCACCTATTTAACTGCCATTTTCCACCCCAAAATCCGATGTGCTGTTCTTCTCTCAGAACAGTATCTAGTTGTTAGTCCTATGCAGGCTTCCCTCAATTCCACGGGACTGACTGAGATCCACATTCTTATAGTAAAGCCCTGAATGACAGAATGTAGTGTGTAATGTAATTGTTTGGTGAATGATAGTACAAAAGAGTTATTGATGTATGACATGTCTCATTTAATTCAACATTCATTTTTATTTTCCTCATTGATCAGTCCTGGAGTTATGGTTATTTTGTTCTGTCACATGTGTAATTCTCAATTGAAACAGCAGATGATGCATTGAATGGTCACTGTAGGTCAGGGCCCTCCAACCTTGTTCCCGGAGAGCTATCCTCCTGTAGGTTTTCGCACCAATCCAAACCTGATTCCACTTATCAACCACCTAATTATTAGAATCAGGTGCGCTAGATTAGGGTTGGAGCGAAAACCTACAGGATGGTAGCTCTCCAGGAACAGGGTTGTAGAGCCCTGCTGTAGGTGTAGTAAAATGTGGCCACTTGGAGGTGAAAAGAGAAGAGAACACTACCATTGTCTTTGTTATATGCTTTTATAATATTCAGATGTACATACAAAAATATATTTGTCTGAGCTATCCAAACACAGTGGACAATCTGATACACACACAGGCACACACACACACACATGTTTGTTTTACTATCCTTGCGGGGACCAAACAACTGATTTCCATTCAAAATCCTATTTTTCCTAACCCTAAACATAACCCCTAACCCTAATTGTAACCCTAACCCTAATTGTATCCCTAAACCTAAAATAGCCTTTTTCCTTGTTGGGGACCGGCGAAATGTCCCTACTTGTCTGGGTTTTCCTTGTTTACTATCCTTGTGAGGGCTTCTGGCACGCACGCACACACACACACACACACACACACACACACACACACACACACACACACACACACACACACACACAACACTCATAGTCATACAGTCAGACCCCCCTTCTCTCTCTCTCTTTGTCCACAGAAACAACCTCTGGCCAGGCACCAGTGAAAACTACTACTGCCCTGCTGACCTGTTGAGCAGAAATGCCCCTCCTTTGTTGTAATTTTAATACTTTTTTCCATTGAAAGTAAAAGACAGAGAAGCAACTGTAGGAAACAATGTACTTTTAGTTTGTTATTCTCATGCTCTCATCAGGAGAGTTGCATGTGCATTAATGGTTTTGGTAGAGCAGTTATAGTAATTGTTCTACTCTAAAAGAACATCCTCAGTTGGGACATTGATGGCTTTATTCCTGTAACCAAAATAACTGTAGTTGAGTCCTTGTGTGTACAAATCATCCTCCTACAGGACCTGTCACACTGACGTAAATCACTTGATCCAGAATGTGACATGTATTGAAAAGGTACCTGTTTTGTCTATTTCAGATCCATGACAGCAAACATGTGTCTTTTCATGTGGGGAAGATACTCAAATAAGCTATTTTAGTTGTGGCATCATTGGTAGAGGTAGAAGTGGTTGCTTTTTGGGCTTTGTGTGTTATTCTTGTTTTTGACGGGTGTTAGAAACACTATTGTGCAATGCATCGGATGATTGTTTGTTCAATGTGTCAATGTATACTTGTCTTTAAATAAAAAAGTATAATAATCTTACAAAACATTCATGGAGTGAATTTGTTTTAATCTTCATAGATAACATAAGATATTGCATTGTAATTGTATTTAGTAATTCCAATGATCTCTTTAGAAAACAACATTTAAAAAAAACGAATTAAGCATGTCTGCCTGTTGTGCATGTGTCACAAATCGTGTCACCCACTTTCCATGGTAGAACCAGTTTGGCCAGTATTGAAGAGGAAAGGAGGAGGTGGAGGGAGGGAGGGAGGATTGGATACCAGTGCACTTTGGAACGGACAGAGACTGGACAGAGACTTACGAAGCTATAGAATCTCTCCTGTAGAAGTGACCCAGACCCCAGTGAGACCACCTCAGACCCCAGGCCTCAGTGACTAGGCCTCCACACACACATATGGAACATGACCAGGTAAGTGGATTTACTCTCTTCTATAACTCATCGGACATTGTTGTTCCTACTTGGTTTGGGGACAAAACATTGTCAGGTCTAGTTTTGTCCCTGGTATGGCTGCAAGTTCGATAGACCTTGCATTTTTTATTTAAATGTGAGTTTAGTAGAAGTTTGAGGCATTTAAATGAGTATTTTATGGAATTGGATCTCGGCTTTGAATGTTTGCTAGTAAATTCAGTTGTGTTTCACTGATCAGTAATTTGCCATTCGGGTTTGGGTCCACTGAGTAGATTTTGGTTTGGGTCCACTGAGTAGACATATATGGGTGTGTGTGTTAGAATATTGCCAAGACCATGTCGTGGACTTACAAATTCCCCATATCAATGTTTGTCATACAGATGTTGGATCTTATCTTGATCACTCAAGAAAATTCAAATGAGCCTTGTGAATCCCTGAAAAATAGCAGTTCTCTTTCTCTTCATGCGGGGGCAGTCGAGTCACTGGGATCAGGGCTTGCTATCAAATTTTTTTTCTCTATCGCTCGCTCAAACACTAGGCCTAGGTCCTATCACTGCAACATTCAAATGTTCAAAAATGTATCTGAAATGCAGCCATACATACAGTGTATTCGGAAAGTATTGAGACCCTTTCACTTTTGCCACATTTTATTACGTTACAGCCTTATTCTAAAATGGATTAAATCGTTTTTTCCCCTCATCAATCTACACACAATACTCCATAATGACAAAGCAAAAACAGCTGAAATATCACATTTACATGAGTATTCAGACCCTTTACTCAGTACTTTGTTGAAGCACCTTTGGCAGCGATTACAGCCTCGAGTCTTCTTGGGTATGACACTACAAGCTTGGCACACCTGTATTTGGGGAGTTTCTCCCATTCTTCTCTGCAGATCCTCTCCAGCTCTGTCAGGTTGGATGGGGAGTGTCGCTGCACAGCTATTTTCAGGTCTCTGTAGAGATGTTCGATCGGGTTCAAGTCCTGGCTCTGGCTGGGCCACTCAAGGAAATTCTGAGACTTGTCCCGAAGCCACTCCTGTGTCGTCTTGGCTGTGTGCTTAGGGTCGTTGTCCTGTTGGAAGGTAAACCTTCGCCCCAATCTGAGGCCCTGAGCGCTCTGGAGCAGGTTTTCATCAAGGATCTCTCTGTACTTTGCTCCGTTCATCTTTCCCTCAATCCTTACTAGTCTCCCAGTCCCTGCCACTGAAAAACATCCCTACAGCATGATGCTGCCACCACCATGCTTCACCGTAGGGATGGTGCCAGGTTTCCTCTAGATGTGACGCTCGGCATTCAGGCCAAAGAGATCAATCTTGTTTTCATCAGACCAGAGAATCTTGTTTCTCATGGTCTGCGAGTACTTCAGGTGCCTTTTGACAAACTCCAAGCGGGCATGTGCCTTTTACTGAGGAGTGGCTTCTGTCTGGCCACTCTACCATAAAGGCCTGATTGGTGGAGTGCTGCAGAAATGGTTGTCCTTCTGGAAGGTTTTCCCATCTCCACAGAGGAAC
Source organism: Coregonus lavaretus (assembly GCF_964263955.1). Classification (NCBI taxonomy): domain Eukaryota; kingdom Metazoa; phylum Chordata; class Actinopteri; order Salmoniformes; family Salmonidae; genus Coregonus; species Coregonus lavaretus. Next base: position 37,969,996 of record NC_139997.1, on the reverse strand, counting down.
TCTGGAGCTCTGTCAGAGTGACAATCGGGTTCTTGGTCACCTCCCTGACCAAGGCCCTTCTCCCCTGATTGCTCAGTTTGGCCGAGTCTTGGTGGTTCCAAACTTCTTCCATTTAAAAATGATGGAGGCCACTGTGTTCTTGGAGACCTTCAATGCTGCAGACATTTTTTGGTACCCTTCCCCAGATTTGTGCCTCGACACAATCCTGTCTACGGTCAATTCCTTCAACCTCATGGCTTGGTTTTTGCTCTGACATGCACAACTGTGGGACCTTATATAGACAGGTGTGTTCCTTTCCAAATCATGTCCAATCAATTGAATTTACCACAGATGGACTCCAATCAAGTTGTAGAAACATCTCAAGGATGATCAATGGATACAGGATGCACCTGAGCTCAATTTCGAGTCTCATTGCAAAGGGTCTGAATACTTATGTAAATAAGCTATTTCTGTTTTTTATATTTAATACATTTGCAAAAATGTCTAAAAACCTGTTTTCGCTTTGTCATTATGGGGTATTGTGTGTAGATTGGGAAAAAAATAATTTCATCCATTTTAAAATAAGGCCTTGACTGTACATACAGTGCATTCGGAAAGTAAGGGGTCTGACTACTTTCTGAATGCACTGTATATTTGATCAGTTGTGTCTTTATAGTTTAGGGTTGTGTAGGATTTTGGCTAGAGTTAAACTTCAGATGTAATCATAGAAGGCATGCCTGTGTTTAGAATTTGATCATGTCCATAGCCTACTAATGCCAATCCCTACCTGACTCCCTTCTCTCCGCAGAACAGTGACCATCCGCCCCCATACTACATAGTAGCAGTGCCCACCCAGCCTCCTCCTCAGTATGGAGAGGTGGTGGGAACCAGAGGGTGGTCTGACGCCACCTTCCAACCTTACTACATCACCCAGCCTATACCACATGCAAATGTCATCCATGTCTCTCAGAGTGCCCGTAAGTTCCTCACATTCCCTTTACTTCCTCAATCCTCAATATATATTCCTTTCCCTAACTATAACTATAACTCTTTCTATGAGAGGGCTCCATCTCTCTCTCTCTCTCTCTCTTTCTAAACCTAAAATGTCCCTGTTTCTCCCCCCTGCAGCCTCTCGTCGTAAGAAATGCTTGTCGTGTGGGAACAGTTCCCACTGTTACGGAGGATCAGGAGGAGCCACCCTACTGCTTGTCTCCCTCGCTATCGCTCTCTGGCTGGGAGGTAACTGGACCAATAACTTACAGAGAACCCATACAGTACAACATACAACTATGTGTACATAATGTAACATAATTTTACATGGACATAATGTAACAATAAAATATGTGAGAATTTATGACAGAAACATTTATTTCCAAAATCATAAATTCCATATTTAGGGTATCATGTGTATATGAATGTAATATACCGCATATGATATTGCATTGTTTTGGTATAACCTCTGTCCCTGGTGTCTGGCTACCTAAGCAGCAGTGAAGCCTACCAGCCCAGCGAGATGGAGAAAGACAGCTGTCCCTCCAACACTGTGGAGTGTGATGCCCGACAGGAATGCAAACTGGGCAGTGATGAGACCAATTGTTGTCAGTACCCCTGTAGCTACACCTAGTTTTTGTTGTCAGTAACAAAAAGAGAAGCAACCTTTCTGGATCTGTAATTGATTTATAATGTTCTAACTGAGTGATGCATCTGTGTGATCCAGTGATGTTCTAATTGAGTGATGCATCTGTGTATTATCCAGTAAGGTTCGGGTCGAACGGGGCTCTCCAGGTGAAGACAAACAGCGCTGGAAGTTTCCTCCCTGTGTGTTACAATGGCTGGAACAAGGGACTGGCTGACCAGACCTGTGCACAACTAGGCTTCAGAGGGTAAGATCTTCCCCTGTTTGACTATACCCATCAAATCAAAATCAAATGACATTTTGTTCGTCATGTACACAGTTTACAGAAGGTATAAAAGGTGCAGCGAAATGCTTGTGTGCTAGTTCCCTCAATATTGCAGTACAATAATCAATAATCAATGGTTTAGTGGTGTGAGGTAGTGATGTGGGCGACGTGTATATGAACTTCTCTCTGCATCTATTTATTTAGGAGTCATAGCACTAGCAGTGTGAAAGATGGATCCTCTACCACTCTCACTGTGACAGGGCAGACCTGCAACACCATCCAGGGAAAGGTGTCAGTAAAGTAAGTACTCCTGTACACACTCAACAGCCCTTTGCATATGTCACACACTGAGTAATAATTTACATGCCAATTTGTGTACATAGCTGCGGGAAGTAGGGATGCTGCAGCACCCCCTGAATAATCAGAATATATATATAGAAAAATATATATATGTGTTTGTGAAATGTATACATTTTTCACAAAAGTAGTGCACTGGGCCTTTACCAGTCCTGTATTAGCGGACCGATATAGCTGTCTGTAGCCGGGCCCCAACAAAATGTCTTCCCCCCCCAAATGGCGAAAAAAACACAGCACCCCCAAATATCTTCCTGTGGCTATGGTTGTGTATAATACATCAAACAAAGTCAAAACACTTCACATATTTGTTATGATAAGAGACAACATGTACCAGAGCCAAAAATGCCACCATTAGATGGAGTGAGGAAGGCAAATAAAACATGTGACCTCATTGGTGATCTGATTTAAATGTGCTTTTCTGTCTGTGTTCAGTAGCTCATCCTGCCCCAACAAGGACACTGTCTCCCTGCAGTGTATCAGTGAGTAACTGTCTTTACATTCTCTCAGTTCATGCACAAAGGCAACCAGTGGTGTTTCAAGGCTGCATAGAGTTTGATCTAGCTCTCCTGATGAACAGAGGACCAAATACAAATCCCCATACTGTATTAGCACTATGGACCGACTATGGACGGACTTACTCCCTCTCTCTGTAGACTGTGGCCGGCAGCAGTCATCCAGAATCATAGGGGGCTCTGCAGCGAATCTGGGCAATTGGCCTTGGCAAGTCAGCCTCCACTTTCAGGGCTTTCACACCTGCGGAGGCACCCTGGTGGCGCCTGACTTTGTGGTGACAGCAGCCCACTGCTTCCCCAGGTCAGTACGGCAGACAACACAGCAGACAATGGACAAGGAACTGTGCTGAGACAATGTAAAGCAGAACAGTAATGACATTATCAAACAGAACATATAGAACAGCCCTGAAACGTAACAATGCTTAGACAAAATAACTGGGATATGACAGTGCAAAGATAGAACAGAGCTGGAACTGAACAAAGCTAACTGAAGTGAGCTAGCTAAAACTGAACAGTGCTTAGGATGAACATGGCTAAAACAGTTATCAGTGAAGAGTGAAATTACCTAACAACTCTTTTCTCTCTAGGAAGGACTCATCGTACCTGGTGCCCAATAACTGGGCATGGTTTCTCAGACGATGCTGCCTCTCCCTGAGATGGTGGAGAAGATCATTGTCCATGAGAGCTATGATGACAACACCAACAACTATGACATCGCCCTGCTTAAACTCACACATTATGTAGACTACTCCAGTGAGTTCACCTTTAACCTAACAATATTACATGATTATTGATGCACATTACACCATACTGGATCCCTATTATCTCTGATCATCATAATTAACGTGTGTGTGTGTGTGTTGTTTCAGACAGCATCCAGCCTGTGTGTCTGCCTGCCTATGACAAGACCGTCTCCCCTGGGACAGAATGCTGGACCTCTGGATTTGGGACAACAGAGGAGGGGGCAGGTGAGAGTCACAGGGACTGGCACAGAGGGGCAACTTTTTATGTTCTGTTTGGCATTGGGGTGAACATGAAGAGGAAATAGAAAAACAGCATGATAGGAGATGTGATGTGATTAAGGACTAGAAAACAATCTGGTGTGATATTCTGTATGGTAATATCTGGTTTGTTTGCTTTGTGTTCAGACCGTGGATCCACAAGTCTTATGGAGGTGACTGTGGACATTATTGACTCCAGTGTATGTAACAGAAACACAGTCTACAACGGCCAGGTCTCTCAGAACATGTTGTGTGCTGGAGATATGAAGGGAGGCAAGGACTCCTGCCAGGTGAGTGGAGGAGGACACTTGGACCCATCAGAGAACCAGACAGTAGCTACTTCCACACAGCTTCTTACATGAAGTCCACAAATCTTACCGTGTCGCTTTATTCCCTCCTTCCCTTTTCTTCTCTCCCTCTTCCTCTCCGTCTCCATTTCCGTCTCCCACTCCCCCTACCACTCCTTTCCTCCACTTGGGGGACAGTGGAGGTCCTCTGGTGTGTAAGGACTCAGACCAGCGCTGGTACCTGACGGGGGTGACCAGCTGGGGGGGTAGGCTGTGGCAGGAGGAACAGGCCGGGGGTCTATAGTCATGTCAGCCGCCTGCTGCCCTGGGTCTACAGTAAGATGCAGGTAGGGAAAGGAGCTCCCAGGATCACTGGGAAAGACACATGCTCAGACAACCAAGCAAGCATCCCAGAAGAAAAGTGCTCAAAATAGCCCACGTTAACATATATAGCTTAAGAAACAAGGTTCATGAAATCAATAATTTGCTAGTAACAGATGACATTCATATTCTCTGAAACTCACTTAGATAATACCTTTGATGATAAAGTGGTAGCAATACAAGGTTTTATAATTTACAGAAAATATAGAAATGCCAATGGTGGAGGTGTTGCTGTTTATATTCAGAACCACATTCCTGTGAAGATTAGAGAGGATCTCATGTTAAATACTGTTGAAGTAATATGGCTACAGGTTCATCTGCCTCACCTAAAGCCCATTCTGGTGGGAAGCTGCTATAGACCACCAAGTGCTAACAGTCAGTATCTGGATAACATGTGTGAAATGCTTGATAATGTATGTGATATCAATGGAGAGGTATACTTTCTGGGTGATTTAAATATTTACTGGCTTTCATCAGGCTGCCCACTCAAGAGAAAGCTTCAAACTGGTTCAGGTTATCAGTCAACCTACCAGGGTAGTTACAAACAGTACAGGAATGAAATCATCAACATGTATTGATCATATCTTTACTAATGCTGCAGAGATTTGTTTGAAAGCAGTATCCAAATCCAGTGGATGTAGTGATCACAATATAGTAGCCATATCTAGGAAAAGCAAAGTTCCAAAGTCTGGGCCTAATATTGTGTATAAGAGGTCATACAATACGTTTTGTAGTGATTCCTATGTTGTTGATGTAAAGAATATATGTTGGTCCGTGGTGTGTAATGAGGAGCAAACAGACACTGCACTTGACACATTTATGAAATTGCTTATTCCAGTTACTAATAAGCATGCGCCCATTAAGAAAATGACTGTAAAAATTGTTACATCCCCGTGGATTGATGAGGAATTTAAAAATGGTATGGTTGAGAGGGATGAGGCAAAAGGAATGGCAAATAAGTCTGGCTGCACAACCGATTGGCAAACGTATTGCAAATTGAGATATCATGTGTTTAAACTGAATAAAAAGAAGAAGAAACGACACTATAAAACAAAGATAAATGACATAAAGAATGATAGTAAAAAGCTTTGGAGCACCTTAACATTGACATTTTGGGAAAAAAGGCAAACTCAGCTCCATCATTCATTGAATTAGATGGCTCATTCATCACAAAACCAACTGATATTGCCAACTACTTTAATGATTTTTTCATTGGCAAGATTAGCAAACTTAGGCATGACATGCCAGCAACAATTGCTGACACTACACATCCAAGTATATCTGACCAAATTATGAAAGATAAACGTTGTAATTTTGAATTCCGTAAAGTGAGTGTGGAAGAGGTGAAAATATTATTGTTGTCTATCAACAATGACAAGTCACCTGGGTCTAACAACTTGGATGGAAAATTACTGAGGATAATAGCGGACGATATTGCCACTCCTATTTGCCATATTTTCAATTTAAGCCTACTAGAATGTGTGTGCCCCCAGGCTTGGAGGGAAGCAAAAGTCCTTCCGCTACCTAAGAATAGTAAAGCCCCCTTTACTGGCTCAAATAGCCGACCAATTAGCCTGTTACCAACCCTTAGTAAACTATTGGAAAAAACTGTGTTTGACCAGATACAATGCTATTTTACAGTAAACAAATTCACAACAAACTTTCAGCAAGCTTTTAGAGAAGGACATTCAACAAGCACAGCACTTACACAAATGACTGATGATTGGCTGAGAGAAATTGATGACAAAAAGATTGTGGGGGCTGTTTTGTTAGACTTCAGTGTGGCTTTTGACATTATCGATCATAGTCTGCTGCTGGAAAAACGTATGTGTTATGGCTTTACTCCACCTGCTATATTGTGGATACAGAGTTACCTGTCTAACAGAACACAGAGGGTGTTCTTTAATGGAAGCCTCGCCAACATAATCCAGGTAGAATTCCCCAGGGCAGCTGTCTAGGCCCATTAATTTTTTCAATCTTTACTAATGATATGCCACTGGCTTTGAGTAAAGCCAGAGTGTCTATGTATGCGGATGACTCAACACTATACATGTCAGCTACTACAGCGACTGAAATGACTGCAACACATAACAAAGAGTTGCAGTTAGTTTCAGAGTGGGTGGCAAGGAATAAGTTAGTCCTAAATATTTCTAAAACTAAAAGCATTGTATTTGGAACAAATCATTCACTAAACTCCAAACCTCAATTTAATCTTGTAATAAATAATGTGGAGATTGAGCAAGTTGAGGTGACTAAACTACTTGGAGTTACCCTGGATTGTAAACTGTCATGGTCAAAACATATTGATACAACAGTATCTAAGATGGGGAGAAGTCTGTCCATAATAAAGTGTGTCTCTACCTTCTTAACAGCACTTCCACAAAGAGGGACTTAGGAAAATTGTAATTGGCTCAAAACAGGGCAGCATGGCTGGCCCTTGGATGTACACAGAGAGCAAACATTAATAATATGCATGTCAATCTCTCCTGGCTCAAAGTGGAGGAGAGATTGACTTCATCACTGCTTGTGTTTGTGAGAGGTGTTGACATGTGGGGTATGCATGTGTGTCTGAGCTGTGTGCCAGTCGTTCTAACATACCCCAGAGGTCTCTTCACAGTCCCCAAGTCCAGAACAGACTATGGGAGGCGCACAGTACTACATAGAGCCATGACTACATGGAACTCTATTCCACATCAGGTAACTGATGCAAGCAATAGAATCAGATTTAAAAAAACAGATAAAAATACACCTTATGGAACAGCGGGGACTGTGAAGCAACACAAACATAGGCACAGACACATGCATTCACACACATGATAACATACGCTCTATACACACACGTACACATGGATTTTGTGTTTTAGATATGTGGTAGTGGAGTATGGGCTTGAGGGCACACACTTAGTGTGCTGTGAAATATGTTATGAATGTATTGTAATGTTTTTTTAAATGTATAACTGCCTTAATTTTGCTGGACCCCAGGAAGAGTAGCACTGGGGTCGAATTCAATCAATACAGTGAGGGAAAAAAGTATTTGATCCCCTGCTGATTTTGTACGTTTGCCCACTGACAAAGACATGATCAGTCTATCATTTTAATGGTAGGTTTATTTGAACAGTGAGAGACAGAATAACAACAACAAAAAAATCCAGAAAAATGCATGTCAAAAATGTTATAAATTGATTTGCATTTTAATGAGGGAAATAAGTATTTGACCCCTCTGCAAAACATGACTTAGTACTTGGTGGCAAAACCTTTGTTGGCAATCACAGAGGTCAGACGTTTCTTGTAGTTAGCCACCAGGTTTGCATACATCTCAGGAGGGATTTTGTCCCACTCCTCTTTGCAGATCTTCTCCAAGTCATTAAGGTTTCGAGCCTGACGTTTGGCAACTCGAACCTTCAGCTCCCTCCACAGATTTTCTATGGGATTAAGGTCTGGAGACTGGCTAGGCCACTCCAGGACCTTAATGTGCTTCTTCAGGAGCCACTCCTTTGTTGCCTTGGCCGTGTGTTTTGGGTCATTGTCATGCTGGAATACCCATCTATGACCCATTTTCAATGCCCTGGCTGAGGGAAGGAGGTTCTCACCCAAGATTTGATGGTACATGGCCCTGTCCATCGTCCCTTTGATGCGGGGAAGTTGTCCTGTCCCCTTAGCAGAAAAACACCCCCAAAGCATAATGTTTCCACCTCCATGTTTGACGGTAGGGATGGTGCTGTTGGGGTCATAGGCAGCATTCCTCCTCCTCCAAACACGGCGAGTTGAGATGATGCCAAAGAGCTCGATTTTGGTCTCAGCTGACCACAACACTTTCATCCAGTTCTCCTCTGAATCATTCAGATGTTCATTGGCAAACTTCAGACGGGCCTGTATATGTGCTTTCTTGAGCAGGGGGACCTTGCGGGCGCTGCAGGATTTCAGTCCTTCACGGTGTAGTGTGTTACCAATTGTTTTCTTGGTGACTATGGTCCCAGCTGCCTTGAGATCATTGACAAGATCCTCCCGTGTAGTTCTGGGCTGATTCCTCACCGTACTCATGATCATTGCAACTCCACGAGGTAAGATCTTGCATGGAGCCCCAGGCCGAAGGAGATTCACAGTTCTTTTGTGTCTCTTGTGTCTTCCATTTGCGAATAATCGCACCAACTTTTGTCACCTTCTCACCAAGCTGCTTGGCGATGGTCTTGTAGCCCATTCCAGCCTTGTGTAGGTCTACAATCTTGTCCCTGACATCCTTGGAGAGCTCTTTGGTTTTGGCCATGGTGGAGAGTTTGGAATCTGATTGATTGATTGCTTCTGTGGACAGGTGTCTTTTATACAGGTAACAAGCTGACATTAGGAGCACTCCCTTTAAGAGTGTGCTCCTAATCTCAGCTCGTTACCTGTATAAAAGACTCCTGGGAGCCAGAAATCTTTCTGATTGAGAGGGGGTCAAATACTTATTTCCCTCACTTAAATGCAAATCAATTTATAACATTTTTGACATGCTTTTTTCTGGATTTTTTCTGAAAATTTCTTTGTCAGTGGGCAAACGTACAAAATCAGCAGGGGATCAAATACTTTTTTCCCTCACTGTAATTCAATTAATTTTCATCTGTACTGCTTCAGAGGGCACTTATATTAATTTTGATATTTTACATACAGTATAATTTAGTTCAACTTAGAACTGTGAGACCTAATTATAGCTGGCTGTCAGAAAAAGGGTTGAGTAGGATGGTGTTGTTAGTAATTATGACTCCTGAACAAGTTCCTTCCATTCTCCATCTCACAGCAAGCAAGACCGTGATGTGACCACAGCTGCTGTCATCCAAAGATGCTCAGCATGTCTTTTGGACCTGACAATGAGACTGAGACTGGTGTGAACCCTACAACACTGGCAGGGAATGGTAGACTTGCAAGAAATGTTTTTATATGTGATATCTGCTGTCATTGCACAATCTTAGTGTGTGTTTGATCATTGTTTCCCTGAAACAGTGTTGAGCATAATGTACATTTGTGCAATATTTTATGAGGAATGTCTTTTACTCCCACTGCAACCTCTTATAAAGCTATAAACCTGTCTCAGGATATACTCCAGGTTCACATGAACCTTACTGATAGTGAACTACACTTGCTGTTTCCTATGACTGAGAGTTGTGAAATTGATAATGAAGAAATTGATCAGGAAGATATTTCTAATAATTTTAACGTAACACTAATTACGTTATGGCAATGATGATTCCTTGATTGTCCCGTGTAGCTCAGTTGGTAGAGCATGGCGTTTGCAACGCCAGGGTTGTGGGTTCGTTTCCCACGGGGGACCAGTATGAAAAGAAAATGTATGCACTCATTAACTGTAAGTCGCTCTGGATAAGAGCGTCTGCTAAAATGACTAAAATTAAAATTAAAAATTAAAAAAACGTATGTACACTTTTTGGTGTGATGTGTGTGAATTATCGCTTCTGCTTTTCCTTGTTGTCATGACTGTCCACGAGAATCCAAATAGGTCAGATCAGGTTTGCAATGAAAAACTTCAATCAGACCCCCTCTTACCCGTAGAGGGGAGTTAACAGCTCACACCCTGTTGTAAATCAACAAAGAAGGCCAGGATCTCCCTCTCAAGATTCACCCAAGGAATGTCTTTGTTTCAACAGACTTTTTCCCGCTGAAACTCTAACATGTTCAAAAGCGAATACTGGAACAATATTTCTAACATAGAACGTGGGGAATGGTCGGAGGCGATTTATAGAACACTAATGTCATTTGGTTTGTTATTTTGTGATGTCATTAAAAATGTTATAAAGGAAATACTGTAACTTGGAAAGTATACCCACTACATGTATGAAGTGTCCATCCTATGCGTTGTGCATATAATATGAAAAATGATGAAAGTGTTTTTGTTAAGAGAGGGATGTGATTTGAGAAGTTATATGAGATAATTGTTTTTCATAACTTGGCACAGTTAGTAGTCACCGCCCAAAGTGAGGTCAGAAAGCGTGTCAGCCTGACGGAACCGCCCCTTTTTGAGCAGAGTGTATAAAAGATGGGTAAAGAAATTAACATATCAGACCAGAAAAACGTGAAGCGGCCCCTACACGTTTCAAATGGTTTGAACTTTGAATCTCAACACGAGATGGCGAGAATAAACTCACCTCCCGGACAATCACTGTTATGGCTGATTAGCTGTCCTAAGTAAGGTATCTTCGCAATCGAATTTAAGTAAGCCCATCCTATTACTCTGCTCAAGCCATCCTGTTACGCTACACCCATCACCCCACTGGGAATTATCGATGCAGCTGGCTAGCCTATCTTCAAACAAGCATCTTCAAGAGCGAATGGAAGGAAAATCAACTCTGTAATTCTGTTCAGGACTACACGACAAGTCATCGGAGACCGGACAACTACGAAGAAGAGAACAACAGTAGAAGACTTGTTGGAACCTTTTTGGACAATCAGAGCCTTACAAGCGTGCCGCGAGAAGGCCCAACTCCCTTTCTAGGGCGGTCCTGTCCACAGAGAGAAATACATGGCGAACCAGGCATTTCACGTAAATACATTCATGATTTCTTACTCAAAGAGGGCGGCGGTTTGTGTGCAAAGTATATGGTTACTATAGAGAAGAGTAGTTTCCAAATGTGGCAATGTTAAGTGTCTCTCTCCCTCTTCCTCTCTTCTTTAACAAGCATCAATGTTGTTGTCATTCCACTAGGGAACTGTTTTCATCGTATTAAGTTTCCTGTCAATAACCGGTACAGTGTGTGTGTGTGTGTGTGTGTGTTTATCCTATGTTCCCATTTAATTAGCTAGTAAATAAATAATTAAACCAATTTGTGTAGTACTGAATCATAAGTAAGACTCTGGTTTTTGCAGATGCAAGGAAGTTACGACTGTCAGAATGACAGAGGTTATGATGAATAAGTTGACTGTTTATAGATGTGATAGGTAAAGACCTTTTAGAGTTTAATTCGGGAGATGGTAACTCTAAAAGAACCACTCTCGTGGTGCCCCAGATCCTAATGAGTTAATTGTTACATGATTAATTTAATCGGGTAACAATTAAGCATAGTTAGTTGATTAGATAAATAACAGTCTTCAAATTAATGTTAAACTCACGTCACAACAATGTATTTTTTTACTTTTAACGTCAATTATCTAAAAACGCATCAACTCAGATTGAATTTTTTTGCATTTGTTGTAGCTTAGACCCTATTTTACATCATCTACTTTTCGAATGCACTGTAAATTGACATCAACGTTGGGTGGACCGGCGGCCATCTTTGTGGTAGTAATTGGAAGTAGAAATGTCTATTCAATTCAGCTAAATTGCAGTGGTCTGACACCCACCCTGTATTCAAGAGTATGCTGTGTCTCAACCGATTGCAGGCACAACACAAACACCTCAGATTATGTAAAATAGGGTCTAAAATACATTATATTTTTTTTATGTGGAGTTTACACATTTTTGGATAATTGACATTAAAGGATGATTTATTTATTTAAATTTATAATTTATAGTTTGACAACCCTGTTTGTAAGCTTTTGAATGATATCAAACTCAACCGTTTATCTTTTCCAGTGATGAAGACATGGATGTCTCATGGTAGGGTGGGGTTTGCAAAATCGGTCAACTTTGAGCACCTCTTTCTTCTAAATGTTTTGGCATTCAGGTCCAAAAATTAACTTTCTGACCACTTCTACCATGGGCAAATATGTATGGAAAGTTTCATTAAAATCAAAGCGGTGCAGTCAAAAAGTGATTGAAATCAAATGGAACAACCCAGGTGCAAATGGAACAACCCAGGTGCAACAGAGATTTCAACCAGAGGGTGGCAGCAATAACGCATTAATTCAAATGAATTGTCTCAAAGAAGCTCTCGTCTCAGGATAGCCAACCAACTAGAACCCCAGCAAGCTGGTAGATGCGAGTCCCAAGAGGCAATTTATGCGTATTCCAAATTGTTATAAAACATTTAAAAGTCACACAGAGTATCTTTCAATTAGTTGAGTAAAATTGCAATCACAACAAACAAACTTGAATTCAAAACATTTAACAGTTCCCCCCCCCCCCCCCCCTTTCACAACAAGCATAGAGACTCGACCTGACTGATACAGGTAAGATGCAGTGGAATTTAAAACATTTCTACAATTTCTTTAAAAAGCAACCAATTTTGGCGACAGGTCAACCACTGACTATCCCCACTAGGAGCCATGCAAGGTACGAGACTAGGGAGTTGCTGAAATGCATATCGATGAATATATTCCATTTGAATTAATTGGGAAGAAGGCTGTTCGCCTATTCTGTTGAAACATTTGGCCTAGTAACGGCGTGTCTAATTTCAGGTTAAATCTAGAGGGATTTATAAATAAGGTCACCGTTTCATAATCAGACAGCATCGGCATTAGGCTAAATACAATGCAAACTTGCAAACCTCAACCATGTAGCAGATTTTGTTCAGGAAGACATGAATCAGAAGGCCTAACCTGGGTAAGTGAATTATTGGGGAAAATAGCTTATTTTGTTTACCTTCCATAGTGATACATTTATGATGTTGCTGCTGTGTAGGCTAATCTCGTCCATCAGACACCTCCACCCAGGGGCATCATGCACCCAAAAAAATCTGAGGGGGCACAAAGTACGTGAGGATGGCTGGGGGGTGGAAGTTGGAGAATTAAAAATGTTCTCAAACACCTGAAAAACATATCTAAGCATACCTCTTTAGATGTCTGTATCCTCCTGACTGGTGGTTATTTTTTTAAAGAAACAAAATATGCTTCTCTGTTAAAATCTGGGTAAACGATTTAAAGAAATGTGAGTCCTACTCAGTACATTTAGTAATTGCCTGCTTTTCTAAAGTCTACCAACCTTGCCAGCAGGCATGCCAGCTAAGATAATTAGACAATCTAGCTACTGTAACTTGATTGATAGCCTGAAATGGCTTCTTGGTAGCTAGTTATGAGGTTGGGAACCTATCTGGGCTAGCTAAAGCCAACTTGGTAGGTGGCTAGTAGTGTCACAGAGAAACAACAATTGCATTTTATTTTAAATACAAAAAACATTACAGTACAGTACAAATCTGAGGGGGCATGGCCCCTGTGCCCCCTGTGGGAATGACACCTCTGCCTGCGCCCATGCGCAATTAGACCGGGAACAAGGTTACTGTATGAAGGTGTGGCAGCTTTTGAAGCAGAGGAAGAGGGCTGGTTTGATGAGGTGGGATAAAGTTGAATGATTGATCTCCCTGCCAGAGGATAGTGGAGTGCAGCTTCGGTTCTGGTGTTATTGTCAGGTATAGGATGAGGTGGGGATGATATGGAAAAGATGCAGGTGTGGCACAAGCAGGCCACAGCGATGATGCCCACTAACAATGCAGATAGACTTATGGGACAGGCTGACAAAGCACATTCATCAATGAATGAGACTCCTCTGGGCTTGGCTAATTATTCCTGAGTAAATAAGTCATCATGGAGGACCCAGGAGCTGACAAGAACACTCGCTCTCTCTCGCTATCTCTGTGAGAAATATACTCTGAAAGGCACAGTCATTCACACACACAGTGGTGGAACAAGTACCCTATTGTCATAATTGATTAAAAGTAAAGATACTGTTACCGGCCTCAGACTGAATCTGAAGGTGGCCTCTGTAGTGAGAAAGAGAAACGGACACAAAAGTTATCGACTTGACAGTTCTGGCACTCTATTTTCTAATATGCTTATTCTTATTCAATTATCTCATTTCCAATATTTAGTTATTCATTAATTTCAATGGATTGATAAGTAATGACAACAAAACATTCATTCACATACAAGTGCACTTTACCTATAGCAGATTTCCTCATTCACACAATAGAAACACTTATAGATAAAGATAAACAACTGACGTGTCTGAATATTGCTATACATGTAGAAAATGGATTAAAAATTACATTCAGCTTCAAAACAGTAGTGCAACCATAAAATGGTATTCCTCTCTTGCACACGCACTGCCTGCACTGAAGTCCATGCATGGTGCCATTTTACCAGCTTGTGAGCACAATTTTACACAAAACCAATAACATGTCAAACAAACTCAGAAACCTCAAATAAATTGATTATTTATTAAATGACTTCCAGGAAATCATGTACATTTACTCAGAAAACCCCAAAGTCTCTATGTGACTTGTAAAATAGTTTTTACCAGAGCTAGCATAAAGTTAACATACCCTCTCAATCACGTTCTTCACTCACTCAGTTTGACACAAAAATAACACAAAACTTTTCACAAACGTTATAATCCCTCGACTGGTTTGTTACTTAGCCGGTTGTGACCTTCTTTCGATATTAGAAAGTTTAAACATGCTGTTACATCGCTGTAGTGATAAAGAGAAACGGACACAAAAGCCATCACCTTGACAGTTCTGGCACTTCTTTTATTTTGAGGAATGTTGTGCGCGCTTGGCCAGAGCTTGTTGCTATCCCCATTAACACAGCGCAACAGCCCCATCTATTGGACTGATGGACTAACTACTGCTAAAGTATGTAGAAAAAAAGTACTACTTAAGTACATTTTTTGTGACTTCGTTTTTCAACCCATTACAATACCTTAATAGAAAATGACTAAAGTAAAAGTGAAAGTCCCCCAGTAAAATACTAGAGTAAAAGTCTAAAAGTATTTGGTTTTATATATACTTAAGTATCAAAAGTAAATGTAATTGCCAAAGTATACATACGTTTTAAAAGTATAAGTACAAATCATTTCTGATACCTTATATTAAGCAAACCAGACGGCAAACAATTAATAAATACAGATAGCTAGAGGCACACTCCAACACTCAGACATAATTTACAAATGAAGCATTTGTGTTTAGTGAGTCCACCAGATCAGAGGCAGTAAGGATGACAAGGGATGTTCTCTTGATAAGTGGGTGAATTGGACCATTTTCCTGTCCTGCTAAGTGTTCAAAAAGTACTTTTGGGTGTCAGGGAAAATGTATGGAGTAAAAAGTACATGATTTTCTTTAGAAATGTAGTGAAGTAAAAGTTGTAGTACAGATACCCCAAAAGTCAAGTACAGAAACCCCAAAAAACTACTTAAGTAGTACTTTAAAGTATTTTTACTTAAGTACTTTACACCACTGCACACACACATTTTATAACACTCCAGTCACTCCGGTCACACACACACTCTCAAACAGGCACGCACTCACACACACACAGACACACAGACACACACACACACACACCTACAGCTGTAGGCACCTTATTGAAGAGTTCACTGCACCTCCTCTGCCCCTGTATTCTTTTCAACATAGAACATAACATTAGGTTTTTCCGTCCAACCCCTAGTCAGACTCAGGCTCGGAAGTGGTGGATGCATACCATCCACCACTTCCGAGTATATTACTCGCAAATGTTCGGTCCCTGGACAACAAAGTAGACGAGCTCAGGGCGAGGATCTCCTTCCAGAGAGACATCAGGGACTGTAACATACTCTGCTTTACGGAATCATGGCTCTCTCCAGATATATTGTCCCTGTCCATTCAGCTAGCGGGGTTCTCTACAAGGCCCTACCCCACCCTCCCTTCAGCAAATCAGATTACGCCTCCATTCTGCTACTCCCCACCTATAGGTAGACACTTAAACAGGAAGTTCCCGTGGTTAGGACTGTTCAACGTTGGTCTGACCAATCGGAATGTATGCTTCAAGATTGTTTTGATCACGCGGACTGGGAAATGTTCCGGGTCGCCACTGAGAATAGTATCAACATATACACTGACTCGGAACGGGGTTCATCACGAAGTGCATAGAGGATGTTGTTCCCACTGTGACGATTATAATTTATCCAAACCAAAAACCGTGGAAAGATGGCAGCATTCGCGCAAAGCTGAAAGCACGAACCACGGCATTTAACCATGGCAAGGTGACAGGGAATATGTACAAACAGACTAGCTACGACCTCAGTAAGGCAATCAACAGCTCAGACACGAGACGTTTGTGGCAGGGACTCCAGACTATCACGGATTATAAAGGGAAACCCAGCCACATCGCGGACACCAATGCCTAGCTCCGGACGAGCTAAACACCTTTGCCCGCTTCAAGGAAAACAACATTAAGCTGCCAACGCATGCCCCCGACACTCACAAGGACTGTGTACTCTCGTTCTCCGTGGTCAAGGTGAGTGGGTCATTTAAGCGTGTTAACCCCCGCAAGGCTGCCGGCCCAGACGACATCCCAAGCTGCATCCGCAGAGCATGTGCAGACCAGCTGGCTGGAGCGTTTACGGATATATTCAATCTCTCCATATCCCAGTCTGTTGTCCCCACTTGCTTCAAGATGTCCACCATTGTTCCTGTGCCCAAGAACAACAACGATGAGACAACCTACATGCAGTAGGTGAAAGCCCTGGTGGAGTGGTGCCAGGAAAGGAACCTCTCCCTCAATGTCAACTAAACTAAGTAGCTTATCGTGGACTACAGGAGACAGCAGAGAGAGCACGCCCTCATCCACATCGACAGGCCGCAGTGGAGAGGGTCAAAAGCTTCAAGATCATCAAGGACCTCAGCCACCCGAGCCATGGCCTGTTTACCCCGCTACCATCTAGAAGGCAGAGACAGTACAGGTGCATCAAAACTTGGACCGAAAGACTGAGAAACAGCTTCTATCTCCAGGCCATCAGACCGTTAAACAACCACTAGCCGGCCTCCGCCCAGTACCCTGCCCTGAACCTTAGTCACTGTTCTAGCCGTCTACCACCCGGTACTCTACCCTGCACCTTAGAGACTGCTGTCCTATGTACATAGAGTCATTGAACGCTGGTCACTTTAATAATGTTTACATACTGTTTTACATACTGTGGTCCTCTGTAGCTCAATTGGTAGAGCATGGCGCTTGTAACGCCAGGGTAGTGGGTTCGATCCCCGGGACCACCCATACCAAAAAATTTATGCACGCATGACTGTAAGTCACTTTGGATAAAAGCGTCTGCTAAATGGCATATTATTATTACCCACTTTATACGTATATACTGTATTCTAGTCATGGCTTATCCTATATAGCTACTGCTGTACACACCTTTTCTATTCATATACTGTCGATAATGTCTTTACACACCATTATGTGTACAGTGCATTCGGAAAGCGTTGACCCCTTGACTTTTTCCACATTTTGTTATGTTACAGCCTTATTCTAAAATTGATTAAATTGTTTTTTTCTCTCATCAATCTACACACCATAATCCATAATGACAAAGTAAAAAACATTTTTTTAGAAATGTTGCTAATTTATCAAATTTAAAAACTGAAATATTACATTAACATAAGTATTCAGACCCTTTACTCAGTACTTTGTTGAAGCACCTTTGGCAGCGATTACAGCCTCAAGTCTTCTTGGGTATGAAGCTACAAGCTTGGCACACTTGTATTTGGGGAGTTTCTCCCATTCTTCTCTGCAGATCCTCTCAAGCTCTGTCAGGTTGGATGGGGAGCGTTGCTGCACAGCTATTTTCAGATCTCTCCAGAGATGTTCGATCAGGTTCAAGTCCGGGCTCTGGCTGGGCCACTGAAGGACATTAAGAGACTTTTCCCGAAGCCACTCCTGCGTTGTCTTGCATGTGTGCTTAAGGTCGTTGTCCTGTTGGAAGGTGAACCTTCGCCCCAGTCTGAGGTCCTGAGCGCTCTGGAGCAGGTTTTCATCAAGGATCTCTCTGTACTTTGCTCCGTTCATCTTTCCCTCGACCCTGGCTAGTCTCACAGTCCCTGCCGCTGAAAAACATCCCCACAGCATGATGCTGCCACCACCATGCTTCACCGTAGGGATGGTGACAGGTTTCCTCCAGATGTGACGCTTGGCATTCAGGCCAAAGAGTTCAATCTTGGTTTCATCAGACCAGAGAATCTTGTTTCTCATGGTCGGAGAGTCTTTAGGTGCCTTTTGGCAAACTCCAAGCGGGTTGTCGTGTGCCTTTTACTGAGGAGTGGTTTCCGTCTGAACACTCTCACATAAAGGCCTGATTGGTGGAGTGCTGCAGAGATGGTTGTCCTTCTGGAAGGTTCTCCCATCTCCACAGAGGAACTCTGGAGCTCTGTCAGAGGGACCATCAGGTTATTGGTCACCTCCCTGACCAAGGCCCTTCTCCCCCGATTGCTCAGTTTGGCCGGGCGGGCAGCTCTAGGAAGCGTCTTGGTGGTTCCAAACTTCTTCAGTTTAAGAATGATGGAGGCCACTGTGTTCTTGGGGACCTTCAATGCTGCAGAAATGTTTTGGTACCCTTCCCCAGATCTGTGCCTCGACAAAATCCTGTCTCGGAGCTTTACGGACAATTCCTTCGACTTCATGGCTTGGTTTTTGCTCTGACATGCTCTGTCAACTGTGGGTCTTTATATAGACAGGTGTGTGCCTTTCCAAATCATGTCCAATCAATTGAATTTACCACAGGTGGACTTCAATCAAGTTGTAGAAACATCTCAAGGATGATCAATGTAGTACTTTAAAGTATTTTTGTTGAGGAAATTGTTTTATTTAATCAATTTTAGAATAAGGCTGTAATGTAACAAAATGTGGAAAAAGTCATAGACATGTCATAGACTGACCAGGTAAATCCATGTTAAAGCTATGATCCCTTATTGATGTCACCTGTTAAATCTACTTTAATCATGTAGATGAAGGGGGAGGGAGACAGGTTAAACAAGGATTTTTAAGCCTTGAGACAATTGAGACATGGATTGTCTATGTTTGCCATTCAGAGGATGAATGGGCAAGACAAAAGATTTAAGTGCCTTTGAACGGGGTATGGTAGTAGGTGCCAGGCGCACCAGTTTGAGTGTGTCAAGAACTCCAACGCTGCTGGGTTTTTCAGTCTCAACCGTTTCCTGTATGTATCAAGAATGGTCCACCACCCAAAGGACATCCAGCCAACATGACACAACTGCGGGAAGCATTGGAGTCAACATGGGCCAGCATCCCTGTTGAACGGCTTCGACACCTTGTAGAGTCCATCCCCCGACTAATTGAGTCTGTTCAGAGGGCAAAAGGGTGTGGAATATTAGGAAGGTGTTTTTTAATTGTTTTATTATTGTTAGGCAGTACTGCACTGTTGGATCTAGAAACACAAGCATTTCATTGCACCTGCGATACCATTTGCAAATCTGTTTACACACCAATAAACTCTGGGTCATAATGTGCCACTGAGCCTCTTTAGACTGGAATGTCCTTCATTGGTCTTCTGTCAAATGAGCATATTGGTCCTGTGATGGCAAGAGTGCAGTGTAATCAATAATTTGGATGCATGCAAGCAAGTCCATATCAGCACGTGTGGGGGTGGGGTGATATGGTGAAAGACAAAAAAAAAGTGTAGGCTATTGGTCTGTATGTAAACGTTCAGTTGGCTCACCCAAACAGAGGATGGCAAGTCCTGATCCAAGAGGGATCTCTCAAGTCTCTCCATCTCTCTCTCGCTCTTTCTCTCTCTCTCTGTCTCTGTGTGTGTGTGTGTGTGTGTGTGTGTGTGTGTGTGTGTGTGTGTGTGTGTGTGTGTGTGTGTGTGTGTGTGTGTGTGTGTGTGTGTGTGTGTGTGCGTGCGTGCGTGCATGTGCGCGAGCATGAATTTGTGCGTGTGCTCCGTTGCCCGGGAGAGGAAAGAGGAGAGATAAGTGCTTTCATTTTAAGTCACTATGGGACTCAGGAGTCCTATATCCAACCATCACTCTGCGACTGAGTGAATCCATAAATAAACAGACAAGTAATATTGTTGATTATAGTGATTTGTTTTCAAAGTATCCAATGGTATCTGGAGTAGATAAATCCAAAGCGGAGAGAAAAGGGCTGTTCAGTCCTTGTGGTGCACAGGTGGGCACGCTCACCTGTGTGTCAGAGACAGTAGCCATTCACCTGTCGGCGTCAATCGGGTGCACACACCCTCCTTTCCACCGATAAATGACCGAATGTCCACTCCTCAACTCAACTCGACCCTCGGCGGTTCCATTTGGCGTGTGACGCATCGTTCGACGGTGTCTCATTAGAATACGAAGGGAGGCTTTGCATGCATGTAGCCCCATCGAAGGGAGGGGACGTGGGCGGGTCTCAGGCGCTTCTCATTTCCCGGCGATGGTTATCTAGGCAGCAGGGCTGGAGAGACCGCCGGGGAGCATAGTCGCCAGTCCAGCACGGAGACTCGCCTGGCCAAAGACTGCGCCGCACACTTGCCAGGATTGCCAAACATTCCTGAAAAATATACCTGCTATTTATGGCATGTGGCTTGTAACTTTACTCCTGCTGTACTCTCTCCAGGAAGGTAAGAAATATGGTTTTTATGTATTACCTTTATAAATTAAATCCAGTGAGTGTCTCACTTATTCTATCCTGATCAAATGTACTGTATTAATTACCAATAATTGTAAAGAAACATGGAGATGTAGCAGGAGAACAACTGCATTGATGTAGCCTATCATTGGAAGCCATGAAATTAGGAGAGACTGGATTTTTAAATGAAGTGTAAATTACTTTGTTTGTCTACAAAATGCATAGGCCTATTGTAAAGATACATGTAGAGGTGTTTTAGGTGTGAAGTAGATTTTTTGTCGATGTGTGGCCGTGTGCACTGGTCCGTGATGCCGCAGATGGTGCTGATAGCACGGTTTGTTTTCGCATTATACCAACGAGAGTTATGAATATGTAAAATGGCTGGATAGGGAGAACGAGGTGGGAGAGGGAGATGAAAACAGGTCTTGAAATGCCTGAATTGTTGACTTTTTTTAGTGGTCAAAACTTGAATGGGCACATGCAGTTCAAAGTATTTGTTGAAATCGATTCTTATCATTTCATTTCAGTGTTAATAAATAATTTTGCTGTGGTTGTTTGGCCTATTGGTGTCGGTTTGTGGGTCTGTCTGTGAATGTGTTTTAAGCGCTTGGCTGTGGACACAGGAGCACTGTTCTGGAGCGGTGCTGTGGTGATTTTTGGGAGGTGATCTTGAGGAGATTTTTGGCAAGAGTCCCTGTCTGTCAATTAGTAGTTGCCATGTTGAAAAATGAAGTAACAAATGAAAGGCTTCTTATTAGACATAAATAATTACACCCAAATTAATTACCCCATAATGAAAATGCAATTACTATTTTCAGAATTTCCTCGTTTATTTTGTAGACATTATGAGTTTAATTTTCGTTAAATTATTTATCTTTATAAAGTGCTTTCTGTTTTTGACGCGGAAAAATCCTCACATTTCAAAGGCTGATTCAATATGGCTGCAAATCCTCGACCGAATTACCAAACCGATCTCTCTTGCTATTACAGTGCATTATAATAATCCTGCAAATCTGCGTTGAAAATAACACAGAAACTCAACAGCATCTCGGCATGTAGTCCTTTGTTTAGCCTGGCTGTTTGGAGTTATGTATATGCATATTTATGAGTTATGATTTCATAAATGGCATGGGCCTGGAGGATGGGCAGATATGTTTTTTTTCTTATGTCTCGATATGTAGGCCTATCGGACATGTCTGTCAATACTGGAAGGGCAAACCCAAGATACAAACTCACATTGGCGCCTACTTTTATTTAGGCTGTTTGGTGTTAATAATTGTTTAATTACATATAAGCCTATCATTTTGGAGAACTAGGTCATGTGCAGATGAACGTTGAAATTTCGTAATTTCATAAATTGGTGTAAGTACATGTGGACCATTCAAGCATTTTAATGTCTCCCTGAATGAATAGCAATTAAAAAATGATGAAAAGTCAAGTTAAGTAAAGGCACAATGTTCTCATACCAGCATCCAAATGTCTTTTAAAATCTATTTAATTCGATCTTTATTTATTTGATCAAAGAAGACCCCAGATGCGTGGGTGGATGTGGACAAGCCCAGGAGTGTTTCCCTCTAATAGTCCACCTGAACCCTGGCTGCTCTCTCTCTCTCTCTCTCTCTCTCTCTCTCTCTCTCGCTCTCTCTCTCTCTCTCTCTCTCT